>NC_141696.1:904730813-905330813 GCF_964263255.1 Lissotriton vulgaris | reverse complement strand
CATATATATAGTCAATGCATTACAGTAGCAATAGATGCAGAAGGCGTAACAGCTGAGAGAAGAGATAAGAATACACATACGTAATGAAAAAGGCGTAACAGAGGCGTGCATAAGGGCGTGTACTAGAAACGTCATTGTGGATGTCACAGGTGGGTGGATCCATAGGAGAATCCTGCAGTGTCAGCAGAAATACATGGCAGAGATGCGCGCGCAGCAGCATGACGTGTAATTGACGTGTAACTGGAGGGTAAAGGGAACTTGACATTTAGCCTTACATGAGGAGACAGAAGTCTGGGATGTCAGAACAACCTAATCCCAAATCGTATCTAATATCTTGTGTTTAAGGAACTGTATTATCTGGAAGGAAAGGTCTCTCAAGCAGAGGCTATTCTATACTGACTGCTAGTGCGTGTATAAGCGTCTACGTGTCTACATGAGATGCGAGGGGGCATGGGCCTACCATGGTAACAGGAGCTATGAATTACTTGCACGGAGACAGAAAGGCCGGGCCCTTTGCTCTGCAGCTGGAAGGATGTTTACCTAAACTACTAGACAGGAATGTATTTTCGAGGAGCGGAGCAGATAACTTGAAGGCAAAATACAGTCTTGGCAGGCAAGCAGTCCGAGCCAGGCACCGCTAGCCGCGCAGGGAGTAAGACAAAGGTCATGGATACAGATGCAGGTCCAGGCTGTAGCATTCAGAGGCAGAAGGCAGGAAAAGGCTCGATGGCAGAATTCAGGGCCTAACTCGCCAGAGCTGAAAAACGTGAAAGGTACACCATATAAAGACGGTGGCAAGGCATACTTAGGAACGGAATATTCGACCCATTCATGGTGGATCTGAAAGAGGACATGTTAACGTTGGACACAAATGTATTTGCGTCTTCATAGCTGGAAGTGGAGGGAACATACATGTACTTGTAGCACGTACATGGAGCCGTTGGGGTCTAAGATAGGGGACACAATTGATCATAAAAATTCATATTTCCTCACCATGATAAGTTGTTAAGCTGAAACGATATAAGTCCAAAGAGTAACATGAATAACAAAGCTGTAATTATTCGCCAACCCGGTACCCACTCATCTTAATTGCTAATTGGCGATTACCGAAGGTTAAGATTAACGCATTTCCTCACGCAAGCGGTCCCTGTATCGAGAAACCCTGTGTATGGGTGGACGGCATTATATACACTAGCCGCTAAATTGAACTCGCCGCCAGGCACATGGGCCACTGGGCATAGAAGTCAAAAAGGGACTAGCTCGTGAATCAACACGCTTCCTCTTTGCGAGTAGCATCCATCTTGGAGTATCGAAATGTATGCACGCATATCGATCGTGAGGTGTATTCATATAGTTACATGGACTACCATAGCATCAGAATATTAAATTCGCATTATGTTTCTTATTAAACACGAGTATCAAAGTGATTGTATTCCAATAAAGTCTTATAATGTATTGATATTAAGGGCTTCCGACTATGGTAAACCCATGGCAGACATGTTGGAATGGGTTGAGGATAGACTTCGAACATGATAAGGCTAGTTGTAAACATAATAGGTTCAGAAGAACTCTGCTACACCAAGGAAGAAGCAGAGTAATATTTTAAACTATATGATGTAACTATATAAATACACCTCACGATCGATATGCATGCATACATTTCGATACTCCAATATGGATGCTACTCGCAAAGAGGAAGCGTGTTGATTCACGAGCTAGTCCCTTTTTGACTTCTATGCCCAGTGGCCCATGTGCCTGGCGGCGAGTTCAATTTAGCGGCTAGTGTATATAATGCCGTCCACCCATACACAGGGTTTCTCGATACAGGGACCACTTGCGTGAGGAAATGCGTTAATCTTAACCTTCGGTAAGCGCCAATTAGCAATTAGGATGAGTGGGTACCGGGTTGGCGAATAATTACAGCTTTGTTATTTATGTTACTCTTTGGACTTATATCGTTGCAGCTTAACAACTTATCATGGTTGCAAGCCTACTTATTTGAATATACACTGTCCTACCATTCAGTGTTCGTCCAGATGAATATTATACAAACAGGCGTATATCTGCTTACCGAACAATATCAGCTAGGTGAGTCCAGTCGTAACATTATTAGCATTGATGTTTTCAACTCAACTTAGGTTGACTTGTTCGTGTGATATCTGAGACAGTCCAGTCTATTGACTGTAATACCTGTGGTCGTACTGGGCAGGTTGGATATGTTGTTACTTGTGTATATAAAACATGGGACATTATGTGACTCCTGCCACCTCTTTACGTATACTATATTGGTAACGGATGGCCAATTGCTGTCTCAACGTTTCAGAGAGGGATTTACTAATTTGTCTCCGCAATATTTCATGTCGTTATACTAAGTATGGCCTTTTTTGGATCTGGTGTACTTTACTCACATGGCGCATAATTTAATAAGAGTCCTCACGGATCGGCTAATATTTGACATACAGCTTTTCCTTTCTTGTATTCACATGATTTCGAATAAGCAGACTAGCGGTTCCGCATTTGACTATTGTGACTGTTCAACAGACCTGAAGGCATTCCTCATTCCCTATCGTGATTAAAAACTTTGCCATCAATATTATTGGTGAGTTTATAAGGATCTTTGTTACTTGAGGCATGTGTGTTTCTCATATGCACACCTATGGCATTGCCTTTAAGCACTGTCAATATATTTGAGTACATGGGTACCACCTAAATATCAATGTTCGCTACTCACATCTCCTCGGATATCACAACTTGGTTGCATGATGATGTTGTCTACCACTTTAATATTGACTCGTGATGTATGCACTATCCTAGGGCAAAAATGAGAGCAAATAATAAATATTAAAATGAGATGCAATCTTTCATTTTATGGTTACATGCCAAGTATAGTTAGTGAATTTAGGCACATTTATCAGTGATTAAATATTTAATATGGATTCCTTGTGTTCTATCTCCTCCGATATTGTGCTTCAATGCCAAACTACGGTTTATCTCGTTCACTTTGATGTTCAATATATGCTTCACGCCGCCGTGTTTATGGTGGGTGTATATTTGTATATATTTTTTAACTGTATGTAGGGACAATGTGTGTTAAAAACAATGTTTTGTATATATTGGAACCTATCCCTACCAGAGAGATATCCCTTTTGATTCTGGTATATCACTGTTCTATGTTGTAAATAGTGTATACTGTACCATTTACTACAATGTGGATAAGCTTATCACACGGTGTATAAATATACCTTCATGTGTGGTGTTATGCCGCACAGGCTTTAGGTAATGCCAACTTCTTTAAAATGCATCTTATGTATATATTTTAAACGTGTGATCTCATTGTATATTGTTTGAATTTTTCCAGCCTTGAAAAAGTCCTTGTGTAGGACGAAACACGTGTTGGTGACCTTTTTTTGCTGGGAATATCTGTTTTATGAAATTGAAAATAAAGAAAAGACTGAAGAAAATAAACCAATTGGACTATACTTTGAATTTTCTCTGGAAATCCTTGTCTAACCCAACTTTGCTATCTGTTTTTGTTGGAAATACTCTACAACAAGTACAATGTGTTATACTGAGGGTCTCTAACCTTTTGCCCGGGTTACTAGAATTACGAACTCTTAGGAGTGCTGTAAATAGATTCTCAAAATTTGTTTAAACAGCATGATGAGGATGATGAAGAAGATATACCACCTCCCAAGGAGTCTGAAGTGTGGTAGCATTTATTCATACCATCAGGAGAAAAAAGATAGTGGCTAAAATTGAGCAATAGCTGACACAAATAACTGATTGCCTAGAACATGGAAACAAGTATTCCCATGGTACTTCATCAATGTGTAAACACATCTGAACACCATCTGTTTGCACCCATAAAACAGGATGATGACAGAGAATGAAGGAGGAGGAGCATCATCAGCAGCTGGACTATGTTTACAACCATCAGCACCTGATCAGATGATCACTGTTCCTGGATTTTTCCAAACACTTTCAGAGATGGTGATGCACTGTGGAAAATGTCATATTCTTATGGGACTCAATATCTCTTCTGTTTCTGACTAAACTTTTGTTACCCATACCTGTTAATAGCTTTCTTTCCAGTTGCTTCCTCCAAGTTGCCTTCCCTTACCCCTTTTACTACCCACATTCAATCAGTCAATCAATAATTCTTTGTTTGATTGTTTTTTCAGTATCATAAAAGTACAAAATTCAAATCACTATCGATACATCATTCGTCATAAAACAAATAGGCTTTAAATAGGTAAACTTTTTTTATATAAAAAGCTATATAATACATATTTTTTAAGGCTGCAATAAAAAAGGACATCTTACTTTAGTACATATATTGGAATATTTACATGTGTGTAGCAGCATTCAAATTTAAAGCACATTTTATAAAGGTTAAACAAAACCGCTGATATAAGAATTGGATCTGCCAACATCTGTTAATGTAAAAGAGCAGGCCTACATTGATAAAAAAACCCTTGGCCTTAAAATAGGGAGCAACTAATCTTTACACTGGCAGGGATACTTCGGGCAAAATAATATCAGATGGTCCAAAGTTTGTAAGGTAATTCCGTCCAATAAATATGTTAAAATGGAGTTGCATTAATATTGTCCAGGAGGAAAACATAGACTGCACCGCACTGAGCCCAATCAAAACCTTGACAGCAAAGATCTCTACCACAGGTTTTTGATCAAGGTAAGAAAAGGCTCAATGCCTGGATTTGTTTTCATTATCTTACAAACGTTCATAATTTAATTTTTCCAGGGCTCTACTTTCCCTCATTTCCATGGTTAATCTAAAATACTTTTCTTTCATCTGTTTCCTTCTGACTGTAACAATAGACTTAGGAGTATACTACAATTCAGGATGCTCCAATTTAACACCTTAGAATCGTGTAAATATCCCTCCCCAGTGCTGCGCTGTCCATTGGAACTAGTGCTGAATGGACGTCCAATGACGTGCGCAGCACTGGGGAGGTAGTGCTGCCGTCGGCCAACGCCCCAAACCAGCACTTAAGAGGTTAATTGCCAAGTTCTTGATGTAAGCCAACCATGGTATGTTATGCACCAGATCACAATCTAGACACTCCTGCATTACTGTCCGATTAAAAGCTGTGTAGTCCCACATCAAAAGGCGATCCATATAAGTAGCAGGCTTATTTTACAAAATCTTCTACAAACCCCAGGCCTAGATGTCATGGATAAAGGTACTTGGGCTAGTGGGACTAACCTCAAGCAATGTTTGACAGAACCAGTTTTCTTCCCTCTGTATTTTTATGACATTTTGATCCAAAAGGCTGCACCATATGTAAGTACTGGCAGGCATTTAATCCTGTCGATTTAGAGAAGAAGAACTATTGGTTTGGTTCCTATTGTTGCAGAAAAGTGACTCCCAAAAATAGAAAAGAGCTAACCCATGAGATTACTCTTTCGTACATTTGTTTAGATTAATTCAGGCAGTGACAGAGATTGTCCGACCTACATTTCTTCAATTTATTTTGTACGTGCACTGACAGCCATTCCTACATCCTTCAGAAGTAAGTGACAACCCAACTTTGGGTGTTTCCTTCACAAAACGTGCAATTCATCACTGTGTAAGGGTTACATGTTTTTCTTCTCTACCTGTAGGTGCTCGGCTGAGCCCCACGTCACTTCTTTTACCTACTCTCCACGAACACAACGGATGTTCAACTAGGTAACTTTCCTACGACCTCTCTTTTTTAACGCATTTACCTTTCATATGACCCTAATCCCAACTTAATACGTGCTATCCATTAACCCTTAGGTGCTCCATACTCCATGAGTCATGAAGAAGAGCCCATTCTAAGGTTGAATCTACCAAGCACATTCAAAGGGGTCGAAACGTCAACTACAACCTCTACACAAGCCAGGACAACTGTAATCATTGCGGCATTGTTCATATAGGGCTATGTGTTTTTTATGGAACAATTGACCTTTTTTAGACAGGTCGGATCAGCACCAACATAGGCTGATGATGTATATATGTCACACTACCCTGTCCTTGTCCATCCCCACTTTTTCACTTTAAACACTTTCACACTCCATTCCCTTCCCCCCAACCTGAGCACCACATTTCGCAAAAGTATTTTTGTCTTCAATTGCAACATAATAGCAATTGTATTACCATGTTTATGAATAATCATTGTAATTCAAATAAATTGCATTTAATAGCGAATGTGAAATATGAAGAATTTGGCATTCTGAATGCGTTTGATTCAATTAGTATAATTTTTGGTCTTGAAAAACTTGTCCTACTTGACCATTTCCTACAGTACTGTATTTGTAAGCCAGGTCTAGTAGCCTATTGGGTATCTCCATTGTTATATAACATCCTTTATGTGCTGGTAATTACCTGCGAGGGTCTATGACTTTTTGGAACCTACGCGTCCAAACATGTCAGAGAAAGAGAAACACTCTTAAACTGAAGACTACATAACAGTCTTATACGGGGACAATCTGAGCTGAGTTTTCTATCATCAAACACTCCTAATATAGACTTTACCCTGAATGAGAAAATTAGTAAACTAGAACGCCTTGATAAGAAACTAATCTGCACACGACTACATGGTCATCTCCAGACCAAATATCTCCAGGCTAATAATATCCCTTCAGGCTTCCAAGTGCATAACAAACCTGCCATCTTCGTTGATTCACCTAAATTTAAGGAAGGATTCAGTTACGTGTGAACAACTGCTCACACCCTTGGATAGTGTTGGGCATAGAGACTGCAATAGAACAAGTGGAAAAGCTTGTGAAAGAGATCAACGATCTGAAACTTGAAATCAGTGGTGATTCAGCACTCAGTAACGCCAAAGAGGCTCTGGAGAGACTGGAAAAAATGATTAAAGACTTTGACACTAACACCCAAGCCAAGAAATTGGACAAACTCGCCAAAGACGTGAGGTACTACGACATGAAAGCACATTTCCATACCCCCAGGAAGACTATTATAAGCAGGACAACCAGGGCTGCTTCTACAACACAGGAAGAGGAGGATACAGAGGAAGTAGACGATTTACCACCATTTCATAATCCCCTGGATCTAACAGTGCTGGGAGTGAAGGAGAACAAGCAGGCACAAGTGGGAGCTACCAGTACCAAGACACATGGTATACCCCGCCACAAGCACAACCATCTTTTTTAGAGGAAGGTCAATGGAGACCACCCAGGGACAGAGGTTACAACTGGAACAGGACCCCCCGCAGAGGTCAGTTCCAGCAAACCTGGAGCATGGATTGCCAACAGGGACAAGGCCAAACCCAGAAATAGGTGAGATTCCCGCAGGAGCAGCATGGAGAGATCCGGACACGCCGGCGGACGTACAGATGGTATCAACAAAGTGTCCAATTATCAACTTATCATATTCTGTCTACCGATGAGATCAGCATTATGAGTAAGGGCCTATCATTCGTGCCCACCACCTATCCCAATGATTTCAACGTCAAAACAGAACTGCACAGGTTCTTCCGCAAAGTGAGGCTGAGACAAACACTCTCCATCACTGACCACAAACACACACACGGGATCCCATGCTCCATCTACTTTCATGCCTCCAGCCCACATGATGACATACAAAATTCTAGCATTTCAAAGTGTGGTTATTCGTGATGTTATGAAAGCATGTACTATCAAAAAATACAAAAAGCATAATGTGACCAAGGAAGAATGAGAGGCTCTTGTAACCCTTAGTAGCAACCAGGCGATAGTGATCAAATCTGCTGATAAGGGGGTTCAATTGTTGTCCAGGACACCCCGACTACAAAGTTGAAATCTACTCTCAACTGATTGATGGCGTAAGCACAAACTCTACAAAAGAAGTAAGGAAGACGATCTTACCCATCACTGAAAAAGGCAAGCAAGCAGGATATATATCTGACCATGCGTTTGAATATCTTAACACCAAACAATCACGTCTTGCAACGATTTATTTCTTGTCTAAGGTACACATTAATGTAGAAAGGCCACCTAGGAGACCAATCATATCCGGATGTGGGTCACTACTGGAACCGGTCTGGAAGTATATTGACCTCTTCCTCAAGCCTCTTGCAGAATCCACCACAGCATACATACGTGACACCATGGAAGTAGTCAATCTACTTGATGGTATGCCTTTCAATGAAGAAACACAACTCTTAGTGACACTGGATATAGTGCCATTTTACACTAGTATTCCTCAACAACCAGCATTAGGATGCATGGCAAAAGCCTTAGACTGAAGACCACAACCTGCCTATGTCCCTACAGATTTCATTGTGGAACTCTTGGAGGTGGCCATGAAGAAAAATATATTTCTATTCCAGAACGACTTCTTTTTGCAGACAAAGGGTGTGGCCATGGGGGCAGCCTTCGCTCCGGATCTAGCGATCCTGTACATGGAACAATTTGAAGAGAATTTCATCTTCCACCAATCCAATCCCCATAAAAACAGTATGACACAGTGGTGGTGATATATAGACGATGTTCTATTGGTATGGACAGGCAACGATACAGACCTCAAGGGATTTTTCAAATGGCTTAATCTTAAATCAGGGAACATCAAATTTACCATTAAATGGCACAGGAATACGATGGATTTTCTTGACACCACTATAAAATTGGATGGTGCACAGCTCTACACAACACTATACAGCAAACCTCCTGAGAGAAATATACTGCTATGGTACTCCAAATACCACACCAGAGGTCTCTGGGACAACCTGCCTTTCGAAGAATTGCTCTGTATTCGCAGACATTGTTCCCACAAAGAAGACTTCTTCAAAGAATCAGAAGATCTGATTAATAGTCTCATAGAACGAGGATACCCCAAGAGGCTAGTAAAGAGAGCGTGTAAAAAAGCCTAGTACTATGACCGAGATGCACTCCTGACACCGAGACAACGCCCAACGGAAATGCCAAGGATGATATGTGTGACGACTTTCTGCACTAAGAGAAACCAAATAAAGAAGATTATCAATGGACACTGGGGCCTCATCACATATGAACTGGAAATCCCCTACCCTCCTCTTTATTCCTTCAAAAAAGTAAAAAGCGTTAGAGAACATGTTTATTTCATTTATTTTAGAAGTATTATATAGCGCTAGCCTGACCGGAGGGTATCAGAGCGCTTCACATTAGTTACAAAGCAGAACAAAAGAGAGCAGAACATAGTAAATAAAGCGAGACATTCTGAATAAGAGTAATAGTAATGACAATGATGAGGAGTTCCATTTCAGGGTCTGTTAACACCGCATCAGGAGGAGTGAGGTGTCAATCTCAGCACTCCGACTGCTCCAATCTGTTCGCTAGGGATCGATCGAGGAAAAGGATTTTGACCTGACTTTTGAATTTAGTGAAGGAGCGAATAGTTCTGATGTGGTGGGGAATAGAGTTCCAGATTTTGGTGCATTTCCGGCGAAGGACCTGGCCGCGTTTTTTTGTTTTCGTGATTTTAGCGGGATGAGAAGTAGGGGGTTAGAGCTTCTGAGGTTCCTATACTGACCTGCTTTTTTGAGTTTGGCCGCCAGATATTCGGGTTTGCCTATGTGAAGGGCTTTGTGGGCGAGGCAGGCTGTTCTGAAGTTCGCCCGCATTTCTATTGGTAGCCACTTGAGTTCTCTGAGTGCAGGAGAGATGTAATCACATTTCTTTTTTCTGGTGACTATTCTGGCAGCCTTGTTGAGAGGTATTTTCAGAGGAGCAAGATGTGTTTTGGCTAATCCTGAGAGGACTGCGTTTCCATAGTCCAGTCTTGACAGCACCAATGATTGGGTGGCTTGTTTGAGATTTTTGGGCGGAATTAAAGGTTTTATTTTGTTTAGAAGCTTCAGGTTGAGGAAGGAGCTCTTAGCCGAGATCTTAATGTGTTTGATTATGTCCAGTTTTGAGTCTAGCGTGAAGCCTAATGATTTAACAGAGTCGGCCAGGGTGAGGTTCCCATTGAGTGCATCAATAGCTTTTAGCCACTCAACCATTTGTGGGTTCTCTTCTTTGTTCGATATGAGAATATGGTTTTGTCCAGATTCAGTTTTAAGTGGTTACTTGACAGCCAAAGGTGCACTTCCCTAACTATATCATTGAGTCTTTGAATGTCTTTTGCAGAGGAGATTTCCAAGTAAATTTGAGTATCATCAGCATATAGGTGGAAGGAGATATTAGCTTTTCTGAGTAGGGTGGTGAGGGGTTCCATGTAAATGTTGAAGAGTTGAGGGGAGAGCACTGACCCTTGGGGGACACCCCTATTGACTGGGTGAATGTCGGACTCAAAGCTTTTGATTTTGATTCTCTAGGAGCTGTTGGGAAGGAATGAGGAGAACCATTTGAGGAACTCCTCGTCAAGACCGGCCATTTCTTCGAGAGCCTTGAGGAGAAGTTTGTGAACTACTGTGTCGAATGCTGCCGATAGGTCTAGGAGAATGACATACGCGACTCGTTTGTTGTTTAAATTCCAAACGATACAAATGTATCCTTTGTTTTCAGAATCCACACGCGAGCGCCGGAGTTAAAACCCCGCTCCATTTCACAGTGTGTGTTTGATCATTTCCCGCTCGTCTATGCTGGACGGAGTCTGATAAAACGTCCTGTGAGTAACTGCCCATTTAGTTTTCAGTAATGCCGTAATTAGTGACCTTTGTACCGTAATGACACAACTGTGCCCTTGTCTCTTAGGATTCACACTCTAGCGCTGGAGTCAGAAGCACGCCTTTTAAACAGCGCTGCCCGCTTCACTTTTTATGTGAGTGAATGCTACTATCTGTGTCAGGTCATAGACGCGACTCGCTAACTGTTTTTTTAAAACGATACAAATATATATCACTTATTTTCAGAATATATACGCGAGCGCCGGAGGTGCATTCCGCCTCTAATTCACTACTACTCCGCTCTACTATTATGAGGGAGTTTGATTAAAGTCTCATTGAGGCCCCACGCCTCAATTTCTAGTGAGTATTAGTCATTTAATTTATTTAACCCCCCAAAAAAATTTTGGGCTGCATAACTGTAGCGCGTACCATGTATGCTTACCACATCCAGTATTCTCTCTTTCCAGTAGAATACTGAAGCAGCGCTACATTTTGTTCTTATGCATCAAACTTAGACCTGGTTCACAGGCAGGAGCACAGGATTTGTAGGTAATTATCAGGACTATTTGTGTCCCGCTGTGAAATTCAACATTCCCTACTTCACCTAATGATTCTGGATACAACCCCTTAAGACAGAAGTATTTTATCCTTTATTTATTAGATTAGCCGATCTTCTTACAGTTATGTTTGTCTCCTCTGTAGCTGAGGTTCCCACTTCGCTGGACTGACCATTACTTCCTGGTGTGGCGGCCATACCGTGTACAGAGCCCGGCTGGGCCGTACTCCATGGTAAACCTATTTTATTTTCTCTCTAAATAGATAGGATGAACAACTGTCGTCCTCATTGTGTACTAAAATCTAATTATTCTTTAACACAGATCTGCCCCTCCCCTCCCCTTCTTCAGTATGATGTCCTGATGAAGACCCCGCTTAAGGACTTTAACTAGCCTACCTTATAGGGGTCGAAACGTCGACTTTTTTCTTCCTTGAGATTCCGGCACACTCCCAACTTGCTGAGCAATTAGCTGTGACCGTTGAATATGATTTATTGACTATGTGTGAAATTTGCCTTATAAAATTGTATTTGGGCACTTGTATTGTAATTATTCTGTACTGTTATTGAATTTGGATGTTAACCCTCTCAACACTGTGTCAATACTTTTTACTCCCTTTTCACTTCCCAGAGCACCACCTTCCCTTCCTCCCTTTGGGGCTTGTCACTTTGCATAAATTAATTTATTAATTTGTCAGCATTTAGGCTGTGTTCTTGGTAATAAATCATATGTACCAATTTCATAATTTTTGTCTATGTTTATCCAAATGATCCTTTGGTAATTTTACTTTAGTGTATGTCTTTTACAATACACTTCCCTTACGGGGACCCCTCTTATATGTACAGCATAGCACCCAGGTCCCCGTGACTATATGGGTTCAACCCCCACCTTTGTATAACGTAGGAGAATGAAGAGGCAACATTGGTCTGAGTCAAGTGATTTGTGGATATCATCATTAGAGGATCGTGGTTTCTGTGCTGCAACCTTTCATATGGAATAAGATCATGTAGTGATCTGACCCGTCCACTGGAAGAATGTTGTCGATCGTAATTGTATCTCGATGGACAATGATGGCATCCAAGGTTGCTCCTTTGTTGTGAGTTTTTTCTGAGCAGTGTTGGGATAGATTATTGTCACAGAGGAGATCATTTTGGGATTGAGTTAGTGTGTTTTTGGCTTCGTTCCAGTGTAGGTTAAAATCACCCCGGATTAGGTAGTTAGTGTCTTTGAGTGTGCAATGGGCAATCAGGTTGGATAAATGTTCCCCGAATGTGGGGGTGTTTGCTGATTGGTGATAAAGAAGGTGACAGACTAATGGGCTGTTATCCTTAGTCTTGATGTTGACAGAAAGACATTCAAATGAGCTATACTTGCAGGAGTCTATTACAGCGATGTGACGTCGTCCTTATGGATGATAGCTACACCTCCAACTCGTTGATCTTTTTTATCTTTGTTGATGATGGTAAAATCAGGGGGCAGAAGCATATCTACGCATGGCGGGGAGATCTCATTTAGCCTTGTCTCCGTGATGAACGCAATGTCTAAGTCCTGAGACAGGATGGCTTCTGCTAATTCTGTTGCATGCTTGAGGGCTGATCTACAGTTAATGAGCATGCAGTTACTGGATAGCTTCTTTTTGCTAGGATACTTTCCTGATGGGGCCCTCAGTATGGTGGAGAGGGAGTGCGGGGTCTTGTGATTTCCTAGGGGGTAGTCTTTTCTGAAGCCTGTGATCAATTGAATTTTGGATTTATGGGAGGCTGTGCGAGGAGAGTCGTATGGGAAGGTTTGATCCGCTGCTTCTTCAGCGGACATTGCTGCTTTAGTTCTTGAAGGTCTTTGTGTCTGGATCTCAGCATCCTTATTTGGGAGACTCTGTACCCCGGACGCGGGGGTTTTGATCCTTGTTTTAGTCTGTGTTGGGATCTCAGCGTCGATTTTAGTGGGTCTCTGTAGCCAGTTCACGCGGGGGGATGAGGGCCCGAAATGGCGTTTTAGAAGGTTGGAGTTGGTCGGTGAAGAAGCCCTGGGTTGGAATTGCCTGGACTTTCGAGCCTTGTCTAGGTTGGTTAGGATTTCATCAAGGCCCCTGAATATTATTACTAACTGACTTTCTAATAGGGCCAAACGGTGCGCCATGTTTTCTGGGGCATGCAGTTTTAGGTAGGGACCTCTCGCATGGTGGGGGTAGGGTCGAATTGTGAGGTCTAATGCTACTTGTGTCGGTCATGCTGCCTCTGTTAGTGACCCTCCGTAGGGAAGGGGTCAGTAGACCGTGCCGATGGGATAATGATGTGATGTTGAAGATGATGAGTCTGTGGGGGTGGTGAGGTCTGATCTTCCTCTGAAGATTGTGGGTCGTGATTCGTGGGAACGGAGGAGTGGAAGGAGATTCAAGAGGGGAGGCTGAAGAATCTCACCTGGGGAGTGGAAATAGATGTCTGCTTCGGCTGGTGGGGCAGGATGACCGGGCAAGGGTATTGGGGTGGAGCTGGACGAAGTGAATGAAGATGGGCAGAACGAAGAGCAAGGAAGAGGGAGTCGAAGGACTCTAGGTTCTCATTGTTAGCCTGTATCAAAACTGTGCCACTTAAATAAATGGTCAATGATGTGTTCCTGTTCCTAGTCGCTTGGTTAGGGAGAGAGGTCTTCAGTTTACAGCTATGTGAGGTGGTCGTACTTTTGGATATGTGAAGTTGCATTCTCAATGTAGTGTTCCAGTTCTCAGGTCTATCCGTGTGGAAGATGAGATCCATCTTTATCTGCCCTTTGGAGGTGCAGTGGTGAGTGTCCGCAAATAGTGTTACTGGGTGCTGTCTGATTAGTCTATGTTTGAAGTTTCTTCTCGCTTTTAGGGAGAGGTTAGGGGGAAGCTAATTGCGAAGGCGTTCACACCGTGCGGTTTAATGTGGATCAGCATGGATTGGTTGATGGAAATTGGAGTGCCCGGTGACATTGTTGCGTTTCCTAGAAGCGGGCCGTGCTTTTGATAGGGAGGAAGATCTCCCTTGATCAGGGAGTGTCGTCTGTGGGAAAACTGTGGCTGCAGGCACTTGGGGGCCCTCACTACTATGGGAGCCATGAGACTAGCTTGGGACAAAGGCCACTGCATAGTGATGGAAGAAATAGGTGGCTGTGGGTTCTATTTGCCACAATAGGAGTCAGTGGGTTCTGGTTGCCCTGATCTGAGGTGGTAGGACGGTATACCTTATAGATGTGGGAGCTGTACGACTAGATTGGGAAAGTAGCTACTGCATAATGATGGAGGGAGTGAGAGTCTGTGGGATCTATTTGCCCAGATTAGAGGTGGCAAGAGGGCAGTGTTCTGAGTTCAGATATGGGGGCGCTCCTCTACTGTAGTTTGAGTGCAGAGTGAGGGGGCCCTTTCTCTGTTTGTCAGGTTCAGCTATAGGGTCGCCTAGTAAGTATGGGGTGGAGATGCAGCGATGGGCGCTTCAACGGGGGAGGGAGATTAAGCGTGGGAGATGGAGTGAAGGAGTTGGGGTGTAGGAGATTATGCGCCTTTAAGTTAGGATGGGGGGAGGAGCTTACCTGACCTGTTGTACCATCCCTTAGCTTCCATTTATTTTCAGTATTTCCGCTCTCCGTAGAGGTTACGGCAAATGTCGTTCAAAAATCATGCCAACTATAAATTGATCATCAGTGGGAGCTGATCTCCATTTTGTGGTCAGGCGTGGATAGGTTAGAGTAAGAGCCTCGTATTTCACTCTGCCTCGTACTAAAGAACTGTGCTTTTAGTCTTCATGGAGCCGCCATTATGAGGTCAGGCTTCCTAGCCATTAGAAAACTAGTCTGTGCCTATTTAGATGTGCCTAGCGACACACAGCACTTGCTTTGACGCTCCTTATTGAGCAATGCAGGGGGTTTATCAGGGCTCCTGGTCTCATTTGGCCCCTTATCTGCATTGGATGTGATCCTTGAGGAGGTTGAGGGCGGCCATCTTAAGAGCAGGCGACATGAATAAGGGAGTTAAATGTTGGGGAGCACAGATTAGACTGAGTTTAAAGTGTTTGATGCGGGGGGGGTGCAAACAGCCCGAAACAGGTCTGGTACCTTAGTGTGGACCAGGAGTCACCAGCGTCGCTGGAGCAATTGGAGGGTTGTCCTTTTTGGCCACCATCGGTGGCTCAGGCAATCTCTGTGCTCCGGGACGATAGACTGATTCCTCATCCAAACCCTTAGAAAGTCTGACCATCCTTGGTATGTTATTAAACTGTGTCAATGAATTATATGCCACTTACTCTTTGCCAAGAGGGAATAGCGTCGGCCATCCTTGGGCCAGGCATTAGCTCTGAGCCGGTCCGGAGCGGGATCACGCTCCTTTCTGGGCTTCCTTTTGGGCAGATCAAAGGGGGGGGGGAGCCGCGCCTCAATCTGCTGCGTGCTCCGGTTTGCAAGGACAAAATATCGGAGCTTGGAGATTTCAGCGATCACGGTCATCGTTCACCTGCTGGGCAACGCCGTCTGCGGGATGATGATTCCAGCCAAGGGTATCCCCGATGCAGCTCAGGACTCCTGCAGGATAGATCGCTGGGCTGACCTGGGGATACTTGGAAGGCTTCGTCTCGTTGGGCTCCTCAGTAGGACTGCTTGACAACCAAGGAGCGACGGACTCTCTCCGAGTGATTCCGCCTGTCAACTTGATTGGTAACTGGGTTGATAAAGGTGGTGGCTGTATCAAGCCCAAGAGCCCAATTTTGTGATCTTGCCCCTGCGGCCATTTTGCAGTAACCATGTGGTCCGCTCCCTGCTAGACACACCCTCGGAACCCACAATGCAAATGCTGTGGAACCTTCTAGAAGTAGTGGGACACTTCAAATGTAAGAAATGTAAGGAGTTCAAAATCGAAACCAGACAATTTTGCTACAAAACAGCATTCGATTGACTTTAAAGTGCATTTCAATTGCAAAACATTGGATGTTATTTATGGCATTCTCTGTCCATGTGAACAAATATATGTGGGACGGACAAGACAAAATGTCAAAAAAAGGATACTACAGCATTGTAGCAGAATTAGATGGGGAACAGTAGGTGCACCACTGATGGAACATTTCAGCATGAAATAACACAAACCTGAGTCATTAAGGTGGGTGGTCCTAGAAAAAGTAACCACGGGAAGCAGGGATGGGGACATTAACTTTATCCTAAACATAAGAGAATGCAAATGGATGCATACGATGGACAGTGTGAACAATAGACTTAATTAACTTGTTGGCACTAATGCCCAAATGTCTATCCTTGTCATTGAGTAACTGGAGTTTTCATTTTTACAGGACAGGGTATTGGTAGTACGTAGGATCCAAGGTAGTAGAGGAACATCAATGGTATCAACACCATGGTGTTATGTTAATTACTGTGGTGATTTGTTTATTTTCATTTGTTTCTTTTCAAATGCTTATTCCCTATTGAATGTATATGCTGCGAAATCACCCATTGGAACTACACATGAATGTATCCCTGTATAACATACACTATAATGTTTCACAATGCGTTACAAGGTGCTATGCAGCAGCTGAACATCAATATTATGCTAAAAGATTGAACGGCAATGTTCAATTGACAAATACTCGACAGTTTGATGTTCTCTTTTCTCCCCATTTGATAGACTGATAATATTGTCTACCACTGAATTAATTGCTGTTGTAGGACTCTCAGTATTGGCCATTTAGTGTAATACTAATTGAATACTGTTAAATTTGCAAGTTAGAGTGCAGAGGTACAACTATATTTTATATAATTTTTTATATAACTAGTATTATCATATCATGTTGTTAGGATGCTCCATGTGGTAAATTTGAGGAGTTCCCTTCCGGAAGTAGCCACATGTGTATATGTATCAGTGTGCAATATACCGTTCAGTGTGCTAATCTAACACATACACTGTTGACATAATGCTACATCCCACACTCTTTATGACAGTCATCCCATTCATTTTGGTGCCTTTGGACACACAACTTTGAGACTGTTTGTATGTCTTAACCCCTTCCATGCTCATGACGAGCTGAGCTCGTCATGAGGCACAGTTGAGCTGTGCTGATGACGAGCTGAGCTCGTCATGAATATAGGAGCTTTCCAATTTCCAGCACAGGGGAAAAATAACCACAGCAGCGATGTGGTTAATTCATATGCAGAATCTTTGTGATTGCAGTGACACCATCTAACTATTGAAACACTTCCAATAACACCACCGTGGGGCGTTTATAATTAGGAGCATGCACCCACGGCAAACCCTAGAAGTTGCTAAGTATTTGTAAGCCATGCTAATTCTCAAACCCATTCTGCTATGTCCCCTTTTCAGTGATACTTTTGAATCAGGACAACCACGAGGTTGCAATTACACACATGAGCATATCCTCAATTTGCCACAACAGTCTTAACCTCCTTTCCCTTGAATTTGACTTCTGGCACGCGTTACTATGTCACCAGATCCCGTCGCCTCACTAGTACCGTTGAGCTGCTGCACACAACGTGTGCGTTCTCGTTCACGTTATATAACTATGCGGCCAACCGCGAGCTCACTCTTGCTGGCAATTCGGAGTTGAGCGGTTCATCATTTTTCCAGTTGAGAATTGGGGCGGGTGCCTTTTTGTCTATCAAACTTCCCTCAGCTACTATTTAAGCATCCCCTTTTGGCATATTAATGAGTTACCTTCAACTACAACGCGAGCATCCATCAGAGGACTCAGCGTACTTGTCCAGTGTTTTAATTTTCAACACAATTGTTAAACAATAGGCGGCTGCCAGTATCTCTTAGTCTTGATCTGCTCTTTTCACTAGCTGTTTTGCAGATGATACCAAGAGCCTCATTGGAGACCAGCATACTGTCTCAGAATGCCAACTAGGCGCGCAGCCCGACATGTTTGCTATCACCCATTTTAATAATCGGGGTATTTGCACCCCCCCTCCTATGCCACTCGGCGCTTTGCCACATTTCCATGAGGGCTCTCCACTCATGAGGCGACCAGTAACCTCACATGCACACGGGGGTTTACTGTTGGCCTAGTCAGCCTTCTGTCCAGAGCACACTGGCACTGTCCAGACATGGATGATTTATCAACTACAAGGCTTTAAGGGGCAGATTTATGAGGCCGTTGCGCCTCTTTGCGCCCCAATTGCGTCACTTTATTTGACGCAACTGCGGTGCAAACAATGCGCCCTATTTACAACGTGACGCATCTAGGAGATGCATCACGTTGTAAAGCACTGCTCCATAAGGAGGCGTTCCTGCGCAGGGGGGGCGTTTCTGCGCAGGAACGCCTTCTGAAAGTGGCTGAGTGAAATCTATGAGATTTCACTCAGTCACTTTCAGGGCAATGCTGCGTCAAAACCCTGCGCCTGCTTGAAGCAGGCGTAGGTCTTGACGCAGCATTGTGCAGATGGTGTACCCCCAAGCCTTGCTGGAGCTGCGTCGCACTTGCGACACAACTCCAGCAATGCGCCACATTTCCGGCACAGATGAGTCACGCATCTGTGCCGTTTTTGCACCATGGTGCGCTGCATTATAAATGCGGCGCACCATGGGTGGCGGAGCTGTGGCGCACTGTGGCGCACGTTAACTGGCGCATCCCTGGGGATGCGCCAGTTAACATAAATCTGTCCCAAAGTGCGTAATACATTTCTTTTACAATAGTGTTTTTTTAACCCAGCACCAACACAACCTTTTAACCCACTTGTTTTTACGTCCCTTTATATCAATTCAGGCAGTGACAGAGATTCTCTGACCTGCATTTCTTCCATTCATTTTGTACGTGCACTGACGGCCGTACCTATATCCTTCAGAAGTAAGTGACAACCCAACTTTGGGTGTTTCCTTCACAAAACATGCAATTCATCACTGTGTAAGGGTTACATGTTTCTCTTCTCTACCTGTAGGAGCTCATCTGAGCCCTGCGTCACTTCTTTTACCTACTCTCCACGTACAAAATGGATGTTCAACTAGGTAACTTTCCTACCCCTTTCTTTTTTTAACGCATTCACCTTTCATATGACCCTAATCGCAACTTAATAGGTGCTATCAATTAACCCTTAGATACTCCATACTCCATGAGTCCTGGGGAAGACCCCATTCTATGGTAGAATCTACATAGCATATCCAAAGAGGTTGAAACGTCGA
The DNA here is from genome assembly GCF_964263255.1 of Lissotriton vulgaris. Lineage (NCBI taxonomy): Eukaryota > Metazoa > Chordata > Amphibia > Caudata > Salamandridae > Lissotriton > Lissotriton vulgaris. Next base: position 905,311,551 of record NC_141696.1, on the reverse strand, counting down.
CTACACCCTCTACACAAGCCTGGAAAACTGTAATCATTGCGGCAGTGTTCATATAGGGCTATGTGTTTTTCATGGAACAATTGACCTTTTTTAGAAAGGCTGGACCAGCACCAACATAGGATGATGATGTATATATATGTCACACTACCCTGTCCTTGTCCACTCCTACTTTTTCACTATAATCACTTACACTCTCCATTCGCTTCCCCCAACCTGAGCACCAAATTTTGTAAATGTATTTTTGTCTTCAATTGCAACTCAATAGCAAATGTGTTACCACTTTTATAAATAATCACGGTAATTCAAATTAATTGCATTTAATTGTGTATGTGAAATATAAAGAATTAGGCTTTGTGAATGTGGTTGATTCAATTAGTATACATTTTTGTCTTGAAAAACTTGTGCTACTTGACCATTTCCTACTGTACTAAATTTGTTAAAGGCCTGACAAATCATTAAATTAGTTTTTGGATGTTGATCATCCGGTCAATATCATGAATAAAATGTCCAAACAGATCCACTAGTCCCCTAAGACCATTAGCTGTTAGAGATAACAAAACTGCGTCATCTGCGTATAACAGAGAAGGTACAAAAGCACAGTTAAAATAAGCCATATCCTTTCCATAGGCTATTAAAAACATATTCAATCCATTAATATAAAATGAAATTAAGAGGGGTGCCAAAACACACCCCTGCCTAACACCTCTCAGGAGGTTAGGCTGGTCAATGCACTACCCATCCAGGCCAAGCCTAACAGTAGCAGCAATTTCAGAAAGCATAGCCTGTAAATGATCCAACAGGGTTTTAGGCAATCCCAAATGCGGCAATAAAGACCACATCTTTGACCTGTTTACTCGTTCAAAGGCACTGCTCTGAGCCATACACGCTAGATGGATGGTGCTTTTCTTTGCCACCACATATTTCCTGATCAACAGCTCTAGCTTCAGGCATTGTTCCATTGTTTCCTTGCCCTCCCTAAAACCATATTTAACCAGACTTAAAATATTGTTGGTTTGGGCCCATTCCTCCAATCTTCAGAAAATAACTCTTCCTGCCATCTTGAAAACTGAATTTAACAAAAAAATCAGCATATAGCAGATAGGGTTCTGGTGGTCCAATTTTATGAAGACCGGTACTATTGTGGAATACTTCCTCTCCCTCTAGATACATCTGGCTGCAGCTGCATTATGGGTGTTAGTCAATAGCGGGGCCCAAAATGGAGTATTTATCGTATAATGCTCCATTGGGAACCTCAGCCCATTCATTATACCTACTTGGGTCCTCTGAATAGATATCAGACAAGTTGTTTAACCACTGTTCTAGTGACATGTTTATCCCCATGTCATCATGGGCAACTAGAGACAAATCCTTACCCTTGACTGTCTTCCAGAAGCCCATAGAGTCCATGGCATATTCATTCTTTAATCTGCCCTGTGTTTCTTCCTTTAGTGTTTGCTTCCTATGCTTTATGGCCACATTATAGCATGCTCCGGCCTAGTGTTAAGAGCCTCTCTAAGCTGCTTATTTGCTAATCTGCAGTCATGGTCAAAGCACCCAGCTTTCTTCTGCTTTCTGCATTGTTAAAAATGTGGGTCTCTAGTTGGTAGGTTGTTACCCTGTCCAAGTAGGGACCCTTCTTCCTAATCAGGATCAATAGGATCTCAGAGGCAGTGTGTGAAGCATTTACAAAAGGACACCACACCAGTTTTAGAAAAATAACCAATATTTATCTGTGTCAAACAAGACCAAGACAATAAAACTCCAACATACAATAATCATAATATGCACTTTGCAAGAATAACCTTAGAAATGCAGTTCCATGATGCCAGTAGCTCCATCCGGTGCTACAGCGGTGCTGAAAACAACCAAATCGAACAGTTTTGGTCAACTGCATCAGTGCCGGCCAGCGTCTGTGTCAGAAGACTTGTAAACTGTACCTTCAGTTACAGCTGACCACGACGGTGTGGGCCAGAGGCGGCGGTCATTGAGGCTGCAATAGGAAGCAGAGCAGTGCCGCTTGTGGGGCCCTCAGGCCACGGTGCAGGCAACTGCCCAGTGGTGGTCGTCCAGTGGCATCGGTGAGACCAGGGCTGCGGTGCGAAGCAGTGGGGTGTTTGTCGCAGCCCCAACGTTCACCGTGCAAGTAGCGGCGTCTGTCGAAGATAAACAGTCGATGGGGCTGGTGTCGGTGGGCTGTGGCTGCAGTTTGGTATGAGGTGGGGCTTTGTGTAGCTTACGAGCGGTGCCCCCAGACCATGGTGTAGACCACCACAGCAATGTCAGCTGGCAATAGCATCATCGATGAAACCAGGGTGGCAAGTGAAGCAAGGCTGTGCAGAGTGCAGTACCCACAGGTCGCGGTGCAAGCAGTGGCTCAGTGGCGGTGGCAGACCTCATAGGCAGTGAGACCAGTGTTGCAGTGAGAAGTGCAGCGGTGCCCTCTGCGGTACCTTCAGGTCACGGAACAGCCAGCGATCTTGGTGATGGCATTGGGTTACGGTTTCCATCTTTGGCAACTGTGACACGAGGTACCGAGAGGAAGGTCTTTGCTGTTCCTGACCCATATGGAACAGGGCATGAGCTCTACCTCAAGCCTTTGGAGAAAGTAAAAAAAGAAGCTGCTGAAAGTTCAGTCCAGTCCTTTCTCTGCCCAGACTGAAGTAGCCACTGCAGTCCAACACAGCAAAGCACACAGCAAAGTGATAGGTCCTCATCACAGCTTCTTCAGCTCTTCTTCTTGGCAGGTTTCGGAGTACAAAAGAGTTCTAAAATCCTGGTGTCTCGACCCCAATGTTTTTACAATATTTCCCTTTGTTCTTGTGTTGCTGAGAGTGCCTGTGCTCAGTCCAAACCCGTTCTTCCCACTCTGGCCCAGCTTCCCAGCAGGAGGTGTAGACAGTATTGTCCAAGACAGACCAGGCACATTCAGGTGCAAGGAAATCTCCTCTCTCTCCTCCAAATGCAGCCCTGCCCAAATCAACCCAGCCCTTACTTATCCAGGAGAGGCAGGACACACCTCAACCCCCCCAGGGCTGTCTCAACAGAGTGCACATCCCCAGACCCTGTCACTCCAAAGCCAGAAAGTAAATCCACAACCCAGCAGAGGCACCTAGGATGGCGAAGCAAGATACTACCCACTTGTTAAAAGTGGTATTTTCAAACACGCAACATCAAGATCATCTTTACTAAAAGATGCTTTTTTACACTCTAGGTTCAGACATACTCAATTTCATTTCTCTATTTTGTCCCAATGGGATACTTGGAAGTAGTTACAAAGTATCTCCCATTCTATCCTATGGGACAGATAGCCTTTCAATAGTGAAAAATGAATTACACTGTATGTCACTATCAAGACATGTCACACACATCAGCAAATGCCCTTACGTTCACATGCACTGCTCACTGCCAATAGGAGTACCTTGGGCCTACCTTGGGGGTGACTTACATGTTATAAAAGGGGAGGTTAGGGCTTGGCAGGTGGGTGCACTTGCAAGTCGACATGGCAAACACAATAAAAGAAATTAACAACCCCAAAAATGGACTTATACAAAACCCATTAGGGATAAGAGGGGCGTTTCAAGATTACTATCAAGTTCTATACAAGGAAACTGATAATAATCAAAGAAAAATAGAAGAGTATATAGAGCAGTCTATTATACCTTGACTATAGGAGGAAGACCAAGAAAGCTTGGCGATAAGTCACGAATGGGGAAAATCTTGCTATCAATTAATAGCCTAGCCCCCGGGAAAGCAGCCGGGCTGGACGGGACACCAGTTGAATGTTATGCCAAATTTCATAAACCATTGAAGGGGATTATAACAGCAATAATGACACATATTTTCCTGGGGGACAGCCACCGGGCTCATGGGCCAGGGCAAAAATTGTAGTATTCCCGAAACAAAACAAAGACCCTGCACAACTGGGATCTTATCGCCCTATCACACTAATATACTGTGATTCTAAAATCTATTCGAAAGTACTGGCAACCAGATTGGCGCAACATATACATAAAATTACTTCGCCACCCCAACATGGCTTCCTTCCGGGTCGATCCACCACTGACCATGTCCAGAGGGTCATAACACTCTTCGATATATCAGAAGTGGCAGGACACCCTATGGCTTTGATACTTTTAGATGCTGAGAAGGCCTTCGATAGGGTCTCCTGGCAGTATCTTTGGACAGCTATGTAGAAGAGTGGTATTGGTGACCGATTCATTAAAGCTACGTGTATGTTATAAGCAAATCCTGAAGCAGTGGTCATGATAAATGGGGAGATGTCTGGGAATATTAGAGTAACCAGAGGTACGAGACAGTGGTGTCCTTGCTCCCCCTTATTATTCGCAATCTTTATTAACCCCTTTATTCTTAGACTAGAATCAAATCCGGCAATACCACCAATCAAAACCATAAACAGTAATACTAAGACCCTAGCCTATACGGACGACATAGCAATCCAGGCGATCCCAGGGAAGCAGTGCAATAGCAATCCAGGCGATCCCAGGGAAGCAGTGAAAGCTATGGAAGAAGAAGCCAGACAATTTGGGGGGTTATCAGTATACAAGCTTAGCCAGGGCAAAACCCATATAGTTGTTAACAGCAAAATCACATATCAGGAAGACCGGGTAGTTGCCAACGCCATGTACTTAGGAGTGAACATAACATCTGACCTAGATAATCTAGTCAAAATTAACTTGGAACCTCTTATAAAACAAACGGGAAAAAACTTCCGTAGAATTGACAATCTTCATCTAAACCTAGTGGGACGGTGCAATGCCACAAAATTGTTATATTTTCCTAAATTCTTATACTTTTTTAGGACCATATGTTTAGATTTCTCCCCACAAAAATTTAAGGACATAGAGATCCTATTCTCTCAGTTCATATGGAATTACAAAAGACCGCGCAGAGCACTCAAATACATTACACTCCCAAAAGATAGAGGCGGCCTTGCACTTCGCAACCTCAAAGTGTATTGGTGGGCCACGATAATAAAGTATAGTAATATCTTGTTTACCCCCAAAAATACCACAGAGCACAAGGGAGCGATCCCAACACCACAGGAACTAATTTTAGGCAACGAAGCTAATGAACATCTCTGGATACTAACATATAATTGCTACTTTAAAAAAGTACTATTTAAAACTTAGGGGTGTATATTCGGCATGGAACAATGTCTGAAAACTCTTGGGCATTGGGAGATTCTCATATTATTCAACTTTAGTTGGAAATATCAATCTCCCAGAAACATTTAGGGACGCTTGCATGATAAGGTGGCAAAGAGCAGGGATCATCCAGTGTGGCAACTTTTACTCCAATACAGGATTTAAGTCATTCGAGGAACTTAAATTTGAATTTGAGCTAAACCAAAGAGATTTCTTTAAATTTTTACAAATTAGAGACTTCTTAATGAAAAAAGGGGGAGGCCCATCCAAGTTTAAAAGAAATCATATAATTGAAACAATAACCTTAAATACTAATGTAAAGATTGGTGTTATTTACAATAACTTAACATCCGCACTATCAGACGACAGTGAAAAATGTATAGCAAAATGCATGACAAATTGGATGTGGCGGAAGAAACTTGCAAGAAATCATTCGAGGCATCCCAATTATGGCTAATGTCGGCTAACCTCCAAGCCCAATATTATACAAACATATTTCCAGCCATACTATACCCCAAACAAGATCGCCAAATGGGGGACGGGTAGAGGCACGGAATGCCCTCGCTGTATGCAGCATGAGGCAGACATTGTACACATATTTGCTACATGTGCTACATTGGGCACAGTCCGCAGGGAAATTTCCACCTTTCTGTCGGAAATTCTTAATTCAAGAATTTAAATCATGACGGCAGAATTAATACTTGGACTGGACAGATATACACGTCCAAAAGAAATTCAAGGGCTTATATTTATTGCCATGGCAGTATTTAGAATTTGCCTGGCCACAGCTTGGCTAGACCCCAATCCTCCTGCTTTTCAACAATGGCGGGCGAGATTCTTGGCCACATATAATTTAGAAACGGCTATATATCAGAGGAAGGGTAGAAGGAGACAAAGAATGGGAATGGAAATTTGGGAACCATTGACACGCTGGATACAGAATCTGGCTTAATAATCTAATTTACTTATGTCAAATTTTGTGAATTTATACAGAATATGTATATAATGATTGTCACAATATGGATAGAAAAATGTCATATATCATTTACCGTGTTCAATTCTGTATGCACTCATGCCTGGGGGCGAGGGGGGCGAAGTTTATATTTGCAGTAACAACTGCGCACAGATACTGCAATGACAGATCTGAGAAACCTGCTTGTGTGAGTGGCCAAACCAGTATGCAGGCCCACTAGCAACATTTGAAATACATGCCTTGGGCACACACAGTGCACTATGCTAGGGTCTTAGTAGTAAATTAAATAAGCCAAACATGGAAACACCAATCCATAAATATGATTTAGCTGGAGAGCATATGCACTTTTGCACTGAATAGTAGTGGTAAAGTGCCCAGAGTACTAAAACCAACAAAAACAGGGTCAAAACAGGAGGCCAAACAGCAAAACATTTGGGGGTAAACCCACTGAGAAAGACATGTGTAGCTCAATTCCCTCCCAGCCTAAAGCCTAGGTAGACTAATCAATAACTTGATTGACTTCCCCGCTTGGGGTGATAAAACATAGACCTGGCCCACAACAGCAGGGATATGTTCTGGTTCTATGCCTTCCTGAACCCAGTTGAATCCCTCTGTTCGTACTCTCAGGGCCCGCTAAGCAATCTCATGGTGAACCCTTCTCCCCACCTGGGGACCCTATTTGTGCAGCACCTAACCGTAGCTTGCTCACAGTAGTGTCCCAGCAGGCAGACAGTACATAGTGATGTGACCCAGTCCACCCCTGGGGTGTGACTCAGTCCCTTTCCCAGGGGCACATCTGTCCACCAGGACAAAAAGTCACAATGACCACTGACAGCTGTCAGTGATGAGTGCCTGGCCACATGCCTCCCAGGGCTCTCTAACCTCTGTGCAGTAGCCCCAGGTGCTTGGCACCCTTTATCCACTCTGTCAGATCAGGTATGGCATTCTGACACTGACCCACTTGCCCTGGGTCTGTACCCTGAGGCTGGACAGTAGAGTGTGATGGTCTCTACCCCACCCTGCTCTTCACTGGGAGTATGTACCCTTCCTCCTACAGCAGTACCCCCAAACTCTAGAATTGTCAGGGCACCTGTGGCAGGTGTCCCACACAATTCTCCCACCAGTTATGGGGTGCCATCCTGCAACTGGTACACCAGCCTAGTGTATGTACCCTGAGGCTGAGCAAGGAACTAAGGTGGGCTCTCCCACACCCTGCCCTCCTCCCTGGGGCTTTGAGACCTCCCACCTGGAAAGGTACCCCCAGAAGACAAACCAGTAAGGGCACTGTTAGCAGTCGTCTTTTTCCCAAGGTCAGGGGGGACACCCTGGACCTAGCCTTTTAACCCAGGGTCGGTACCCTTAGGCTGGACCTGTCCCTCGAAATCCAAGAATTACAGGGGAGTACACCCACCCCCCAAGAGAAACACAATCCTCTTGATTTGTTCGAGAGTCTGCCTAGTGCACGTCTCTTGCCTCCTGTCCACCTGACAGTGTGTGAAGGTCCCCAGGCCAGAATTGGCCTCACCAGGGTCCGTCCTGGGGTGCTCTGACCTCAGAGCTGGCAACATCTGACCCACTGGTCCTTCCACTGGGGACTGCCTCCCCCCTTGCTCTGGACTCATGTAGCCTCCCAACAGAAGTGGTGCTGCCAGACACCAGTACTGGTGGGAGCTGGTCACAGCCATCCCCCCCAGCTCACTTGACACTTTGGCATCCCTTCTGGGGATAGCCTCTCAGTACAGACTAGGCCTCCCCCTCCTGGTGTTCCCTCATGGAACCAACCAGGACCTGGGGCGGGGTCTCAGGCACCTTGGGACTCAGCCCAACGCCACTACCTCTACTCAGAGACAGGACTCAGGACCCTTACCCATCCCACTGCATCAGGATTTATCTGGTTCACTACCAACCTCCGGTACCTCACCTGGTTGGGGAAAACCAGAGCTACCTCCTTCAGAATCACCCCCAAAAGCGTATGCAGAACCTCTGGAATCCACAAAAAGGTCTGCCTCCAGTGCAAGTTCCCTGGAGAAAAATAACTCACACTCCAAAGGGTGTTGGCATAGCTCTAGAAAACCGGGACTGAATATATGCTCTCCGGCATCCAGATTACACAGCCCCTCACTTATCTCAACCAAACTATCCTTCACCCAAACATCCAGTGCCTCATAAAGGTACCTCACATCACCCTCGCAAGACTGATGAGACAGTGCCTGACTTTCGCTGTCACTCAAACCCTACTCTTTTGGGTTGTCCCATGCTCAATTACCAGGGCTTTTAATATAGGGAACCCCTCTCCCTGCACCTCTCATCTAGAGTCAGTAGAATGTCCTTCATACCACAAGGAATACGATCCCCAATGCCAGTTCCTCAGGGACACTGCGCACCACTGGAGTTACCTCACAATCCTGAACCCCCTGATGTATGTCAACCCCCTCCTTGAAGCAGGGCACCACGTCTGCCTGTGTGTGTGTGTGTGTGTGTGTGTGTATGTATCCCTTGTCACTAAATACCAACTTTTTGCTGACACCGTCTGAGCTCGGCTTCTACCTCCAGCCCGCCAAGGTCATTTTTTTCCCAATGGAATTTGTAACTTGGAATTTGGAATTTGTAACTTTGACAGTTCCCCCTTGTTGCTTTCATTTAGAGGGGTGAATGTTTCACGTAGTCAATCCTTCCTATCAATGCTTGCTATTGAAAGATATCTGTTAGCAGTAGGGATGGAGGGATTGTACTTGGTGCTAAATGGGTGGTTGTGATTGTACCTAATTATGTGTCTCAGGTGACTGGGAAAAAAACTGTGATTCAAGGCAATACCCTTGACTATTTGCCACTGGAGAGGATAACTATGTATTAATTGCTTTGCCAATGAAGGATCTCAACAGTTAACCACAGTGCTGTCCCCTTCTCGCTGTTTGTTTCCTGGCCCCATCTACCTTACCTTTCTGGCAAAAAGAATATCTCTATGCTCCATAACATTAAATTGGGCATTTTAAAGAACCAGTGACAAACTTTGTTGCATAGCTGCGAGGTAGATTTCTTGAAAATTATGTGTAACCCAGGGACCCCTGTCATTACAATTACATATTGGCCGTATTCAGGGTGTAGGTTTGCTGTAGGCAGAATAACTGTCTTATGTATACAATCCTTGTTTCATCTCCTATACATCTTACTACCAGCACTGGATCACTACTTATCAGCAGGACTAGGATAGGAACTGGCTCAATATCATTTCTTGTCCCTGCACTCTGCTCAAAAAGTTTTAATTTAGTGTTTAGGCAGGGGTATGTCTCTACACTTAAAGCCCTTGAATATGTTGCCTCAGGCCCCATCTGGGAATTATTGCCATTTAGGAAGCCAGATATATGATCTATTTTCGAGGTTACAGCATTAAACATTAATTCTAACTTGTGCAAACCACTCATGCAAAGGAGCAATATATTATTCTATTTGTCTATTTATATATTTATTTTAAAAATGTTATATAGCGCTGGGTCCACCCAGGGGTATCAGAGCACTTAACATTGTTAAGATGATGTTCAGAAGAATACAGAACAATTGTTTCAAACATGGTACACAAAAATAACATAATGAGTGCTATAGAGTCATTGGAGAGAGAGAGAAAGAAAGAGCAGTTTAACACCTTGGCTGCTGCATGAGTTCCCCCCCTGTGCTGGACAATGCAGAACAGGGTGTGGTCGTGACGGAACCATTCCGTCATCAGCACAGCTCAGCCGTGACTGATGACGAAATGGTTCGGTCACAAGCATCGAAGGGGTTAAGAAGAAATAGCATCCAAAGGATGACGTAACAAATTATACTACTGTAAACATAGGGTAGGTTTAGTGGTCAGACTCAAACTGGCTGGTAGGGTGCGTGAGTAGGGTGGTATGTTAGCTGTTAGGATGAGGAGAGGATGGAGGCAGGGGGATGAGGGGGTGGGAGGGGAATGTATGCTAAATGGGTAAGAGGGGGTGTGTATTTGGGAGAAGGTAGAGTGTAGCAAGTGCAGTAAGAGAGGGATTATGTACCCCAGTATTTGTTGAGCAGGTGTATTTTAAGGTCTTTTTTTAAATTGACATAGGAGGGGTTTTCTCTTAACTTTTTAGGTAGGGCATTCCAGATGGAGGGGCCTTTCCAGAGAAGGTGTGGAATTGTGAGCCTTGTTTTTTCAGAAGAGGGTGGATGAGGAGAAGAGAGTTGGTGCTTCTCAGTGGGCGGGCGCAATCTGCTTTGTTGAGTTTGTTTGAGAGGTAAGGCGGGGTCTTTTGGTAAAGGGTTTTGTGCGTAATGCAGTCAATTTTGTAGGAGTATCGGCCTTCAATAGGAAGCCATTTAAGGGCCTTGAAGGCATGTGAGATGTGGTTGAAGCGTGTACAGTCCGAGTTGGATTTTATTTTATAGTACAGTTAGGTGTCATCAGCATACAGGTGGTATTTAATTCTGGCTTGTTTGATTATGAGAGTAAGGGGTTTGATAAAAAGGTAAAGAGAGCCGTAGAGAGGATAGATCCTTGTGGTACACCGAGGGACACAGGTGTGGGGCAAGAAAGGTAGTTTTGAATTTTAATTTGTTGGGTTCTGTGTTGGAAGTAGGATGTGAACCAGTTAAGGACAGTGCCATTTAAGCCGAAATGATCTTTGAATGCATTAAGTAAGGTTGAGTGGTAAACTGTATCAAATGCAGCAGTGAGATCAAGAAGAATGAGTAGGCAGGAGTTCCCCTTATCCAGGGCGAAGTGGATGTCATCCACTATATTAAGCAATGGAGTTTCTGCTGCAGCCTTTGCGGAAACCGGATTGTAGAGGGTCGAGTAGGTTGTAAGTGTCAATGTGTTTATCTAATTGAAGAAGGACACATTTTTCAAGGGCTTTGGAGAGAAGGGGGATGTTCGAGATAGGGCGGAGGTTGTTAGGGTCGTTAAAATTGGCTTTGGGGTTTTTAGCGATGGGTGTGATTTGTCTAAGTTGGATGGAAACAGGGACGCACCCCGTAGAAAGGGAGGAGTTAATAATATTGGTCCAGTAAGGGACAATGACGTGCTTTAGATCATGGGCGATGTAAGATGGAAGCGGGTATTTTGTGTGAGAGGACGGTTTTAATTTGGATAAGATGTTAAAGACTGCTAGTTTTGACACAGGGTTGAAATTATGCCAGGGGGCATTGTTTTTAGGCAGAGGTTTAGAGAGGCAGGATTCAGGCAGGGTGGATAAGGGGAGATATAGGGACAGAGTGGGGGGTTGAGTTTGGGGGAGTGTGGTATTGAGGTAGCATCAGGAGGACATTGGGGGGTAGCAGGCTGAGTTATCTGGAAGGTTTGATCAATTTTGGCTATTTTTTTGATGAAGAAGCTTGCAATTTCTTCACATTTATTAGTGGAGGCCAACAAGTTGAAGAGGGCCGGTGGGGTTTGGTATCTAACAATGTTGAACAGTTCTCTTGGTCGGTTCTTTGCCCGGGTGAGTTGCGAGTGGAAGAAAGATGCCTTTTCAGAGAAAATATGTTTTTTATAGGTAGATCTAGCGGTTCTAAGGAGGGCAAGATGGGAGGGGGAAGGTTGCTGTCTCCATGTTCTTTAGGCGAGTCTAAGTGAGCGTCTTTCATCATTAAGGTCAGAGGTAAACCATGATTTGGAGGGGATATTTTTTAGTAGTTTTGGAGGGGCAAGTTGATCTAAAACCTCAGAGACAGTTTTATTAAAGTACTCCGTGAGTTCATTTGTTTTGAGAGAGGGTGGGGTGAGACGAAGTTGGGTTTGGAGTTTGGACTCAAATGATTTCTAGTCGTAATAGTGGTTTTGTTGTTTCTAGCTGGGGCGGGAGGGGTTGAGGGGGAAATCTTGAAACAGTATGAGGTGGTGGTCAGAATATTCGATAGGGATGATTTTGGATAGGGATGCCAGATTCTTGTTAGCGATGATGGCGTCAAGAGTAGCTCCTTTGGAGTGGGTTGGGGAGTGGCAGAGTTATTTGAGGTTGCTAATCTCAAGAAGATTAGTCAGAAGGTTAATTGTGGGATCCTCATATTGGGGGAGAGCCCGTCATCTTAAGTTCAGCTCCAAGGTATTCAAAGGTTGTGTAGTCCATGATCTTGGCTAGGGAGAGTTGGAGTTCTTTTAAAAAAATAATTGCTAAACCACTTCCTATTCGCTCAAACCTGTCTTTCCTGATAATGGAATAACCAGGGGGGAGAGTAGGTCGAGGATGGGTGTTGAGTGGTCTTTGAGCCAAGTTTCTGTGAGGAAGGCAATGTTAATATCTTCATTTTTTGGTTGCATGTCGAACAGCCAAGCGGCAGTTCACGAGCATGCAGGTCAGGGGTTTAGGGTTAGTCTTTGGGGGAGGGCATGGGTGAATGACGGTGAGTTGGGGGGTTGTCTGGGGGACCCGGGAGAGGAGTGGATTCTGCTGATCTCCATGATAATAGGGATGTTGGATTGAGGGAAGGAAGAATCCCTAAGGGAGGACTTATTTAGGTAGGAGTCGTAAATGTCAGCTAGGTTGGAGGCGGAGTAGTCATTCAAGTTGTGAAGAGGTCTGTGTGTACAGTTGAGAAGAGGGGATGTTTTCAAATGTTTAGGATATTGGTATTTAAGAGGGCCAGAGCATGGAGAGGACCATGCGGGGTGGGTTCTAGGTTTGGGGGATTTGATATTTTTGAAATCTTCTCTAAGTCAGGCAAGTTGTGTAATCAAGGTAGAGATATTGCATTCAATGTTACAAAGTGTCTGTGTTAAAGGAGAGAGGTGGGATGTGGTTGGGGCAGGGGGAGGGGAGGAAGTATTGTCAGAGTTGGCTGGGGTGGTCGGTTTGGAGTTGGGAGAAGGCGAGAGGTCAGGAGGGGATGAGGTTGGGGCAGGAGGAGGGGAAGGGGTATGGTTAGAGTTGTCTGGGGGTGGTTTGTGTTCTGACAGGGCGAGGGGCCGGGGGGACAGAGGTGGTACTGAGACTGTGGTGGTAGGGGAGGCCTGGGCAAGGCAGATGGTGAACGCGGTGTGAGGAGATGCAGCATCAGAGTTGGGAGTTGGAATGTAGTTCTAGGAAGGAGGAGAAGGGGCAGTAAGGAGTGTAGTAGCTAGGGGGACAGGGAGCGCTTGTGTATGTTGGGAAGAAGAGGTGGTTGAGATGGGATTATGGGTTGGAGCTAGGGGGAAAGCTAGGGGGAAGAAGGGAGGATGGAGATGTGAGTAGGGGATGGAGAGAGACTGACATGAGGGGGGATGGTAATTTGAGGGGTGGTAAATGAGTTATAATTGATGAGGGGGTGGGTTCAGGAGAGGGCAATAGCATAGTGGTCAAAGAAAGGGATATGGCATTAAGGTTTGGTATGTCCCAATGGAAAGGGGTTAGCGTTGGGTAGTCAGGGGAGAGCCATGAGTGGTCTTGGGGTTTGGCAGGTATGGGAAGGGGAGTTGGTATGGACAGTTGGTGGGATAGGGTGTTGAAATGGTGTTCAAAGATGGTGAGGTGGTGTTCGGAGGCTCGAATCAGGATATTACATGCTTTGAAAATGGAAATGTCAATTTCACAATGGAAAAGTGGGGACGGAGTAGTAGATAGTTTAAAATCGTAAGGAATTTTTACACGATCTAGATACCGGGAGGTATCGTTATTTAGGATATTCCTCCTTCATATCCCAACTGCTTGAGTTCAAACCCCTAACCGTTTATATACCAGTGTCCTTAGGCAGTTCCTTTTTCCTAGCTTTCCTTGGCTTGGTTTCACTGTTTAGCATTTCCTTTTGACCACGGGTGCACACTCACTGTCATTTCAGCAGTCTTCCCCACTACTTTCTAAAGATCTGCTTCATGTATGAAGAGGAAATTGTTAACATTGCTGTAGACACACAGTTGTTACTCTGACTGTTGTTAGGCAGCATAGTCTTTTCAAGAGGGAGGCTCGCTCCCTCACTCAAACTCAGCGATGTTCGGCTTGGTCTACCAAACGCGCCAAATAGTTATCCAATGTAGTTTCAGTACAGTATTTAACAGTGCCACCCTTGGACTTTCTCTGATCTAATTGTTGCGTACCTATTTTGCTGTCTTCTTAGGTTGGAAACCATGAGGGGTTGCCCGGTCTCCTCTGGTGAGAACCTGCCAGTAGCTCCTCCGGTTGTGCGCACATGAGATACTTTCTCATTTCTCTACACATTTTTTGCACCTTTCTCTATTTGTCACACATGTCCACTTTATTGTTGACTGGTGCCGGTTGAGTGACCTGACTGTTGACTGGTATTTCTCCCTGCTGTGGGATTTTTAAATTATTAAGTATCAAGTCAGAGTTCATGAAAAGAACTACTGAGTCTGGGAAAAGATAAATATGTTGCCCTATAATTAATCCCACACATTCACATATATATACATTGATAAAAGAGCCTAATAATGCCAGGTCCTTGTTGTTACTATTAGTTTGGTACCAAATGCAATGAACTAATTATTTATTATGTACAAACAATAGAGCAAGATGCAGATTAGGGCTCAAATTGTTATTAATCAGGTGAAGAGCTTTAGATCTGAGTGAAAAGTGCACACTGCATCCAAGTCTGTGTACTTGTTAAATTTTGTTACATAGAACTTAAACATATGTATCTCTGATAACTAAACTATAGAACTAAAGAATGTTTTTAAGAGAGTTCTGAGGCACTGGCTGTAGTGGAGAGTATCTGTCTCATTAAAGATATGATTTATGAGGCTGCACAGATTCTCTGTTCCCAGTAAAGGAGCATGCAGACCAATTCTGTAAAAAGAACATATAACCTCCAGTGAAAGGAATAAATGTTGCAAAAGATTTCAAGAAATAGGAGCACAGTTAGGTTTGGAACAGAGGTAAGGAGATGCAAAAACTAGTCGTTCTACAACATTCAAGTTGAATACCTGCTCTGAGGAGGGGATTTGCTACATTTATTAAAAAAACTGTTTGTTTCAAAATCGGTTAATACTTTGAGATGCAAGGTTGGGAGCACAATTTGAGTTGTTGCATAAAAATAACAGCAGTCTATATATCTATATAAATAATAGGGGCTTTACCAGTTGGACCAGAACCCAGAATCTGAGTTATGAATCACCCCACACTTCATTTTAATACTATGATCTCCCAAACAGCCCTTCTAAATTATTCCCTCATCTATCCCTCCTTTGACTCAACCTAAAATTCATTTTACTACTATGATCTTCCTAGACCACTTCTAGAGATGATTCCCTCTGCCATCTCTCCTTATACTCATCCCAAACCTCATCTTACTATGATCTCCCAATTAACACTTTCTAAACTCTTCCCTCTTCTATATCCCCATTATCCTTTCCGATCCAACTAACAGACTCACATTTCTCACACTCAAATTAACTTGAATTTCACTATAATAATCCACCACTAATCATTTTGTGTTCAGGAGTAGTGTGCTATGCCTCCTCATGATAAATATAATTACAATTAAAGAAGACACTAGCAAATGTTTTGTAATGCCATCTAGAATACTAAAATGGAAATGGATGTGTAAGTAACTTATGGGTGTCTCAGTGGTTGTGTCAGTGGCTTTGTGGGTATGTGAATAGCTGTAGGGGTCCAGGAGTGGGTGTGCATGTTGCCGAGTGGATGTGTGAATGAGTATTTGATCTTGTTCAATCATAGGTGCAATTTCTAAATGAGGTTTGATATTTCAATTATCCCCTTGGGGCTCTTTTACTCACTTAGGAAAGTTGATTTTGGCTGGGATGTGCTGACTAACACACACTGGATGGATGGGTGTGGAACCACTTCCCACATTGCTGTTATCCCAGCTGTTCAGCTTAGCAATAGATTTGCTCCTTATCTGTTGCTTATCCGTGGCTGTTGTTCCTCGTTTTAGACTTAGTAGAGCTGGTGGCCGCTCTTTTCGAGTCTTTGCGGCAAATTGGTGGAATTCACTCCCGGTGCATATTCGAGCTATGGACAATCTTCTTCAGTTCAGACGGGCCATCAAAACTATTTTATTTGTTTAGCCCTCTTGCTGTATTCTATGGCCCCTTTAGTCTTCTGTGGTGTTGTGTTGTGCTGATCTTGTCAAAGTGCCAAGGACGCCCCTTTGCTGGGGCAGCTGTGCGCGATACAAATAAAAATAACATAACATAACATAACATCTCAGCTCAAAGAGTAAGACCGACACCTGGCTACTCATGTTAGCAGGGAGGCAGACCCTAGGAGGATAAAGGCATCATCGGTGACTTACAGCACACTTGGGATACTGACCTGGAATATTTATGGGGTAACATTTTTTTTAGCTGAAGACCATGAAATTAGTTTGCAAACATCCTTTGGTATTGTTTGCCTCCAAGAGACTTGGGATGTTTTGGGGATTTCATTCCATGATGGACTTGCATCGTCTCATGTCAATTCAACATCTTCATTACATGGTAGAGCAAAGTGGGGGTGTTGGTGACATTTGGGAGCCTAAACTAAGGTTGTGATATGGATACATTTCCTCACAACTCAAAAACTATTTTAGACCTTCTCCTAAATTTCCCCCAAAAAGACAAGGGTTTTAGGGCATAATTACGAGTTAGGCTGTCTTTTTGCCACCCTTGCTGATACAGAGCAGGTACATTTTACTAATTCCCACTAAGGATATATTTTACATTTTAGAATATCCGAAGTGACCATAATCAGCTTTTGGTGGAGTTTAGATGGTATGATCTCTGGGACAAGAAAACCATCTCATATAAGGACATTCTTTGATCAAAGGAGTAGTGTTATAGAATAGGATGGGGGTAAGATCATCCCAGACTACTTCCTAAGGAATTTGATACAATGATGTGGTAATAATTTTGAAGCTTTCCTGCAGTTAGAGAAAGCTGACCAGGTTATTTTGGACTCATTTTCAAATATTTGTACAGAAGTGAAGACTGCCCTTACTAGGAAGAGGAGAACAGTAGACAGTCCTAGTCCTAGTTGGTTTGATACAAACTGTTAAAAGGCCTGTAAAGATCTGATGATGGTTCTTCATCAGAAACGAAGATCCAGTGAAGGAGGCTAGAAGTCAGTCCAATTTGGAGTGCAGGGCTAGGAAGAACACTATCAAAAGAGAAGCTTGGGAACAGTTAAAGCCTGCATGTGCATCAAGAGCCAGCATTGCCTTTTGGAGAGTAGTGAACCACCCCATTTGTAATGAGACAGCCACACCATACAAGGTCAAACTACCGCTCTGCAGGATTCGGTCACCCACTTTGAGTCCCTCTATTCTATTAAATGTTACACTCCTTCTAAATCTTTCACCAGAGGGGGTGAGGTACATTTTGACGTGGTCAAAGTGTCAGAAGCCTTAGTGGATTTTTCATTCAAAAAAGCTCCTGGTCCAGACGGAGTGCCTGGGGATCTTTATAAATAATGTGTAGATCTTTGGTCTTCTTTAGTTACCCAACACAAGGGCATATCCCCTTTTGTTGGCAATAAAAAAAGAGAACCAAGTAGACCCAGCTTGTAACTGGCCCATCTCCTTAGTAGATACCAATGCGAAAATTATTGGTTGGGTATTGTTGAATCAACTAACTGAATGGACAGAGAATGGAAATATAATGTCAGGTATTTAATATGGGTTGTTCTCTTGCTTGTTGCTGGTCCCCATGGAGCCTTTCTACCTTCCTGCTGTTGCCTCATTTTCGCTATTCTCCTGATCACCCCTGGTGGGACGTGGGTCCCAGGGGCTAGGCTGGTTCTTCTGCAATACTTGCGTCAGTCAAAGCCTTCACACTCTGGGGTGGACTTCAATCTCCAGAGTGCTCCGCTGACACTACACACCTGCCACAAGTGAGGGGGAGACGGGGCTAACTCGCTCATAGCGCAGCCTCTCCCCCAGCGGCATGGGTGTTCTCTTGCCTGTTGATGGTCCCCGTGGAGCCTTCCTGCTGTTGCTGCATTTTTGCTATCCTCCCGATCACTCCTGGTGGGACAGGGTCCCAGGGGCTATGCTGGTTCTGCTGCGATATTTGCGGCAGTCAGAGCCTTCACACTTTGGGGTGGACTGCAATCCCCAGAGTGCACCGCTGACACCACACACCTGCCGCGAGTGAGGGGGAGGCGGGGCCAACATGCTCATAGCGCAGTCTATCCCACCGCGCCTAGGGATGCGCGCGGGACATAGCCCAGGCGAAGCCCGGACCAAGATCGGGCCTGTCTGTGCCCATCCGGGACTGTTAGAGGCCGAGCCAGCCACCCCTCTAACACCTCTCATCACTTGTACTGTATAGTGGCGGGCGTTTTAATCACATTTATTGTATTGCTGGGCCACTTTGCTGCTGGGGCATTGGAGTATCGGTGTAAAAAGTGCATTTTTTGCATCTCGTGCTTGCCCCCTGGACTTTTGATATCTCCCCTAGACTTTTGTTACCAACTTGAGGACACCTTGGCGCCGGTCTGAGCCTGGCCGAGGACACTTCTGTTTGTTTCGATTTCTAATCACTACGTATAAGCTTTGATTATATTGTAGGGGATTAAATCAAGATTGCAGATATGAGCTAAAGGAAAATGAGTCAGACAACTAAAACGGCTAATATTAATCCAAAATTAGCAGGTCAAACATGCCTGTTGACTTATCTATCTGGTGCTATGGGGGCCATAGAAGACCAAGTAAATACAGTAGCGGAGACAATTACTAAAGGGAGGAGGGGAGCAACATCGCAAGACTTGTCGCTCCTAAATATTCCTAATTCCACCCTAAATGAGATTTCAGGTGCACAGGGAAGATTAAATGGATGTATACAGGAAAACTCTGATCACACAGAGGTGAGTGATCAAAATGGGGATTCTCAACCACCTTCGAAACATATTAAGAGCCCGGGGGAGCGAGGATGTGCAAATTATGGAAAATGCAGAAAAGAAAATAACAGATCGGCCCAAAAAAACATTTTCTAAGAAAAGAAAAATCTCTATACATAAACAACCTGCTTATAGAAAGCAGGGCAGTATAGGAAATGTAACACTGAACAATCTTACTGAGGGAAACACACTGGCCCTGGAAAACATATAAAAAAAATTGATGAAATGTACGCCCTTATGATAGGTGCACTTGAGAAATTAGTTGATAGAGTGGCAACTCTAGAGGGCTGCCTAAATGGAAGAAATATATCCGTTGTAAGGGGAATGAATATACAAGGACTGTGAGTCTATCTAATTTATATGTACGAAGTATCCCAAGTGGGTCAAACGGCATGAACCCTCGAGGTACCTCAGTGTTAGATCAGGTAATCAGGCCACCGCCCCTAAAAAGCATTCCCAGTGGAAACGAACAGTCGGGAAAACCTCGACATAAAACTCAGGATGTGGGGAAACATTATAATTCAGGGAGAAGTGCAGGGGCATTAGATACAATGACAAACATGCTTCAGCAATGTCAGTGGCTGATCGATTAGATTTACCCTTGGGGGCCACACCCTACATAGTAATCCTGGCCAATGTCCCTAAGTTGCTTACACCAGGGCAGGAAACATGGGAAGAGCTTCGTAATAAATCGCTGCATTGGTTAGGATGACACACTGAGCTCAGTGAGGTACTGGTTAGAACCTTCAAAATGGCTAGAAGGGTCATGTGGGTGGGAAAAGAACGTAAAAGCTTAGAGGGTGATTGCATAGTTCTAACATTTAGAGACCCCAGATTAGTGCATACAATTCTGACTAGGAGAGGGAATTCATCCTTTAACTACAGTGAAATAAATGTCTTTCCATTGGGGGCTTTTTATCCCCCTTCACCCTCATACTTGCAAGGAATTCAAAGTAGTTACCTGAGCTATGATGCAATTAGACCATGGACCTTACCACTCCACAATCAATCTGAATTACTAGGGTCGATGGAAGATTTAGACTGACCAAAAGCACAGTACTGGAGGAGGAGTGGGGTAAGGGGGGTGGCTAGGTTCTTGACAGAAGCAAACATCCCGGGAGTACGGGGACACAATCAAAATCATAGTATTCAGGTGGAAGCAGGTCAAACCATATTGAATATTGAAGATAGCCGTTCGGGGGGGATATACCGTAGGATGTAATTGTAAGGCAATACATCAAAGATTACAGTTGGAATAAGAAGAAATACAGAGAGAGACAGGGGGATTGACAGAAGATAGTACAATAGGAGTAGACTTGGGGTCAGGAAGCAATAAGCCAGAAATAAGTAAAATGTGTAAAATAGTATTGTGGAATATTGCAGGGCTTGCATCGAAGGCTAGAGACCCCTTGTAGTTAACGTTCATAGAGGATTACTCCATAGTTTGTTTACAAGAAACATGGGTAATGGAAGAAATACATATAAATGGCTTCTGTACCTTTCATACCCCTGCCAGCTCTATTAGCATGGGGCATAACAAAGGGGGTTTATGTACTTATGTGTCAAACATAGCGGGTGGATTGTTTGTGAAGCTTGCGCATGGGTCTGAATTTTAAGAGATATTGTCAGTAAGTATTGGGGGAAAGAAGGGCACAGTTTCAATACATTTTTATAATAACATCCCGAAAACCCAAAAAACCTAGGTCCTAGGGGATCTATGCCAAACGTTAAGACATCTAGAAGAACACCTGCAGGGGGATATATGTATCATTTGGGTTGGTGATTTTAAATGTTCGCTATGTCCATATAGTAAACAGGGCATTTGTGGTATGGGCAAAGATAAGGAGGACACACTAACCCATTTCTCCCATACAACTATGTGGAAATTGTTGAACAAAATAACTTTCCAGTTTGACTTGTGCTATGCAAACACAGAAACACAGCGGGGCAAAAACCTCTGAGTCAGTTTTAAAGTTACGCTCATAACTGAAACTCTGTGTTGGGGCGTATTATACGTTGCTCGCTTCATATGTGATGAACTAGCGAGGGGTGACCAGTTCAATGCCATCGTACCTTTAAAACTGACTCGGAGGTGTTTGCCCCGCTGTGTTTCTTGCGCTTGCACAACATATCTTGATATTATTTTAATGTGTAATTCGATCCTTTGTGGGTATTTTATATGACCCGATTAAACTCTGGATGTCATTTGGATGAGCATCTTTGGTTGGAGGTGCCCCATCATATATGTGTTTGCCCTCGTATATAAGCAGAAACGCCAGGTTCGCTTTTCAGGAGCCCGTGAAGCATGCCCTATTTGAAGAACCTATGAAGCTTTTTATTGCCGCAATCTAATGATAGTATTATAACATTTTAAAATTTTTTGGGATAGTTGTATTGTATTCCTGAAGAAGGTGTTTGCTTTTCCAGAAGCGCACACCAAAACGTATTGATGCTTAAATATAAGGAGAAATACTTTAAGCATTGAGAGACAAAAATTTTGATGTGAAGCTAAATTGATCTCATTAGTGTATCTCCTTGTTTATAAATAGGAATTAACTTTTCCTTTTATGTGTATCTATCCCGCTATTTATTATGCAAATATTTTAATGCTTCCAACCGTAGAATGATTTTGTGAGCATGAACCACACTGGTTATGATTGTTTTTACTGTATTTGCTTTAAATAAACTGTGAAGTATAATTTTTATATATATATGTTTTTTACATTGCCTTTTGTGTTTGTTTTATCTGTTTTACTTGGTATATTCCTGCTTCTTGCTTTCAAATTTAATATTACCACGTCGTATGTGTGAGTGAATACCTTAGCGTTAATCTGCCCAAAGGGAATCGCCTTTACTGTCTTTGTCCTGCTGGTACCCTATCCCTTTGGTTAGTGGGTCCCTCTCTTTTATTAGAGACACCATAATACTTTCCCCTGGATATTGTAATTTCTTTCGAAGAAGTCTTAGCGGCTATTAACGAGAGTGCCGCGCGAAAAGCCCCAGGATCCGACGGCGTCCTCGTGGATGTGTACAAATCTAATATCAAGCTTTGGGCCCGCTCCTAACATATGTTTTGACGAGGTGTAGCCGCCATAGGTTTATCCCTTCTTGGTCAGATGCAATCGTGATATCGATTTTTAAAAAGGGTGATAGAAACTAACCTAGTTGCTACCGCCCAATCTCATTATTGGATGCACTTATGAAAGTCGCTGGGAGGGTGATTTTAAATAAATTACAATTGAGGGTAGAAGAGAAAGACTTACTATCCAAAGTTCAATATGAGTTTCGGGTAAGGTTGGGAACGATCGAACAGGGATTAAACCTAGCATTAATTATCAGCAAATATTCATTAGCTAAAAGGGGAAAGCTCTTTTTAACGTTTGTCGATTTAAGCTCAGCTTTCGACTGTGTAAATCACGAGAAATTATGGAGCACTCTAAATGAGATGGATGTTGATCCCAACTTGCTACTTTTCATTAAGGAACTGTACAGGCGAGCGGGGGCGAGGGTTCAGTATGGCAAGCAGGGGGAATGCTCGACTAAGTTCAGCATAAAAAAGGGGGTAAGGCAAGGATGTATACTTGCCCCGTTTTTATTCTCCCTATAAATAAACAGTGTAGGACTTTATTTGACAGAAGACAGGCAGAAATACCCAGTTACTAAGAGCAGCCCTGTTCCTATTCTATTGTATGCAGACGACGCCGTGATTATGGCGTGGATGCAGATAGACCTCCAAAGAGCAGTTACTAAATGTAGTAGTTACACGAATGAGAGAGGTCTAAAAGTAAATATAATTAAGACATATACTATGGGCTGTGGGGTTAAGAAAAGTAAACCATGTAAAATTTTAATTGAAAAGAAATAAATAGACAACATAGACAGATTCTCTTACCTTGGAATAACTTTTGATAATCCGGCTCATGGACAGTGGCGGTGAACGTGAGAAAATTGTCTTACTCCAGAGCCCAGGAAGTACCTTCAGAGATTGTGCATGATGAATTAGGTGCAGGGTTTATCTCTGATCATTTACAAATTCACCACTTACTATTGTGATTTTCTGTCTGGTTGAAAAAAGATCTGGAATTTATTAGAAAGATTTTGAAAGGTTCCCTGGGTCAGGACTATTGCCATCTTACTCCCTGGCTGCATTATGTTAAAGGCATTTTGGTTGTCCTTGGTTGACCAAAATGTTTTTCTGACACAAATCAAATCTCTAAATCTGATGTTTTATAGATCAAGGAGGCATTTTGTGGCAATGTGCATGAAAAAAGTGCTGAACATATGCTGTCCAAAAGGTTAGGTCCCCTTAATGCCATGGTGAAATCTTCATGTATATTTAATGCTTGATATGCCAGTTTTGCACAGGTGTCTTTTGTCTAATTTTCACTTGAATTTGTTTCCCCAGCTTATAGCTGATTAGCATGAATCATCAGAGCCCCCAATTTATACAAGTGAAAACGCTTCGGCACTTTACACATTGATTTTTTTCTACCCTAAATTCACTTATTTATGCCATAATTTCATACTTCCCCTTCTTCTGCCACTGAGATGTATGCAAATGAGACCTTTTACTGAATCTTCAACTTTTAGCTCGTCATAATGTCTATCTTTAATTTATTGTGACTTTTAGCATGGGTGTGTCACTCTTCTTCATGAAATGTGATGTACTTTTTTTATGTGATTTTAATTAACTGTTTACTTTCATGCATCTTTATGATTTACTGTATTAAATTGAAGGATGTAATCTATGACTGAGTATGCGAGTGTCTGTATGAATGTATCAGCATGTGAGTGGGTGTGTGAGTGACCGTATGGGAGTGTGAATGGGTGTGTAAGTGTCTGTATGGCTGTGTCAGTACCTGAGTAAGTGACTGTATGGGTGTGTTACTGGGGATGTAAATGCCTGTGAGAGTGTGTAAGTGGGTGTGTAACTGTGTGTATGACACTGTTACTGGTTGTTTGAGTCTATGATGGGTGTGAGAGTGTTTCTATGGGTGAGTGAGTCCATATCTGAGTGCAGGGTGGATGTGCCAGTATCTGTGTGAGTTTCTGTATGAATGTGTTACTGTGGATTTAATTGTCTGCGTGGGTGTGCAATTGGTTGTGTGAGTTTCTGTGTAGGTCTGTGAGTGGGTTTGGGAGTGGCTGCATGGCTGTGTGAGTTGGTGTGTATCTATACGGGTGTCTATTTGAGTAGGTGCTTGCATGTGTAGATGTTTACATGACAGACTGTATGGGATCTTGGAGTGGATGTGTGAGTGCATCAGTACCTGCAAGAGTGACTTTATGTGTGTTTTAGTGGGGATATAAATGTATGTGTAGGTATATAAGTGGGAGAGTTAGTGAGTGTGTGAGTGTCTGTATCAGTCTGTGAGTGGATATGACAGCAGCTCTAAGGGTGAGTGTGTGGGTGTTTGGTTGTGTGAGTATGTGCATGAATACCTCTATGGGTGCATTTTTGTGTTTGTAAGTTACTGTGTGAGTAGCTATTTGAAGGTCTGTATGTGTGTGCAGTGGGTATCTGAATGATAGGGTGGATATGTGAAAAATGAGTGTCTGTATAGATGTGTGAGTGAGTATGTGGGTGGTTATATGGGACAGTAAGTGGGTGTCTGACAGTAGAAGTAGGAGTACTTTTTTCAACTGTAATTCAGAACACCCTCATAATGTAATCCAATACAACACTACTGGAAGAACTAAGGGGCATATCTACAAGCCCCTATTGCCAAAGGAGCGTCACTTTTAGTGACGTTCATGTGGCGATATGGGTCTCACCTTAAGTACAAGGCAGCGTTAAGCCACTTAACTTGGCTTAACGCTGCTTTGTAATTAAGGCACCCTTTCATGCTATATTTAGCGTGAAAAGGGCGGGTGAAAGGTGTTGTGGTGGGTGTTCCAGCGCCACATTCACTGATTTTGACAGTGCTCCATATTTACAAGGGTAGGTAAATATGGGTCAGTGTCAAAAGTAATACAAGGAAAAACCTGATATTACTGTGGCAAAACGCGGAGAAATGCTTTATTTCTCCTTGTTTTTGCTGTTTCTATGTGTGCTGTGTTGCGCAGCACATATAAGAACAGCAAAAAGCCATTGATGGTTTATGTGCAGGAAGGTGTCCCTTCCTGCACATAAACTATCATTAAAAAGTTGCAATTTCTATGTGTGCTGCACAAAGCAGCACATATAAAAGTTACAAAACACCATTTCAGATTCTATATGTGCAAGAAGGGACACCTTCCTGTACATAAACCATCCTTCCCTCAACACCGGCACCCTTGCTCTAGGCTGCTAAGTTTAATGCCAGTGCAGGGAGACATTTAGGGCTGCACCATATTCTTGTAAATACAGTGCAGCCCTTCATTTCAGCAGTGGTGGAGTGCAGCGTTAAGCCAGCAAAGCTAACACCACTCCGATACTTCTTTTGTAAATATGGGCCATATGTAGGTAATTTTGAAATACCGATGTCTAATTACCGAATTGTAACGAATCGGTATTTAGGAATCGGTATTTCCGGTATAATTCAGTAAATATTACAGATTCGGAAAAATTTAGAAAAAATTTACCGATTCCACAATATCAATCAGTTTTTCCGAATTGGTAAATACAGAATTGGTAAATATTACCGAATTGGTAAATACCGAATCGGTAAATACAGAATTGGAAATTCAAAAAAACTGCAATTGAGGAATCAGCCAATCCTGTGCAACCACCACCCCTCCCAACCAGGAAGTGGCCACACCCAGGCAGGTGCACACAATCAGAACCTTCTGGAGAGGCTGGGAGTGCAGAGGAGAGCAACAGAGCCACTGCCTGAACTTTACCTGCACATTTTGCACAATGGCCAGCCAGGACCCAGAAAGAGAAGGAGGGGAAAGGAAGAGGAAACTGAAATTTAGTCAGAAGGAACTGCAGGTCCTTGTAGAGGAGGTAGTGAAGCACCTCACAAAGTTGTTTGGAAAGCTGTCCCTGCAAGTTGCAGAATCAGAAAAAAGACAAATCTGGCTTGGAATCCAGGCTAAGGTGAATGCCGTTGGAGTGACCCCCTGGACATTGAAGTGCTCAAGAAGCGGTGGTATGATATCAGGAGCATCACCAAGAAGAAGATGGCTGATCTTAAAAAACAAGCCAGCCAGACAGGAGGGGGAAGGAACAGGGCACCTGTCCTGACTGAACTTGAACAGCTCGTGGAGTCCACGATAGAGCCAGAAAGTGTCTGTGGAATCGGGGATGCAGACAGCTCTGCCAGAGCTGCTTCCGAACAAGGTTAGAAGCATGCACAGCATTGTGCACCCCTCCTTCCTCTATCCCAAATCCCCAATTGATCTATGTGAATCCCAGTGCAGTTAGGTTTTTGTTCAGACCAGCAATGCATTATGGGAGATGTAGTCAGTGAAACCTCTATCATGACAGGAATTGCACTGAACAACAAGCCATGTGAGACACAGCAGCGATAAGCAGGCAGAGGACAATTTCTGTCCACAGGCGACACATCCCGCTGGACTGCTCAGGACCAGTAAGAGAGGGCACCCCGGAAGGACATCACAGAGAAGGCCAGCAACACCACCTGCAGTGGTCAGACCTAGGAGGCGAGCTTATGCCAGACTGCAGGAGTTTGAGTCCTCCTCAGAAGACTCAAGGGGGGGGGAACATCTACTGTGCTACTGGATGGCAGCAATGCTGGTTTGCTGTCCACTTCTGAGGGAGCACACACAGGTGCCATACGCAGCGGCAGGGCTCGTGAGAGAAGTCCACATCCACAGGGAGAGAACCATGGAGTCATCGGAGGGCTGGAGACAACCATGGTGAAGGTGCAGCTCCCAAAGGCTAGGCAATTCAGTCAGCCCAGTGACAAATGATGCGCCTCAATGACAACATGACCAACATTGATAAGGGCATTAGCTCAATGGCTGAGGGCATGAAGGAAATGGCTGCGGGCATGCGGGACACGTCCCAGTCTGTGATGCTGCTGTGCAGCAAAATGGATGAGGACAGCGTAACACGGCGCAGGGAGAGGCAGAAAATGGAGCACCATATGAGGGCAGTGAACCGCCTAGCAACTGTCACTTCTCTGCTGTGCAGGCGCTCCGTGTCCATGCAGGAGGGGCTGGAGCACAGCAGCACTGATGTCTCCAGGGGGCTGGTAAAGGTGCCCAGTGCTCTTGAAGTGTTGCTGATGACTCAGTCTGCCACTACTGGTGCTGTGGAAGTTGGGGACAGCGAGGACACGACCAGTCGAAGCTGCATTACCCCCCCTGTAACAGACACCCGGAGGAGTAGCAGACAGCATGGGGCTGGCACTGGTTCCACAGCTAGTGAGAACAGTCAGTTAATGGCATCCAGCACTGTTGTGCGTGGCCGCAGACGGTGATGCAGCCCACACTTTCAGAACTGATTTGGGTGAAGTAACCCATGACTTCCTACTATGGATGTCACAAATTGGACCGCCAAGTTTGGCTGTTTGTGTTGTGGCGTAGTGCCCAGAAATTAAAACTATGTCATTACATTCAACAACTGGCTGTGCCTCCTTACTTAAATAAAAATAGTTGCGTGTGATCTCTGCCCGTCTCTGTCTCCCATCTGTTGCTGGTGCCACTCCTGCTGCGTTGGGCGCCGTTGTGCAAATTCATCATCATTGTCCTCAAAATCAGTTAAGTCCACTTCTGTACCTTTCTTTGTGGCAAGGTTGTGCAGCATTGCACAAGTTGCAATGATTTCGCAGCAGATGATGGGTGTGTAGTGACATGCACCTCCGCTTTTATGGAGGCATCAGGACCTGCTTTTCAACAGTCCAAACGTGCGCTCCACAACGTTCCATGTTGATTTGTGTGCCACATTGTATCGTCTCTGTCTCGGGTTGATGGGTTTAGGTAGGGAGTGAGGATAAATGACCGCACGGCATATGCACTATCGCCTAGGTGAATCACATACACCAATACACATTCATCTGCAGAAAGTATAAGGGTGTGTCACAGTGATTTACCTAGCAGGTATCCTTCTCCAAATTCTCCTGCAGCCAGGCGTGTGTAGATCCCACTGTTCTGGAAGATGTATGAGTCGTGGGTGCTCCCAGGAAATTTGGCCACAATGTCAGTGATTATGTTGGCAGCATCGCAGATTACCTGCACATTTATGGAGTGGGTGGACTTTCTGTTCCTGTAGATATACTCAGTGGCCTTTGGTGGGCAGAATGGAATGTGTGTGCCATCAATACACCCTATGACATGCGGGAACTGTGCCATCTGGTAAAAGTCTGTCTTGGTTTTCAGCAGTTCCGCCTGGGTGTTTGGGAAGCTAATGTAGTGATGCATTCTCTGCATCATGGCATCCAGGAACTTTCTGAAGAAACTGGACAGGCAACTCTGAGACACCCCGCCTATCGCAGCTATCACCCCCAGGAACCTACCAGATGAAAGTAGTTGTAGGCTACAGAGCACGTGCACATGAGGTGGTATGGCGTGCGCCCTTGGTGTTGGGTGCTCCAGGAATGGGTGCAGGTCTATTATCAAGTCCAGGATGGTGTGGGGTTGTAGCCTGTACCTTTCATGGATCTCAGCCTCAATCTGTTGGAATAGTGTGATGCGCTGTCTGTAAATGCTCTCCTCCCATCTCCAGATCCTCACTCCTGCCTCCTGTAGACGTAGCCGCCTTGCTATCACATAGAAAGCCGCCATAGTGATCACCCTGTTGCATTTTGGGATTGCTTATATACACTGTAGCTGATTACCACCTGCTTTCAGTCAGTGTTTATTACCGAAATTCATGAAATTCGGTATTTTTCAGATTTTACCTACATCTCTTTTCTCATTTTTACCGTTTCTTCTTTACCAATTCGGTAATTTTGAAATCAGTAATGATGAATCGATTAGCGAATCCTTATTTTTGGCCTCCTACATCTCAAATCCCTAAATATCGGTCGGCAACGGGAAATTAACCGAATTTCAGCTGTTACCGACCGGTATTTAGCTACCTATATATGGCCCTATGCCCCTAAGTTGTAAGCCACATTACTCCAATAGATGGCGCCATTCATCTGAATAAGAAAGGGAAAAAAATATGAATTTGTATTACAAATTTTACTTAGATATTTAATTAGATATTTTGCCAATACATAATTTCATAGTACCAGCAAGAACTGCACATTTCCCATGCTCTAATGCTATATTATAATAAAAACAAGCATTCCATTTTTTGTTTTTTACTGTTCTTAGACTTTATACTTATAAAATATAAATGATGTACTGTATAAAGAACAGTGAGGAAAAACAATCATAAATACTGTATACATGCCCCCCACTGCACAGTATGTCACTGCAAATAAGTGATACAGCACATTTTACTCACTCAATATTTTAAACGTTCATTTCATCTATACTTGCCCTACTAATCCAAAGAAACACATGCTGAAAATGAGCACTTCATAATTAGATGTATTACTACATATAAAAGGCTCACCAGCAAAGGCAAAACCGTATACAGACATCCCCGGTGGTAGGCTGCATGATGCCATAAATCCTGATAGAGGTACAAAAGGGGGTGGTAATGGACGGAGCATCTGAATCAATCAAACACTCACACCCAGTCAAAAGATCTGGGTTTAATCCATCACCGTTCTTTAGCCCACTCTGCCACCCCAGTTCAGACATGGCTATTTGCAAATCAGTCTGACCCTGTGCCTCATGAGAACAGTCCAGCCCGAACTGCCAAGCCATGACTTCCCTGGACTGGAAACAAGCTTCCGAGGACCGGTTTCTGGCATTCCAGCAGTCTTCAACCCGGCTTGCTTGAATCCAGTGGCAAAGTGAGCAAGGGACTCATGTCTGAGCATACCCTGCCACACTTATTGCGGCCAAAAGCGGTACAAAAGGGGGTGGTGATGGACGGAGCATCTGAATCAATCAAACACTCACACCCAGTCAAAAGATCTGGGTTTAATCCATCACCGTTCTTTAGCCCACTCTGCCACCCCAGTTCAGACATGGCTATATGCAAATAAGTCTGACCCTGTGCCTCATGGGAACAGTCCAGCCCGAACTGCCAAGCCATGACTTCCCTGGACCGGAAACAAGCTTCCGAGGACCGGTTTCTGGCATTCCAGCCGTCTTCAGCCCGGCTTGCTTGAATCCAGTGGCAAAGTGAGCAAGGGACTCACGTCTGAGCATACCCTGCCACACTTATGGCGGCCAAAAGCGGTACAAAAGGGGGTGGTGATGGACGGAGCATCTGAATCAATCAAACACTCACACCCAGTCAAAAGATCTGGGTTTAATCCATCACCGTTCTTTAGCCCACTCTGCCGCCCCAGTTCAGACATGGCTATATGCAAATCAGTCTGACCCTGTGCCTCATGGGAACAGTCAAGCCCGAAGTGCCAAGCCATGACTTCCCTAGACCGCAAACAAGCTTCCGAGGGCCGGTTTCTGGCATTCCAGCCGTCTTCAGCCCGGCTTGCTTGAATCCAGTGGGGTAAATCCTGATAGTGCATCTACAATAACTAGATAATTCCACTTCTACAACTGTGACCATCCTTAAAATATTGTTTCTGAAAACAAAAGAAAGGAATTTGGTATCTTCCAAGGCAATCTTTCTCCAAATATAAGGTTCCTATCATTACAATCCGTCCATCCGCTTCTACTTTTTAGACTACGGGTACTCATAGTACGGCCCGCAGGCCACCAGCCACCTGGCAAGCCTTTCTTGGCAGCCCGCAGAACTTGCAGACATTGTACCTGTGTTTTCTTTTTTCTTTTTGAAGAGTGTCAGCAAACACCGGCACAGCATCGCGGACTCCCAGAGACTCTGCTCTATGGGGGCCGAGGGCGATAGTCAGAGTGGAGATGCTGGGGCTCTAAGAGGTAAAATACAGCAAAGCCTCATTAACAAGTAAATGGTCTTTTAAATACCTGTGAAGTGAGGGAGACAGAGAGAGAGGGGGACAGAGAGAGGGACACAGAGGGAGAGAGACAGAGGGAGACAGACCGAGGGAGACAGAGGGAGAGAGAGAGGGAGGGAGACAGAAGGAGGGAGACAGACGGAGGGAGACAGAAGGATGGAGAGAGAGGGAGAGAGAGAGGGAGGCAGAGAGCGACGGACCGAGGGAGGGAGACAGAGGGAGGAAGACAGAGAGAGGGAGACGACAGAGGAGACAGATGGAGACAGACAGAGGGAGACAGAGGGAGGGAGAGGGAGGGAGACCAGGAGAGAGGGAGACTGAGAGAGGGCGACAGAGGGAGACAGACAGAGGGAGGGAGATAGACAGAGGGAGACAGACAGAGGGCGCGAGGAGGGCAACAGAGGGAGGGACACAGAAGAAGCAAGACAGATAGAATGAGTCAGAGGGAGGGAGACAGACAAAGGGAGTTAGAAAGATGCAGACAGAAGGAGACAGCGGGAGGGAGCGGGAGGGAGGAAGGGAGACCGAGAGAGAGGGAGAAAGAGAGAGGGAGACAGCAAGAAGGAGACGGAGACAGACAGAGGGAGAGAGAAAGAGAATGAGACAGAGGGACACAGACAGAGGAGACTGAGGACAACAGACAGAGGAATACAGACAGAGGGAGGGAGACATATAGAGGGAGGGAAAAAGACAGAATGAGACAGAGGGAGACAGACAGAGGGAGGAGGGGGACAGAGAGAAGGAGACATAGGAAGCTTAGTGAACAAGGGCGTTGCAGGGGCATGTGTTCAACCTTTTGCTCACAGTTTTTTTCTCTAGCCCCGCCCCTCCCTCACTGACCCCGCCCCCACCAACAAAGCTCTCGGCCACAAATCACACTGTAAATTTGGCCTCCGAGAGAACGTTTGTGAGTACCCATGTTTAGACAGACAGTGTAATGACCAGAAGTAACACTAACTCATTCATGAAAAATTATATCAACAGTAGTGTATGTTCTACCAGAAATAGATAATTGTCCTGCCTTAAAGTCGGTAATCTCAGTATCTAATTTCCTACAACTTCTCTGCATCAATGCAACATAAAATGATATACTTACCAGTTCTTACTTTACATAAAGCCAACAGAAGATCTCTTCAACAATTTGGGCAAATATTTTTTTGTTAAGATTTTCTCATGAATAGGTCAAAAGTCACACTTTTGGAATCTGGTAATGTTAAATACATCAGACGCTCCAATTCTAGTAGTGTAGTGAATGTGTATGAGAAATCTTTACATCAGCCGTGGCCCGTGCAGGTAAGAGCAGTGGGGCTGGGTGCCAGGTTTGTCGAAATTCCCCCTCACCAGGCCCCACTGCCCTACTGCTCTTACCTGCACAGGCTGCGGCTGCTTCACATTCATGGTGCCATGAGTAACTGAGTCCAAATAACTCATTAACAGGTATCTCCTCTCTTCTAGAACAGCATACATCACCATTAAATACTCCAGTGCATCCTCTTGAGTGTTTTGAGTAAACTGTACAGATCAACTCCATATATCTAAAATGTCTTAGTTCTGTCACTATGCAGACAATGCAACAAACCACACAGTGCAGAACACAAAACTTTCTATTGTTTCTCTTGCATTGCATCTACAACATGAGGTAATGCAAACAAAACATTTACCACAACATTAGCGTAGCAGTTCACAAGAGAGGGGTTTGACAATTGATAACCAACAATGTTTCCATTATGTTCAATATTTTTGTTAATTAACAACTTCCTGATTCTCTTTCATTTCCTTCTTTGCAACACCAATAATCAATTGATCAATTAATCATGGGTTTGTAAAGCGCAGCTACTCGTTCAGGAGGATCTCAAGGCATTGGGAGGGGGGGGGGGCTACAGATCTGTTTGGTCACTGGGTTCATTCAAAGAGCCAGGTCTTGATGTCCTTCCTGGACTGGGACAGCGATGAGAATTGCCTGAGGTGGACGGGCATGGTGTTCCAGGTCTTGGCATCGAGGTAGGAGAAGGATCTTCCTATTGTTCTGGTCCTGCGGATCCAATGAACTGTGGACACTGACAGTTGTACGGAGCGGATGGGTCTGTTGGGTGCATGGAAGGAGGTATGCTGGTCCGGCAATGTGGAGGGCTTTGAATGCATGGGTAAGTAGCTTGAAGGTTGTTCTTTTTGTCGACTGAGAGCCAGTGGAATTCACACAAATATTGTGTGATGTGTCTGTGGTGGGGATATTTAGGACCATCTTGCTGAAGCAGTTTGAATGTTCAACTTACAAAGGAGTTTTTGGGTGATGCTGGCATAGAGTATGTTGCTGTAGAAGTCTGCTGTTGATGAGGGTGAGGGTGACCTTCTTCTAGGATTCAGTGGGGATCCATTTGAAGGTCTTTCGGTGCAGGCTGAGTGTATTGAAACATGATGAGGAGACAGTGTTCGATCTGGCAGTTCATAGTGAGTGCGGAGTCCAGTCTGATGCTGTGGGAGTATGCGTAGTCCTTGGGTGTGGGGGGGGTTCCCAGTGCAGTGGGCCACCAGTAGTCATTCCAAGAGGATGAAGTAGATACCAGTTTGAGAACTTCTGTCTTGTCTGAGTTGCGCTTGAGTCAGCTGTCTCTCATCCAGGTTGTGACGGGTTTCACCCCATCATGGAAGTTGTTCTTGGAGACTGTGGGTTTGTTGGTTTGGGGGAGGATAAGCTGGGTGTCATCGGCATAGGAGATGATGTTGAGTCCATGGTTTCTGAAGATGGTTGTAAGTGGGGCCATGAAGATGTTGAAGAGGGTGGGGCTTGGGGAGGAGTCCTGGGGCATCCGCAGCTGCTCTCTGTAGATTATGAAATGAACTATAGTAGTCTGACCCAATTTGTTCAGCCCATGAAGAAGGAGTGGATCCAGTCCAGGGGTTTGTCATGGAATCTGGCATTGTGGAGTCTTATGCTTAGGGTGCGGTAGGAGACGGCGTTGAATGCCACCAAGAGTTCCAGGAGGATGAGGTCTGCAGTTTCTCCCTGGTCCAGGAGGGAGCAGATGTCATCGGTGGTGGCGAGGAGGGCAGTCCCTGTGCTGTGATTGTTTCAGTAGCCGAATTGTGAGATGCCCAGGACATAGTTGGCTTTGATGAGCTCAGCAAGCTGGGCGTTGTTGGCTTTTTCGATTACCTTGGCCTTGGAAGGGGAGCAGTGAGCTGGGCGTAAAATTCTTGAGGTCTGTCAGGTCCATGGAAGGCTTATTCAGCAGTTATTTGATATTCGGGTGATTCCAGTAATTAGAGAAGGTGGCGATTTTGATGGAGCAGATGATGGTGCGGCATAGCTCTAGTGCTATAACGACTCCGTGGAAGACATACGGTGGACATGGATCTGATGGGGCTCAAGAGTAAATGTCTTTCATGGTCTTGAGGGTGTTTTCTGTGTTGAGCGGGGTCCAGTTGAGCAGAATCTGCTGGGTGCGGATGCATGGATTGTGGTGGTGGTGTGTTGGTCCTGGGCATTGAAGCTGTTATAGATCTGCTAGCACTTGAGGTGGAAGAAGGTGCAGAATTTGTTGCAGAGGTAATGTGAGGATGGGACATCTGTAGTCTCGCTGTTGGGCTTGGTAAACTCTTAAAGATGGTAAAGAGTTCTTTTCTGTTGCATGCACTGGCATTGATTCAGTCCTGGAGGGCAGTTTACCTTGTGGTTCGTATGAGGTGTTAGAGTGCAGTGTTGGCTGCTTTTGAAGGCGGTGTGGGCTTCTGTGGTTTTGTTGTTCTTCCATCGCTTCCCAAACCATCTACAGGTGCTTCTGGACTCTAGGAGGGCGGGGTGAAAGAGCTTGCTTTATTGAGGTGTAGTTTGCCGGGGGTTTCTTGAGGGGAGCCAGGGTGTCAGAGCAGTTGGCGATCAAGTGATGGAGGTTGCGTGCTCCGGTGTTAGAATCCATGGAAGCTGGTGGTGGGAATCTGCTGAGGAAGGTGGTGAGATGTTCTAATTGACTTTGTTCCAGCTTCTGCAGGGGAAGCGCTGGGTGTAGTGATGTACTGTGGATTTGATGTAGAAGAAATTATTGTTATGGTGGTCGGTCCAGAAGTGTTCTGTGGTGTGGTTGAAAATGATTCTGTCGCTGGCCGTGAAGACGGGATTAGTGTGTAACACGCTTTGTAAGTGTCTCAGTTTGGATGTATTAATTAGTACATGAGTGGCTGTACAGATAGGTTACTGGGTACAGGATTGGTTGAGTGGGTGAGGGTATCAGTGCCTGTGTGGGTGTGTCATTGGGTGTGTCATTGGATGTATAAGCCGATGTGGAGGTTTCTGAGTGGCTGTGTTAGTAACTTTATGGGTGTAAATGGGTATGCAAGTGGCTCTATGTACTGGTAACTGGCTGTGTTAGTATGTTTTTGGGTGTCTAACTGTGTATGCAACTGGGTGTGCAACAGTCTCTGTTGGTGCAGCATATATAACTGCTGTGTGGGTGTGTGGGTAGATTTGGAACTGCCTCTGTTGCTGTCTGAATGGGTGTGTAAGTGGCTGTTTAGTTTTGTAGATAGGTATATTAGTGGTTACATGTGCAGGTGACTGTGTGTATATCTGATTGGATGCGTGAGCAAGTGCATGTTTACATAACTGTATGAGTGATGGGCATACCAATGGCTGTACAGGTATGTGGGTGGGTGCAACAGTGCCTATAAGGGGCTGTGAATGACTATTTAAGTTGATGTATAGCTGAGTGAATGGATGTGTGAATGCTTTTATTGGTGTGTTTTTCAGTGTGTCAGTAACTGTCCAGCTATATGAGTGATGGGTACATAAATGTTTTTATGGGAGTGTAACTGGGTTTGTAAGGGCCTGTCTGACTGTGTGAGTGGATACAAATTACATGCAATTAAATTGTATACTATAACTAAACACTGATTTCTAATTTCAAACACAGTTATTCATAGTGGCTTAATAAAATAACTATATTTTCAATATACCAAATCCTCTTTGTCAGTTTCTGGTCACTATATATTTTCTTAACCCTTTAGCAGCTGGGCCTCCTCCCTCCCGCTGTGATGAGCCCTTATTGGTCTATTTGAGGTAGTTTGTGTTTAGGGCTCCATAACCTTTTTTCCACATGAGGTATCCACTCCAAATTTACCTTCTTTTTTACCAACATCCTGTAAATTCCAAAGGTACCCAGGGTTTGTGGTTTCCCCTGGAAAGAACTGACAAGTTAGCCAAAATACAGGTACATTTTATTTTTTGGGGGGAAAATGAGAAAAAAAGTTCTGAAGAAGAAAGTGTCAGCTTTTTTCCTTGCAAATGATATTAACAAAAGGTTTACTGTGCTAAAATCAGCATCTTCCCAGCTTTCAGGAACAGGCAGACTTGTGTCAGAAAAACCAATTTTCAATACAGTTTTGGCATTTGAGTGGGATAGAGCCTATTTTTCAGATTTTTTAAGCTTTAAACCTCCTTCCAGTTAGTTGCAGAAATGAAACTAATAATCAATCCTGGAAAGCTATACATATCTAAAAGGTAAACAAAATTCTATATGTAAGCAAGAGGTTATTTGTGTGAGATACTTCCAGATTTTCATATAGACGGTAACAGTTGAGATAAAAAATATTGACTTTGAGTTGGAAGAGATGCACAAAAGCATTGAAACGCGTCAGGCCACAGGATTGAATTTCCAGACGGGAAACAATATGCTTGAGAAATAAAGGCTTATTACCTACCTTTTCAGTGGTGTGCGGCTTCAATTTCTGGGCAACCTTGGGACATACATAAATGTATATATTACCTACTGGCGGTCACCAGTAGGTAGTTATAGTTGCGACCTATTTTCCCTAGGAAAAGCATGATTTGGCTGTAACTTAGGAGTAGTTTGAACATTCTGTATGATATTTTCCCAAAAAGGTGTCACAGTAGGTACTATTCTTATGCAAAGTTTAGGGGTGATCCATGCATTGGAGACCGAGAATTTGGGGGGCGAAATTAGGTTGCATTTTAATGTTAAATCCCAAATGAATCTTTAGCCACAGCTACAGCCCAAACTGCTAATTAGATTTATACTAGATTTGGCGGGGAGGTAGATGTTGGTTCAAGGAAGTGCCTTTTTCTAATTTGGTGTAAATCTGTTCAGTAGTTTTTGAGAAATGTATAGTGATATCTCTAGACATGGAGTCCTTGTGATCAAAGAGAGCGTGTGCAGGAAATGCACTGCTCTTATTGGCTGTCAAAAGTTCAAACAGGAAGTGCAATACCATCAGCCCCTTGGTTCTCTGAACTGTTAAGACTGGAAAGACAGAAATGCCACAATCTAGAAAGGTGCTGGCGAGTTAAGTATGACAACAACGATAAAGAAAGATACAAACAAGCGCTATCAGGCTACAGGAAGATGTTAAGACTGGAAAAAAGCAAATATTTTTGTGAACAGATAGAAAAAGCCCAGAACTCCAGTAAGCAACTATATCAGGTAGTGGCAACACTAACAACTATACCAGCAGCCAATACTACTGAGACTACCCAAGATTTCTGTAATCAAATGGCTGACTTTTTCAGGACCAAGGTCACAGAAATCTTTGACAAATTCAATAACATCACGACAGAGGAACCATCAGATAGCCTTAAGAACGCACAACTCACATCCTCCTCTCTGAATGAATTTCTCCCTCCATCATTGTCAGAAATAAAAGATCTCATTAAAACAACTATGTCGGGTTCCCCTCTGGATCCCTGCCCACCGACCATCATTAAATTAACATTTGATGTGATAGCTCCAATCCTGGAGAACATCTGCAGTACCGTCTGTGAATCAGGAAATTATCCTCAAAGATGGAAAACTGCTATAATAAAGCCACTTCTAAAGAAACCCACCCTCAACACCTTGGAATTAAAAAGTTATCGCCCTATAGCAGCCCTTCCTTTTCCATCTAAAATACTTGAAAAAGTTATAAACAAACAACTGGCTAGCTACATTGATCACAACAACTTGTTAGATAACACTCAGTTTGGGTTTAGGAGAGGACATGGAACGGAGACGGCGCTCATCAAGGCTTCTGAAGAGATCAGACAGATCATGGACCAGGGTGGCACGGCTGTTCTGATCTTGCTGGATCTCTCAGCGGCCTTTGACACGGTCGATCATAACATCCTGATCGACCGTGTCACAGCTATGGGCATACAGGGCAAAGCTGCGGAGCTCCTGGCTTCCTTCCTGTCTAACAGAGAACAGTCGGTAAAGATGGGGAACTTCTATTCACCTACGTTTGTGCTGCCTTGCGGAGTCCCCCAGGGATCCTCGATAAGTCCGACACTTTTTAACATCTATGTGTTGGACTTGGCAAGGGTCATTAAAACCCATGGAATGGGAGTGACTTCGTACGCCGACGACACTCAGTTGGTGTTGGCAGTGCATAAAAATGAGATCGAAGTGGCAGCCAATTTTCAGACGGGCATGAGAGCCATCAGTCACTGGATGGACAGTAATTGTCTAAAACTAAACACCGATAAGACCGAGGTAATGGTGTTTGGAGACCTAAAACCATCTTGGTCCCCGATCTGGTGGCCACCTGAAATGGGTAATCCACCCACCCCAGTTTCAAAGGTCAGAAACCTAGGAGTGTTGTTTGACAACAAACTAAGTTTCACCAATCATGCCAATGCAGTAGTCTCCTCTTCCTTTTTCACGCTACGAAAAGTGAAAAAGTTGCTACCTTACCTTCCCCTGTCTGCAGGGAAAACCCTTATGTCCTCCTTGGTGTTATCCAAGGTGGACTACTGTAATGGGCTTCTGCTGAATGCTCAGGAGCAGGTCTTTAAAAAGCTACAAATGGTGCAGAATGCCGCTGCACGAATTTTGACCAAAACTCCAAA
Organism: Lissotriton vulgaris; assembly: GCF_964263255.1. NCBI lineage: Eukaryota > Metazoa > Chordata > Amphibia > Caudata > Salamandridae > Lissotriton > Lissotriton vulgaris. The sequence continues at coordinate 905,272,906 of NC_141696.1, read as the reverse complement.
GTTTGCACCCATCTCCTCCATCGTTTACCAACTACACTGGCTCCCAGTAAAAAAGAGAACCAAATTCAAGGCTTTATGTATTATATACAAAGCACTGAATAGCCAAGGACCTGACTTTTTTAGGGAATCACTGCAGGTGTATGTCCCCAAGAGAGCGTTAAGATCTGCCTCATCCGCATCCCTATGCATTCAATGGGTGAGAACAGTTACATGGGGAGACAGACGCTTCTTGGTGGCCGCCTCGAAGCTCTGGAATACCTTGCCCCATCATATAAAAAGCAGCTCTTCACTGATGATTTTCAGAAAGCAAGTGAAGACCTGGCTATTCATTCAATAATGCACAGGAGGTGCCTCTCTGTCTGCTCAGCGCCGAGACACCATTCGTGGTATTTGTTTGCGCTTTATAAGTTTAGAAAATAAATAAATAAATAAATAAAGAAGAGATGGCAACCATCTTGGGACTCGGCTTTACGTTGCGTCTCAGCAAAAAAAGTTAATATAAAGAAATGTATACAGGGTAGGAATACCCTGACCCCCCCACAGCATAAACCCAATAGCAAAAAAATTGCAGCGAATTCGCAATAATCAACATCATACACCTACCAGCAGTATGCCACGTTGCGCATTTGCGAGTGGTGGATAAAGGGGGTATGTCCTGCTATCAAACCTCAGTTATCCGGTTATATGGGACTTACTGGATATAATAAGAGAGGTAGTTAACCCCAAAGGATGTCCTTGTGAGCCAACCACCCCTTCTGTTTCCTCCAGTAAGTCCCACACAGCAAGATTGCTGAGACGTTGTCAGTGGCATGCCCCTTTCTCTAACACTTTGCAAACGTACCTCCTGGGGTATTACTAGTTGTGGGATGAACTCACCTTTGCTCCAGCAGGACCTTGAGGGCAAAGAAGCCCTCCTGTTACCTCCTCTAAGACCTATTCAGCGGAATTGCTGAGAGCTGGTCTGAGGCCCCATCCCCTTTCTCCACTACTTTGCAAACTTGACTCCTACTTTAAAAACAATAGAAATTCATTGAAACAGGACATAACCGTTTCAGAATTAGCATTTAAAAAACCTTAGAAATGTACTGAAAAAACAGAGGTTAAAAGGATGTTTTACTTAGGAAAGAGAAGTAAAAAGAAATCCTTAATATTTCACTGAAAAAAAAGGTTACAGGGACGTTATAGAAATTCAACAGTTATAGTTAGCTGAGCTAGCTATAACTTATGTCCCCGCAATGCACTGCTTATGACCTCACATATTAAATTAAAAGCATTTTTTTAAATAAAGCATGGGCTCCCACACTTCATTTTCTTTAAGCCCCCAGGCGAGCAGGTTGTGGGGCAATAAAACAAATTAGATGCCCCAGAGACCGCCACCTCATTGAGGCTTATTATCTTAATGGCTGGGGGGCACACAGCCCGTAGTCCCGGGGACCAGTAACTCCCCGGGGCTAAATTCAAAAGATGCATTGGGGGCTCGAGCCCCCCACAGATACCTTGCAACCACCACCTCCCAAGGGCCATATTCAAAAATAAAGTGTGGGGATAGCCGAGCCCCCTCACACTGCCCCAGGGTCCACCACCTCCCCGTAGCAAGTTCAAAAATGAGAGAAGGCTATGCGGCCCCCTCCTGGATCCGTAAATGGCCCTGGGGACCTCCACCCCCCAGGGCCGACTCCAACAATGTCTCAGGGTACTCAACCCAGGACATTGCTCCCGCCATGCCATAGCAAACTCTACTACACTTCATGGAAGCTAAAGAAGGAAGAATGCTCTCGCTTCTAAGAAGCAGAGCAGAATTGCTTCTGGGCAGAGGGAGCTGTATATTTGTAGCTCTCTCTGTCCAAAAGCAGTACCGCTCCGGCAGGAGGCGGGGTGTCGGAAGGGACCATGGGGGCCTTGAGGCTCCTCCCGCAGCCCCCAAGAATGTGGCCATGTCATGAGGGATTGGGTCCCTGGGGACAAAAATGGCCCGGGTATGGGGCTGAGCAAGCCCCCACCCCTTTTTTTTCAAAAAAGAATAAGGCCTGGCCCTGGGGACGGGGTCCCCACTGCCAAAATTGGCCTCATGGCCCTTCTCCAAAAAAGTGTCCCCGATCCTTAAAAAATAAAGAATAATAAATAAAGAAATTGGACAGGCCCCCAAGGAATGGGGTCCCTGGGGCCAAAATCGGCCCCTTCTCCCCTTTAAAAACAAAAAAAACAAAGAGCCAGCCCGGTGGGATGGGGTCCCCGAGGCAGAAATCAGCCTCAGGGGATGCCGCGGGCCCCCCATCACATTTTCTACTTGTTAAAAAAACAAATGGGTCAGGCACCAGGGGATGGGGTCCTTGGAGCCCAAAAGAGTAAAGGAAAGGGGGGACTCACAGCCCCCTTCCTAATATTAAAATAAATAATACGCTTAGATTTGTTGCTTGAATATAAATTTACCTTGGAAAAGCAAAGGCAAGAGGCGTTTGGAAAATTAGGCACAGTTGGTTTATTTAAACAAGTTGGGTGGTAGTACAGTTAGAGATGCGGGTCTGGGAACTGTCCAAAAGTTCAAATGATCTGAGCAAGATTATATACATTTCTTTGGTTATCATAAAATGTTTGCTAGAGCCCTTTTTGGTAAAGAATCCAGGTCTAGTGTTTGGAGTCATAAATAAGACCCCTGATAACAAATTCAGTTGGGCCTTAGCCTTGTGTGGACACAATGGGGGCCAGCAGGTAACTTGTCCAGCACGAGGGGTCAGCGACTCGCAAAATAGCATTTGTACATGCCGTTACATGCCAGTACATGCCATTACCATTCTTGAGGTCGCAAATGGGACAATCTCCCATTTGCAGTCGCAAATAAGGATTGTACATCTGGCCCTAAGTCTAATACATATCGACGTTGCATCACTATGAGGCAGATGGCTCTCAGTTCTTCCCTGACTGAAGGCCAAGCTCAGTGCTGTTCATCATATTGAGCATTTCCCACATAGTTATGTACAATCAATGACTGTTCACTTTTGTCTGTAAGGTGAAGAAGGGTATAGTCCATCCTGCTGATACTTGTGCATCTGAGAACAGTCGGAATTCTTCTGGAATGTCCCTACTGAGCCAAAATAAGCAGCAGTTTTTTTTCACAACCTGATGCAACAGAGTTATCTTCTTCTTTGGGGTGTGGTACAAATCCAACAATTATTCTCTGAGAATGACCTGGTTTAGGATATGTATGGTGATGAGATAGCAGAGGCCAAACCATTTGGAGGCAAACTCTGCACACTTCCAGAAGGAAGGTATCCATCAGTGTGTGGATGGGGCATTGCATGTCCATTACATGTAGAATTGTTCCACATGTTTCATTTGTGCCCACTGGAATTGTTCCTTTGCCTCTAAAACACAAGGAATGTAGTGTAAGTTTCCATACAATTAGGAACTGCCCCTTTCCTTCTAGCCATGTATATCCACCCACCTTGGTATCTTCGATTTTCTGACATGGGTCATCTAAGCTTTTGTTAAACTCCTCCTAAGAGACTCATTTCCCTTCATATCATCACAACTGATGGCCCTACACTGAAATTCTATGCTTGAGGATCATTTGTTTTTAAATAAAACTGCCCAAGATATGCTAATAGCCACACTGGGACAACAGATGGAAACATTCGCCTACAATTTGCTACCTGCACTATATGCTTTCCACGTAAGTGGTAGACTCAGTGGAAAGATTAGTTGTGGGGCACTGGGCGAGGTACGTATCCGAGGCATGCATGATCAACTGGACTGTAAGTCCTACTGCTGGCACCGAACTACCCTTATCCCCATAGGAATAATGGTCCCTCTGAGTGACATGTACTCACGTCCTTTTGTTCCCCCATCATTAACCTCAGTTACACAGGGTATTTCATTAGATGTCATGCTTGTTGATAGGCCATCTGCTATAGCTGCTGAGGGAGAGTGAAATGCAAAGTGCAATGAGGCGCTCTTTATAACTAGTAATGCTTGCTCTTGATTGACACCACGTAATTCCAGAGGGGAAAGTAGACCCCTAATCAAAAGTTCTAAATTTGCATATAAAGTATCCATACATGCTTCAAGTTTGGAACCAATATTATCTTTAACAAATGTGTCCTTATAATGCATTGGGGGGGCCATACACTTCCATTAAACCCATCCCATCCATGCTTGAAACAATGTCCTTCAAAATTGATGTTCCTGATTGTGCTGGTGAAGTCAAGCAATGAATGTGGGACTCAGTGGAGATTATGTTCTTTACGGAGGAAACCACCTTTGGTGGAGAACCCCTAGCGGGCTCTATCTGTAGGTCCTCCCTTCGCTGCTGGGCAAGTTCGTCCTCCACGTTAGTGATCTCCTTCTCAATGGCACCCACCGTCAAGGATAAAAAAATACATGATGCAAGATTTCTCTTGTGATTTAGGGACAGTTAGCTTACTCCTCGCAGAGGCATGCCCCGTGATTTTGCATTTCCCTATTGCTGCATTTCTACTCATGGGATGAGACAGGATAAAACAGCAAAACGAGGCTCTGAAAACAGTCTTGAATATTCAGCAGTATGTCATTAAAACTACAAGGTATACTTCATCACTTAATGGTTGACGACTACTACATAAAAGTCCAATAAGAGGAGAAGAGAAAAGGGTTGTGGAAGTGAAGTACAAGAACTTGCCCTCAAAGTCTTATGGTACTCTAGCTAGATATATATGGTCAAACCTGCTCGCAGAGAGACTTGCAACTAAGATATGAGCGCGAACAAGGGAACCTCAGAGAAACAATATAAGGAGAGCAAAATCCTTACCAAAGGGTCTCTGCAATAAGTCCCACCAAGGTAGCAAGTTAGGATGATATTGGGGCTAAGGGGAATGGATCAATCAAAGAGGGATGTAAGGGGGAAAAAAGGCTACAAAAATAAGACAGATTATCCGCAAACACTGGACATTATTGGATACCCCAAACAACAAAATGCCAACTCCACGCTTTGCATTTAAGAGGGCAGCCAACTTGCGTGACAAGCTGGTACATACCAGGAATGCGGTCACTAGCTCTGAAGTCAACACTATCCCGGCAGGCCACTACCCTTGTGGTGGATGCTTAGTGTGCCCGCTTACCACTGCCAATAAAGAAATCACCTTACACAATGGCAAGACCTGGCACCTGACCAAATTCAGTAACTGCAACACCACACACGTCATCTACAGGATTACCTGCAGTTGCGGGTTACATTATATAGGTCTCACCACACGAAAAGTGAAAGTCCGCATCCAGGAACATCTTAGTACGATTCGGGCTAAGAAACTTACCACGCGCTTGGTACAGCACTTTAATGAAAAAAATCATGGCCAAGGCGATCTAAGGTGGACAGTTCTGGAAAAAGTGTTGGGCAATACACACAACCTAGACACAATATTGGCTAGGAAAAAAGCCAGGTGGATTTATTCAGAGAAGGCAGAGAAAGAGGGTCTTAATGATTCCATTGAATGGAATAAAGTGAGCCGACGATAGGTCCTGTGGGTGTACCCTTTGAATCATTGATGCAACACAGATGTAGGCATTGATCCCCCTTCTGATAACGTCAATACTTGTGATTGATCTGAACATGCTCAATGTATAACACTCTCTGGTTAGGTACTTTCCATGGGCTTGAGGCTGCACTGGGATTCCAGCCAATTTTCATACCAACGTATAACTATCTGTCTAGGCTGTATCTCCACACAACACTTCTTCGCAGACTGCTCCTCCGGACTGTCTATGTCTGAACGAGGCAATCGTTAATCAGTGCTAGATTTTGTCACGCTTTTGAAGTGTTCATATCCAATATTACACTTGGCTTATTTATATAGTTTTATAACCCTGATTTACAATGCTGTATATACATTATGGATATGCGCTGGCTACCTCTTATATTTTGCTAAGAAAGTTCGGCGATTGTAATCGCCTTTACAGCGACCTCTTCACTTAACCAATATGGCCGCTACGCTGCGTGATGGGCGGAGCCCCGTCCGGCTTACTTCCGCGTCTCAATCCAGGCTTGGATTGCGAGACGTCGGAAGCGCCGGAGGGACTCGGCAGCGGTATGTGGAAGCTGGGAGCGGAGGCACTCGATTTTGGCCCGAACCCTGTCAAGCCATGCAAGAACTGGTAGGACCCTGCCGCTCTGGTGCACGCCACGAGCGGTGGGCGCATACTTATAATTATACTGCAGGTGAGCCGACAGCCTACGAGGCGACATGGTTTGCCCGGGGAACCATGCTACCACTTAGAAGTTGCTGGCAAGTCAGCAGCCGGCACTTTTCACGCTGCATATTTTGTAAGTCTGGCAGTTTGAATACTTATCTGCAACCATGCTATTGCTTTGTAGCTACTGGCAAGTCACCACCCTTTACGCTACATATTTTATACTACTGGCAGTCAATATATTTTTCCGCCTTAAAAAGCTGCGGCGGCTGTTGTCATCATTGTGCAAATCAGTGGCAGAGGGCACATATCGGTGACAGCAACATAGGCAGTATTCTTCCTTCCCCATTTCACTAGCACACGAGAATTTATTTTGAAAATATCATTTTGGATGAAATGGCATCGTTGTATGTTTTCTGTACAGGTTACTCACACCTAGGAGTTTCCGTGACGGCTCGTGATCTTTGACACGCCGTCTTCTGATGCTCGACGGTACGATTACCATTCTCGAGCATAAGGTAACTACAGTGACTTGGAGCCACCGGCGATTGGGTCGTTCGCTGTGTGCTGGAGCCTCTTTTATTGACTCACCAATTGATCACCGCTGTGCTCTGTTTTTTAATGTGTGTATGTGTACAGGTCCTCATATGAAAAATGGAGGATTATGAATAGAGACCCAACTATTTGCCCTGACGAAATTGCCAATGACAAGGCAATGAAACATGTCGGTCCAGTCACGAAATAAATGGTAATAAGTTAACCATTATTTAATGGTGATGTTTGGCAGCACCAGAATAAAATCGATTCAGCCAGCCAAACCTCACATTTTTATATCTGTTGGTTGTTGGGTGTAGGTATATGCTATTCTTTTGAGCACCTTTATCTGTCCTACCAGGCAGTGTATTTGTACACTCCTTGTCTGTTTCTTTCTCTATTCTTTCCTGTGCATATTCTTTCTGCACTTGTTTCATCCTCCCAGCAAGGAAAGTAACCGATGATGAGAAGTGGGTATACCGGTGATTAAACAAACCGGGAACCCCCTCGGGTGTTACGTCCGTGAGGCACTTTCCTTGCTTTCTCACATTTTTTTCTTTATGTGGGTGATCCTGTACACATCTATTGCTATATCTTAAGGCATGTCCGGACCTGTAACACAGCACTGTTTAAATTTAACTTATTCTTGGTGAGCCAATACTAGGTGTGACCCCATTGGTTACAGAGTTTGAGATCCAAACCATGCAGGCTGAATAGGGCTTTCTGTTTCAAATTCGCTAAGGGGAATGGCCCAGCCCAGCCTCCGCCAGCTGCTGATGGGCACTGAAGGGCCCGTGCTTGGCCCAGGTTTTGCCCAGGCATGGCCCACAGTCCTATAAGTCAGGGTTCACCCTCGTGTTATATTACACTGTGCACCACGCAAGGACTGCCTCCTGGGTCCCTGCTTCTGCTGTACCATGTTGTATCAACAAGTTCTTCTTCCAAGACTCTCATGCATTGAATTCACTTACGCACTTTATAGTGCTGAGTCCACACAAATGATAATCACTAGGACTGCCTCCTGGAGCCCTTGTGCTGCTGGACCATGAAGTCCCCCAAAATGCTGCTTCCAAGACTCCCATACAGTGTGGCTCATCAACATGCAATATAGCGCTGAGTCCGCACAGGTGATAGTAATCACTAGGACAGTCTCCTGGGACCCTAGTGCTGCTGGATCATGAAGTTCCCACAAGTGCTGCTTCCAAGACTTCCTAAAAAATAATTTAACTTGTGGACCCATATCAGTCCTTGGCTGTCCTGCCTCTTTTACCCATCGTTCCCTCATCCTATCCATAACATCGGTTATGGTTTTGCCAGCTTTCATAGTTTCCACTATTGACCCTACTACTTCAGAGCAGTCAGGGAACACTTCCTTAAGGGCTGTCCATTTTTGGTGCCTGTACGAATTGAATGCAGCCCTACCATGCTTGGTGTTTTTCAACATGATTACTGGAATGATAGGTCAGGTTAACACCATGTTAGCCTGCTCTCCGGTAAGACTGCTTAGTAGACTTTTGACACCACCTATCGCTAGGTTTATTCCTGCGATGTTCTTCTCAAAACATGAGATCCATTACCCTGCTTCATCTAACAATGACAGCAATTTAGCTCTTAGCCCTTCTTTATCCATCTGAGCCCATGGCACATAGGGTAAATGGTAATTATATAAAATGCTTAATATCGACTGACCATAATATTGAATTTATTTCATCGATTCTACCACAATATCGATGTGTTTATTATCTATGATAAAAATATAAATATTGAAGTATGAAATATCAAATCAAATATATCGTAATTAGAAAATATTGTATTTTACTGTAGTAAAAAGTATCGTAAAAAATAATATAGAATGTATAAAATATTGTTTTTAAACATGTCCAAATAGTATTTTTTAATAATAAAATATTGTTTTTTTTTATATTTGTAGGATATTGTATTAAAATATTAATTGTCATATACATTTTAGGAGCGGGATATGGGTTTATTAGGGGATAAGGTTGGGGAGTGTTTTAAAAATATTAGATTTAAATTTAAAAGTAAACTTTTCATTTTAAATATGAAATTTTTTATTTTGTTTTAGAAGCGGGATGTTGGGTTATTAGGGGATAAGGGTGGGGAGTGTTTTAAAAATATTGATTTACAATTTAAAAATAATTTTGAAATATGACATTTTAAATTTTGTTTTAGGAGCGGATATTGGGTTATTAGGGGATGCGGGTGGGGAGTGTTTAAAAAAAAATACTTTTAAATTTTATAAATAAAATTTAAATTTTAAATATGAAATTTGAAATGTTGTTTCAGGAGCAGGATGTTGGGTTATTAGGGGATAAGGGTGGTGAGTGTTTTAAAATATTAGCTTATAATTTAAAAAGAATTTTGAAATATAAAATTTGAAAATTTGCTTCAGGAGCATGATATTGGGGTATTAGGGTATAAGGGTGGGGTATAATTTGTGTTTAAATTTAGTGTCATATTTTATACCTGGCAGGGGCTAGTCAGGGATCTCAGGGGTAGCACCAATTTCTTAAAAATTGAATTCGTGAATTAAACAGTAGACAAGTGTTTTTTAAAAATTCGTAAAATTTGAAGGCGTGCAGGTTATCATTTGCAATTAGTTAGTGGCCCTCCCATCCCACAAAAGACATTCACACCATGGGTGGAGAAGGTACTTGCCATACTGCATCCTGAGAGTCTCACAGGGGGAGTGGAGGCTGGTAAGTACAAACAAATGTCAACCAACACACTGATGTGTACTGTTTTGCAGATCCAAAAACCCACACCACACCAGACAAATCAGATCCATCTGCACCACAGACCCACAAAATCCTGGGAGCATGAGCACAGTCAGCCTGCACTACTATTCCCACCATGCCCCCCAGGAGCACCTGGAAGCCATTGCATTGTTCACCACACAAACTAACAGGTAGGTAGCCATCTTCTCTGGAAGGCCTGTATGTGGAAGGGAGGCCTGCACTACTACTCCCACCATGCCCCCTGTCCCACACCCCAGCATGATGGATCCCTTCCTCCCTCCCACAAACACGGTGAAGCCATTGCATTGTACACCAAACAAACTAACATGTAGGTAGCCATCTTGCTTGGCAGGCATGTATGTGGGAGGGGTTCCTGCACTACTACTCCCACCATGCCCCTTGTCCCACACCCCAGCAAGATGGAGCCCTCCCCACACCACCCAGGAGCACCTGGAAGCCATTGCATTGTTCACCAAACAAACTAACAGGTAGGTGGCCATCTTCTCCGGGAGGCCTGTATGTGGGGGGGGGAGTCCTGCATTACTACTCCCACCATGCCCCCTGTCTCACAACCCAGTAAGATGGAGCCCTCCCTCCCTCCCACAAGCACTGTGAAGCCATTGCATTGTACACCCAACAAACTAACAGGTAGGTAGCCATCTTGCTGGGGAGGCCTGTATGTGGGAGGGAGGTCTGCACTACTACACCCACCATGCCCTCTATCCCACACCTCAGCAAGATGGAACCCTCCCCAAAACACCCAGGAGCACTTGGAAGCCATTGCATCGTTCACCAAAAAACTAACAGGTAGGTAGCCATCTTCTCTGGGAGGCCTGTTTGTGGGAGGGAGGCCTGCACTAATACTCCCACCAAGCTCTCTGCCCCACACCCCAGCAAGATGTTGACCCCCCTCTCTCCCACATGCACTGTGAAGCCATTGCATTGTACACCAAGCAAACTAACAGGTAGGTAGCCATCTTCTCTGGGAGGCCTGTATGTGGGAGGGAGGCCTGCATCACTACATACACCACCAATTGCATGCAATGCATCAATACCTGAGATGTACGAGTGATTTATGTACCTCTGCATCATGTAAAGAGGCACAGTATTGCACTTACAAAAAATAGTGATGAACTTTCAATTGTGTAGTGTACAGACAGTGGATGACACACAGCTAACAGAATTCTTGCACAGTGCACAACGCTGACCATTCCCCATCTAATCCACAGGTGACCAAGAACTCACTGCTGAGGACGACAACAACGACCTGCAGAGTCAGTCTCCACCCTCGGTACATGGACTCTCGGATGTAGACTCCCAGGATTCTCTGGACGATGAGCTCCAGGCCGGCCCATCTGGTGTGGCATTCCAAATGGAACTTGGAGTTGGCACAACTCCACCGCAGGAGCGGAGTTGTTGCCCACCCCTACTTATAGGTAGGTTGCCAGTATCAATTGTAATTACACCTAATTACCATGTACCTTTTAACCAGAAAACTGGTTAAAAGGTACAGAAAATGCCACTTTTAGACAGTTGCCATTTTCCTGCCTTTAGCCCCTTGTGCCTACAGCCTGTCTTAGGTCACAAGACTGGGTGTAGCTGAGAGTTAGACTTCCAGGAATTCAGGCAATATGGGGATCATGAGTGCCTGAATGGGCCATCTGCTGGAATGATCGGGTGGAGCTGAACACAGTCAGACCCACACCTGCCTAGCCTGTGCTCTGCCTTCATGCAAAGGGCCTTACACCCTGTAATTTCACTGCAGCCAGCTAGAGCCAGGGCAAAGGCAGGGGAGTCATGAAATTCCAAACACATCAAAGAACCTTCCCAGAAGGTTCTCATACATTCCAGAAGAAGGGCATGAGGGTATAAAGATAGGACCTTTAGAGCCACTCTTCAGTTGACCACTGGACCTGTAAATTGATACTTGTATAGCGCACTACTCACCCGCAATGGTCTCAAGGTGCTGGTACAAATACCGCTGTGGAACCCATCCTGGCTTTCCCTGTGAGCCGTCCACTCCTGGGTAACCCCAAGGTGGAGGCCAGGCATCCTTAGCGTTGTGGGGGCCATTGTGGAGATTAAGCAAGCTATTGGCCAGAGTTGCAGAGTGGGACTCCATGATTGGAATAGGCACCGAGGCGAGAATTATCAGGTCCGTGGAATTTTTGAGCCCAAGACCCACCGAGGCAGGGAATTGAACCCTGGTCCCGGGCTAGACCTCTGCATCAGGGTCTGCCGCTCTAACCATTGAGCCACACTTCTCCATCATTGAGCCACACTTCTCTGCGGAAAGACTCTCAGAGGACCGCCTGCTGCTGTAACTTGCTGAGCACTCTGCCAGACTACTGTACCTGTAAGGATGGCTTTGCTGCCTGGAGCCTGCTTTGAACCCTCAAAGGCCAGTCCTGCTGTAGAGCCCTACATCTACACTTGCACCCAAAATTACCAAAAGTGGCTTTCAGGGCTAGTTTGCTTACCTCCTGTTCGGAGTCACAGAGACATAATTGTCTCCCACCATCTTGAACCCTCTCTCTGACCCAGCTTGAGTGAGTCCTGAACCCACAATTGGCGTCCCACCAGTCCTGGACCCTTGGTTGTGGTGCTAAAGGTGCCCTAATGGCCATTTTTCAAAACTGAGGAAATAGACAAAATTTGGCAAAAAAGTGCTCTGAGAACCAAGAGGAAAACGGGACAAACCTGCTCACCTATCCACCTGAGGTATATCCCCTGTTGGATTAACTGTTGCTTCTCCCACTACATTCTTCTCCACAGCAGCAAATCTGTTTCAGCAGTCTTTCACCACAGGGGTATGTGATCTCATGGAACCGTCTTCAGTGCTAGACCTCTGCTTTGTCCCACTCGAGTTTTTTTACTTCCATTTTGGTGACTAAGTCTGACCGTAGAAATGTTCACAATGGCTTTGACCCAAGGCCATATTACAATGACGCTCTCTCCTGGGACACCTCCTGGAGCCTAGGCCATCCTAACTTCACCTTCTCAGACATTTTCCTTCAGATGTTTTTCTAAGTCAGAAGGTTAGAGCTTACCGGGCCCAACTCACTTCTTGTATCTGAATAGAGCTCTGTCATGGTCAGCCTTAACATACAACTTTAACAAGGTCTTGAACGACTAAAGGTCTGGGGTTGGTGCTTTGATCTTTTAGGTGCTATTTTGAGCCTTCAAGTATAAAGATTCATAGCTCGGTTTCAGTTGATTGGAATTTGGTTGTTTTGGAGTCAAATAATTCATGACAATTGGTTTAAAATGTTTCATATGTTGTGTTGTCACTTTATTACTGTTTTGTGCTGCATAAATACTTCATCCATCACCTTAAAGTTAGGCATGACTGCTTTATGTGTCAAGCAACCCATGGTAAGCACAGGATAAGTTAGTGAGTGTTTGTGGTCCACTGTGCAAGGGATTTTGACTTTTGCTTGACCAGAGCTCACAACCCAGTCACCCAACAGCTCAATTTCTCATATATATTTACATCTAAATTCACTAAATAAACCAAATGTTACAGGGACGTTATAGTTAAGTTGATGTTTTGCCTACACAGGACAATAGAAATTCAGCAGTTATAACTATTCTAATGTTAAGAAACTATAACTCACGGCCTAAAAGTTACAGTCAAGAAAACATAATATATTATTTCCATACCAACCCAACTTAAGCTACACAACCATCAGAAATTCTCAAGGTACAGTTATAACTTACATTTATAATTAGCTTTTTCTATACAAACCCTACTTAAACTACACAAACATTGGAAATTCTATGGTTAGAGTTATAACTTAAATTTATAATTGATGTACCACCTTCAAATTCATATACGTTGTGCACCTCCATACAGGTCTCACTATGGCCCCTGCACTCACAGGTCGCTTGACCAATATCTCAAGTGTGAACTGAGATAGGGGATGACTTCTAAAGAGTGGGCAGCCTTGCAGGTTTATACAGTGGGAAATGTCGACAGGTGAGCCAGACTGAGTTGTGAAGAGTATTATGCATGTGTCAGAGTAACAGGAGCAATCCAGGACCAGGGCCCTTTAGCAGCACATCATATAGGAATAGGGTTGCAACATGTGGTTGGCCCCAGGCGACCAACATCAACTTGTCTTCGAGATCAGGAACATCGCAGAGCAGAAGCAGGGATTACGAAATGTACCTGGACTTGCCAAGTAAAACATGTCCGCAGCTTTCTACCTGTTTTGTTGGGACTGCTGCCCACGTGGCGGCCTCACAGTGCTTGTTTGTGGAAATGATTTTGTTGTATCCAAAGTATAACAGGAGAAGGAGATAAACTTAAGGATTAAGTTTATTCAGTAATCTCAAGTACAGCATAAGATCCATCAGAGTGCACATCCAAGAAGCTCCAGTCTTCAACTGAAGATCAGGAGCAGAACATTCTACAATAACCTAGCAACCCAGGTGCTAGGATGCAAATACATGAAACAGCATGAGCAATGAAGAAACATAGGATATAACACACCTCCTTCCCCACAATTACAAAAAACAAAACAAATTAAAATAAACAAAGTGAGAGAAAACAAAGGATGAAACAATAATTTTACAATTGAACAACATATCAAGTAATGTAATCATTCAAATATTTAGGTGTAAACTTAATTCTAGATTACTTTGAAGAGGAAGCAGAGACCTCAGAGGGACCTGAGGCACATTCAACTACATCTAAAGAAGTTGTGTTGTTATCATCAGAATTCGTCAAAGCAGTAGATTGAAGAAACTCTTCCCCATGAATATTAGGATTGTCAAACAATGATAGAGCCCCATCAGACACATTGGAACTACATGAAGGAAGGTTATAAGGAGACAAAATGTTAGAGTCAACTGCATTGGGGATAACGTTTGAACCTGAAACATCAACAGGAGCAATGTCCAAGCCCTTCACTTTTGAAACGGCCCTTTTACTCCACCACTTACCACCAGTAACCTTAACAGCATGTTTGCTGATTTGAACAATAGTTGTCTCCGGATAAAACTTTGAACCTTTGGCCTTACATGGTCTGCGGATTCTAACTTTATCACCAACGTTTAAAGAAATTTCTTTCACATGTTTGTCGAGATCGTACCTGATTTTGGACTTGAGCTGAGCAGATACAACCTTATCTTTGATAAGATCAAGATCAACAACATCTTTACCTTGAGATGTTTTGCTAACAACCCAACCAGGGGATAACTCGTTAAAGGATAGTCTCCCTCTTAACAAGAGGAAAGGTGTCACCCCAGTGGTTGAGTGTGGTGTGTTGTTGTACGACCAAACTCTGTCACAGACAACATCCTGAACACAAAGGCCAGATGAAATAGCTAATTGGACTGCGTCCTTCAGGACACGATTCGCTCTCTCCACTAGACCGTTGCCTTGTGGGGAGTACAAAGCAGTGGTAAGGTGTTTAATGGCAAAATTATCCAAAAAACTATTCATCTCATAAGATACAAATTGTACCCCATTGTCCGATACCAAGAACTTGGGAATTCCTTCGGACTGGAAAAGTTTTTTAAGACATTTTATGACATTATGAGTATTAGGTTCTTTTAAAAACTCACAGGCAACCCACTTGGAGTGATAGTCTACAATGGTAAGTATAAATCTGAAACCCTGGTTTAAACCACCAATAGGCCCTAGAAAATCCATACCTAATTTCTCCCATGGACTGTCAGGGAAAGCAACAGGACACAAGGGTTTATTAACAGTCCGCAAAGATTTCTCAGCATGAGAACACTCGCTACAGCCATTCAAAAAGGTATCTACACAGATGTCCATCCCTGGCCACCAATAATGAAGTCTCAATCTCTTTTTTGTGCTTGTGATCCCACCATGACCTTTGTGAGCAATGTCAATATTCTTATCTCGAATAGAAAGAGGAGGAATGAGGGAAACACCTCTCAAAAGGAAATCACCTTCCAAACTTAATTCATCTCTGACTTTGGAGAAAGGAAGAAGATCCTTATCAATAAGATTTTCTCTTGGCCAACCTTCAGCAATGTACTTTTTTAATGTATGAAAAGAAAAATCCTGCAAAGACTCTTTAATCCAATCAGATTCAGAAACTACGTCCTTTGCTAGAACTAGTCCATCCAGAAGGTTGACTACTACTTCTTTGTCATCAAGAATAGGAGAAAACTTCAAAGAACTTGAAGGACACCTTGACAAAAAGTCTGCCGTGAAGTTCTTCCCACCAGGGATATGCCTCATAATGAAATTGAAGTCATAAAGTTTTGAAAGAAGACAACTTAATCTTGGGCTAGCATTCCTTAAACCATTGTCATTACAAATAAAAATCAATGGTTTATGATCTGAAACCAACACAAATTCGCGACCCCAAACATACGTGGAAAAATGTCTAACTCCCCAAACGCAAGCTAAGGCTTCTTTTTCAATGGTACTATAATTTTTTTCCGAGGAGGAAAGTTGACGGGATGCAAAGGCAACAACATTTTCAATCCCACCATCAGCTTGACTCAGTACAGCACCTATACCGGTATTACTAGCATCCACTGTAATAAATGACAGAGAGTTCTCATCAAATGGCTTGAGAGCTGGGGCATGTATAATTAAGTCCTTTAAAGAGTCAAAAGCCACTTTATGCACTTCATCCCACACAAATTTAACATTGTTCCTAGTAAGCGACCTCAAAGGCTCACTAACATGTGCAAAATTCTGTACAAATCTCGAATAAAATTCACTTAAACCCAAAAATGATCTTAATTGGTCTTTGTTAATGGGCTGAGCACAATCACGAATGCCTTGCAAGAGATCATGTTTTGGAGCTATGCCTTTATGAGAGATGGTATGACCAAGATATTCAACCTCACTGAGGAGAAATTTGCATTTCTGTTTTTTAACAGTCATACTATGGTCACTTAAAATACCAATAACTTGATCAAGTTTGACAAGATGTTCTTCCACAGTGTTAGTAGAGATCAAGATATCATCTTGATATGCTAAAACGTCACGAACTTCTCCAAATAACTGAAACATAGTAGGGATGCAGGCGCAGGCGCAGGTGCTATCAAATCACTAGAAAAATAAACAGTTTACTTTCAGATGATGTTATTTCCATTAGAGGTTGAAAGTTAATGAGCAAAGTGAAAACGAAGTGTAGAAAAGTAGGTAATTAGTAATCTGCCGCTGGTGCAATCAGGGCACAATGAGAACACAGGCGCTGGTGCTATCAAATCACAATGTTTAAAGTAAACAACTTACTTTTGAATAAATGAAGATGTTGTTTTTAGTAGAAGTTCAGTATCATTGAAGTCTTTTGATGAGTAGGATTGATGAAGATAGATGAAAGATTTTTAAAATTAAAGATGAGCGCTGAAGTCTGATGAGATCTGTATGAATAATTTTAGGCGTAGGTCCGTAGATAATGCTGACTTGACCACCTCGTCGCCAATTTATGTTGTATCCAAAGTATAACAGGAGAAGGAGATAAACTTAAGGATTAAGTTTATTCAGTAATCTCAAGTACAGCATAAGATCCATCAGAGTGCACATCCAAGAAGCTCCAGTCTTCAACTGAAGATCAGGAGCAGAACATTCTACAATAACCTAGCAACCCAGGTGCTAGGATGCAAATACATGAAACAGCATGAGCAATGAAGAAACATAGAATATAACAGATTTCTATTAGGATTGACTTGCAACCACTGTCACACATGAATCACCCATAGGAAGCATTCATTTCTTTGGGATGGCAGGAGCAGTCAAAGGCCACCTGTGCCCTTTTTTCTTCCTTCTTTTCCATGCTACTAGAGCGGGGTTGTAATGGGTGCATTATGAATTTCAAAGAATTTGTGTGCATGACATGCCCTGGCTATGGAAATGTGTACTATTTATTTAAGCTTCACATCTTTGTATTTTAAATTCCTTCGCAAATGTTGCACTTTGACTTTCCTCTTAAAAGATACTATTTTGCAATTTGCAATTAACGAGTTACAAACAACAACAGTTCCTAACAAATTGAATCTGTCAGTCCTCTCTTTTGGACATGAAACCCTTCTCTCGTTACAAATCTGAAACGGCACCGCCGTATCTTTACATTTTGCAAACAAATGGGGACTCTATACAGCAAGTTACCCGATTCACCATGGAAATAAATGGTAACAATATACAAAAAAGGAGTTATGTAATGCAGCTATCAACAATCCATAAACCTTTGCAGTCGTTCAACAGGAAATTCTTTGCTTTCGCTAACATTTTAAAATTATAGACATGTTTGTATAGACTGATCTTTCAGTAAGAACAGCATTATTAATATACCTTACAGAACAACAAATAACGTGATATTTCAGTTGAAAAAAAAAGAAGCTAGATCAGTATTTTAAACCATGGAGACCGTTCTTTATATTAATTCCTGTTTCCAAATAGTACAAAGTGTAAGTTGAGGTTTTTAACAATCTTGGTGACAAGAAGCTGAATGCTGGCCTTCCTATCAAGTGCGACAGCAGCGCCCTGGGGGGAAATAATTCTTATTTGTACTAGAAGCAAAACGCAAATAAAAGTCCAGATTCATCATACATATTTAATGATCACAAAGTGTAACCTTTATTAAACATTCCACATATTAAGCAGTTTGTTGAAAGAAATCCCAAAACACCAACATTCTAAAGTCAGTTTTTATTATATTTTGTTGCTCAGCACCTGGCAAAACTTACTGTTAATCCTCACCGAGATCTTATCCTCACAACTGTGCCACCACGAATTACAGGTTTTCATTTCATTAAATTACATATTTTTGGACCGTAACATACAATTAAAATTGAAAGTAATGTTTATGCATTGTAATTTACAGTTTTGGTTTCAAAGTACGAATCAACTACGCTGTCAAATCGTGAGGCAAAGGGAAATACATAGGAATTCTGTCAATGTGCGCTCATGCTAGAAATACGAGTCCCATAAAAGATGGCACACAAGGGCATTCGCAATGAAAATGCAGCAAACCAAGTAACATATGTTGCTGCTGCCTTAATTATTTATTACATTTAATGACATGACACTTCATGCAATGAAATATTACCATGTATACGGTGCATACGGTGCATAATTTGAAAACAAATAAATAAATATATATAAATACTAGTACTCAAATTTGTGAATACCGAAAGTCCTAAAGTTAGGATTTTTCTCAGTTTAGGAGTCCTAAAGTTAGGACTCCTAACTTTACTACTACTAAACTGAGAAAATCCTAATTTTAAGACTTTCGGTATTCACAGAAGGCATTTAGGAGTCCTAAAGTTAGGAGTCCTAACTTTACTACTACTAAATTGAGAAAAATCCTAATTTTAAGACTTTCAGTATTCACAGAAGGCATTTAGGAGCCCAAAAGTTAGGAGTCCTAACCTTACTACTACTAAATTGAGAAAATCCAAATTTTTAGACTTCCCGTATTCACAGAAGGCATTTAGGAGTCCTAAAGTTAGGACTCCTAACTTCTGTGAATACCGAAATGAGTAAGTGACTTCTGTGAATACCAAAATGAGTAAGTGCCTTCTGTGAATACCAAAATGGTAGTAAGTTTAGGATTTTGTCTTAAGTTAGTTCTGTGAATCGGGCCCTCTCACATTAACCTCTTTGCCACCCTATCACTTACTTTATCTCCCAAGTAGCACATCTCCTCTACCCTGTCCTCTTACCGTTCCTTCATTTTTTACTATCTCATTTACAACATTCTAAAACGTTATCTCCCTGTATCTCCTCTCCTCTTCCCTCCCCTCTTTTTCTCTACCTCCATCCAATTTCTACCTTCTATTACACCTTCCACCTTACTGTCCTATGTTTCTGTTTTGTCACTTCAATTTTTCAATCTCTCATAGCTCTCTTCTCTAACCCACATATGCCTTGCCCACGCTATTTTCCTTCAGCCTCCATTGCATGCAGTCTAGCCTCCTTCCAGACACCTACACATCTTCTCTGCCAGATGTAAATTTTCGCCCATTCAAACTACACCTTTTCCCCCCCTGAAGTGATCCTTTAACCTCTCTTTTTCTCACATTGTTTTACCTGTTTGTTCAAATTCTGAATTCTACTTCTACTGCCATGGTTCAATTCCTCTTCCATCCCAACTCCAAATTCAAGTTCAAGTTTCAAATTTGTATAGCGCACTACTCACCCAGAGGGTCTCAAGGCACTTGAGGGAGGGGGAGAACTTTACTTATCAAATATCCAAGTTTTTAGTTGTTTTCTGAAGGAGAGGTGGTTCTGTGTATGCGGAGGTGGGTGGGGAGAGAATTCCAGGTCTTGGCCGCTAAGTAGGAGAAGGATCTTCCCCCCCATGGTGGATCCTTGGATGCGTGGAATTGTGGCGAGGGCTTGATTGGACGATCTTAGTTGGTGGGTGGGGGTGTAAAAGGACAGGCGCGTGTTGAGGTATTCGGGTCCTAGGTCGTAGAGGGCTTTGTGTGCGTGGGTGAGGAAATGGAACGTTATTCTCTTGTTGACAGAGAGCCAGTGGAGGTCTTTCAGGTGACCGGAAATGTGAGCTTGGCGGGGGATGTCTTGGATGAGTCTGGATGAGGCGTTTTGGATGCGTTGGAGTTTTTTCTGTAGTTTGGCTGTGGTTCCGGCGTAAAGGGTGTTTTCGTAGTCCAGTCGACCAGTGCATGGGTGACTGTCTTTCTTGTTTCGGTGGGCATCCAAGAGGAAGATTTTTTTGAGCATACGTAGGATGTTGAAGCATGATGATGAGACGGCGTTGACTTGTCTGGTCATCGAGAGGGAGGAGTCCAGGATGAAGCCCAGGTTACGTGCGTGGTCCGTTGGTATGGGTGCGGTTCCCAGGCCGGTGGCCACCATGAGTCGTCCCAGGCGGAGTGGGATGATCCGAAGATGAGGACTTCCGTTTTGTCCGAGTTCAGTTTTAAACGGCTGTTCTTCATCCACTCGGCTACTTCTTTCATCCCTTTGTGTAGGTTGGTTTTGGTGGTGTTTGGGTCTTTAGTGAGGGAGACGGTCAGCTGGGTGTTGCCTGCATAGGAGATAATGTTGAGGGCGCGATGGATGCGAGGGGACACATGTATACGTTGAAGAGGGTGGGACTGAGTGAAGATCCTTTGGTACGCAGCAGATGACTTCGGTGGCCTCTGATCTAAAAGGGGGGAGGCGGACTCTCTGGGTTCTTCCGGCGAGGAACAAGATGATCCAGTCCAATGCTTTTCCTTGTATTCCGACGTTGCTGAGGTGTTGTATAAGGGCGCTATGACAGACTGTGTCGAAGGCTGCGGATAGGTCAGGTAGGATGAGGGCAGCTGTTTCTCCGTTGTCTAGTAGAGTTCGAATGTCGTCTGTTGCTGCGATGAGGGCGGTCTCGGTGCTGTGTTTGGCTCGGAAGCCGGACTGTGAAGGGTCGAGGGATTTGTTGGATTCGAGGAAGGCGGCGAGTTGACTGTTGACGGCTTTCTTAATGACTTTGGCACGGAATGGGAGGAGCGAAATGGGGCAGTAGTTCTTAAGTTCAGTGGGGTCTGCTGTGGGTTTCTTTAAGAGGGCGCTGAGTTCGGCATGTTTCCAGCATTCCGGGTAGGTAGCGGAGTTGAGGGAGCAGTTGATGACGTCTCGGAGATGGGGTGCGATAATGGAGTCTGCTTTGTTGAAAATGTGGTGGGGACATGAGTCGGTTGGCGATCCTGAGTGGATGGTGTTCATCAGGCAGATGGTGTCTTCAGTGGTGATTGGGTTCCAGGCGCAAAGGTTGTTGGAGGGGGTTTTAGTTCGGAGGTGGGTGAGGTGGACTGGTCTCCAAAGCTGTTATGTATGTCAGCGATTTTGTTGTGGAAGAACGAGGCTAGAGAGTCGCAGAAGTCTTGTGAGGGAGTGATGTCGTTGGTGCCGGCGGTGGGGTTGGTAAACTCTTTGACGATGTTGAATAGTTCCTTGCTGTTGTGGGCGTTGTTGTTGAGTCGATCCTTGAATGCTGATTTCTTGGTCGATCGAATCAGTTGGTGGTGTTTGCGGGTGGGGTTCTTGAAGGTGGCCGGGTTGTCAGTGGTTGTGTTTTTTCGCCAGGCTTTCTCGAGGGTGCAACAGATCTTCTTGGATTTTTTTAAGGTCATCATTGAACCAGGGGGCTTTTTTGCTGCCTTGATTGATTTGATGGTTTTTCAAGGGTGCTAATTCGTCAGCGCTGTGGGTGATCCATTGTGTGAGGTTGGTGGCTGCTTGGTTTGGGTCCGATGATTTTGCAGGAGGGTTTTAGTGAAGCGATGTGAAGAGCTGGTCGGTGGTAATTTTGTTCCAGTTTCTCCGGGCAATTGGTTGTCATGTGGGCCATCAAATTGATCATGTAACTTTACTCATGAGTAGAGACTTTGTTTCTTTCTTGGACGAAGCAGTAGAGCCTTTAAGTCTGGTTTCTTGAGGCAATGCATTCCAGATCCTTGGGCGGATCCCAGAGAAGACTTGGTTGTATGTTTTGTTTTTGGAAATTTTCTCAGAAGCAGAGTGCTGGAGCTCCTAGAGGATATATTACCAACTGAGAGCACCAGCTTCTGGGCCAGATAACTCGGGTCTTGTAGTGAAGGGCTTGGTGAGTCATGTAAGGGGCTTTTAGTTGAGTTCTTGCTTCATATGAGAGCCAAATGAGAACACCAAGGTCAGGGAAAATGTGTCATTTTTATTGAGAAATAGTCTTGAAAGACTAAAATGTGCCTGGGATATGCTACAAATGAAGAAACACAGTGATACCTTACCAAATAGGATGTATATGTAACAAGTGTTAAGCAAGAAAGCTCATTAGTGGGTTTTTTCTAGAAAGTCACCTTCTGCTGTGACTTTTTAAAGAGAACATGCTTTTGACTTTTGGATTTAGTGAGGTATGCACACTCAAATTCCAATCCCTACTTTTCCATATCACCAAACTGTGTATATTAGACAATACCTGTGATTTCCAAATTCGGCACAATATCAAAGACAAGTAACGCAAAGATTTGATCAAATTTCTCAATTCCCAAATGTCCTTGGTGTATTAGATTGTATGCATGTGAACTTGCTTTCACCTGCAGAAACAGCTAATCCATATGGGAATAGAAAGCTTCCCTACTCCATAAATGTACAAGCCATCTGTGATGACAACTACTGCTTCAAAAATGTTGTTGCAAAACATTTAGGTAGTGCACATGATTCTTACTTCTTCAGGCATTGCACCATTAATCAATGTTTTGAAAGTGCAACGTTTGGAGAGGGCCAATTGGTTGGTAAGTGTTGTATTCTTATTATCAATATTAAATAAGTCCTCAAAAACATGGAAGAATATTGCTGTTAAAAGCATAGGGAATGTTGGTATTGGATAACAAACATGTTGAGCTTGGATAGACTTACAAAAATGAACATATGTTGTGCATGCAAATATATATGTAATCATTAATGTACACCACTAAACATTTTGTTTACTTCTACAGTGTAGCGTCCCCTGATTAGGGGATGTCCCCATGAGCACAGCAAGAGTCCCACAAATGGGTTACTGCTTTAAGACGTGCTGAAGTAAACAATTTTGAATCCTAAATAGAGCGAATGTAAGTAGAATTTATTAGAAGTTGTGATTTTGGCCCACATGCATCAATATCGGCTTTTGCGATTTCTAAATTGCGAAAAATAACGATTCGCAATTTAGAAATCCCAAAAGCCTATGCATGATTATTTTTTCATTTTTTATGCAATTCGGTAAAAATCGCTATTTTTACCGAATCGCATAAAAAATGCGAATTTCAAATTGCGAATTCGCAATTCCCATTCATTCCTATGGGCCAAAATGCCCATAGGAATGAATGGGAATTGCGAATTCGCAATTTGAAATCGCAATTCATCAATCCATTTCAAGGGTGGAGAGGGTGGTCTAAATGACCCCCCCTGCACCCATGAAATGTACTTTTCAGTAGAAGTTACATACACACATGTCCTAAGGACATGTGTGTCTGTAACTTAACAGTTTAAAAAATGCATTTTTGTGCATTTTTAAACAATTTTGCAAATTACCATGAGGTTGAACTTCATGGTAATTTGCACTTCCAATTTGAAAAATCGCACATTTTTTGGAAATGATGCATAGCATTTAAGAATTCGCAAAATTGCGATTTCTTATATGCTATCGCAATTTTAGATATCGCAAAAAAGTTGCGATTTCTAAAATAGCATGATGCATCCCAAACAGCACTTTTGGAATCGCAAACGGCCGATTTTAAGTAATCGCACCGTTTGCGACTCCAAAAATGATTGATGCATGTGGGCCATTATGTCTTCATATCATAACAACATTCCACATGGGTTTCAACAGGATCAATCAAAACGTTTAGATAAGCATGTCCTATCCCAATGCATTTCGGTCTATAATAGACCTTTGTCAGGGGACATACTCTGAAACAGAAAACGAATAAGTAAGGGGAGGCCAGGCCACGCTTGTTAGGAGAATAAATGAAAGGTACTACGACAAGTATGCATCCATCAATAAGACGGACTCTGTGTCATGCAAATCCATTTGTGTACTTCTAAAGTCCACAAAGACATGCAAAGAAGCACATAGTGGAGATTAGCGTTACTCTGTGTCAAGGGAGCATTCCATGGGTGCAACATAGGTGTTTGCATTACAGCCTCACATGGTATTGTCTTTTACATAAACGCACCTAACCATAGTACACATTGGCCCAGATTTATCAATCTCCCACACACTGCAGTGCCCTACCCAACGTTGATAGACTGCTTTGTGCAACAGGTAGAAAGTAGGAACATGCAATTTCTACAGAAATATGGCAATCTCCTCCTCTGTATCGGGCATACAAATAGGCTGCTGAATTTCATACACACACCATAGCTCCTTGGTGCAATGGTGTTTGCATGAGTCTAGTACAGCTTTTGTACAGGAAGGGTCCCCTTCCAGACCAAAATACAATGCCTAGAAAGTTGTCACACTTTTCCAACTTTGTGTATGTGCTGCACTGTGCAGCACATATGCAATGTCCAACAAATGTGGAATTTAGTCTAAGTGTAGTGTTTGTTGATGGAAGTATATGCTTCCAGCACAAAACTGTATGGTGTAAAAGTGTGTATGAGTCACTCAGCTGGCAGAGTGTGTGGATGTGGAAGGGATAGAGAATCATTGCGCCATATCTCTGTAAATAATATGCTTTCCTGCTCTCTTCTTGTCACACAACACAGACCAGGAAGTTAGAATGGTGGGCGGAGAGAATCTGGGCTATTGTAATTCAAAATAATGTACAAAAAACAAGGTCTGATCATAAGTATGTTTACATTTTAGGTGACATGGGATATCCTCTCAGACCCTGATTTTTTAACACTGTACAGCAAACCAAAAACACCATACAAAGAAGCATATAATGCAGCATATCGCAGGGCTCATGTTATAATTGATTGACCATTTACCATACTCAAATCAAGGTTCCGATGTTTGGATTTACCTGGAGGTCGACTTTTTCTACAAACCACACATTCTTTGCAAGATGATTATGGTTTGCTGTTCATTACATAATATTGCAGTAAAAGGATCCATTGATATTGAAGACGATCTTGATAACAGATATGTATCTGAAGAAGATACCATGAATATGCACGAAAATAGAGAATTCGAATCCTGAGAAGGTATTAGGCGTAGGGAGAATGCAGTGAATCATTTCTTTATAACATAACCATATTAACACATGAACTGATTTCTCATGGCGTATGTGAAAACCAATAGTCATGTGCAGGTAATAATTGTTTTAAAAAAGCATTAAAATTGTCTGTTAACACATAATCACATTCACTAAGGGCCTTAGTGTAATGGTAGTCAGATAAGAATCTGACCACCATCATTGCAGGATGGAAACCTGCCAACATGTAGTCAGCAGTTCCACCCACCAAATTACGATCTGGCCGCTGTGCAGGCAGTCAGAAACATGCCATTTTCTATTCCTGCTTGTGCAGCGGCCCGAAAAAGGGGTGCAGCACAAGCCACAGTAGAAACAGGCATGTTTGTAAGCATGAAAGCCCTGTCTGCCAGGTACTAAGAGGTGCCTGGCACAAGTTTCATGGATATTTGGGGGGCACCACATGTGCCCCTCTGGCCCCATAACAGAGGCCCACAGAGACTGGTGTCCTTCTAGCGGCCCCAAAAGTCCCTTTCTGACTGCCTGTTCATGGGATGGGAACGCCCTGAACAGGTAGTCTGAAATGGATATCCTAATCCCAATGGTGGTGCCTGTGCAGGCACAACCCCATTATAGGGATTAGGAATCTGACCGGCGTCCCCAACAGGCTCCTTGAGCCTGTCAGAGGCGGCGGTCTTTCCCACTCACCTAATTCACTCCGACCAAGGGAATCGTAACCCGACAGTCTAACCAATGGCATGAATGTTGGTGGCAGCCCCACCAAACATCGTGATGAGGGCCTAAATATTGGTATATAGGCATTCCTAACTTTATTTCCTTACTTGGTAATTATAGAATGAAGATTAGCTGTATGATGCGGATGTGATGCAACATATGTAAGGTACTGCACACACCCATGAGGACTCAATCAATGTACACTCTGTATTGTGCAAACACCCATATGCCACAGTTAATCAATTCATATCATCTTATAATAATTAGAAAGTTGTATTAGGCCACTAACAAAGAGCTGTTAATACGTGTGTATGTATATGTAATTGTTACATGCGTTGTGTGTTTTAATCAAAACAATACAGAGACACATCAATACCAATTGCTTCTATATTTTTTAATGTAAGGTAGATGATTAAATTATTATCCCAATATGTATCACAATGATATATTAGTGAAATTGTTTACACTACATTTGTAGATCATTTCAACAGAAACATGGTAACATTAGCACCATACAACTACTACTCTAAACATACAAACTATCACTCATAAAATCTTCATTATGAAATTTCACTAACATTTTCTAAGATGTAAATGTCATACATCTCATCATATTAGTCTCATTTCAATCAATATTTGATGTTCCTTTCTTGATGATAGCATTTCTACACCTGATGTTGCTGTTTTTTTAGTTGCAATGGTTTGCATTTACACTCTTAACCCCCTGTCTGGCTGCTAGGTACATCTTTGGGTGTGATGCTGTTGTGAGACCCACGCTCTAGTACTTTCCTTTTCACTTCTCATCCTTCACCACATGTTCATACTTTAATCTGAAATGTTTGGTCACTTCCTCCACATGTAAATGTAAATGTACAGGAAGTTATATAGCGCAAATCACCGAGCGGTTTCTAAGTGCTTGCTTAGGGAACCCGTCCTGGAATTCCCCTGTGAGATAACCCCGGCAGGGTATCTGCAAGGTGAAAGCCAGGCATTCCGCCGCGAGGGGCCGTTGTGGAGATTAAGCAAGCTATTGCCCAGAGTCGCAGAGTG
The DNA here is from genome assembly GCF_964263255.1 of Lissotriton vulgaris. Lineage (NCBI taxonomy): Eukaryota > Metazoa > Chordata > Amphibia > Caudata > Salamandridae > Lissotriton > Lissotriton vulgaris. The sequence continues at coordinate 905,246,075 of NC_141696.1, read as the reverse complement.
TGAACCTGTGAATCGAGTAGGCACCGGAGCGAGAATTGTTGAGTCCATGGACACTTTAGGACTCAAGACCCCGCCGAGCCAGGAATTGAACCTTGGTCCCGGGCTGACCTCTGCTTCCAGGTCTGCCTCCTCTAACCAGTGAGCCACACATACCTTAGTTTTCTTTTGTATCTCTTCCGCTTTGCAGCAAGACCCATGTTACCTGGAGGCAAACACAAACAACAATGTTGATAAAATCAATATACCAAGTCTGCACATATATGACATTAAACTATTTATGTCATCAGCAGCATACAACTATTACTGTCTTATGTACATGTACCATATAACTCGTCTATTGGTAAATATTTACAAAATGTGTGACCAGCCAGATTATCTATCATGGACAGCAACTGTAACAGGCCCTTTTGATGGTATGTCTAACAAATATTGAATAAAGAATCTTGTTTAATCACAATATTAAGTTCAAAATATCTAGATTATAAAAATAACCGAGTTTATATCTAAACAGTAAGAATGTCAATTGTTTTAGTTTCGATTTTTAAAATATTGTTTATTAAAATGTTGTGATATTTAATATTGTCTTATTGTATTTTATACAGATTTGTTTTAATATATATAGACCAGCGACGGCTCGTGGAGGGAGTTACGGTGGGGCAGGAGGGTGGGGAGGGGGAGGGGCAGGGTGGAGGTTGCTAAAAACCGGCATATGGATAATTGCAGGTAAGTAAACAATTTAATTAATAAAACGAATTTCGTAGTGCGCCTTGCATCGCAAAATGCAATGCAGTGCGAGCTACGAAATTCGTTTTATTAAGTAAATTGTTTACTTACCTGCAATTATCCATATGCCGGTTTTTAGCAACCTCCACCCTGCCCCTCCCCCTCCCCACCCTCCTGCCCCACCGTAACTCCCTCCACGAGCCGTCGCTGATATAGACATATATGATAAAATATTGATTTATAATATTGTAATTGTTTAGGTATGTCATATTTTTCTGGTAGTGAGATACACTTGGAATTGGGTGAGTGGTGTATTTTTAAACTACATATTTAAATACTTGACATTTTTTACTAGAATAATATGTATTGTTTCCTTTGTATGTTTAATTCATTATGGTATCAATTTTGGAGATTTTAAGGGTATTTGGTGGGTAGAATCTATTTAAAATATAATCATTCTTTACCTATAATATTTAAAATATAATAATCATTGAGATTTTTGTTATTTTAATTTAATATTCTAAATACACATTAAAAACTGATGTAATTTATTTGTATTATTATTTTTTAAATGAGAAATGTTTTTTACTTTGAGTTATTTGTAGGCAATTTATTATTATTAGTAAACATTGTATGTAGTGTGATTAATGTAGAATGTTAGTGCTATTTATTTTAATGTATTTGTATTTAAACATGTAAATAGTTTAATTGTAAATAATTATTAAATCATATATTCATAAATATATTTGTTTAATATGATTGTGTGACACAATAATTTTATTTTGTTTACTTACATTTTGTTTTTCCTTCTAATAAAAATAATTTGTACAATATATGCACTCCAATAGATTTAAAAAAAAAGAATCTAATTTCTTAATGTTTGTTGTACTGTAGTTAGAATAGTGATGCTGACCCCCAAGATATGTGAAAGTTCCCCTATGACAGTAGGACTGGAGTTAGAAAAACAAATATGACACCTATATTCAATTGTCCTAATGCTCATAGGACTAGGGTTGGAATAGTAATTATCTCCCCAAAATACATTCACTTTCCACAATGTTAGTGAGACTGTCAATTGAAGAATGCATTTGACCTCTAAATGTATGCATTTTCCACAGTGTTCATAAGACGAGATTTAGAATAGGAAGCAAGCAAAAACGTTTGTTTAGTGATTCCCAAAAAGCACATGCAATACAGTACAAGCATATAATCAAACCTTTGAAATCCACACTGATGTTGGTCTAAAAGGTATAAAAGAAGGCTAAGAAGGGCAAGGATAAAACAAGCATAGAAGTACTATACAAAGGTAAAAACAGTTAAATCCAATTTCTTATGCTAATGATTGGCCCATATTTAAAACCAGGCAATCAATTGAGGGGGACCAGTAAGTGCTGGGAGGGAGATTGATGAGTACTCGAAAAAAAAAACGATTCTCAACCTGACTCAAGTTGCTAACGTTCTCCTCATACCCCCCTCATACCTCCTCATACCCCTCCATATAAAGACCCCTCCAGTGCTTGCAGCTATATATCTGCAATGCAGGAAATATGAGAAGAAAACTGGAGCCCTGGAGGACCCTCTGGATGCCACCTGAATAGTGAACCAGCCTAACGGGATCATTATGATGGTTGGTGGACTCGAGTCCACCCACCACCGTAGCGGTGCCTGGGACCACCCACCTGCAACGTGGCAGTACCGCACGTCAGATTATGATGCGACCGCCACTGTGGTGATTGCATCATGCATGGTTAACATTTAGGCGTGTGCTGCTGGCTGCAGCACCCGCCGCAATGCTAAACATGCATGCTGTGCTTTCCATTTCTCTACATGGCAGGCACCACGCTGTGCCTGCCACTTAGTGCAGTGAAACCAAGGGGGGTACACCCACAGTGCACCACCACCCCCCCAACACAAGGTGGGCCTGCAACAGGCCCTGAATGAATTCCTCGCCATCCTTTTGATGGCAGTTTACCCACCACGGAAAGACTGGCTGCGGCCAGCATCGTAATCTGACAGATGGTGCCTCCTAGGCATCGCCACCATATTACACTGTCTGGATGGTCGGCCAGGCAATCTGAATGATTGCCTGTGGCAGATTCATGGAGGCGGTCTTTGCACCTGCCACGGTTGCGGTACGATTCCCCCACCTTCTTAATTTGGCGGGCGGAAACTCATCGTCCAATGATGGAGGGTGCCCGCCACCACACAGCTGGTGGTTGTGGACCCTTCACCATCATAATCACCCCCTAAATTTTCCCTTCTTGATCATCTAGATATTCTGGGACCCGAAGGTCATTAAAATCTTTCTATAAGCTTCCTTTCATACAAGATCAAACTCTGACCAGCAGTCAACAAAAATAATGTAAAGACGACCCTCATCCAAAGTGATGTATTTCCATTAAAATATCTGCAATTGGGGCACTTGTTCAATTGTGCTGGTCCAAGCTCTGAAGTCTGAACTCAGCTCACGGGGGCATCAGCACCGTAGAGTCCTCCATCAAGTCTTGTTGTCTGTTCAGCAGGATTCTGCTTAAGAGCTTCTGGGAGCTATCAAAAAAGCTTATTGGCCCTTAATTAGATTGGAGGGGTCTTGTGCCATTTTTGTTGATTGGGATATCCCACCTCCTGCCCACATCTGCATTGTGGGTAGCCCATTCAAGATGCTGTAAAGAACTGGGCAAAATAGGGACTCCATTTCTCATTCTTTGCTTTAAAAAGGTTGCATGGATAATTGGCCAGCCCTAGGGCTTTTCTAGGAGTTATCCTATCGATAGCGAGGGCCAATTTATTCAGAGTGATGGGGGTATAAGTACTGACGATCAGACAAGACGACACTGAACCGAGGATGGGGCTCATAAATTAGCCCATCCACTGCCCAATCAACTGTACCAGCCATGCCACCAGTCCCACTTGGCTTGAGTACTGCAGCAAGTGCCCCTCTAGCAGCTTTTACTGGAGAACCATCCACTAACAAGTTGTCTGTCAAGTTCTCCCCTGGTCGTGCTAATAGAGGTCTGAACAATGGTCAACCCAGGTTGTGACTGTTATGTTACTAGACAGTAGATGCAGGAAGGGCTTGGTCAATATTGGCCACAATTTGCATGAAGGAACACAGATCTTGCTCTTTAACTACTTAACTACTGAATTTGCTCAAGATCTGGACATGGACACTTCACCCCAGGTTCCAACAAACTCTACTATTGATTATATTTTAATCACTGAAGATCTATCACAGTCTCTTAAGGGACGTGCGATAATGGCTAGCTGTATAAGCAACCACAATCCCAATGTATTAACCCTAAATGTTGCCCAAAATAACAAGAGGTATAAGAAATTACAACACAGGGCAGTATATCATAAAAAAAGGGTGTGAATATTAAATGGGAGCAAATGTTTAACATGGCCTTACTTACAGATTGTATGGCAATTAATCAAGCACAAATTGAGCTAGCCCTCTCAGATTTTGCCACCCCTGATGATATCATACAGCTTTTACAATCCTTAATGGCCTTAGGGAAGATAAACTGACCAAATGTGGCAGAAGAGCATCGGATACCACAAGATGGTTTAACAATGCCTGTTCAGAAGCTCATAGGATAATATGGTCTGCTCTAAAAAAGATACAAAGGAATAAGCTCAAAATAGCAAAAGCTAGGAAAGACTACAAAGAGGTAATTAGAAAAAGAAAAAAATTATATTTGAAGGATAAGGCCTGGAAAGATTTAAAAACTGCCTGAAAACTAAAAGATTCATGTGCCTTCTGGAAGGTTGTAAACTCTACTTCCATGCTTGGTGATGAAATGCCCAATCTAGATACCACAGTATTAGCTAAAGATTGGGTAAAACACTTCTCAGAAATATTCTCCCCAAACCCTCGGCTAGTAAATATGCCCCCAGCCCCAAAAAGTCCTTTTGGTATAAGAGAAGCTCAGGCCCTGAGTAACTGAAAAGAGTTGAGACATGTACTCCTTGCAACAGAGAATAGACTCATAGAGACAGCCCAGGTTCCGGATAGAATTCCTGTTGATCTGTACCAGTGTTTACAAGATTTTTGGGCCCCATAATCACTGATGTGTCAAAAGCGGCCATAGTGGGTCCTTTAGTTAAGACATGGCAGGAAGTAATTATAGTCCTGATTTTCAATAAAGGGGATAAAAGCCAACCTCATTGTTACCGCCAAATTTCCCTGCTCGATAGTTCAGTTAAAGGGTTATTCTGGCTAATTTAGAACTCTGGGTGCTTGAGTCCCAAGCTCTATCAATCTATCAGTTTGGATTCTGGCCAGGACTCGGAATTGTGGAGCAGACTTTAAATCTTGCACTAACTGTCTAAAAACAAGCAAAGGCACAAAAGGGCTGAGTACATTTTGCCTTCAGGGATCTAACATGTGCCTTAGACATAGTGAATCATTAAAAACTATGGTCCATAATGGCTCAGATGGGGATCTATGGAGCAATTATAACCCTGCTTAGTAGGCTCTATGAACACACATCCGCCTTAGTACGCTATAACAGCAAGGGGTACCTAACAGAAAAATTTCCCGCCGATATGGGGGTAAGGCAGGGCTGTGTCCTAGCCCCATTTCTCTTCCTATTATTTGTCAATGAGCTAGGATAACAATTTTGTAAGGTAGGGAAGCACACCCTGAGGATTAACTCATGCCGAATCCCCATACTACTATATTGCTGTTCTGATAGCCAGGACAGCTAACGGCCTACACAAATTGCTTAATTTCTTTAATGTTTTTATGAATAACTTGGGACTAAAGGTCAACCACACTAAATCATTTATAATGAAATGTGGACCAAGAAAGTCTGAACCAAGGAAATTTTTATTAGGGGGTGAAGAAATTGTGAAAGTGCCTCATGTCACCTATCTGGGGGTACCATTGGATGTGGATTGATTGGAAATACCTATTAAATGTTAGAGCCATGGAATTTCAAAGTTCATTCAATAGCATTTTTAAATTTGCTAAGAGATTAGGCCATAAACCAATAACTTTTTTTATATTTGTAAAAGTAAAAGCCTCTCAGTGGTAACCTTTGGGGCTGGTGTCTGAGGAAATGGAAACTTAGAAGGAATAACCCCATTATCAACATCGATACCAGTTGTAAACATGGCCTGGAGGCCTTAGCCACTTGTGTTGGTAAGTGCAAGAGTGACAAACCATCTGGCGTAAAGGAACATGGTTTTGTTTTCAACCCGCCAGGATAGTAGGGAAATCCGGGGCACAGGGTGTAATTAGGACATCTCAGTTAAAACAGTCAAAACTCTCTTCTTAATCCACTTTGAACTTTAGTGAAAAAAATGGTTCCAATCAGACGCCCTCGGCCCTTCAACCAAACAATATTATGAAACTGGGCCCTTAAGCCCCCCCACCATAACTGTAACTGTTCAATTTGTAAGATAAATGATCCTAAACTCAGGCATGCAACACACTCATTAACACATCCATCCACTGAATAAGGGAGGTTAGAGGCTGTCATTTATGTATAAGAGAGGATATTCTGGGAGCTTGTATTCAATCACAAAATTGGCACCATCTTTGATACTAGAGAATTGACTCTTCCTAGTAGGAAGTTAGCAGATGTCTTAGTGGCCTTTAATATGCAACATTGATTTTAAATAAAGGATCCAGAAATATTGATACCCTTCTCCATGTCTGGTGCAGCAAACTCATCTATCATGGCAGTAGATTGACAATCAACAGTCCGCAAATCTTTCTCCACTCTTGTTGGGCTCCCATTCTTGATTATTAGTGTCCAGTCTTCCTTGGCTTCTCCTCCCACCTTGATTGATCATCACTTCTTGGCCACCCCTAATGCTTTTTGTGGTTGGTAACCTCCAGTTAATTCCTCCTCTGCTGGTGCTGTACCAGACCCTGAGTTTGGGATTTTGGGTAGCGCCCCTCTCTTTTCCCAGGTCACAAGGTTGTTGATACAATCTCTATTATATCATTGAATGTGGCTGGCCTAAGAACAAAAACTTCCTCCCCTGACAGGAATTAGTCAAGTCAAGTCAAGTCAAATAAGCTTTATTCGATTTGGTGTACAAAATCATAAAAGCACATTTTAAAACCATTTTTTTTAAAAGAGTCTATACAATTTAAAAAGACATAAGAATATTTAAAAAAAAGCTGATGTACAATTTGTCAATCATCTTAAACTTTACTCCAAGTGAATTATTTCTTTTGACCAATCTCAAGGTTAGGGTGGAACAATCCTGAACATACATAGTCAATTCACAATTTTGTAATCTAAATATACACTATTTACATATGATCAGATGATATTCCTGTTAAAAAGGAGGGAAAAACAAGTACATACATCATATGGTGTTCCGGAAGCTAATAAGTATCTTTAAGAAGGAGGATACTGCCTTTATGACATATTCAGATTCTAATTGTTTCAATTTAAGGAACACCCCTCTACAACCCCTTATGCCCCACTTTGTAAGTATGGGTTTCAAAAACCCTTTCCTGGGAATCTGATAATATTCACAGAACAAAATGCAGTGAATATTAGATTGATGGGAGGTGTTGTCACATGGGCACATTACCAGATCTTTTGACCAGTCATTACATTCTGGAAAGGTTACCAGTCTGTAGAATGAGTCAGTGTGAAATCTAGTCAACAACATACGGGAATAGCAACTTGGTTCTAATAATAAGTAAGGCTGGATCCCTACATGGGAAATAAGTAGCTGATTTTCCTTGACAGTACATTTACCCTTTTCCGAGATCAATCTTTTGTTATCCAGATGTTCCAGGACCAGTCTTTTAAGGATACTTCTAGGCACTGCTTCCATACTTGCTGGAATGTCAAAGAATTCTGGGTGCCCAATCTCAGACATCAGGGTTTTTACATATCTTAGCCATTTTATATTGACACCTCCATCTAGTTTGAGGCAGTCCGTAACAATCTCTCTGTTTAAACTTGTTTCGGGTGTTACCCAGATTTTATGCCATAATAGCAAAGGGGAAATTTTAATAATATCAGAAATGTATGGTAGACCAACTTCGCTATGGCTGGAGTAACTAGCCGTAGATTTGGGGGCTGCTAATAAGTAGCGAATTAAGTGATTTTCGCAGTGTTAGATCTGTTCCACCATATCAGCCCCCCAGATCCCTGCCCCATAGGGGCTGGTAGAGACACATTTAGATTTATAAATTTGAAGGAGTTCTCAAACCGGTCGTCCACCCAATTGTTTGGCAAAGTTTATCACCGCTCCATTCGCCCTAGAGAAAGCAAATTTTCTAGCGGTCACCGCTGCCTGCCATGTTCCCCTGCTGTCAAAATTGATTCCCAGGTAGGAAAACCTATTGGTGCTCTCAATCTTATTCTTACTCAAAAAGATTGCTCTGCTAGACCTGATCGTGTTACCACAGGTCATAGAGTAAGTGTTTGAGACGTTGATTTTTAGCCCTCTAAAATTCATATATTCAGCAAATTTGGCAACTGCCCTTTGTAAACCGATAGTAGTCCGTGACATGATTACTGCGTCATCCGAATACAAGAGGATAGAGGTTGGGGTACCTCTCATGGTTGCATAGTCAAAATGATGTTCACTTAGGTATTGTCCTATACTATTGATGTACAATGTGAAGAGGAAGGGTGCTAAAATGCACCCCTGTCTCACACCTCTTCTTGTGTTAAATTTAGCAGAACATTCTCCCCTTCTTCCATACGTACCCTGGCCCCCGCCCCCCTGTATAATTCCCTGATAAATAATAGAATCTGCTGATCCACGCCCATGTCACTAAGTATCTTCCATAACGTATCATGGTCCACACAGTCAAAGGCGGAGCTTAAATCTACGAATGTCACAAAGAGATTTCCTCTCTTAGCCTGTGTGTATTTAGCTATTAGCAACGCTAGATTAAGGCCCTGTTCAATTGTACCTTTCCCTGTTCGAAACCCATACTGTAAGCTAGTGATATTATCCATCTCCTCCGCCCAATCCTGCAGCCTATTTAAAATTATTCTTCCAGCCACCTTCATTAGCGCGTCTAATAGGCATATAGGGTGGTAGCATGTAGGGTTGTTCCTGTCTCCCTTTTTGAAAATTGGTATGACAATCGCTTCAGGCCAAGTTAGAATAAAGCCAGAAGTGTTGGAGCAGTTTAACACATTTGTTAGCAGAGGTGCCCATAGATCTAATTCAAATTTATATACGTCTATCGGGACACCATCCGGGCCTGGCGCTTTTCCCGAGGCACTTTCCCTAATTGCTCTAATGACCTCTTCGCAATCAAATTTAATCCCCAGAGGGAACGTACTAGGTGAGCCAACCTCATCAGATATTGCAGTTAAATTATCGGATTCTTTTTCCCTATCATCTATGTTAGCTTTATCATATAGGCCAATATAGTAGGTGACCCAGATATTGCCTGGGATGGCTAGGTCAATGGTATCAGTTTCCTTGTCTCGCAAAAAGGGTGCATTAACCGCTTTCCAGTAAGCTATATTGTCATTCCTTTGACATGCTTGGTGCAGGGTCTGCCAGGTTTCCCTTTTTAACTCTCTTTTCCTGTTAACTAAGGCGGCATGATAAGATCTTCTTGCCAGCCTTACTGTCTCCGTTAATCTGGTTACTTTGTGTAGGACAGGCTTCAAGTTAAGATGTGCCTTAGTGCAATCTTTGTCGAACCATCCCTGGGCTTTATTAGTGTTATTTCTATATTCCCTTGTTAGTTGTTTTTTAATTTCTTCTGTAATTTTATTAAAGGAATCGAGGATTTTATGGTTCTCCTCAGATAGCGAGAGGCATGTTACCATATGATCATGGGTATTATTTACCAGCCTACGAAGGAAGGCCTCGGGGTCAACTTTATCCCATTTGTTAGAGTACCCGTATGAGCTTGCAAGCTTAATGGGGTGATTATGGATAACCTCAGAGTTTTCTTCCACCACCTTAGTTTTCAGACAAAAAGATATGGGATAATGATCACTCAGGAGGGTATCAAGTATGTCCCACAGTGACACAAGTGCTGAGTGTCTGGATGATGAAAGGGTAAAATCAATGATCGAATTAGCCCCTCTCCTGTTAAAGGTTGCTTGAAAGAATATTAATGGTGAGCATAGTTCATTTACATGAGCTAGGTCAAAATGGAATATCAAAGTATTCAACAAGTCCCCTAGCTTTGAGTGGATTAAGTGAGTTGGACCGTCCTCCTTCTTATCCCCCAGACCACAAATACCGGAAACACCTCGAAGACACAAAGTACAATTAAAGTCGCCCACCCATAATAGTACCAAATCACGATCCCCCTGTTCCTCTAAACTGAGCAACTTATTCTTAAGACTGTTGATAATGTCTTCCCATAAGGATTTGTGAATATTATTATAAAAATGTATAATCACCATATTTTTTCACTACTGCCCAGCGAAGTAGTGGGATCTGATAATGGTCCATTGAAATAAATTTAACCACTGTGATCCCTCCTGTGTTGGAAACGTAAGTACACAGGCCCCCCTTATTTCTACCATGTGTACTTGCAATTGCGGGTGTATTAAAGGTTTGGTATCCAATTAGATTAAAATCTTGGGCAGCCCAGGTTTCTTGGAGACACAGTATATTATAATTGTTTGCTATGTCCAACCACTGTGGGAGAGCTACTTTATCCTTTAAAACCCGTTATATTCCAGGACAAAATCTGTTGCCGCCTAGGAGGTATCACAGGCAGGGGTGCCCCTTTTGCGTCCGCTACTTTAGTGGCATTTGTCCCTCCCTCCGTGTGTGTCAATTCTGCTCTCTAAGGAGGATGTATGGTTACCTTAGATGTTTTAGAATTTTCTAAGTGGGTTGTCTTTCTAACTTTATTAACTTCTACATCTGAGTCCTCCCTTAGTATGTAATTTCTTTGTGTTTCTCCCGTTTCATTTAAAAGGGTGCACTCCTCTAGGGATTGTTCTATCCTCCTGTTCCTCACTTGTAAATCTTGTTCTTCCAAACCCGACAGCACTTCATAATGATTGCTCAAGGGTATGCTCCACCTAGGTGTGTGTCTGGGCTGCTGCATTCTATAATTAAGAGTATTAGCATACCTGCATGTAGTTGGGTTCGGGGGATAAAAGGACCCTAATGGGTTAATGCTTATGATGTTATGTTTATTGGGGTTGTGCCAGGATCTTATTAGGATCTCATGTACGAGTCTGGGATCACTAAAGGTCCAGACTATACAGTCTCCAGGCAACATCTTAGTTTCCTTGCCCACCAAGCCACCCTTCTCGCCATTTTGAAGCAGTTAAATAGATCGTGGTTTAACTCAATTTGTTTCCCCAGCCAATGGAGGGACTTGTTCTTCAGTTCCCTCCAGGTTTCAATCTTCATCGGCGGTAATGTGAGTACGTTAGCCAATACTATCACGTACGGCGTAGCAGCTGGAGGTAAGGCCAGATGACCAAACATTTGGGGGTTATTTGAGATCGTTAATCCCTTTTTAGATGTAATAGGGGGACTAGAAATCTCATTTGAAGCACTAACCATAACTGAGGAGTTCAACTGATCAGGATGCATCAGTGATGTACTTCTATTTATTACAGGTCTTGGTTCTAATCTCATGGTGAATCCTTGTGAGGTGGATGCCATTGCAGTAGAAGGACCAGCAGTTGTGTGTAGATTATTGGTGGCTGTGTTTTGAGGTCCAGCTTGTAACCACCTGCCGTTAGTCCCTCCTGTGACGAGATGTTTCATGTTAAGGGCCACATCCAATTTAGTCATTCTGTTTGAGAGAGACTCTAGTGTTTCAACCAGGGTTCTACGAAGGGTTTCAATATCCTTTGTGAGGTTTTCAATTGCCGTTATATTACGTTCTAGTTGTGTGGGTAATGTCGCTTTACTTACTTTTTTACTTGATTAACGAACTTGTGTTCTATTTGGTAGTTGCCTTCCTTTAGGCTTGTTTCCAATCGGATGCTCTTTAGGGGGACTTATATGAATTATACTCTTGTTTGTAATTGAGCTATTTACCCCCCCTGTTGTATCTGGGTTCTTAGAACGCTTATTTGGCGGTGGAGCCTCCTCTTCTGAGGTACTTGTTTCTATGTCTTCAACTATGTTCTGTACACATCCATTACGTACGTTATCCTGCAAATGGGACTCTTTTGTGGGGCTAACCAGAGGTGGTATGTGTGTGGGTGTTCTCGCCTCTTGGTCCAAATTACATGTTCCTTTCCCCAGGGTCTCTTCCACCGTATTGATCTGTTTTTCTATGACCCCTATGGCCCCCACAAGATACGAGAGGAATGAGGCTTGGCCCCCTATTGATGTTTCTGGGAGACCCCTTACACCTGCTTGGGTCTTCTTTCTTTTGCTCATAATGCAGCCTTTCAGTTACACCACTTACTTGGCCAGATGATGACAAGGTACAAGGAATAAAAAATAATATACAGAGTTTAAGGTAAATTTTATGGAGTGGGCCCTGCCACAGACAGCCCCGCCCTTGTCCCGGGATTCTCCCGGCACCGCCCGTGCGTGTCCCGCGTTGCGTGGGGGAAGGCAGCACTTTAAGCGCGATGACAGCGCCTCCCCCAGCAGCAGCAGCTGTCTTCCATCAGGCACTCCAGCGGTATCAAGCGGAATGCAATGTACCCTGGGACCACAAGTCCCACCAGGGCAGCAGGAGATGCAAGACGCAAGAAACGGGCGTCCCCCACCACACGGCACAACAGCAGCAGGTCCAAAGAAAGAGTCCACGGGTCATCAGGTAGAAATGTAAGGGCCCGTGCTGCGTGGGGGAAGGCGGTGCTTTAAGCACGATGACAGCTTCTCCCCCAGCAGCACCAGCTGTCTTCAAGTAGGCAATCCAGTGGCAGAAAGGGGAATGCAATGCACCCTGGGACCACGAGTCCCACCAGGGCAGCAGGAGGTGCAAGATGCAAGAAATGGGCGTTCCCCACCACGCGGCACAACAGCAGCAGGTCCACAGAGAGAGTCCACAGGGTCCACGGGTCACCAGGTAGAAATTAAAGGGCCCCGCGCTGCGTGGGGGAAGGCGGCGCTTTAAGCGCAATGACAGCTCCTCCCCTAGCAGCAGCAGCTGTCTTCAATTAGACACTCCAGCGGCAGCAAGGGGAATGCAATGCACCCTGGGACCACGAGTCCCACCAGGGCAGCAGGAGGTGCAAGATGCAAGAAATGGGCGTTCCCCACCACGCGGCACAACAGCAGCAGGTCCACAGAGAGAGTCCACAGGGTCCACGGGTCACCAGGTAGAATTATTTTGGAGCTATAAATGATATTTGCTTGTTCCAGGAACATTCATGCCTGGAATGTATTCACAAACTAGGTTACATCAATTTCTTAATTCCTGCGACCAGTGGTTCTCTTGGGGGCCCAGCTGAGGGATTCACTGTATGGATAACATTAGGGTTGAATGTCAGTATTAAATAAATTATCCTGCAATCATTGCTATTCGTACAGATATGGGCAATTCTCGATACAATGACTTCTATAACATCAATGCCAAAGGGTTCAATGGAGGTCTGAGATTGGCAACTGTCTTAACCCTAGAGAAGTCCCTGGGCAAACACTTGGGTGAATCCCTTCAAATTTTAGGATGAAACTTGTACACCACCTTCGAGCCTTTAGATCACAACAATGTTAAGTTAGAGCTAGAACAGGATGAGATTTGGGGGGTTCCTCAGATCGTTTGACTTCTGATCCAAAAATGAACTGAGGCTGCTTTACAATTAAAATCATTTTCTTTGGAATTTGAAGTGAGATCCATTGATGCAAGATATGAAATGAAAAGGCTTGTACTTTTAATAAATATTGTTCATTCTAGCTGCATCAACTATATTCTAGTGAATCTCCATTTGTGGCCAAACCTTAGGGATATGATTGTTAACCCCAGGTTTGAAAGTGATCCCAACAAGCTGTGTCTCACAAAGCTAGCATGTTGCTCTATGCTGGGTAACTCCTAATCTATTCCTGCTGATACTATGGAATTTTGGTGACCATCTATCTGCAATTAGTGCTGACCAGCAAGCATGCTTAACAGTGATGACTGACACTACTGGTGGTGTGATCACTGACCCAATATCAAAGGTCAAAAAATCGACCTACAAAAATATCGGAGCAAGAAAATCAATGTCAAGAATATCGATATTCTATCTACAACATGGTAAGTACAAAAATATCGGGAACAAAATATCGATGTCAAAAATATCATTATTGAAAATATTGTTTTTTCAGTTAAAAAATATGTAAAATGAACTAAATAATACTAATAAATGTAAAAAAATCTTTATTTTTCATAATGTTTACAATTAATAAGTAATATATATTATTTAATAAAACATAAATTAAAGAATACATATAATATATAATATCGTCCAACAACAAAGTTCCAAATTCATACGCTCTCAGCCACCAAAAATGCGCCAGAAAATCCAAAATTCAAGGGTGTTTATTTCACCTACACTACAGCCATAAAAAATCCAAAATAAATAAACACCCTTGAATTTTGGATTTTCTGGCGCATTCTTGGTGGCTGAGAGTGTATAAATTTGGAACTTTGTTGTTGGACGTGATTTAACTACTGGCGTGCTCGGCCGGTGTATACACCACCTCCCACGGGGCCACCAGCAGTTAGGATGGAGCGATCTTTGGAAATAATATATATTATATCTACTTATTTAATAATCCATTATAATAATTATTTTAAAAGTATTAGAAAATATTATAAATTACAAATACATCTATACAGATAAAACAATAACATAAATACAAATTAAATAATTATGTATAACAAATTTTTAAAAATAAATTCACTTTTATTATTCTTAAAATTAAATATATACTTCATTAACTAAAATAATACAAAAAATATTAAATAGCAGAGGGAATAAAACTACTATTTCAACTCCCAAAAAAATAACATTAAGGAAAATGTTGGATAGCGTAGGGCCTAAAATTACCATCCCACTCCAGACAGTGCAACAGTAGGGAAAGCGTTGGATAGGTTAGGGGTATACATTACTATCCCCACTCCAGAGAGTGCAACAGTAGGGAAAGAGTGCGATAGTGTAGTGGTAAAAATTACTATTCCAACTCTAGAGAGTGCAACAGTAGGGAAGGCGTTGGGTAGCGTAGGGGTATAAATTACTATTCCAACCCCAGAGAGTGAAACAGTAGGGAAAGTGTTGGATAGATTAGGGGTAAAAATTAAAATTCCCACTCCAGAGAGTGCAACAGTAGGGAAAGTGCTGGATAGCATAGGGGGTAAAAATTACTATTCCAACTCCAGAGAGTGCAACAGTAGGGAAAGCTTTGGATAGCATAGGGTTATAAATTACTATTCCCACTCCAGAGAGTGCAACAGTAGGGAAAGTGTTGGATAGCGAAGAATTTAAAAATAACATACTTATAAATAAAACAGATTTGAAAAATAATCAATGAATTAATTATTAATAACTCTAAACTATTACCAAATACCAATAAATAATTATTAAAAACAGAATTACCAATGAATACTTAATTAACGATGAATTAATAATAAATACCAATAAATAATAATTAATAAACATGAATTACCAATTAACAAATATTGAACAATTGAATGATTTTTTATACAAAATAATAATTATTAAGCATGACTTACCAATTAATAATTGCTTATTAATATATTACATATATTTACCAATAAATACTATTTAATTACCAATTAATGATAAAACAAAACATACATTAATTTTCATAACCAACAAATTATATTTTCAAATAATAACCAATTAATATTTAATGTCTAATACATGTTTTATCAATACCAAACAATACATTTAATAGTTACCTAATTAGATTTCAATTACTTCCAACACTATTCCCTTATAAACGCACAACACACTCCAATAATAAAATAATACACTTGAAATTATTATCAATAATCAATTAATAAAAATTATTTACCAAATAATAAAAATTAATTACCAGTTAGTAATTAATTAACAATAATATCATTATCTATACCAATAATATAAAATAAATTATTACTTAATTACGGTTAAATTACTTCCCACCCTATTCCCCGACAGGGCTTCTTTTGGCAGGAAGAACAGTGAGCGGGAAAACCTGTTCAGCGGCAGTCACTGGAACAGGCAGGCTAGGACAAGCAGGAACTGCACGCCACAGCCAAGTGGCAGGCTAGGTGTCCAGATTTGTGGGTGAAGTAGAAGAGGCACTAATTTTTCATGTTTCCCTTTTATATTTACTATTTTGTGTTGCATTTGTTTCCATATGACAAGTCAATGTGCGGGGTATCAATCACTGCAAAAGATTAATGTGCATTTCTTATATCACTCTCTCTATAAATTGACTGGTTGGTGTGGTTGTGAGCTTAGGATATTCACAGTACATTTTGATGCTGATTCCATAACACCGGTCATCAAAAACTGACTGAGAGCAGTATTGTATCATTTTTGTCTCCAGTGTTTTTCTGATGCATTTGCTGTTATTGTGTGTCCCTGTTGTGGGTAGGTTTGGTTATATCAGGTCCCTCATTTGTTCTTGAACAGCACCTCATCCATCTAGTTTTTGTAATGGCATCCCCCTGTTTTTGTTGTTCCTTTGGTATTATCCTTGTTGTATGAAGGATTTTTTGTGAGGTTGTGCTTCTAACAGGGTGTCCATTATATCTATTAACTTAAGTATTTATGTTATTGTTGTTACTGCTCCAATATTTCATTTTAGAACATGCATTTCTTTTGTTCCTGTATTTAATAGGCTAGACTTTGACTATATGCGTGGAGGAAGACCACAGGTGCATGGCACCTTGTCAGGGCAAAATCCAGACACTAAATAAGGGTGCAATTGAATATAGCGGCTCAGGGTTTAAATAGGAACTTATATAGTGTATGTCCTTGAACAATTACCTGCAAGAATTCGATTATATTATGAATTCTAAAATGTCGTTTGACGCAAATATTGTGTCACAAATATTGGAAGTTAAAAATATTTTGCGAGAGAATATAGAATGAAAGAATATTGTTTTTAAGTATTTTTTTACTTTGTTTAAATAAATTGTAGTGTTTTATTAGTTTTGTGTTGTATGTTCTTATAATGTTAATTTTAGGCATGTCTTATTATCTTTTAGACTATTTTTTTCAAAGATTCTGTTATATATTTTGAGATTTGTGTTTTATTTGAACTACTTCCTTTATTGGTAGGTGGTTGTGTTTGGAGCAGAATAGGATGGAAACTTTCATTATTGTATTTTTAATTGTTTATAAATAGCCTACTCAGCTTATAACGTTTAGTTTGTTAATGTGAATATTAATTAAGTGTTTTATGGTAATTTTAGTTATTTTCCAATTAATTGTTTATTAATATAAACTAGTTTTCGATTTATTGTGTTGTTTTGACTAATATCAACTCAAGTATTATAGGCCAGGTGTTTTGTTTCATGTCATTTCATGTCATTGTATTGGAGGACTGTTGTCATTGGCCGAGGCAATATGTTTATTTCCTCTGTCAAACTCAAGTCAGTATTTTGCATTGTCCTATGCAAGAAACTATGGCAGGTGCTCAGCAACATGGGCCTGCGTTCTTATCATTTTACCTTGCTATCTCATTTTGATCATACCAATTATACACAGGAATGATTGGGGAATCAGGAATAGTTGATGGAAGAGTTTCCCATTAGTCAAGGGGTTCACAAAGGCTACGTATTGGCTCCTATTCTATTCTCCCTGTTTTTAAATCATATAGTTCACCCTATTGCTGGTCTTTCTACTGATGCTCCCATTTTTCCGTGCTTAGAATCCTTAGATCAAATTCAAAGTCTTATACTATACGCATGTGCTATGACAAAAACATTAGGACTGATCTGGATTATTCGACCTAGATTCTAATTGGATGCTTTATGGAATATATTTTATTATTACCTCGTGTCCTTTAGCACCTCTCACTGGTCCTCTTGATTATGTTCACTCTTCTTTTATTTTCCTATTTGGGTGGCCCAAGGTTGATGTTTATTATATTTATGGAATTTTACCCTCAAATGCTTCTTTAGAGCAGTCACCGATCTCCCCTTCCTAACCAAATCCCTGGAGAGATGTGTTATGGAACAACTAAACCAACACACCAAAAACTCCTGAACCCTCACCAATTGGACTTCAGAAAAGGATGCATCACAGAAACAACAATACTAAACATAATAAATGACTTCCTCAAGTCCCTGGATAAGGATCAATGCTGCTTACTCTTAATACTAAACCTATTGACGGCCTTAGACAGGGTCAACCACAAGCTTCTCTTGGAGTACTAGCAAACAGCAATTGGTGTGAACAGGGTGGTCCTACTCCAGTTTGCATTCTTCCTACATAAACGTGCTCAAATAATAAAAATAGACAGTCAGACCTCTGACACAACAGTGTTAATGCGGGGTCCCCAAAGGATTTGTCCACTTACCAGCACTATTAAATATTTACATGGAACCTCTTACCGCCATCCTTAACCAAGCAAAAATCCCATTCATATTGCTTCATCATGCTTGGTGCAGGGTCTGCCAGGTTTCCCTTTTTAACTCTCTTTTCCTGTTAACTAAGGCGGCATGATAAGATCTTCTTGCCAGCCTTACTGTCTCCGTTAATCTGGTTACTTTGTGTAGGACAGGCTTCAAGTTAAGATGTGCCTTAGTGCAATCTTTGTCGAACCATCCCTGGGCTTTATTAGTGTTATTTCTATATTCCCTTGTTAGTTGTTTTTTAATTTCTTCTGTAATTTTATTAAAGGAATCGAGGATTTTATGGTTCTCCTCAGATAGCGAGAGGCATGTTACCATATGATCATGGGTATTATTTACCAGCCTACGAAGGAAGGCCTCGGGGTCAACTTTATCCCATTTGTTAGAGTACCCGTATGAGCTTGCAAGCTTAATGGGGTGATTATGGATAACCTCAGAGTTTTCTTCCACCACCTTAGTTTTCAGACAAAAAGATATGGGATAATGATCACTCAGGAGGGTATCAAGTATGTCCCACAGTGACACAAGTGCTGAGTGTCTGGATGATGAAAGGGTAAAATCAATGATCGAATTAGCCCCTCTCCTGTTAAAGGTTGCTTGAAAGAATATTAATGGTGAGCATAGTTCATTTACATGAGCTAGGTCAAAATGGAATATCAAAGTATTCAACAAGTCCCCTAGCTTTGAGTGGATTAAGTGAGTTGGACCGTCCTCCTTCTTATCCCCCAGACCACAAATACCGGAAACACCTCGAAGACACAAAGTACAATTAAAGTCGCCCACCCATAATAGTACCAAATCACGATCCCCCTGTTCCTCTAAACTGAGCAACTTATTCTTAAGACTGTTGATAATGTCTTCCCATAAGGATTTGTGAATATTATTATAAAAATGTATAATCACCATATTTTTTCACTACTGCCCAGCGAAGTAGTGGGATCTGATAATGGTCCATTGAAATAAATTTAACCACTGTGATCCCTCCTGTGTTGGAAACGTAAGTACACAGGCCCCCCTTATTTCTACCATGTGTACTTGCAATTGCGGGTGTATTAAAGGTTTGGTATCCAATTAGATTAAAATCTTGGGCAGCCCAGGTTTCTTGGAGACACAGTATATTATAATTGTTTGCTATGTCCAACCACTGTGGGAGAGCTACTTTATCCTTTAAAACCCGTTATATTCCAGGACAAAATCTGTTGCCGCCTAGGAGGTATCACAGGCAGGGGTGCCCCTTTTGCGTCCGCTACTTTAGTGGCATTTGTCCCTCCCTCCGTGTGTGTCAATTCTGCTCTCTAAGGAGGATGTATGGTTACCTTAGATGTTTTAGAATTTTCTAAGTGGGTTGTCTTTCTAACTTTATTAACTTCTACATCTGAGTCCTCCCTTAGTATGTAATTTCTTTGTGTTTCTCCCGTTTCATTTAAAAGGGTGCACTCCTCTAGGGATTGTTCTATCCTCCTGTTCCTCACTTGTAAATCTTGTTCTTCCAAACCCGACAGCACTTCATAATGATTGCTCAAGGGTATGCTCCACCTAGGTGTGTGTCTGGGCTGCTGCATTCTATAATTAAGAGTATTAGCATACCTGCATGTAGTTGGGTTCGGGGGATAAAAGGACCCTAATGGGTTAATGCTTATGATGTTATGTTTATTGGGGTTGTGCCAGGATCTTATTAGGATCTCATGTACGAGTCTGGGATCACTAAAGGTCCAGACTATACAGTCTCCAGGCAACATCTTAGTTTCCTTGCCCACCAAGCCACCCTTCTCGCCATTTTGAAGCAGTTAAATAGATCGTGGTTTAACTCAATTTGTTTCCCCAGCCAATGGAGGGACTTGTTCTTCAGTTCCCTCCAGGTTTCAATCTTCATCGGCGGTAATGTGAGTACGTTAGCCAATACTATCACGTACGGCGTAGCAGCTGGAGGTAAGGCCAGATGACCAAACATTTGGGGGTTATTTGAGATCGTTAATCCCTTTTTAGATGTAATAGGGGGACTAGAAATCTCATTTGAAGCACTAACCATAACTGAGGAGTTCAACTGATCAGGATGCATCAGTGATGTACTTCTATTTATTACAGGTCTTGGTTCTAATCTCATGGTGAATCCTTGTGAGGTGGATGCCATTGCAGTAGAAGGACCAGCAGTTGTGTGTAGATTATTGGTGGCTGTGTTTTGAGGTCCAGCTTGTAACCACCTGCCGTTAGTCCCTCCTGTGACGAGATGTTTCATGTTAAGGGCCACATCCAATTTAGTCATTCTGTTTGAGAGAGACTCTAGTGTTTCAACCAGGGTTCTACGAAGGGTTTCAATATCCTTTGTGAGGTTTTCAATTGCCGTTATATTACGTTCTAGTTGTGTGGGTAATGTCGCTTTACTTACTTTTTTACTTGATTAACGAACTTGTGTTCTATTTGGTAGTTGCCTTCCTTTAGGCTTGTTTCCAATCGGATGCTCTTTAGGGGGACTTATATGAATTATACTCTTGTTTGTAATTGAGCTATTTACCCCCCCTGTTGTATCTGGGTTCTTAGAACGCTTATTTGGCGGTGGAGCCTCCTCTTCTGAGGTACTTGTTTCTATGTCTTCAACTATGTTCTGTACACATCCATTACGTACGTTATCCTGCAAATGGGACTCTTTTGTGGGGCTAACCAGAGGTGGTATGTGTGTGGGTGTTCTCGCCTCTTGGTCCAAATTACATGTTCCTTTCCCCAGGGTCTCTTCCACCGTATTGATCTGTTTTTCTATGACCCCTATGGCCCCCACAAGATACGAGAGGAATGAGGCTTGGCCCCCTATTGATGTTTCTGGGAGACCCCTTACACCTGCTTGGGTCTTCTTTCTTTTGCTCATAATGCAGCCTTTCAGTTACACCACTTACTTGGCCAGATGATGACAAGGTACAAGGAATAAAAAATAATATACAGAGTTTAAGGTAAATTTTATGGAGTGGGCCCTGCCACAGACAGCCCCGCCCTTGTCCCGGGATTCTCCCGGCACCGCCCGTGCGTGTCCCGCGTTGCGTGGGGGAAGGCAGCACTTTAAGCGCGATGACAGCGCCTCCCCCAGCAGCAGCAGCTGTCTTCCATCAGGCACTCCAGCGGTATCAAGCGGAATGCAATGTACCCTGGGACCACAAGTCCCACCAGGGCAGCAGGAGATGCAAGACGCAAGAAACGGGCGTCCCCCACCACACGGCACAACAGCAGCAGGTCCAAAGAAAGAGTCCACGGGTCATCAGGTAGAAATGTAAGGGCCCGTGCTGCGTGGGGGAAGGCGGTGCTTTAAGCACGATGACAGCTTCTCCCCCAGCAGCACCAGCTGTCTTCAAGTAGGCAATCCAGTGGCAGAAAGGGGAATGCAATGCACCCTGGGACCACAAGAGCCACCAGGGCAGCAGGAGGTACAAAACGCGAGAAATGGGCATCCCCCACCACATGGCACAACAGCAGCAGGTCCACAGAGAGAGTCCACAGGGTCCACGGGTCACCAGGTAGAAATTAAAGGGCCCCGCGCTGCGTGGGGGAAGGCGGCGCTTTAAGCGCAATGACAGCTCCTCCCCTAGCAGCAGCAGCTGTCTTCAATTAGACACTCCAGCGGCAGCAAGGGGAATGCAATGCACCCTGGGACCACGAGTCCCACCAGGGCAGCAGGAGGTGCAAGATGCAAGAAATGGGCGTTCCCCACCACGCGGCACAACAGCAGCAGGTCCACAGAGAGAGTCCACAGGGTCCACGGGTCACCAGGTAGAATTATTTTGGAGCTATAAATGATATTTGCTTGTTCCAGGAACATTCATGCCTGGAATGTATTCACAAACTAGGTTACATCAATTTCTTAATTCCTGCGACCAGTGGTTCTCTTGGGGGCCCAGCTGAGGGATTCACTGTATGGATAACATTAGGGTTGAATGTCAGTATTAAATAAATTATCCTGCAATCATTGCTATTCGTACAGATATGGGCAATTCTCGATACAATGACTTCTATAACATCAATGCCAAAGGGTTCAATGGAGGTCTGAGATTGGCAACTGTCTTAACCCTAGAGAAGTCCCTGGGCAAACACTTGGGTGAATCCCTTCAAATTTTAGGATGAAACTTGTACACCACCTTCGAGCCTTTAGATCACAACAATGTTAAGTTAGAGCTAGAACAGGATGAGATTTGGGGGGTTCCTCAGATCGTTTGACTTCTGATCCAAAAATGAACTGAGGCTGCTTTACAATTAAAATCATTTTCTTTGGAATTTGAAGTGAGATCCATTGATGCAAGATATGAAATGAAAAGGCTTGTACTTTTAATAAATATTGTTCATTCTAGCTGCATCAACTATATTCTAGTGAATCTCCATTTGTGGCCAAACCTTAGGGATATGATTGTTAACCCCAGGTTTGAAAGTGATCCCAACAAGCTGTGTCTCACAAAGCTAGCATGTTGCTCTATGCTGGGTAACTCCTAATCTATTCCTGCTGATACTATGGAATTTTGGTGACCATCTATCTGCAATTAGTGCTGACCAGCAAGCATGCTTAACAGTGATGACTGACACTACTGGTGGTGTGATCACTGACCCAATATCAAAGGTCAAAAAATCGACCTACAAAAATATCGGAGCAAGAAAATCAATGTCAAGAATATCGATATTCTATCTACAACATGGTAAGTACAAAAATATCGGGAACAAAATATCGATGTCAAAAATATCATTATTGAAAATATTGTTTTTTCAGTTAAAAAATATGTAAAATGAACTAAATAATACTAATAAATGTAAAAAAATCTTTATTTTTCATAATGTTTACAATTAATAAGTAATATATATTATTTAATAAAACATAAATTAAAGAATACATATAATATATAATATCGTCCAACAACAAAGTTCCAAATTCATACGCTCTCAGCCACCAAAAATGCGCCAGAAAATCCAAAATTCAAGGGTGTTTATTTCACCTACACTACAGCCATAAAAAATCCAAAATAAATAAACACCCTTGAATTTTGGATTTTCTGGCGCATTCTTGGTGGCTGAGAGTGTATAAATTTGGAACTTTGTTGTTGGACGTGATTTAACTACTGGCGTGCTCGGCCGGTGTATACACCACCTCCCACGGGGCCACCAGCAGTTAGGATGGAGCGATCTTTGGAAATAATATATATTATATCTACTTATTTAATAATCCATTATAATAATTATTTTAAAAGTATTAGAAAATATTATAAATTACAAATACATCTATACAGATAAAACAATAACATAAATACAAATTAAATAATTATGTATAACAAATTTTTAAAAATAAATTCACTTTTATTATTCTTAAAATTAAATATATACTTCATTAACTAAAATAATACAAAAAATATTAAATAGCAGAGGGAATAAAACTACTATTTCAACTCCCAAAAAAATAACATTAAGGAAAATGTTGGATAGCGTAGGGCCTAAAATTACCATCCCACTCCAGACAGTGCAACAGTAGGGAAAGCGTTGGATAGGTTAGGGGTATACATTACTATCCCCACTCCAGAGAGTGCAACAGTAGGGAAAGAGTGCGATAGTGTAGTGGTAAAAATTACTATTCCAACTCTAGAGAGTGCAACAGTAGGGAAGGCGTTGGGTAGCGTAGGGGTATAAATTACTATTCCAACCCCAGAGAGTGAAACAGTAGGGAAAGTGTTGGATAGATTAGGGGTAAAAATTAAAATTCCCACTCCAGAGAGTGCAACAGTAGGGAAAGTGCTGGATAGCATAGGGGGTAAAAATTACTATTCCAACTCCAGAGAGTGCAACAGTAGGGAAAGCTTTGGATAGCATAGGGTTATAAATTACTATTCCCACTCCAGAGAGTGCAACAGTAGGGAAAGTGTTGGATAGCGAAGAATTTAAAAATAACATACTTATAAATAAAACAGATTTGAAAAATAATCAATGAATTAATTATTAATAACTCTAAACTATTACCAAATACCAATAAATAATTATTAAAAACAGAATTACCAATGAATACTTAATTAACGATGAATTAATAATAAATACCAATAAATAATAATTAATAAACATGAATTACCAATTAACAAATATTGAACAATTGAATGATTTTTTATACAAAATAATAATTATTAAGCATGACTTACCAATTAATAATTGCTTATTAATATATTACATATATTTACCAATAAATACTATTTAATTACCAATTAATGATAAAACAAAACATACATTAATTTTCATAACCAACAAATTATATTTTCAAATAATAACCAATTAATATTTAATGTCTAATACATGTTTTATCAATACCAAACAATACATTTAATAGTTACCTAATTAGATTTCAATTACTTCCAACACTATTCCCTTATAAACGCACAACACACTCCAATAATAAAATAATACACTTGAAATTATTATCAATAATCAATTAATAAAAATTATTTACCAAATAATAAAAATTAATTACCAGTTAGTAATTAATTAACAATAATATCATTATCTATACCAATAATATAAAATAAATTATTACTTAATTACGGTTAAATTACTTCCCACCCTATTCCCCGACAGGGCTTCTTTTGGCAGGAAGAACAGTGAGCGGGAAAACCTGTTCAGCGGCAGTCACTGGAACAGGCAGGCTAGGACAAGCAGGAACTGCACGCCACAGCCAAGTGGCAGGCTAGGTGTCCAGATTTGTGGGTGAAGTAGAAGAGGCACTAATTTTTCATGTTTCCCTTTTATATTTACTATTTTGTGTTGCATTTGTTTCCATATGACAAGTCAATGTGCGGGGTATCAATCACTGCAAAAGATTAATGTGCATTTCTTATATCACTCTCTCTATAAATTGACTGGTTGGTGTGGTTGTGAGCTTAGGATATTCACAGTACATTTTGATGCTGATTCCATAACACCGGTCATCAAAAACTGACTGAGAGCAGTATTGTATCATTTTTGTCTCCAGTGTTTTTCTGATGCATTTGCTGTTATTGTGTGTCCCTGTTGTGGGTAGGTTTGGTTATATCAGGTCCCTCATTTGTTCTTGAACAGCACCTCATCCATCTAGTTTTTGTAATGGCATCCCCCTGTTTTTGTTGTTCCTTTGGTATTATCCTTGTTGTATGAAGGATTTTTTGTGAGGTTGTGCTTCTAACAGGGTGTCCATTATATCTATTAACTTAAGTATTTATGTTATTGTTGTTACTGCTCCAATATTTCATTTTAGAACATGCATTTCTTTTGTTCCTGTATTTAATAGGCTAGACTTTGACTATATGCGTGGAGGAAGACCACAGGTGCATGGCACCTTGTCAGGGCAAAATCCAGACACTAAATAAGGGTGCAATTGAATATAGCGGCTCAGGGTTTAAATAGGAACTTATATAGTGTATGTCCTTGAACAATTACCTGCAAGAATTCGATTATATTATGAATTCTAAAATGTCGTTTGACGCAAATATTGTGTCACAAATATTGGAAGTTAAAAATATTTTGCGAGAGAATATAGAATGAAAGAATATTGTTTTTAAGTATTTTTTTACTTTGTTTAAATAAATTGTAGTGTTTTATTAGTTTTGTGTTGTATGTTCTTATAATGTTAATTTTAGGCATGTCTTATTATCTTTTAGACTATTTTTTTCAAAGATTCTGTTATATATTTTGAGATTTGTGTTTTATTTGAACTACTTCCTTTATTGGTAGGTGGTTGTGTTTGGAGCAGAATAGGATGGAAACTTTCATTATTGTATTTTTAATTGTTTATAAATAGCCTACTCAGCTTATAACTTTTAGTTTGTTAATGTGAATATTAATTAAGTGTTTTATGGTAATTTTAGTTATTTTCCAATTAATTGTTTATTAATATAAACTAGTTTTCGATTTATTGTGTTGTTTTGACTAATATCAACTCAAGTATTATAGGCCAGGTGTTTTGTTTCATGTCATTTCATGTCATTGTATTGGAGGACTGTTGTCATTGGCCGAGGCAATATGTTTATTTCCTCTGTCAAACTCAAGTCAGTATTTTGCATTGTCCTATGCAAGAAACTATGGCAGGTGCTCAGCAACATGGGCCTGCGTTCTTATCATTTTACCTTGCTATCTCATTTTGATCATACCAATTATACACAGGAATGATTGGGGAATCAGGAATAGTTGATGGAAGAGTTTCCCATTAGTCAAGGGGTTCACAAAGGCTACGTATTGGCTCCTATTCTATTCTCCCTGTTTTTAAATCATATAGTTCACCCTATTGCTGGTCTTTCTACTGATGCTCCCATTTTTCCGTGCTTAGAATCCTTAGATCAAATTCAAAGTCTTATACTATACGCATGTGCTATGACAAAAACATTAGGACTGATCTGGATTATTCGACCTAGATTCTAATTGGATGCTTTATGGAATATATTTTATTATTACCTCGTGTCCTTTAGCACCTCTCACTGGTCCTCTTGATTATGTTCACTCTTCTTTTATTTTCCTATTTGGGTGGCCCAAGGTTGATGTTTATTATATTTATGGAATTTTACCCTCAAATGCTTCTTTAGAGCAGTCACCGATCTCCCCTTCCTAACCAAATCCCTGGAGAGATGTGTTATGGAACAACTAAACCAACACACCAAAAACTCCTGAACCCTCACCAATTGGACTTCAGAAAAGGATGCATCACAGAAACAACAATACTAAACATAATAAATGACTTCCTCAAGTCCCTGGATAAGGATCAATGCTGCTTACTCTTAATACTAAACCTATTGACGGCCTTAGACAGGGTCAACCACAAGCTTCTCTTGGAGTACTAGCAAACAGCAATTGGTGTGAACAGGGTGGTCCTACTCCAGTTTGCATTCTTCCTACATAAACGTGCTCAAATAATAAAAATAGACAGTCAGACCTCTGACACAACAGTGTTAATGCGGGGTCCCCAAAGGATTTGTCCACTTACCAGCACTATTAAATATTTACATGGAACCTCTTACCGCCATCCTTAACCAAGCAAAAATCCCATTCATATTGTATGCAGATGACACCCAGGTATACATGGAAATCTCCTCGCTAGAAGCCATCCACAGATTAAATGACACCCTCTAACACTGGCTAACTCACAACCATCTAAAGTTCAACCTGATAAGCCAGTAATTCTGCTCATATCAAAGATAGTGCTGCCCCCCATGCTAGAAAGAATAAACTCCATAGACTCTTTCAACTAGACTCTATTATTAGCCAACTCTGTCAAATCTCTAGGTGTTACTCTGGACTTCAAACTTACCATGAAAGAATAGTGCAAGAGGGCCTTCTGCAACATAAAACATTTGACATCCCCTACCTACTGCAGGAAAATCTCAAATCTTCCACACAAGCACTCGTGCTGTCTGGACTGGACTACAGAAATGGCACCCTCACAGACACCTGACAAAGCCCACCTTGTGTCCATCAACACCACACCCAACGCAGCAACTAGAATAGTCACAGAAATGAAAAAAATATTACCACATCTCCCAGGCCCTGAAACAACTAAAAAGGCTCCCGATTTAAGCTCACTGCCATTTCAGAACAGCTTGTCTCACCCACAAGCCCTGTACACTGGAAAACCAACCTACTATGCCTCTTAACTCAAACGTTGGAACCCAAAGGAGATAGGTCTATGAAAACGTGGTAAAGGCTAGACCCTTATTAAGTATAAAGCACAAAAATTGCATAAACCCCCTTACTTAAACAAAAAAACGCTTTTAGGTTAGAATAATATTTATTACATTCCAACCAGGCATGCTTATTCAATGCCAATTATTTTAACTTTTAAAGTATCTTTTTTAACATTGATAGGCAGAAATGAAACGGACTGTACATTCAATATTTACATCACTGTACAATTGGTTTGATACACATAGAAACAAACAATGTCAAAATAATATATAAAACATCAAACATCCTACAAAGAAATTATGACATAACAAAACACCAATATCATATACATATATAATCAACAAATGAAACAAATCGAAAGAATGGGAAATATGGTCAACTGAATGACTTGAGATTGATAATGTCTTGACTGGCTAATCCTAGTATTGTTTGTTAAAAATGCTCTATTCCACCAAAGCTGCCGACGCGTTTCGAGACCAGTACAAGCATCCCTGGGCTCTCCTCAGGGCTTTTATTCTTTGTGTCTGAAAGATGCAAAAAAAAGTGTTTTACTATTTTTATTGAATGAAAGCCTCTATTCTAAAGTTGCTACATATACTACTAGTTTGTGCATGGATAGAATATACATACCAGGCTCTTTTTATGGGGTGGAGAAGGCTTGTGGGACTTGTTGTCAGAGTGCGGGGAACCAAGGGGATCAATCGTTTTCTGTAGGCAGGCGATTTCATTTGAAAAATCAGGGTTTTATTGATTAAGGCTAAGCGTTTACATTTTTGCCTAATGAATAAGTGAAGACATAACTCATAACCAACACTGACCTTGTGTCTGCCGCCAACAGGCGAGGTGACTTGTAAAATATGACCATCCGCGTTATTTCCTAGCAAGGGCAAAGTAAGCGCGTGTAAGTAAATTTGAACAAAGGGGGGGGGCCTCATCTACTTTAGTGAACGCTGTGGAGTGGCAACAAGAGCCTACCTTGTGAATACTTCGTTATTCTTGAATTCAATATGTTCCCAGCACTCGCGGTCCTATCAAGTAAAAGGGACGCTTATTGGAAATTCAAACGAAATTCAAGTTTTGGCCCAAAAGTTGAACCTTTCGAGTAGAGAATTACCTTCTCCAAAAGCGCTTTCTCAGCAACTGTGTTCCTCGAGGTCTCAATCAAAATGGCCATTCATTTGTGGGCTGGATTTATTTAAATCGAGCCCAAGTGCATTACGGACCTAGTAGTTTTTTGATGGTAAATAGTCGCAGTGAAACAGATGATTTGAGAAAAGGGGGGTTACTATTGTTTAACATAAGTCTAAGGGCCACAGTGCATTTAATTTTAAGGTTGGCGCTGTATTATTAGAAAGTTAATCTGAAGATGAGAAAGCATGTGTTGTTTGTGGTGAGTATTGTGCTCTTCTATGCTCTTCATTTTGAGATTCAATGTATATTATATTCACGGGCTGGATGGTTGAAACCGCACTGTTGGAATGCCAAGGTCCCTTTTAATGATGTTAAGGGTATATTTTTGCAGATAATAGAAGAGTCGGGCCCACTGGCTCAGCCTGGCGAGTCTAGCCTGACAAACAATTCACTCCAGAAAAAGGTCAAATTATTACAACTGCGCTATCTCCGAGAGATTGTTAGGTCTGGATTGCCCGCTGTTGAATGTCAAAATCAGGTATGCTTCTTTTTGAAGCAAAATCCGTTCGACATCGTGGCATTGATTTGTAGATTTTACTGTGAGTAAGACGGACCACTTGAAGTCATGCTCTTCATGAACCTTTTCTAAGAAGTGCTCTACCATGGGAGCTGACATGACTTTCTTCTTGATTCGGGACCGGTGCTGACTGATCCGATGATTAATCTGCTGGCTAGTCTTGCCAACATACATTTTCATTCAAGGACATAGTATCGCGTAGACCACATGTTTGGTCCTACAATCAGAACACTCTGTATGTGACAATCTGACTCCTTGATGTGTAAATTCCTTGCCTTCGATTGTATTTGGGCAAGCCACACAATTCCCACACTTGTGGTGGCCCTCAATTGGTTTCATATTCCATTGTGACAGCAAGTCGCTTTTTGGCTTTGGTGTTGTGATATCAGCTCTGATCAGCTGTTGCCCAATACTCTGATTCTTTTATAAGCAAAAATCGGTTTGGGAAAGTGACAATTAGGTCCTTCCAAAAGGTGCCAATTCTTCAGCACAGCCTATCTAACTTTATGTGTGTCAGGACAAAACGTAGTGACGCACACAAGTTTGCCTAGCGGTGTGCGTTTCTTGACCTGAAGTACGCTTTCTCGAGGCATATATCTAGCTCTTTTGAATGAATGTTTCAAGAGTTTTTTGGGATACCCTCTTTCTTGCATGTCAGAGCAAAAATTGTGGGCATGTCTGTCGTAATCATGAATGTCAGAGCAATTCCTCCTAATCCTAAGTAGCTGCCCATAGGGCAAATTGGATTTAAGGTTTCTCGGATGAGCGCTTCTGTGGTGTAAAATTGTATTCCTATCTGTAGGCTTTTTGTAAAGAGATGTTTGTAATTTTCCTTGGTCACAAGTAAGCTCAACGTCTAGGAATGTCATGCGACTGGTGCTGTGTTCAATGGAAAATTGGATGTCTCTATGTCTCGTATTGAGCCAACTGTGAAATCCCAT
Source organism: Lissotriton vulgaris (assembly GCF_964263255.1). Taxonomy (NCBI): domain Eukaryota; kingdom Metazoa; phylum Chordata; class Amphibia; order Caudata; family Salamandridae; genus Lissotriton; species Lissotriton vulgaris. The sequence goes on along the minus strand of NC_141696.1, from coordinate 905,215,591 downwards.
TAGTTTGGTCTGGCTCCCCTGCCACAGGAGCCAGACGTCATCAATGTAACAATACCACTGTGTGATGTGATGTTTAAAGGGGTTGTTCACTTTCTCTTACCTGCTTTGGGCTAATTGCGCGCTTGCATCGCTTCTACCGGCTCCACAGTCCCCGGTCCACCGCCAAGTATTTGGTTTGTTGTGGAGGGACAAGGGAGGAGATTTCGGGCCCCGGAAGTGATTCTCTACTTCCGGGCCCATCCGCCACACACACACTCTCATCCGACTCACCCATTGGTTGCTCTGTCACCATTAAACAGATGCTCTACAAGTCGCGCAGCGGACGCGCGCAGATTAACTTTCCAATAATACAGCGCCAACCTTAAAATTAAATACACTGTGGCCCTTAGACTTATATTAAACACTAGTCAACCCCCTTTTTTCAAATCATCTGTTTCACTGCGACTATTTACTATCAAAAAACTACTAGGTCCATAATGCACTTGGGCTCGATTTAGATAAATACAGCCCACAAACGAACGGCCATTTTGATTGAGATCTCGAGGAACACAGTTGCTGAGAAAGCGCTTTTGGAGAAGGTAACTCTCTACTCTAAAGGTTGAACTTTTGGGCCAAACTTGAATTTTGTTTGAATTTCCAATAAGCTTCCCTTTTACTTGACAGGACAGCGAATTCTGGCAACATATTGAATTCGAGAATAACGAAGTATTCACAAGGTAGGCTCTTGTTGCCATTCCACAGCGTTCACTAATGTAGATGAGGCCCCCCCCTTTGTTCAAATTACTTACACGCCCTTACTTTGCCCTTGCTAGGAAATAACGCGGATGGTCATATTTTACAAGCCACCTCGCCGGTTGGCGGCAGACACAAGGTCAGTGTTGGTTATGAGTTATGCCTTCACTTATTCATTAGGCAACAATGTAAACCCTTAGCCTTAATCAATCAAACCCTGATTTTTCAGATAAAATCGCCTGCCTACAGAAAACGATTGATCCCCTTGGTTCCCCGAACTCTGACAACAAGTCCCACAAGCCTTCTCCACCCCATAAAAGGAGCCTGGTATGAAGATTCTATCCATGCACAAACTAGTAGTATATGTAGCAACTTTAGAATAGAGGCTTTCATTCAATCAAAAAAGTAAAGCGCTTTTTTCTTTGCATCTTTCAGACACAAAGAATAAAAGCCCTGATTAGAGCCCAGGGACGCTTGTCCTGGTCTCGAAACGCGTTGGCAGCTTTGGTGGAATAGAGCATTTTTAACAAACAATACTAGGATTAGCCAGTCAAGACATTATCAATCTCGAGTCATTCAGTTGACCATATTCCCCATTCTTTCGATTTGTTTCATTCGTTGATTATATGTGTATATGATATTGGTGTTTTGTTATGTATTAATTTCTTTGTAGAATGTTTGATGTTTTATATATTATTTTGTCATTGTTTGTTTCTATGTGTATCAAACCAATTGTACAGTGATGTAAATATTGAATGTACAGTCCGTTTCATTTCTGCCTATCAATGTTAAAAAAGATACTTTAAAAGTTAAAATAATTGGCATTGAATAAGCATGCCTGGTTGGAATGTAAGAAAGGGCAGGACAAACTGGAAACCTCAGAAGCTCAAACATCATGCTACATACCCCTCGCAAAGATGGCACACAAAAACTATTTACTGGTTCCTTCTCAAGTAATGCAAAACAAAAGGGGATGATGGACGGAGTGTTGAACAATGCAAGCACTCACCCTCAGTCAACTGTTCTGGGTTTAATCCATTATTATTCCTTAGCTCACTCCGCCACCCCAGTTCAGACATGGCCATATGCAGATCAGTCTGACCCTGTGCCTCATGGGAACAGTGCAGCCCGAACTGCCAAGCCATGTCTTCCCTGGACCGGAAAAAGCATCCCGGGACCGGTTTCTGGCTAATCAGCCGTCATCAGACAGGCTAGCTTGAATCCAGTGGCAAAGTGAGCAAGGGAACCACGTCTGGGCATACCGTGCCAACTTAGGGCAAACAAAGCAAAACCATAGGGGATGATGAACAGAGTGTTGAACATTGCAAGGACTCACCCCCTGTCAACTGATCTGGGTTTATTCCATCATCATTCTTTAGCTCACTCCGTCACCCCAGTTCAGACATGGCCATTTGCAAATCAGTTTGGTTTTGCTTTGTTGGCAGGTTATGCCAAGACGTGGGTCCCTTGCTCACATTGCCACTGGATTTGCATATGGCTGGGTTCAAACTGGAATGGCAGGGTGAGCAAAAAAATAATGGATTTAGGCCCAGGTCTCTGTACTGGGGTTAATGCATGACATTGTTCTGCATTCTGTCCATCAACCGTTGTTTTTGCATCCTTCTAAAGCATTGGCACTAAAATCTTGAATTCCTTACCAATGTACATTAGGGCCAACCTCTCCATCTTATACTTCAAAAGGCAGTAAAAGAATCTCCTCCTCAACCCGCATTTCAACTTACGAATCATCAATCACCCAACAAGACTGCCTCTCTACCCTCTGCTCTCCCTAGACCCTTCCATTATTTCTCCTCTACTGTGGGAAACCTCTGTTTGGACTTGGTCTAAATTTCTTGATTTGAATAGACTCGGGGGAGTCTGGATGGTAGGAAACTTGTGTCAGCCCGGTGATCTTACAACTTTCCCACACAGAAATGTGAGGACAATGTGATTTGTTTTAGCAACATTTGAGACTTGCAGGGGATTCTGGGTAAGAAAACATTGGAGGATCTATGCTAGCCATACCTCCCTGGACTCCCCGTGTCTATAGCTTTCACATATGTTCTCGTTTTGTAGGTTTCCCTACATGGCAACTGAGCCCAGGACCAAAAACACTGGTGACCCCCTTGCAAAACCAGGTCATTTTGAGATCGATAATTTTTTATGCCTCCACAATATGATTTCGGCCTCTCTCTTTCATGGGATCTTGCCCCCCCCCCACACAAGTGAAGTACCATTTTTAACAAGAGACCTGTTGGAACAATGGGAAGTCAGAAATGTATGTTGGTCTCGATATCTCCCCAACTTTCCCACACAGAAATATGAGGAAAGAGTGATTTTTTCAGCAAAATCTGAGTTTTAGAGGGGGTTCTGGGTAAATAAATATTAGGAGATTGACACAAGCTATATGTCTCTGGACTCTCCCGGTGTCTAGTTTTAAGAAATGTCTGGGTTGTTTGATTTTCCTACATGACTGCATAGCCCGGGACCAAAAACACAAGTAATCCCTTTACAAACAAGGTTGTTTTGTGATTGCTCATTTTTGATGTTTTCGCAATACTTTTTGGGCCCTTCCCTGTTGTGGGCACATGTCCCACCCACACAAGTGAGGTAGCATTTATATCAGGAGACGTGGGGGAACACTGAGTGGGATGAAATGTGTGGTTTCTTTCTGATTCTAGAAGAATATGGCACAGTATTTCAAGGGCAATATGTGTATTTAGTCACATTTTGAGGTTTGCACAGCATTGTGGGTAAGAAAACTTGTTGGTAACATGAGGGCACACCACTCTGTACTTTCCTTTGGTTTTTAGTTAACAAAAATAATTACAATTGGTAGATTTTCCTTAGAGACAATGTACACCTTGGCAGAGAAAGATAAAAAGACAAATATTATTTCCCTTTTATTTATGAATGGTGGGATTTGGCACAAGGGTGAGTGAAAGTTTCAAAACATATTTGTTTTTAACCCCTTCGTTGCTCATGACGAGCTCAGCTCGTCATGAGGCACGGTTGAGCTGTGCTGATGACGAGCTGAGCTCGTCATGCAAAACGGGATTACTCATAGTTCAGCAACGGGGGGGAAAACCTCTAGCAGCCAAGGTGTTAACAAGAGATTTCACAAAAATGAAATGCACTGGTAATTGTGTGGTCAAAAACCTTAACTTAAGCAGCTCGTTAGCAGAAAAGCCACAACATGACACCAACCTCTTTACAGGCCATTCAACATACCTTTTATACGTGACACATACAAGACCATTCACACTGCCAGCCATAGGCCCTGCACAATACAACACTCACATCAACAGACAGCTCCTTTCAAGGGCCCATCAATTTCATACGTCCACATGACTGACACAGCAATGTTATGTTATGTTATGTTATATTTGTCTTGTATAGCGCACGGCTACTCAGAGAGTGTCCCGGCGCTTTATTGCAGACCCGTACCAAAACATAACAGAGAAAAATAGCAGAGAGTAAGAGACCATGAACAAAAGTCAAGACTCATATCTAAAGGCCCTTCCTAAAAGCCAACAAATTGGAGGTGCTGCGCAATGTCACTGGTAAAGTATTCCAAAGCTGCGGTGCCAGCAATCTGAAGGACCGACCCCCTGTACGTGCCCTTTTTATACGAGGGCCCACGGCTAGAAACAGAGACTCAGATCTCAGGGAACGGGCAGGGCGATAGAAAGCTAGCATCTTTTGGAGATATTTTGCTCCAGAAGCGTGTAGGGCCTTATGGGCCAAGGTCAAGGCCTTAAAAACTATCCGCTTCCGGATGGGCAGCCAATGAAGTGACTGCAGGAGGCCCGAGTTTCTAGCTCGGCCGGATAGTCCAAAAATGGCCCGTGCTGCCGAATTCTGGACCACCTGCAGCTGTTGCAGAAGATACTCCGGCAAGCCGAGATAAAGGACATTCGAATAGTCCATTCTCGAGCCAATTATAGCCTGAACCGTCATCATCCTATGATCCTCGGGGAGCAGAGGAAGAAACTTGTGGAGCATCCTGAGGAGGCCAAAGCAAGTGCCAGTGAGGCTCAGGATCTGGGATCTCAATGTCAGACCATCATCGATCTTGATCCCCAGATTCTTGGCTAGCAGGGAAGAGCCTGCTGGAGGAAACATATTGGCAGGCCACCATTCCTGCCAATCTGGGTCCGATCTGCAGCCGAAGAAGAGTACCTCCGATTTATCCGAGTTGCACTTGAGGCTGTTAAGCTGGAACCAGTTTAAAACAGCCCCAAGGGAACCGCGGATACTCTCTCCGTCAAAATCTGCTTCTTTCCCGCACATAAAGAGGAGCTGGGTATCTTCGGCGTAGGAAACGATCTGGGCCCCAAAAGATTCCACCAGTGCCGCCAGGGGGGTCATAAAGATGTTAAAAAGAGTCGGGCTCAACACTAAGACCTAACTCCGACTCCCAATGACGGCATCTCGGCAGAGCAGGAGGAGGCCCAGACTGTTTGTCGACGGCCAGCCAAAAAAGATCTAAACCAGCTGAACACCATCCCCCTCAGACACCGGCTGGTGTTTGAAGGAGTGTGTTCACTGTCGATTTGCTAGCAGGCTATGCAGTGACCAGCAGCAAGTCACTACTCACACACAGCCAGCCAAGAGCCAGTTCACTCACACTGCTAGTCAAGTGCCAGTCCACACACAGTGCCAGGCAAGCACCATCCAACACTACAGCTCTAACTAAATATATCACACTAATGCATTTATGAATACTGAACACAAAATATAAAATGAGACAGACCAGTCAGTTTACTTTAACACTAACGGTTGGAACCAAAAACTCCATTCTGTGTGGTACAATTTAAAGCATGTAGGTACAGACAGCCCAGGATTAGAAAGACAATCTGATCAGTACATAAAACTCTCCTGCCGGGACCTCTTCGGACACAGGCTCTACATCTCATAGCAGGAACATTTTTTTTTACCTTGGGAGGGATGTGATCAGGAAAGGGGCGACCTTTCAATCTAGCCACACCTTCCACCATCGCTTCTTTTGGAACTCTTGCCTGTTCCACTACAACAAGACTGCCTATCGGAGACTGCTAAAACTGAATACATCTCATCTTTTACTCCGAAGAACAATCCTTAAATACAACAAAAGCAGTGAAGGTTGCTAAATGGAATTAATAGATACCCAACTTGATATACCAAATGTACACTTTACAAAGAGCAGTGTAAGTTTCCAACCTCTGGTCTAATCAACCTAGTCCACTCATGTGCTTATTTTAGTCTAAAAGGCACACAGGTTTATGTACTTCAGCAACCTGATCCCAAACAGTCACAGGTGAAGAACTATCATCAAGGATGGGAGTCAGCAAATAGTCATCTGTCCTATTAGAACATTTTAGTGTAGAAGTTCACAGCTACGCCAGCCTCTGGCCCTTCAAAAGATTTTTGCAAACAAGCTCTTTTGGCTAATCTTTACAGTTAGAGAGGATTGTGCTACAAGCAACAGTGACCATTTTGAACAGTGTAAAAGTTATCTATGTAGAAATGGTGGCCTTTGTTCAAATGTTCTCTACCAAGTTCCCACACACTTTTCTCTGTAACTCCAAAAGTGGATGAACAACCAGGGGGCCAATACTGGAAACCCTGTTGGTATAGACCTTGAAATTATAGACATATCCAGTACTACTCTCAGACAGCATATACATCTTAAATCCTTATCATGCCTTCTTACTAGGATTGTACTGTCTAAAATATAATCAGCCCATGAACAGTACCAAAGACTCATCCATAGCTATTTCTTTCCCTGGCACATAGATCTCTGAACATAGATCTACCATGGCCGCATCTTAAAAAGATGGTCATAATCAGAGTGATCTCATGGCAATGCTAAATCATTATCAACAAAATTCAAGACCTGAAGACGAACCAAACGCCAATTATGACTCATGGTTGCAGTAAATTCAACATTTTGACATCAAGAGATTAGATGACCAATATGAAGATATCAACAGCTTCCTTATCAGGCCCATCAAAAAAGTTAGACCCAAGACCTTCTTCAACTCATCCAGATTTGTTGGAGTACACCTGGTAGCTCAAGAGTGGAGCTTAAGTCTGGCACATTTGCCCCTCAAATACTGTTCAGGATACAAATTAGTCTGCTCAACAATGTCATCCATGTTCACAATGCACTCTACACCCTGCAACACCACTAAAGTCAGGCAACACTGGCCACACCATTTTTGGGTCAATCCAGAATCCAGCACATACAATGGGAGGCCATGTAGTCTCAGGCTGCAATCCAAATGCCTCTTGCTGCACTATTGGCAAACCAGTGTCTTCCTCTAAAAGCAACACTTCATCCAGATCCCCGACAGGCCCAGACACATCAGACTCACCGCCCCCCAGCCACATCGACATCGACACCCTGCTCTCCTGGACCCACGTCAATGACAAAGACACCATCAAAATCATGAACACCATCCACTCCAGCTCACCATCCGACCCCTGCCCGCACAACATATTGAACAAAGCAAGCTCCACCATCGCAAACATCTCCACAAGATCATCAACAGCTCCTTCAAGACCGCCACCTTCCCGGAGAGCTGGAAGCACGCCGAGATCAATGCCGTACTCAAGAAACCCAGAGCTGACACGAAGGACCTCAAGAACTTCCGGCCAATCTCCCTCCTTACGTTCCCGGTGAAAGTCATTGAGAAAATCGTCAACAGGCAACTACCTTGCTATTGTCGACTGCCGCCAACCGGCGTTCTTATATAGGTAGGCTCCAAAAACAATATAGGTAGGCTCCAAAAACAATAGTGACAAATGTTTTAGTGGTGGGTCTGTTGATTGCAATGTTCGCATAGTGCATGCAATATTAAAACACCGGGAAAGGCAGGAATCAATTTGCCTACCTTAATGATGTATTTCTATTCCCTTTTTAATTTTTGGACATGTGCTCTCAATTTGTTGTCCTGTGTTAGCGAAAAAACCAAAAAGCGAGTATAAGCGATTGTAGCCAAAAGTATGACCATTCAAACGCCGCTGGCGTGCTGTTATTTTCGAGCAGGTAAATGCCAGGACATGTTTCCTTGCTAACACAGGACGGCAAATTGAGAGCACATTTCCAAAAATTAAAAAGGGAATAGAAATACATCATTAAGGTAGGCGAAATGATTCCTGCCTTTCCCGGTGTTTTAATATTGCATGCACTATGCGAACATTGCAATCAACAGACCCACCACTAAAACATTTGTCACTATTGTTTTTGGAGCCTACCTTTATGGTGGTGGATTATATATAACAACGCCGGTTGGCGGCAGGCGACAATAGCAAGGTATGCTTTATGTAGCACTGGGTGACGCCTTAGTATTGAAACCACGAGCTGGTTAGATTCACCAATGCCAAAATTTCTTAACATTTCTTGTAGGTTGTCCTGCCTGGCCACGTTTAGAAATATTAGGTTTGAAATCCTTTACGCCTCAATGCCCTGCTCTACTTACCACCAAGTTTGGTCATGTAGCAATTTTCTTTCTCAGCCCATTGCCTTAAAAGAAGTTCGGTTTTGAGAGTGATGAGTAAAATATTTTCTTTGCATCTTACAGATACAAAGAATAAAACAGCCCTGATGAGAGATCAGCGACACTGTGGCTGACCTCGAAACGCGTCAGCACTTTCATAGGGTGGAATAAAATGTCATCTCTATTATACTAGGACCGGCTGGTCCAGTATTGAATTGTTTAAGAGCCATTCATTTGCTTATAATACCCCCTTGATTGGTTTTTCCTTTTTTTCTCATTTTTTGATTGTAATGTTTGTTCTAATGTTGTATGTGATGTATTCTTAGTTTTTTGTAATGTTTAATGCAAGAAATTTTCTTTTTTTACTGCGTAAAGAATCTGTTTTTCATGTATGTACAAAGTATATATAGGTGTGTAAATATTTAATGTATTGTTGTTTTCTGTCATGTAGCTTGTCATAACTTGAAAAAGATAATAAACATTGAAACTAAGTAGGATGTCGAGGGGGATCACTATAAATTGATCTTTTCCCTCCTAATAAGCTTGTAGAGATTTTGTGGTTCGGGCAATTTGTGTTATATAATCTATAAAGGGTCTAGCCCCCACCACGTGTTTATGGACCTATCCCCTTTTGTTCTTATAACCCTCCAGCTTGGCACAAAAAAAGTCACGCTCAACTTAGAGAAAATATGTTAAGTATTTACGAAGCACACAAACAGTAAACAACAGAAGAAAAATCACACACCAATTTTAAAAAAAATTGAATGCATTTTAATAAATTATTTGCCACCAAAAAGACCAAAATCTGAACTGAAGTTATGAATTCGAATTTCGAAAAAAATGTTTATAAAAATTAGCACCTAAAAGATCAAAGAACCAACCACTGACATCTAGTGATGCAAGACCGGGTCAAGTAAAAAAACATGGCCAACCATGATGGAGCGTGGTTCCAATAAAAGAAGTGGATTTGGCACAGTCAGTATTTACCTTCAGACTTAAAAGAAAAATTTGAGAAAAATGTTCCTAGAAAGTAAAGTTCAGTGGGGAAGGCTGTAGGAGGTGTCCCAAGAGGGACCCCCATTGTCAGAACCCTTGGGACGAAGCTGTGGTAAAGACATCTACGTTCAGAAATTAGGGCCTTTTTATTAGTTTGTCAGTCAGTCAACATCTGTACCCACAGTATGGTTCAAACGCCATGAGCTTGGCCTTCCAACTGCGATACTACAAGATGGCCCAATTGCCTTTGTAAAAAGACTGCCGGCGAACAGCCGACACCACCAGGCAACTCTGACCGCGGTGGCAACGGAATAGGCCAGTGAGGTTGTGAGAGGCTCAAATGTCAGTAAAAACGCCGGCCCAATTACAAGTTGGTTTACACCCAGCATGACTGAGGCATTCCAAACACATCTCATATAGCGGAAAGGGAGGTATATAGGGCCAAAACTCTCCTCTACACGTCTTCTGCCATCATGTAGCCCAAAAGACACATCCTACTACTGCCGTTTCTGCTCGACTACATTTAAAACCCATTCTGCCACTGACTAAATCAGCAGTAAGTTATAGAGCTTCCTGCTTCCATAGACTTCTCAGCAAAACAATGTCCTGCCATGGACCAGGCAAGGGGGTTGGAGTCCATAAGTAATTTACATCTTTACAGGGACCCTGTGTGGGATTGTTTCAGAATAATAACCAAAAATAAATAAGTGGGATGCCCTCCTAGGCCAAAAAAATGGTACTGCACATGCATCCTTCATACACATAGACATGTTTGAAAATTGCATACAGTGAAGGTGATGTATGTATTATTTCTGTTCCACAACAATACCCCCTCTTCAATTTCACACCTATTAATCTTTGTCACACATATATTTTGCCCTTTATCACTTGTCCGCCATGTTACTATTGAAACTCACTGTTCATGCAGCTTACCATTTCTCAAGTGTGGCAAAGTGAGGTTGAAGTGACTACAACAACCATGAGGCACTCTCATTCCAACTCTAATCAGGTTACTAGACTCCTTTTCCCCTTCTCACTTGTCTGCCATGTTACAACTGATCTTCACTCATCATGCAGGCTATCATTTCTCAAGTGTTGGTGAAGTGAGATTGAAGTTACTTCAACTGCCATGAGTCCCTCTCACTCCAACTCGAACCAAGATGCTATAGACACATTTCCTGTTTTGATGTCAAATAAATATCTATATGGATGTGTCATTAAAGTGAAACACACCTTCTCTGCCACAACTCTGAATTGGACTCTAACCCATACCCCACATGAAAAGGAAATGCTAGTCAATGGCATTTAATGTAATCAGTGTGAGAACCATACTAAAGGCACAATAGACACACTCTCTGAAGGATAGCTATGCCTCTATCATGGGGAACCCTGAAAGGTGTGGCCCTGGGGTACAGTACATTTTGCAAATGCCAGGCAAACACAATGTGCACTATCTATCTATTGCATAACCAAGAGCATGCCTGTATAGGGAATGTTTAAGTGCAAATCATGAAAGAAAACAAAACACCAACAGCATATGGCACTAAACAGATAAAGAAGCTGTGCAATACACACGGGAAAATGGACACATGTCCATAAAGAATTACACAAAGGTATGCCAAGCTAATCAACACATATCAAACTACCTAACTTAACCACATCAATCACACATCCAAACCACATCATTGAGAAAAGTGCCACCTAAATGATGCTGACAGTGGCCAAGCCAAGCTGAAATACTTACCATATAACATGTCACCCACTGCAATGTCTGCCCCATTTAGATTTCATCCCACATAGACATCTATCCAACAATTCCCCTTTTCCTGTGTAACTCCAGCACTGGTTCCACGGTCACGTTATATTAACCACAGTAACTTGATCAGCAATCAAGGATGAAACAGACGCAACTGTACTAACACATCACAAACTATACAATAACAACAAATAGTTAGAACATTAATGACAGGATCAATGTCTTCAAAACTATGAAAAGATTTTAATAACAGTATGTCACAAAAGAATTATAAGATTATAAACAAAAGCAATTGCAAGTCTATTTAGTGTCCATATGCCACCGCACATGTTGTGCCATAAAACATGCCCTTACTGACACTGTCAGGGAACTTCCTCCCAAAGGGGCATCCCTTGGGCATAGCAGGCCCCTCAAAGATGGCACTTGGGAAGAGGGGGCAGAGGTTTAAGGTGGGGTGGGTTTCATTTTGGGAGGGGTCTTCTGGGGTTTGGGACGTTTTGGGTGGGTTTAGGGGAGTAGGGATGCTGTTTATTAGGGGTGGTGTGGGAAGTGGAAGGGATGGTTTTATCTTTGGGAGGGGTTCTTATGAGTTTTTGGGAGGGGCTGGGTTCAGGGGTGTGGGGATGCTTTTTTCATGGGTGGAGTGGGAAGTGAAAAGGATGGGTTTGGGTGTGGGAAAGGTTTTTGGGTCGGGTTTCAGAGGGGTAAGGACAAACATGACATCCTCACAGGCAAAATGGGTAGGGTGTTTGGGTTGGAATTTGGATTGGTAGGAAACGGATGTTGAAGTGTGGCTGGTTTTTCTGTCTGCACTGTGTGTTGCGTTTGTGTCAGTTGTGTGGATGACAGTGAGCGTTTGTGTTTTTTGGTGTGCAAGATGTGGATGTACTGGGTATCTGCGGCTGTTAGTGTGATGTCTCTGGGAATGCTGGGTATTGTAGAGGGGTATGTGACTGTCGATGTGGTGTCTGCAGGAATGATGGGTGTGGTGGAGGGGTCTGTGGATGCGGGTGCACTATCTGTGTGTATGCATGTGTCTCTCTGGGGCTCTGTATGTGTTGCTGTGGTACCTGGGTGTATGCTGGGGTAGCAGGGGAGGAAGAACTGTGTCTGCTGTGTGCATGTGTATCTGAGCTTTTATGATGTATTGCATTTGTGTGTGGTGGTTGTTTCTGATAAATTGTGTGCATGCTTAGGTGAACGTGTGCTTGGGATAGGAATAGGAATAGGGATTTTGGGGTGGGAAGGGGCATGATGAAGTTTGGAAGGGTGGGATGGGTGGAAGGCTGTCGTGAGGGAGGAGGCCAGGTAGGCAACCATCTGGGTCAGCTGGTGCTTTTCCCCTGGATGGCATTCATGACTGAAGTCTGACAGACAGAGATGCTCATCACAAGGACAATAGCCTCCTCGCTCAGGGCAGAGGGACTAACAGTGCAGGGGCTGTGCTGCTTGGAGCAAAGGAGATTGCTCCCCTTTTAGGGGAGCAGGAACAGCCAACTTGTCGGTGAACAACACGAAGTGTCCAATGGAACTGGGGGTGCAAGACAAGGATTGAGTTGGATGTAATCCTGTTGGGTCCGCCACCACTCAGGAGTGTTCATAGGTGGATGACTCAGATGATGAAGAACATGGTATGCTGTCCTCCAGGGCACTCCTCACATCCTGTCTGGTCACTGGGTCCCTCCATGCATGATGCCTCACACCTAGAACCACTGTGACCAGCTCTGTCCCCACCGACATTGGCCTCTTGTCCTCTGCTTACCCTCTATTTAACTGAAATGACATGTAATATAGGTGTATTGCAACTGCGTTTCTATACCTGACCATCACAAATCAACGGAAAACATAGAAGAAGTCCACATATCACACCAATTTCATGGTTAATTCCATAGGCTTCAAATTTAGCATGAGCACATGCATGCTACATAACTTGTAAACAGTTGGGTCCACTCATGTCATAACCCCAGACAGGCCCAAATGTATTGATGGCGTTGACTAGACTCCATCCTTATGTCTATTCAAGTGTAGTTGATCACCTTGCATACTTTGCCACTTGTTGTATACCATTGTAAAAAGATGTAACCAAATAGGATTGATCCAAGTGTGAGATGTACACAATGCTCACAAAAGGCCCAGGGTCAAACTATTCTTACTATTACTTATAACACATCATGATTTCATGAAGGTCAAGTTGAACATCAATGTACTATCAATTACTGTTGTGGCAGACATCATGTCACATGCAAATGCATATTGCACACTGATGATACTTTGGACTAATGTAGATTAGCTATGTATCACATTTAGCAGTTCCCAGAAAACATTGAGGTCCAAACATTTGATGGATAGATACTCTGAATTCACACAGCATACCACTCCATATGGCAAACTGAACATACCCAATCTAGCTTAGTACAGGTGATGATGCCAGTCATAGATTGTATAACCACAGCCCAATATATCTTTGAAGGTTTTGGGTGTTCCTGAACATCTCTGACATAAAGATGTGGGTTCACCAGAGTCCCAATGGGCAGGCACATCACACCAATCTTAGTATTGCGTGCTCATAGGGCCTTGTAAGACTGACTGTAAACACTCACATGTGATCCCCAAAGTTCTAATTCTCACTCCCTCATGCATGTCATCAGTCAGCGAATGAGTGTATGAAAACACTATTGCAGAAGAAACATTAAGTGGCAAAATCTACACTGGCCAACATGTAGAAACTCAATCTGATGGCACCAGTGATATGTGTACTTTCATGTTCCCAGTACTTACCTATGGGAACTGTTGTACAGTCACATCATGCACTGTGTACTCTATGTCATGCACATGCAATAGGTCAATCATTAAATGAGAGACAGTAGTGAGGGTACAACTCTCCTTACACAGGCAAGACTAGACGCCTGTGTGGTCAATTGTCAATCACATTTGCTGAGAACATGAGTTGATTACTCACTTCACCAGCCATGCATCTGCTCAATGGGAGAGAAATAGATGTGGGCAGGATTTCTACTGTATTCCATGTCTGAAAGACAATAGGCACAAGACAGCTGCATGCACTTACTATCATACTTGACAATGACTCATCTTCTGTTTGGCAAATGGACCACCACCAATATGGTTGCTGTAACGCCTTTCTGTAATACACAAAGCTGGCAATATGACATTCATGACTCTGACCAGGACTCACCCCCATGTAGCTGCTGTTGGGCCCTTGGGCTACCCATCAAGGTCCTCTAAGGCCACTGCTAGTATGCGGGCCATTGGGGGGGGTCAGGGTCTGGTGCCCACTTCTTTCATGTTGGGAGGACTTCCTGCGCTGGATCTCTGTGATCTTCCAGGTCCAGTGCCACAGGTCCTCCCATTTCTTTCTGAAATGGGCAGTTTGCTGGTTGAAGACCCCAAGGTCTGCACCTTCAGGGCTATGGCTATCCAAATCACCGTCTTCTGATACGTGTAGACCTGTATGGCTGCAATAGATGTAGAAACAGATTGTAACTAGAGATTTGAGGATAACTGTCAGCTTTATACACATATTGTTGACATTTAGCCCAAGCTTTCATCAAGAGTCAACATATTACATTTGTCCATGTCACATGTTAAGCAGGCCTAAAGCATGGATACTCACTTGTGTGGTCATCTGATGACTAACCTCAACTCTGCGGTACAAAAGGGGGTGGTGATGGATGGAGCATCTGAACCAATCAAACACTCACACACAGTCAACAGATCTGGGTTTAATCCATCACCGTTCTTTAGCCCACTCTGCCACACCAGTTCAGACATGGCCATATGCAAATCAGTCCGGGTCCAGGGAAGGCATGGCTTGGCAGTTCGGGCTGGACTGTTCCCCTGAGACTCCAAAGCCAGACAGTCAATCCACAAACCAGCAGAGGCACACAGGAGGGGTAGGCAAGAAAATACTCACTTTCTAAAAGTGGTATTTTCAAACACACAATTTAACAATCATATTTACTAAAAGATGCATTTTTATATTCTAAGTTCAGGCATACTAGACTCAATCTTTCTATCTCGTCCCAATGGGAAGTTATATTTATAAGATGCTATAAATAAACTCCCATTCTATCCTATGTGACAGAAAGCCTTTCAATAGTGAAAAACAGAATTGGCAGTATTTCACTATCAGGACATGCCACACACATCAGGACATGTACCACCTTTCACCTACACCGCACCCTGTCCACAGGGGTACCTTGGGCCTACCTTAGGGGGGACTCACATGTAAGAAAATGAAAGGATAGGGCCTGGCAAGTGGGTGCACTTGCCAGGTCAACATGGCAATACAAACTGCCCACAGACACTGCAGTGGCAGGTCTGAGGTACATTTACATGCTTTCCCAATAGCAGCATTTGATTTACAAACCCTGGTGCACCCAGTGCACTGTACTAGGGACTGACTAGTAAATCAATCATGGAATCACCAATCCATACTAACAATTTTCAGGGAGCATTTGCAGTTTGGCACTGAACAGCAGTGGCCATGTGCCCAAAGCATTTAGACCAGCAAAAACGAAAGTCCAACACAGAAAAATAATAGGAGGCAATGGCAAAAATGACATGGGAACCCACGCCAATGATGCTAGGTCTAACACCATCAAAACGCAGCTCCCAAATAAAGAGTTTATAACTTTCTCACAGAGTGACAAGGATGCAACTTAAAGTAAGTTGCAAGTCATAAAAAGAAACAGCATTCAAAATACCACCAGGTAAATAACAGTTACCCAGTTAACAGAAATGGCAATGGCACATTTAACCACACCTGTTTAAAGGCATATGCTTCTACAGCATATTCTAACAGTCCCTATAGTCCATTATAAGTGGCAAAGTCACAACTGACAAAACTAACCAGCTTTTATAACACTAACCATAACTTAATGTTCCATAAGTTCCACCTAGAATCGAAAAGTGCAATGTACCAGATGCGGCAACCAAAAGTAAGACATAGGTTCTTAAAATAGTTTATAGGATATAGCTGAAAGCTATTCAAGCTAACCCAGAGAATTACACAGCTTACAAAAACAGCATTGAAATTGAATGTAATTGCATTTAATAGCACTTACTACCTCTGTTGAGGCATTTAAGAGCTATATTACTTAAAAGTTTGTTGAGTTTAGGTTTGTGCAATGAGGAAAAGAAAGACCCAGCTTCTAAAAGCCAATAGGTAAATTAAATGTCTTTGGAGTCTAAAAGGAACCAAATCACAATCATTCTAATAGAGATACAACCACAACTCCCGAAGAGATGGATTTAGAAAGGGTGAATGTGACTTTTATGTTGTATGGGGTAGCTTCCCAAAACACCAGAATAATGGGTCAGATTATGTTGGACACACCAGATGTAAATAACAAAGCAGTCATACGACAGGAATCACCTATATTTCTTACCAATAACCGTAAGTAAATTGTTTGTTTTAGCAAGTAGGCTCCAAGTGAAAGTACACCACTTCCCAACTGCCAACATTTGAATCTATATGTTATCTAAGATGTATCTCACTTTCTTGCTTGTCTGATGTCCCAATCCCAAAATTACCAATAGTATCTTATAGTTTCATTGGGTTAGATAATTATGCTTGTGTTAATTGAATGCCAAATATCCTATGAGGCTCAGGAAATCTGACAGCATCATAACTAATGAATGTCACTAAAATAAACATGAGAGCCACCACAATTGTCCACATTTTTACTATTCACAGCTTCAAAGTTTTAAAAGCCAATGTAACACATTATTTTTCGTTCTGGCCATTCACCATTTTTATTGCAAGCTTGAAAGTAAGTCCACTGCACTACTAAAAATTGTTGCCCCCTCCTAAAATATGCACGAAAGTTAAGTTCACAGACCGTCGGGGGGTCTCCTTATCTGGGTAAGCACTTCTCTCAACTGCTGCATATCTTCTAAGCAGGTTAATAGCCCAGATATACTTGGAATCGCACTGAGAAACCCCAGTAGGGGTTTAACTCTTATCCTGTATAATGTTTATGCTAGAGGCACCAAAAATGGGGCCCCATCATTGGTAATAACTAACCTTGAGTCACAACTTAGAGATCATGCTGAAGGTGACCATATCCTAGTAGCGGGCGATTTTAACTGTACCTATGAGCCTCTCCCTATGGTTGATATTCCAGATCTAGATGAGGATGACAGTAAATGGGGTATTCCACCACTAACCATCCCTCCGATAAAAAGATGGTCCCGAAATGCTATTCAGTTAAACGCGATGACTTTAGAGTTCGGCCTAAGAGCTACTAATGGCCGCACTTTGTCAGACCGTCTGGGTGCTCCCACATTCAACCGAGTTAACCAAACCTCTAGGATTGACTATATCCTATTGGACCTAAAACTTTGGGGACTGCTGCAAGACATGATAGTTATACCTACAGTCGAAAGCGACCATAACTCGCTATCCCTAACTCTATCTAATCCCTGGTCAACCAAAACAATTGTGGCCCCATCCAAATGTGCACATAGCACAACGGTCTCCTCCTGCGGTAGACGCCTAAAGTGGTGCAAAATCTCTGCTGATGCGCTTAAACTCTCTACCATAAATGATTTACTAAAGGCCTCACAAATAGAATTAGACACTACCAACTTGGATTTGCTAGCCGAAAAAGCTACACCCATTTTTGAGGCGGTTGTAAAATCCATTGGGGAGGTATTCTTGGTAAAAGGCTCCACAGGGAGGAACCTGCCCAATCACAAACCCAGGGGAAAGCACGACTGGTACACGTCATCATGTAGACGGGCAAAGTCTCTTTTAATAGAGGCTGTTAAAAGTAAATCTCAATCCCTGATCCAGTTGGCTAGAAAAGATCATAAGAGAATATTGACACTTGCAAAAAGAGAATGGGAAGAAGAGTACTGGCGTGTACTTAAAGAGGCTAGCTCTAAAAAAGATCCAAAATGTTTCTGGGACACAATCAGAGCAAGAAATAGACCAGACAGTGATCTTATAACTTGTAGCATCCCAAGTCAGACATGGGTTAGCCACTTTTCAAAACTATACACTCGTCAAGCTGACCCCACTGACACTTTTGCCCCTCACGCTGCTGAATGGAAGGAATGGGCTCTAATTAGGTGCCAATTGGAAGGGGAGCCCCAATTCGAAAGACTCAACTTCACTCTAAAGGAAGTCGAGTATGCCATAAGTACCATCATTCCCCAAAAAGCTGCTGGCCCGGATGGCATTCCTGGGGATCTTTTGAGATCAGACATCCCGAGGTGGGGCAAACTTATACACTGCTTACTTACCGCCATTTGCAGGGGAGCTCCGATTCCTTTGTCTTGGAGGGGGGCGGAGGTTGTTCCCATTTATAAAAAAGGTGTCAGGGAAGACTCGTCTAATTATAGACCTATCAGTCTACTTGACATTAGCCAAAAAGTAGTTGGTAAGGTTCTACTGATTAGAATCTTAGACTGGATAGACGAAAACAAAATCCTTTCGGACTACCAGGCAGGATTCAGAGTGGGAACAGGCACAATTGAGCAAGCCTTTAGGTTAATGATGGTGTATTGGAAGGTTGTGGTCATAGGCAAAGGCAGTCTTTACCTCGCGTTTATCGATCTAAAGACTGCCTTTGACCTAGTACAGAGGGAAACTCTATGGAGAGTCCTTGATGACATGGGGATGCCATCCAATATTCTCTCATTACTTGTTAGGCTACACGAAAAAAGTTTTGCCCAGATAAGGTGGGGACCAGAAGGCGAAAAAACTAGCAGTATCCCGGTTGAGAGAGGGGTCCGCCAGGGATGCGTTCTAGCTCCCACCCTTTTTTCCCTTTACATCAATGGGGTGGTCGAGCACCTTCGGAAACATCCTTCAGACGAACCATCCCTGGCTGGAGAGCGTATACCGACCCTCCTCTTTGCGGATGATACGCTGCTAATATCTAAAACTCCAACAGGATTACAAAGACTACTAAACAACTTCCAATCCTTCTGTTCCAAGCGAGGCCTGGTAATCAACACTGATAAGACAAAATACCTTGTCTTGAACCCACCATTGAAAACAGTACACCCGCCTACCCTGAATGCAGAACCTCTGGGGAGGGTAGAAGTTTTCGACTACCTGGGCATTCGTTTGTCTCACAAAATGCATTGGGGCCCACACCTTGACAAGATGTTGCTGAACCACAAGAGAATGACAGGAGCCCTGCTGAAAGAACAACGATCTTGTGTATTTAGACCCATAGCTGCGGTCCTTGAAATCTACGCAGCTAAAGGGGTGAGCTCTGCTCTCTACGGGGCGGAGCTATGGGGTTCTTCTATCACCAACGAATTGCCAAAGTCCGAGAGGAAATTTTGTAGGGCGATTATGTCACTCCCGCAAGGCACTCCCATGGTCCCATTAATGCTGGATCTAGGCTCTCGCCCCATTGACGACCTAGCAAAATTACGTCCACTTTTGTTATGGGCACGCCTCTGGAGAGTCCAGGAACTTGGTAAATATGCGGAGGGCCTCTCAGAAATCATGTCTCTACCAGGGTGGCACAAAATCAAATGGCTGAAAGACATGAAGACTTTGTTATTTATTTGGGCCTGAAGGAAGCCTGGACAGATAGATCCTCTCCCCCAAAATCAACCCTCAAAACTCTCTACTGGAACTGGGTTACATCACAAAGGAACTCCAACGAATCCCTGGGCAGACTCACCGAGGATTTTCTGAAATTTAAGGACCTACCTAAACGGGAACTGTACTTGGACATTATAGAATAACCTTTTGATAGGGCCCTTTATTTTAAATTTAGAGCTGGAACTCTCCCCTTGCATGCCTTTTCATCACAGTGGAAACCACCTGCGCAAACCACTGAATTTTGCCCAGTATGTACAAACAGACCTGAGACAGTGGCGCACTTCATGTTTGAGTGCGGAGAGTATGCCCTGCCTAGGAAGAAATGGCTCAAGCACTTGTGCCGCCAGCTGGGCACTAGACGTCATGTGGAGGCCTTACGCATACTAATGTCTGATAGCCGCACCTTGTATGCTTGTGTTCTAGCCAAGTTCTTAGCATGGGCCTGGTCCATAAGAGCCAAAAGGCTTAAATCAACTGTTTAATTCCTTTTTTAAATAATTTATGCAAAGCCTTTTTAAGTGAAATAGCAATATTTTTAAAAGTATTTGCACACAAACTTCTTACACATTTGTCATTTCGTGTTGTTTTTATTGTAAAGATTTTATGATAAATTTTATCGAAATAAAGCCTTTTTGACTTGACTTGAAAGTTCACATGCTATCCTGCCACCACTAGTTAATTACCATAACTCGTCACCCGCAAAAGTGCAGCCACACAGCAATGGGTACGTTTTTCAACTTTTGATAGGTGGCACTTAACAGAGAATAAAGATATGTCTTTTGACAATTACGGGTGGGGATTAGAATCAGCACTGATATATAAAAACGTGTGCAGGAATAATCTTCCATTAAATAGTGTTTACATGGTATTAGCACTATAACCACAATGAATTTTGTGACCAGACATCCTATAATATCACATATCAGTTTTATCACTCTGGGATAGAAGAGGGATTTGCTGTAATCTGAACCTCAAATTGCTAATTTTCAGCAGTTCTAGTGCACAATCAGAATCACCCCTATGTCTGCTGACCAGAGAGTGATTTGATTGCATCCAAACCTTGCCATAAGCTGATTTTAAGAGTAGCAGAGAGGAGAATATCGGTAAACCTGTGCAGTACCCAGGATAAATAAAAATATATGTAATTTCCTCTCAATATATTTAATCTCAAAGACACAAACTGAAATGCAGTTTAAACATGCCATTCTTCCCTAGCAAAGTAGATATAGGTACATTTGTAAGGTCTTTCAAGGGTAAAGCAAGTATACCAAAAATACCAATCTTTCTGAGTTAGGCCTTTCTATCACTTTCATGATCTTACATAGTTGTTTGCGCTCTCACATACATTTAAATACATTGTTGATTATGCACACTTTGCTCTTTACAAATCTCCCTCACTCGGGTTCTGCTGCGGTGTAACCACTTATCATCCCCTTAAGGCAAAACTATGGAGTTGTTTTCCCAAAACGTTTCTTTGGACATCGGGAGAGAAAATCACTACCTTGTTGCCCAGCAGAAGAGGAAAACCTTCCACATGCGTAGAAAAAAGTTTAAAAGGGTTTCCCCTGCTAGCCTTTTAAGCAATGGGGAAAAAAAAAAGAAATCCCTCAGCTTGAGAAAGAGGTGCTATGAGATCTTCTGCCATGGGTGGAATCATGACAACCCCCCTCTACAGTCAACCAAGCACATGTGAAGCCCCCCCGAGCCCTGCTGTGTGAATTTTTCGTACTTGCCCCTTCCAAAACCCCAATGAGCATTTCTGCTTGCCCTCCTCTGACAAATGCTCCCCTTGCACCATGAGGCACTCTTCCCTGGCCCTTACTCTATGACACCCGAAGAAAAGTCTGTCAAACCCCAACTCCTCCGACAGGTTTGATTGGAAGTTGGAGGGGGCATATGAGGAAGTTGAGCATCAGTTTGAAGTAGCACTAAAAGTTGATATCACAGTGCCAAGAGATTTTAAAAATGTTTATTCTGGCATACATGAAAAGTTTGTCTTTTTGTACATGAGAAGTGTGTCTTTTTGTAAGTGTCTGTCTATGTTCCTGTGTGTGTCTGTCTGTGTGGGTGTGTGTGCATGGGTGTGTTATGCAGATTTATGGGGTGCATTATTACGCACGAGGGTATCATGGCCCTGCGCAGGTGTGAGTCCATCCACACAGAGGGCCTAGTGGAACTACCTACTTAAAAAGCTAGATCTTCATTTTCTTCTGGAATTTAAGGAATTGGGATTAGGCTCTGATGTTTAATTGCTGATCACTCCATGCTTTAGGAGCAATGTAGGAGAATGCTCAACCACTGGATCTGGTTTTTCGTATGGATGGGATTTCTGCAAATAGGAGTCCGGATAACCCAAGGTGTTTGGAAGTTTGTGAAAACAGATCCAATAGTTGACATATGCTGGGCCAGTGTTATTAAGTGTCTTGAAAGTGATGTTGAGAAGTTGAATTGTGCTTCTTTGCAAATGGGGAACCAATGGAGCTCATTCAAGCGTGTTGTGAGGTGAATACAGGGTGGGAGGTTGAAAGTAATTCTGGTTGCAGAGTTCTGAATGGTCTGCAGCTATCTTGTGAGTTTTTTGTTTATCCCGTCATAGAGGGTGTTCCGGTAGTCAAACTTGCTGGTGACCAGGGATGGTATGATTATTTTCTGGGCCCTGATTGGGAGCTGTTTGAAAAACAATCTTAGAATCTTCAGGGTATGGAAGCATGAGGCGGGGATTGCATTGACTTGGGCAGTCATATCGAGTGTGCTGTGAATGATAATTTTGAGGTTCCTGATGTGAGTGGTGAAGGTGGGTGTCTGTCCTACCTCTGTTGGCAACCAGGAGGAGTACCACCCTGGTGTGTTCTTACAAAAGGTCACAATTTTGGTCATGTTGGTGTTTATCATTAGATAGCTGGTCTTCATCCAGTGGGTGATTTTAGAAGTGTGTATGTTTTTGTATAGGTATGTGTGTGTATGTGTGTCTGCGTGTGTGTGTGTGTGTGTGTGTAAAGTGTTTGCATAACTACAGCCTCAACTGTGCGCATTATACAAATCAAGAGCTTGACAATGGAAAAATTGATCCTTATGTAGCCTGAAACAAGTTAGATGTCTTTGTCAACTCAATGATACACTGAAGTCAACAACAGAGATTTCAACCTGATCCTTCAGTTGATAAATGCAAGAGACAAGCAACCACACGGAAACGGAAAAGGCAAACTTCTTGAGGAATCAATGACAAAAGTCTGTGAAGGAATGATTATGCTCAGAGAAATCCCTATTCCCTTCTTCCATCTGAACAAACATTTAGGATGCAAGCCAATGTTGCTTGGGTTTAATTTACCTAAAAAGGTAGGAGGCATTTGGTAAAACAGGAACAGTTTATTAAATTAAACAGTGTGGCTGGGAGATCAGATACAGGCTAAAGGTCTGAGATATATCTCAATTTACATTTGGTTCACTTATATACAATTCTAGAAACAAGCAATAAACATTTTGGTCGTACCGTATATGTGAGGAATATTGTTTGCTGCCTTAGGGTCATAAATTAATGGTCAAATGGTTACTGCAGGTGGGTCTTGACCTTGCATGGACACAGTGTGGCAAGTGGTGTGTGTCTAGATGTCAGGCATGGAGAGCATGTGATCACTGTGTGTGCTAGGTCCTGACTGGCTATGCTTTCCTAACTCATGTGGCATCTGCCTTTGCTGTGTTTTCAGAAGCGCATATACCTCCTCGACTCATGTGTGCTTTATTGGGGGCAATCTCCCCTGACCATTGTATCCGTGGGATTTATCAAGAGTTTCCTGCCCTTGTGCTTGCATGCCCAATATGCACCCTCCCACCTGCAATCCATCAATCAATTAACCTTAGACTTAGGTCACAGGGCTTGCCTGACTACACTTGTGTGTTAAGGTAGATATAGAGTTTGAGACGGGTGATTCTATTAATAGGGACGAAAGTTCATTTTTATTGATAAATGCATCAATGCCTACGTTAACACCAGAATTTAAAAACAATCCTGTAGACTCTAAATGAACATCCACCAATAATAAACTAGCATTGTTTACGACAACGATAGCCAAAAGATGAGTGAAGAATTTACCTATGCATCTCAACTAGCACTCATTGAAAAAACAGATGATCTAGTAATGTGT
The DNA here is from genome assembly GCF_964263255.1 of Lissotriton vulgaris. Classification (NCBI taxonomy): domain Eukaryota; kingdom Metazoa; phylum Chordata; class Amphibia; order Caudata; family Salamandridae; genus Lissotriton; species Lissotriton vulgaris. The sequence goes on along the minus strand of NC_141696.1, from coordinate 905,191,891 downwards.
ATGTGTGATTCGCATATTTATTGCACAATATTTCGTTATTTCTTATGCATTTGCATTATTATTGCCACATTGGACAGCACTTGCACACCATCATTTGCCCTGCATGCAGATGGCCAATTGATACATGATTACAATCAATCTATCTATATGATATATCTTGTACTGTTTTACTGAAAACTGCAGGCTCAGTTTTAGTTCTCAATTCTCCCTTTGGCTTGAGAGTGTATATATGATTGAACAAGACAGTATTATGTTTACTCTGTCAATCTCACGCTGCTTTAGGTCCGACCCAGTGCCATATACCCTGGAGAATTCATGAGCATCTGTTAGCTGGTATTATTGTACACACTGCATGACATGAATGCTGCCAGGCAGCTTATAATTGAAGTTTCATGTTCATCGTTGAAAATGTGCAACAAAAAAAAAAATCACAAAGTAGATAAAATATCTTCATTGAGGAAGGCAACAAATTAAGCTGTGAATTGTGTGCGCTTGGAGTACCTATACAAACACACCCTCATGATTTTATATATTTCAATCCTCTTCAAAGCCTTTTACTTTTATGATGCTCCAAATAGGCTCTGTAGCAATTTTAGAGACAGATAAAAAAAATTATGAAGGCGCAACATGTTTTTAACTTCTGTACGGAAATGCATTAGAGTCACCAGAAAAGCTAAATTTGAGTTCCCTACTTTCGAAAGATTGATTTCTGGATATGAATGCTTAAAGCTATTACAATATTAGGTGCATATTTATGTCAAAGTTAAGCAGAGCAGTGCTCTATGCTGCATTACAGGGAAAGGGCAAGAATGCGATGTATTTATCCAATATGGCTCATTCCTGACCTTTCCCCAGCGCTGGCACACAGTGAGCTGCCTAGCTTCAATGCAGGCCCCCTAGCACCATTGTGGAAGGGTGCCTCTGTTGCATGCAGGATTCTTTGTTTGCAGGAAACAACACCTTCCTGTACAAAAACAACCCCCAAGGCATATTCCTCCATCTATGTGTGCTGCAGACTGCAGTACATATAGAATGAGGGAGTAACAAGAAGAAATAAGAATATTTCTTCCAGTTATGCTGCACCTGGGAAGGCTCAACATTTTGGCGCATTCCCAGGTCTACTCCTCATGGTAAATCTGGGAATGCATCAAAATCCATGAGTGTTGTGTGGGAACAAGCATGCAACACCCATGGAACACCTCCCTGGGGCAGAGTAACGTAACACAGTGCAAATCGCTTTTTTGTATTACCCTTGCTTTATCAAGCCACTCAGAGTCACACAAAGAGGCCTTGAATGGCTTGATAAATCGCTTTTTATGTTTGTGTCACACATCTACCCTTTTTGTGGTACAAACACCTTGAAAGGTTTTGATCAATATACCCCAATTATTTAAAATAATTGTTGTGGACTATGTCTAAAGGCTGTTTCATGCAGCCTTACATAAGCGTGGCACGCCATCAATCCAGCAGTGGAGATGGCACATACATTGACAAACATAATAAAAGATAGGCTATTTTAAATTTTCTTGTTGGTAACTAAGTCCTCTCTTACATGAAAAATGGTGCTGCTCCAGTCTCTGTGTAACAAATGTAAACATTTTATTTGATACCATGGTCCTGATGTCTTATTGTGTAGGCCCCATCACAGGCCTGAAATTGTGCAGATTCTATGATGCGATCCAGACATATCTTTGTTCAATGCCAGGTGCAACAGAACAGCTGTGTGCCTAGAAAAGGTGAGCTACAAAGAACTGTAGACCACAATCTGTGATTGTGCTTTCATAATGTGAAGGTATTGCAACTCCTGTCCCCATAAAGGACAGGAACTGCAATAGCATATTAAAGTGCAACAATCCAAATTGGTCCCTGGGAAGCATGCAGAATACAACATTTTCTAGCTATCGCGACAAGAATTTTAGATTCTATTAAGGACACGGAGGCGAGGATTATGCTTTCTCATTTCTTTACTGCAACCACAGCAGCCAATGAAAATGAAAGTACACATGTAAAAAATAACATTTCTCATGAGGCTTTGAACCACGCCTCTCTTACAACAACCAATCACAAAGGTATCATGTCTATAAATCCTGGAGATACTAGTCCGGCCTCCTCTTTCTTTGCGCGAAAGTCAGTAACAGTCTCAACACACTGAAAAGTTTAATACTGCAACGGAAAACAGATCCAGCAGAAGTCCCAACGGAGAAAACTTGAACCAAAAGGAAAAACCATCATCCGGAAGGAGCGGCAGCCAAAGCACCGGCCATCTTCAACTCTTGTTGGAGTCATTTCCTAGAACATAAAAAGGAAGTTTGAGAAAAATTTCCACCACAACTTAGATCGTTGTAAGGGTGGGTAAAACAGTTAGGTAAAATCACGTAAACAACAACAGTTGTATAACAGTCCCAACGGGTGGGATAATCCTCGCCTCCGTGTCCTTAATAGAATCTAAAATTCTTGTCGCGATAGCTAGAAAATTTTGTATTCTATGGCAGGACCGGAGGCTTCTGATTATGCTGGTTCAAAGCTCACATTAAAGCTCGTCAATCACAGCATCAGAAACATGAGGAATCGGTTTGTAGTAAAACACCTTGAACATTGAATCTGAGGACCAGTCAGCTGCCTTCAGAATGTCCTCCAAGCGAGAACCCAATAAGTAAGCCTTAGAAGCCATCGCACCCCTCGCAGAGTGTGCCCCATAAGCAGAAATATCAATGCCGGCTTCCGACATGATCCACCTGACCCATCTGGCTAAAGTAGCAGCAGCGACTGGCTTGAACGGTTTTTGAATAGATATTAACAACTGCCCCATAGGATCTGCCCTGTGTACACTAGTAAGCTCCTCATAACATTTAAGACATCGAAGAGCACACAGCCTGCCGTTATGAGGAAAGGCAGGACAATCAACTGAACGGGACATGGTCTTAGTGCGTCTAGTAATGACAAAGGATACACCTTGGGGTGAAAACATCCTCCCAGCCAAATCCAGAGCTCTGACATCCGAAACCCTCCGACATGAAATAAGGCACAACAGCATAGTAAGCTTGGCAGAAAGCTGTTTCAACGACAAATCACCATTATCGGGCCAGGATTCCAACAAATTCAGAACCTTATTAACATCCCACATGGTGGAATACCTGGGCCGAGGAGGGTTGGCCACACTCACACCTTTAAGCAACTTACATACCAAGGGATGCATCCCCACCGGCTTACCATCTATGTGATCGTGACCAGCTGAAATAGCAGACCTAAAGTTGTTCACCGACCTATAGGCCAGGCCAGAAGTCGCACACTCTGACAAAAAATTCAGTACCTCTGTTATATTTGATCCCACGCGATCCACCTGTTTTGAAAGGCACCAACCCACCCACTTCTTCCACGAAGAAGAGTATCGTTTTCGGGTGGAAGGAGCCCACGCTTGCTGCATAAAGCTGGAAGCCTCTCGTGAAAGGCCTGCAAGGCGTTCATGTCTCCGGAGAGCGTCCATACCATTAGTGACAGCAGGTTCTGCAGGACCAGGGGGTGGCACGTCCCCATGGGTCCTGCAGAAGCGTCGGGAAGACTGGAAGACGGAATGGAAGGTCTATTGACAATTCCAACAGTGTGGGAAACCACGACTGAGTCGACCAGTAAGGCGTAACTAGCACCACCGTCGCTTCCTGTCGGGCAGGTGGGCCGCCACACTCGGGATCAGTGCAAACGGTGGAAACGCATAATTCCTCTGTTGACCCCAATGATGAAGGAACGCGTCCGTCCCCAGGGCCATCGGGTCTGGTCTCCAACTGTAAAACAGGGGAAGATGGGCATTGAGGCGCGAGGCAAACAGGTTGATCCGACACGGGCCTCGTAGCGACATGATCCGGGAAAACAGCGATGGATGGAGCCTCCAATCGCTGGAGTCCCGGAGAAATCGGGAATGCCAACCCGCTACTTGATTGAGTTTCCCGGGAAGGTATTCCGCCAACACGGAGATCTTGCGATCCAGGCAGAAGTGCCAGAATTCCTTCGCAATGTGCACCAGCATCCGGGACCTCGTCCCGCCCAATCGATTGATGTATCGCACCGCGGAGACATTGTCCATCCGAAGGAGGATACAACAATTGCTCTTCAGCGGTGAGATAGACCTGATGGCAAAGGACCCTGCCAAAAGCTCTAGACAATTGATGTGAAGTGATAGTTCGTCTGCAGACCACCGTCCTCCCGTGGCAAAGTCGCCGCAGCGAGCGCCCCAGCCCCACTGGCTGGCATCGGACTCCACCACTACATCCGGGGCCGTGCCGAATATAGCTCGGCCGTTCCAGGCTGACATGTGGTCCAACCACCACTGAAGCTCCTCCCTGGACTCGGAGGAGAGAGGGATCAAATGATCGTAGTGAAAGTTTCTCTGTAGGTAGAAGATCTTGAGCCTCTGCAGGGCTCTGTAATGCAAAGGACCGGGAAATATGGCCTGAATCGACGAGGCCAGAAGGCCCACAATCCGTGCCAGAACCCTCAAAGAAATCTTCTCTTTGGCCAGGGTAGCTGTGATTTCTCTCTTGATCGACCTGATCTTCGGCAGAGGAAGGAGAAGCTGTGCCGAGACCGAGTCTATCAGGAAACCTAGGAATTCCATCTGCCGATCCGGTATCAGCACCGATTTCTTGGTGTTGATCACGAATCCCAGATTCTGCAATAAGGATGTCGTCCACTCCAAATGCGTGAGAAGGAGGGACCGGTCCTGTGCCAGGATCAGCATATCGTCTAGATAGACAATTAACCGAACCCCCATTTCCCGGAGGCGGGAAACCACCGGCTTGAGTAGTTTGGTGAACACCCAAGGGGCCGAGGACAGCCCGAAAGGGAGTACCTCGTAACGAAACCAACGCCCTTTCCAGGGGAACTGTAAAAACTTTCGATGTGATGGGCAGACTGGGACCGTCAAGTAGGCATCTTTCAAGTCCAGTCTGACCATCCAGTCGTTCTCCAAGAGAAGGTCCCGCAAAAGATGGATGCCCTCCATCTTGAAGTGTCGATACGTGACAAAGGGGTTGAAATCCCTCAAGTTTAACACGAGGCGCTGCCCGCCTCCTTTCTTTTGAACAAGAAAGACGTTGCTGCAGAAGCCTCCCGGCCGGAAGGGTCCCGCAGCAATGGCCTGTTTTGCCAAAAGCTCGTCTAGTTCTGAGTCTATAAAACTCTGTTCGAGATGGGAAAAAAGGAGAGGACGGGGGGGGGGAGGGCTGAATGGGGCAAGACACCATCTCTATCTCGTAACCCTGGACGGTCCGAAGGACCCACACATCTGAAGTGAGAGTTGCCCAATTCTGGAAAAAATGGCGCAATCTTCCCCCTAAAGGAAGTAAGGAAGGGTGAGACTTACCGGAAGATTGGTTATCGAAGTTTTTGTAGCCTCGATTGACTCCTTTGTTGTAGCGGCCCCTGAAGCCGCGTGATCGGGACGGGTAAAATCCGGCTTGATCCGGTTCTTGCGTATACCCTCCTCTACCCCGTCTAGGGGCGTAGCCTCTCTGAGGACTGGGATTTGAGTAGCGGCCGGTCGAGCGTCCTCTGCCACGCCCGGCCCTACCAGAGACCTGCAGAACACGTTTCAGCGATGCCTGAGACTTGTCCAAAGAAGCAAAAGTGTTCACAAATTTTGCAATATCCTTGACGAAATTATCCCCAAACAACTGTCCTTCCGCCAAAGGACCCGGCTCCGAGGAAGCCAATTCCACCAGTTGGGGGTCGATCCGGAGAAGGACGGACCTCCGCCGTTCCGAGGCAAGGGCGCAATTCGCGTTGCCCAGCATACAAATGGCCCTCTGAGCCCAACCCGCCAAAACCTCGGGGTGTATGGCGGCACCAGTCTCTTGCGCCTGCAGGGCCAATTCCAGGATCTTGGCCAACGGGCCCGAAAGGTCGAGGACCTTATCTTGGCACGCTTTGAGCGCGCGATCAATCCCTTTCTTCGGGTCTTTTTTATATTTTTTAAGAAAAGTGGTCATGGAAGGGTCTATATCCGGAGTGAGAGCCACTTTATGGGGCAAATCAGGGCGCGGGCATTCAGATTTCAGGCGGGCACGAACCTCCCTGTCGAACCCCTTGCGGAGATGAGTCTCCAGATAGGTCGCCACCGCCGGAGGGGGAACCCAGTCAGATGACCTGGGGTGAACAATGTCCGTCGGTCAAATAAAAAGGGAGTGGGAATGACCGGGGAATTGTGTTTACGCTTCTTAGTGCGTTTGCGCGGAGCGGCATCCGAGGAATCGGTATCGGTGCCAGTATCCGTTGTGCTGATAACCAGGGGGGACGTGGGGGGAGGGGTAACAGGCTTGTCTAGGGATCGAGACTCCTGGGACTTATAAAGTTTGTCGTAAGACTGGGCATGCGGCCAGGAAAGGTCAAGAGCCGCCTTCTTCGGGGGAGGGGGGAGATGGGGATCTTTGCCCGGAACGGGCATCGGCTTACCCGGGACCAGCAGATCCAATTTCTTGGCCAGAGGTGAGAGGGCCGAGGAAAGGGCTTTATCCAATTTGGCATCGAGTTTTTTGTCTATGATCTCCTCCATGGAGTCCCCTTCATAGAATTCCTGCTGTCCCTGAAAACCATACGCAGCATCCTCCTCTTCGCAGTACTCGGTGTCTGCCATCGCAATCAGGAATCCGAAATTCCAACTCTAGTCCCCAGCGGGAAGCAAGACCAGCCCGAGAAAGGGCGTCGAGGTTGGGGGGTGCCAGGCGCAGGAGCCGGAAATACCAGGGAAAAAGAGCAAGGCCAAGTCCCACTCTAGGACTAACGGAGGAAAGATGGTGTCGCCTGAACCAATATAAGCTGCCAAAAAGCACAGAAATCGCCCACGGCTCCTGGCCCAAGCTGCGTCGATCCCCACTTCAGCCGGGGGCAGAGCGTCGTTCTGGCACCTTCGAGAACTGCGCCTGCCAACACGGCGTGCGCGGGCTCCCCGAGACGTGCGTAAGGCCTCAACGGCACCTACGTACGCTCGTCCCCGAGGGGGGGGCTAACCCCTCACTAATGCGGCTAGCCGAAGCTTGTGCCGCGGCAGCGACGACTGGAAGTCGAGGGAAGGGATCGGACGGGCCTAGGTGCGCAACACGCGCCACCACGGGGAAGCGGGGAACGGAGCGAAGCTCCGGCCCCAAACTAAGAGTAAAGCGGACAATGCAGGAATAAAACAATGCCAAGAAAGCGTAAAGCGATCAATCAAAATATGCAATATAAATAAATAATCAAACACCATAGTCAACGGCATTAACCAATGTATAGGCATCAAGCATAAGTAATATAGTTAAGAAAAAAGCACTTATCTGGGCTGCGGAGCAGCAAAGAAAGAGGAGGCCGGACTAGTATCTCCAGGATTTATAGACATGATACCTTTGTGATTGGTTGTTGTAAGAGAGGCGTGGTTCAAAGCCTCATGAGAAATGTTATTTTTTACATGTGTACTTTCATTTTCATTGGCTGCTGTGGTTGCAGTAAAGAAATGAGAAAGCATAATCAGAAGCCTCCGGTCCTGCCATAGAATCCAACAGCTGCTGCCCACCCAGTGAAAGCTGTGCATCATAGACAGCTTCCACTTTGTGAAGATTTACTGATCGAACAGGGTAGTCAGTAAAAATATAGGAGTATGGGGTTTAGTTTGCACCATACAATGTTGTACAGGCGCAATGCATGCCTCTAAGACAGATTTATAAACCCACGCTAAGCCACTTTGCATGGCTCTGAGTAGTGCACCAAAGTGCAAATCAATACGTTGCGCTACTCTGGCCTGAGTAGGCATTACATTGGCTCACAATTAGGGGAAATTCCCAATATTGTGGCGTAATATTGTGTAATCTCAGGTAACTTCCGTAATTGGGTGTTATGTTTGTTTAAGGAAATTTCCCAAATTACGGTATTGTGATATCTTTACGAGTGAGCCCACAGAAACCTGAATGAATGGAAAGCAATCAGCTTCTTTTTTGCTGTGCAATGGACCAACATCCTAGGCAACTTTACATTTCTAAAATATCAATTCTATATTGAGAACACTTGAAGCATTAAATGCAGTAACAATAGAAACAATTGATCATATATTTGAAAATATGTTTATTATTTAGAAAAGTGTATTATTCACATTCTGTTAGAAAAGTAATTTATACATGATTTAAAAAACCTCTGTAATATTTCCTTTCATTGTTATTTCATCCATTCAATTAATCAAACCCTCTCATTCCTCCACATCATATATTAAACCACCAACATGAGACAAGTTTTCTCAGTAACAGGCAAGTAAGCTTGATATTCTTTTTTTCACTATTTACCGAATGAATGATAAGCATAAAGTCACAAACAGTGGTTCCTATATCGTAACACTAAGTGTGTTTCGGCTGGAAGCCTTCTTCAGAAAGCCATAAATTGTAGAACACTTGCTGTATCTGTGAATATAAAAAATCTATGTAGATTCATGCAGGTCCTCGTTAATTTTTATATATACATTACATTAGAAATGGTTTGTGAGCTCAGTTCATGCAAGTCTATGCATTAGTAGGTGCTTACGGTTTGCAGCACCCCATGTTTCTATAAAGTGCATGCAAAGAGATCTTACAAAGGATCCCAGTTCTCCAGACTTCCCTTAATAAAAACACCTCATCGTGCTTAAAACCCGCTATAATGCCTCAAAATAGGAGACAAAGGAAACTGAATAGGTAGAAGAATATATAACAATGAGTAAAAGGATTGTGCACATAGTCCACCTCAGCCAGGGAAGAATAGGTAAATTACTCACTAACCTACTATTGGCCTGTGTTTGTATTCAAATCAATGACAGTTATTTAGAACTGGCAGCCTCATGCTATTAAATGTCTTCCATGTACATCATAACAAAGGTGGTTTTGAAGAAATACTTGCATAAAAAATCGGTCATAATGGAACCTATTGTTTGAAAGAAGGGGAAACAAAAAGGGAGGCATAATGCACTCAACCGACATTATGGTTTGATAAATATGTGTTTTTTCAGGATGGTACTGCTTTCGAGGTTTGACGACTTATTTTTCAAAAGCATTGCAGCAGCAATTGGAGCAGCAATTTGTAGATTAAAAAAAGTTATCATCTACATAAGTTAACAACTATGAATCAACACAGATGATCAAATAAATAATGTGGCTGTTTGAACATAGCAAAAGTCAGCATACCTTTCTTCCCGGTATGAAGAGTCCGATGTTGTTGTATTGCTGTGCTCTTCAAGAGCAAAAACCACAGTTGATGGACAGAATGCAGAACAATGTCATACATTCACCCCAGTACAGAGATCTGGGCCTAAATCCATCGTTTTTTTGCACTCCACACCACCCCAGTTCAGACATAGCCATATGCAAATCAGTCTGACCCTGTGCCTCATGGGAACAGTCCAGCCCGAACTGCCAAGCCATGCCTTCCCTGGACCGGAAACAAGCTTCCGAGGACAATGGCCATGTCTGAACTGGGGTGGTGTGGAGTGCAAAAAAATGATGAATTTAGGCCCAGATCACTGGCTGAAGACGGCTGATAGCCAGAAACTGGTCCTAGGATGCTTGATTCTGATCCAGTATAGACATGGCTTGGAAGTTCGGGCTGGACTGTTCCCATGAGGCACAGGGTCAAGGCTGATTTGCATATGGCCATGTCTGAACTGGGTTGGTGTGGAGTGCAAAAAAACGATGGATTTAGGCCCAGATCACTGTACTGGGGTGAATGTATGACATTGTTCTGCATTCTGTCCATCAACTGTTGTTTTTGCATTTGTCACCCCGAGTGGGATGGGTATGCTCAGATAAGAGTCCCATGCTCTCCACACCACTGGAGTCAAGCTATCCTGGCTGAAGACGGCTGATAGCCAGAAACCGGTCCTAGGATGCTTGGTTCTGGTCCAGGAAACACATGGCTTGGCAGTTCGGGCTGGACTGTTCCCAGGAGGCACAGGATGAAGGCTGATTTGCATATGGCCATGTCTGAACTGGGGTCGTGTGGAGTGCACAAAACGATGGATTTAGGCCCAGATCACTGTACTAGGGTGAATGTATGACATTGTTCTGCATTCTGTCCATCAACTGTTGTTTTTGCAGTGCTTTTCAAGAGCTGCACAACAACATATTATGCAGGCACCTGTAAAATGTAATAACCCATTGTGAGTACACATAAGTGAACAAAAGCGTAATGCCGCTCAGGTGAAGTAACCTTTCCGGCCAACACCTGGGGTGCTTTGCGTTAATGAGTTTCTTCAGAGTCGACGAAACGCAGGCAGGAGAAATTTACAGTATGAAATGGCCAATATTTTAAAAATACAATATACAAAAGTTAAAAGTACTATATAGTCACTGTTTGTGACATTATATCTATCATTACTTTTGAAAATAGTGAAAAAAACAATATCAATCTTACTCGCCTGTTACTGAGAAAATTTGTCTTATGTTTGTGATTGGATGTATGGTATTGACAAACAAGAGGATATGAGTGAGGATTTGAGCGAGTAAATGGTTCAATCAACAATGAAATGAAATACTACAGCAGAGATGGAGGATTCCCTCCTTAATTTTCAGCTGATTAATTAAATCGCAACGATCCATAACACACTGTTTGCCAAAAATGTGCTCACACTTTCAAACACCTGTAGGGCTAAGGAGAACTGTATTAAGTCCCAGTATCACTGGTTTAATAAAGAATGCAAGAAAGCACACAGACTCCTAGGGGAGGTCATCAGATCAGGAGATTTGTGTAGAGAACAGAATGCCAGGAACATCTACAAGAAGGCGCTGGAAAATGCTCAAAAAAACATGGGATAAAAATAGATGACAGGATCTTAAACTAGCATGCACTAGGAACAATCTCCAACTTTTCTGGAAGCTTGTAAAATGGGGTAGGGGTAGAGTTTCACTGCCCCCTCAAAAACCATGTAGCACCAGACTCATAGGTAAACCATTTCGCCATACAATATGCCAACAATGATGAAGAGGTTAGCGAGTCTTCCCCCACACACCACTTTTACTTAACTGAAAAGGTTTTTGACCTAGTTGACATAAGAGCTGCCGTTAGTGCCATCGCAGGGAGGGAAGTGCAAGGCATCTTCAGTATTACGCAGATATCTTTTTACATGACAAGTGTAGGAAGGTGGATATCTGACTATGGTTACCCCCAAACTTTTTGCCTGGTGTTTAGCTGGTTTTTGACATAGTTGGCCTGGGATCCTGCTATTCAGGGCCCCAGGCTAATTGCTCTCTCCTTAAAATGGACTCCATGTACTTTAGATGCATACACAATCGGAACTGGTTCACCTTATAGGCCCCTGTAACAGTGTACCATAGGTACCCAGGGTATAGGTGTAGCCAAGGCCTACCAGGGGCTGCAGCATGTATTGTGCCAGCCCTGGCCTGGCCTCCATGATTTGACACAACTGGCTGATCACTCAGCTGGGGTAAGTTGGTGTAATCACCTCTTGCTTAGATATAGTATCCCTATATCTAACCTTAACTGGACACATGTTAACCTATAAGCCATTCCTATGGAAGGCCCCTGCAATCCTGGGGGAAGAGTGCGTGGGTACATGTGAGATGGTGCTCTAGCATGAGCTGAGCCTGTCTGCAGCTGTCGGTAACAACTCCCTTAGCTGTTCCGGGATATTACCATACGATATACTCTTAAGTGCATTATAATCCTCGCGGTTATATGCTAACTTTGGTTTGGCTTTATCAAAACATGTCGAGTAAGGTGTCATACGAATAGGAATACTATCCCCTCGACAGTTCTGTCGATGGGGATAGCATTCCACCCTTCTAGAGGGACACGACATGTACATAGCCTTAACCCCGGTTAAAGTTAACCAGAGCCTCAGCATCACAAAATGGATGCTGCCACCACAGACACAAGTCTGACCTCCTGCTGCTGGGAGTCCTTCCAGCGAGGGAGGCTTGGACATAGGGTTTCCTGCCTTGGGAGGTGCGAGCACCACCCCAGACAGGATTTTGTGTATTGGGTAGGACAGGGCTAAATAGAATCAGACATGCCCGGGGCACACAAGTTGTCCCCGTGCATAAGCCAGTCCAAACCGGTCCTGGGACTTTCCAGACCCAGGCCTGGCGAGGAGCTGGACAAAGGAAAGGGGGTGTAACCGCCCCCCTTCCTGGTCCCACCCAGAGGAGGGACCTAGCAGGTGATCCACCCCTCAGATTAGGAATAAGAGTGGGAGCAGTGCAGTAGCACCTCAGATCATCTTGAATCAACTTGAAACTAAGAAGACGACTGGACTTCGACATTCTGCCGCACAGAAGACTGAAGAGCATCTCCCTTGTGGCCTAGGAGTGGCCACCCTGTGAACACAGGCACCATCCAGCAACTCGACATCTGCTTTGCTGCCGCCTACCGCCAGAGCCCGAGCCCAGAATCTGACAAGACCCAGACTCCCAGACTTCTCACAGCTCGATCCACAGTCCCTGCAAAGAAGGGTCCCGTGGAGGCACCGAGAGACGTGGGACCGGACCTCTTGAAAGACCCCCGAGAAGCTGACTGCGCAGCATCCAAGGCACCCTCGATGATGTGCTTTGGGGACTGAGAACCCCCACCACCAAGCAGCCTTTGCACCGAAGATGAGCCCCTCAGCATCTCCACGATCTGCGTGGGGCCCTTTTGCATTGTGCCACTTGATGCGCCATCCCGGCCCCTTGCCACATGGTCAGCAGCCATCTTGGCAACGAAACCTTCAAACTACACTGCCGGTCTGGTTGCTTCAGACTTGCCCTCTCTCCTGTAAGAGGGAGCACCCGTTCTGACCTTACTGGTCCGAGTGATAAGCCTTTTTTGATTTCTGCGTGGCTTGCATTAGCCAAGGCCTGTTTGCTCCAATCAAGTTGCTGATACCGCCATCAGCGAGAAGCCTGCGTGTGACAGCTTGTGATTGACTCCTGGACGTCCTCGACCTCTTCGTGTCCACGTGGCTGCAGAGAGAAGCTACACCTCAACGCCTGTTTGCACCCGACATTGCCTGGTTCCAATCTGGTTCCACGGTAGTCACTGGCTAGTGACTTTGAACATTGTCCCTTCTGCTTTCAGGTCTCCACAACTTCAGATCCACCCTTGGATCCACCGGAACTCTTTATATCGAGCCGCCTGCAGCATCTTCAGCTCCAAGCACCATCGACCAGCGTGACGAAACCTGACACTACTTCGACCCTATGCACCCGCGTCCTGTGGGTGAGGTAACTCAGCAACGCCAGTGTTCCCACACTGGTACACACCTCTAGTGTCTGTGTCTTAAGTTTCACTCCTCTAGGTCACTCGGAAGGTTCCTAACTAACTAACTTTATAACTTTTACGCACCATAGACATTGCATTGGTGAGTGTGTGCACTTTAAACACTGCACCCGAGTCCCGCGGGCCTTTCCTGACTTAGTCACTGCTAGTCCCGATCAGCTCCAGCAATTCCCAAGGCCCTAGGCCTATTTCCTTTTCGATTGGTATCTCTTATACAACTTTCTTAGTATATGGTTTAGGTGGCCCCTAGGGCTCATCCATATTGTGCAACTTTTGTGTATTTTAACTGTGTTTTGTTTTAACGCTTGTGCTCCTGTGCTCAAAAAGAGTACAGGGGATTTGTAGTTAATAAATATATATATATTTTCAATATATATCTGTGTGGTGTCCTTTCATTTGGTATTCAAGGGGGTTGTATATGGTAAAACAGCTTGCTTCACATGCCTTTCAGAGTTTAGCCTAAGACTGCTTTGTCCACGCTATCACTAGGATAGCTGGTCTATAAGGTTGACTTACAACCAATCATCATAAGGGTTGCTTGGCATGGTACAAGGTGATCACTAGAATTAGTGAGCATCACATACCAGGCCAACCTCTCACATTGGTGAGCAGCGGATTGGGATCTGAGCTTGCTGTTTGTTTTACCATTACAATTTTTGAGAGTATCATTTGAAAGATCATACAGGTACCTGTTAGGTACATATAAAACAAGACTAGTATACTTAAGTTCTACTGAACTTAGTTGTTGTAGAGGATAGGGAGTAGCACCCTGCCTACAACTACTAGATAGGTTTAGTAGGTAAACATCAGTGTAGGTAGATTGCAACATATCCACCCACACTAGAGCAATGTCTGGAGCAGAGGGTTCCACTGGGAATGTCTCTGTTGAGAGTGACCCTCCAAAGGCACCATCCAGATTTGCTATATTCTCCTTTAAGGAGCTAAGGCAGCTTTGTGCCTTAAGGGGTCTGAAGACAGGGCCATCCTCTACTACAGACCACCTTAGAGAGCTCTTAGACCAGTCTGAGACTCTAAAGACCTCCAAAGCAGACCCCACAGGGAATGCTGATGGAGGCTCTCCCACTGAAGATGACAATACTGATCCCCCTGTCCCCATAGTCCTGGTAGATGAGGATGACCAAGTCACTGGAGCTCCTCAGGTAGATGAGGAGGAGGAAGAAGTAGAGGAGACAGAAGGGAGGAGCAGTGATTCTGATGATGGCAGAAATAGTCAGGTGCTAGTCAGCAGGCTTAACCAGGCTAATTTAAGTGTATTTGGGACTGAAGCAAGGATTACCTTGCCCAGACACCCAGGTGGACTTAACCAGGAGCGTAGGAGGAGGAGGAATCACTCAGGTGAATCTAATACCTCCCAGGCTTCTAGAGGTTCTCATGGTCACTCCAGAAGGGAGATGACTAGCCCTCAGAGAAGAGAACATGAGGCCAAAATGAGAGAGGCTGACCTTAGGATCCAGAGACAAGAATTAGAAGATGCCCTAGCCCAAGAGAAACTTGCTAGAGCAAGACAGCCTAGAGAGAGTGGGGTAATAGAACCCACTGGTGGCAGCACTATCCCTAAGGATGAAGACAGGTCTTTTGATACAAGAAACCTGAGTAAGATTGTGCCCCCCTACAAAGCTGGGGATGATATCCACAAATGGATGACTGCACTTGAGAGAGCCTGCAGAGTACAGCAGATCCCTCAGGAGCAGTGGGCAGCAATCTTGTGGCTCTCCTTTGAAGGTAGAGGCCGAGACAGACTCCTCACAGTTAGTGATGGGGATTCTAGAAACTACCTGGTCCTGAAGAGTGCTCTGATTGATGGGTTAGGCTTAACCACTGAACAGTACAGGTTAATGTTCAGAGACACCCAGAAGACACAGACTCAGGACTGGTCTGAATTTGTTGAATGTGCCACTAAGGTTCTGGAGGGCTGGTTGCTGGGAAGTAAGGTTATTGACTATACAGGATTGTATAATTTAATTATGAGAGAGAAAATCTAAAGTAATTGTCAAAATCAGCTTCTACATCAGCACCTGGTTGACTCTGATCTGACCTCCCCACAAGAATTGGGTAGGAGGGCAGACAAATGGGTCAGAACCAGGATCAGGCCTAAGAACCAGGGTGGTGACCAAAAGAAAGAGACTACCAAGCCTCAAGAGAAGGGTGGGGATAAAAGTGAGGAAAATACTTCCCCAGGGCCCCAAAACTCCAAGAATGGGGGTGGGTCCCAAGACACTTCTTCAACCCAGAAAAAGCCTTATTGTCATGCCTGTAAACAGGTTGGGCATTACAAAACAGACAGCTGTTGTCCCAAGAATGACAATAAAGAGAATATACCTCCAAAGCCAGCTCCAACACCTCCTGTTACTGTCAGCAGTAATCCCCCAGGAAGTGGGAGCACACCCAGGAATCTGGGTGGGTTTACTTTTGGAGCACAGGTGGACCCTGGCCTATCCAGGTCCCCATCCCCAAATAATCTTGTTTATGAGACTGGCATGGGGTTTGCCAACTTCTCTGATTGCCCAAATACCTTGAGCAATTATAGACAAGAACCCATCATCAATGGTTTGAAAGTTGAAGCTTTTAGAGACACAGGGGCTAGCATCACCATGGTGGCTGACTGTATAGTCCCCTCTAAGCAACTTTTACCTGGTGCCACATACCAGGTAACAAACATTGATGGAATCCAAACATATCATCCCATGGCAGTAGTAAGTCTCAGCTGGGGAGGTGTCACTGGCCCAAAGAGAGTGGCAGTGTCAGCAAACTTGCCTGTAGATTTCCTACTTGGTAATGATTTGGAAATCTCAGCCTGGGCTGAGGTTGAACAGCAAACCCATTCTAGAATGGTAAATCTCAATGGAAAGTTTAGTGGGGCTGTGATGGCCACAGCCCCAATCCAAGATGTCCTTCCTGAAAAGGTTGGGAGGGCTGAGCAAACCTCAGCCCCATCTTTAGCTAACTTCCCTCCTGAACAGATTAGCAGGGCTGTGATGGTAACAGCCCATACCCAAACTGAGTCTCCTCCTGAAAAGGTTGGAGGGGCTGTGATGGCCACAGCCCAAACTCAAACTGATACATGGGTAGTGAAGCCTGAAATGATGGATCACTACACCCAAATTGAGATCATGGAGGAGGAAGGGAAATCTCCCCCTCACCAGACATTACAAAAGGATCAGCCTCCTCAGGGAACTGATCTTACCCCTGATGAAGGAACTGTCCCAGAGGTTGTTAGGCCTAGCCTGACAAAGCCCCTGATGGCAGTGGACCCTTCTCAGGTGGGACCCAGTCTGGAGCAGGTAACCTGCCCCTCTCTACCTTGCCTTACTCAGCCCAGGGCTGCAGAGGACAAGAAAGACAGTGAGACCCAAAGGGCCCCCTGTCAAATAAAGCACCCCCATCAACAGATTAGGGGCACCGAAACTAGTAGCCCTAGTGAGGTGAAAACTTTAAAAACTCCTGAGGGAGCCTCCTTAAAAGTAGTTAGGGACCTCCCACAGATGGATTCTGTTGTGCGCAGCCAAACCTGGGACCCCAAGGGCCCAAACCTGAACTGTCACTCCAGTAAGCCAACAAGAGGGACCCAGCCTCCAGCTTTAGGCAGCCAGAGGTTGACCCTGAGAGCACAGTGCAACTCAGTCAAAGAAAGAAAGGCACACAAGGTGGAGAGTGATTGGTGGAAGTTGAGTCCTACAGGGGAATCTCACTTCAGTACTCCATCCCAACACCAGCCTTTAACTTTGCAAAGACACACCACAGGTAGAGATTCCCTATGGTGGAGACCCTCAGATACCCTTAGGGTGAGGGATTGCTTAGTGGACCATGAGACAGGGGATTACCAAGCCAGAGCTGGTACTTCCTTATATGGCCACTTAGGCAATATAGGCTTACCTGGTCAAGGATAGCCTTATCTCCTTTCGTTAGGGGGGGGTTATGTAGGAAGGTGGATATCTGACTATGGTTACCCCCAAACCTTCCTACATAACCCCCCCAAACGAAAGGAGATAAGGCTATCCTTGACCAGGTAAGCCTATATTGCCTAAGTGGCCATATAAGGAAGTACCAGCTCTGGCTTGGTAACCCCCTGTCTCATTGGCCACTAAGCAATCCCTCACCCTAAGGGTATCCGAGGGTCTCCACCCTAGTCTCACAACAAGGCCAAATGGAGCAGGTAAATAATGCTGTTGGAAAACGCCATTGCCCATTGTGCCCCCTACCCGGACACCTGCGGGGGAGACTATCCCAGCATATAAAAAAGGTGAAAAGTCTTTGCCAGGAAACTAACGGCCAATAGCTCCATATTGATTGTATTCAAAAGGTGGTGACCCACCTCGTCTTGGCAAAGGTTCAAGAGTGGATCAATCAATCAATCAATCAATCAATCAATCAATCAATCAATCATTTGTAAAGCGCACTACATACCTGTGAGTGTCTCAAGGCGCTGGGGGGGTCACTATTGATTCAACAGCCATGTTTTGAGTATCCTCCAGGTCTTGGGTCTGTCGTAGGCTCAGTGGGAGGGTGTTTCATGCAATCCTGGGGGCAGAGTGCGTGGTTACAAGTGAGATGGTGCTCTAGCCTGAGCTGAGCCTGTCTGCAGCTGTCGGGAACAACTCCCTTAGCTGTTCCGGGATATTGCCATACCATATACTCTTAAGTGCATTATAATCCTCGCGGTTATATGCTAACTTTGGTTTGGCTTTATCAAAACATGTCGAGTAAGGTGTCATATGAATTGGAATACTATCCCCTCGACAGTTCTGTCGAATTGGATAGCATTCCACACTTCTAGAGGGACACGACATGTACATAGCCTTAACCCCGGTTAAAGTTAACCAGAGCCTCAGCATCACAAAATGGATGCTGCCACCACAGACTCAAGTCTGACCTCCAGCTGCTGGGAGTCCTTCCAGCAAGGGAGGCTTGGACAAAGGGTTTCCTGCCTTGGGAGGTGCGAGCACCACCCCAGACAGGATTTTGTGTATTGGGTAGGACAGGGCTGAATAGAATCAGACATGCCCGGGGCACACAAGTTGTCCCCATGCATAAGCCAGTCCAAACCGGTCCTGGGACTTTCCAGACCCAGGCCTGGCGAGGAGCTGGACAAAGGAAAGGGGGTGTAACCGCCCCCCTTCCTGGTCCCACCCAGAGGAGGGACCTAGCAGGTGATCCACCCCTCAGATTGGGAATAAGAGTGGGAGCAGTGCAGTAGCACCTCAGATCATCCTGAATCAACTTGAAACTAAGAAGACGACTGGACTTCGACATTCTGCCGCACAGAAGACTGAAGAGCATCTCCCTTGTGGCCTAGGAGTGGCCACCCTGTGAACACAGGCACCATCCAGCAACTCGACGTCTGCTTTGCTGCCACCTCCCGCCGGAGCTGGAGCCCAGAGTCTGACAAGACCTAGACTCCCAGACTTCTCACAGCTCGATCCACAGTCCCTGCAAAGAAGGGTCCCGTGGAGGCACCTAGAGACGTGGGACCGGACCTCTTGAAAGACCCCTGAGAAGCTGACTGCGCAGCATCCAAGGCACCCTCAATGTTGTGCTTTGGGGACTGAGAACCCCCACCACTGAGCAGCTCATGCACCGAACATCAGCCCCCCAGCATCTCCACGATCTGCGTGGGGCCCTTTTGCATTGTGCCACTTGATGCACCATCCCGGCCACTTGCCACGTGGTCAGCAGCCATCTTGGCGACAAAACCTTCAAACTACACTGCGGGTCTGGTTGCTTCAGACTTGCCCTTTCTCCTGTTAAAAGGAGCACCCGCTCTGACCTTGCTGGTCCGAGTGATAAGCCTTTTTTGATTTCTGTGTGGCTTGCATTAGCCAAGGCCTGTTTGCTCCAATCAAGTTGCCAATACCGCCAACAGCAAGAAGCCTGCGTGTGACAGCTCGTGATTGACTCCTGGACGTCTTCGACCTCCTCGTGTCCACGTGGCGGCAGAGAGAAGCTACACCTCAACACCTGTTTGCACCCGACATTGCCTGGTTCCAATCTGGTTCCACGGTAGTCACTGGCTAGTGACTTTGAACATTGTCCCCTCTGCTTTCAGGTCTTCACAACTTCAGATCCACCCTTGGATCCACCGGAACTCTTTACATCGAGCCGCCTGCAGCATCTTCAGCTCCAAGCACCATCGACCAGCGTGACGAAACCCGACACTACTTCGACCCTATGCACCCGCGTCCTGTGGGTGAGGTAACTCAGCAACGCCAGTGTTCCCACACTGGTACACACCTCTAGTGTCTGTGTCTTAAGTTTCACTCCTCTAGGTCACTCGGAAGGTTCCTAACTAACTAACTTTATAACTTTTACGCACCATAGACATTGCATTGGTGAGTGTGTGCACTTTAAACACTGCACCCGAGTCCCGCGGGCCTTTCCCGACTTAGTCACTGCTAGTCCCGATCAGCTCCAGCAATTCCCAAGGCCCTAGGCCTATTTCCTTTTCGATTGGTATCTCTTATACAACTTTCTTAATATAAGGTTTAGGTGGCCCCTAGGGCTCATCCATATTGTGCAACTTTTGTGTATTTTAACTGTGTTTTGTTTTAACGCTTGTGCTCCTGTGCTCAAAAAGAGTCCAGGGGATTTGTAGTTAATAAATATATATATATTTTCAATATATATCTGTGTGGTGTCCTTTCATTTGGTATTCAAGGGGGTTGTATATGGTAAAACAGCTTGCTTCACATGCCTTTCAGAGTTTAGCCTAAGACTGCTTTGTCCACGCTACCACTAGGATAGCTGGTCTATAAGGTTGACTTACAACCAATCATCATAAGGGTTGCTTGGCATGGTACAAGGTGATCACTAGAATTAGTGAGCATCACATACCAGGCCAACTTCTCACATTGGTGAGCAGCGGATTGGGATCTGAGCTTGCTGTTTGTTTTACCATTACAATCTTTGAGAGTATCATTTGAAAGATCATACAGGTACCTGTTAGGTACATATAAAACAAGACTAGTATACTTAAGTTCTACTGAACTTAGTTGTTGTAGAGGATAGGGAGTAGCACACCCTGACTACAACTACTAGATAGGTTTAGTAGGTAAACATCAGTGTAGGTAGATTGCAACATATCCACCCACACTAGAGCAATGTCTGGAGCAGAGGGTTCCACTGGGAATGTCTCTGTTGAGAGTGACCCTCCAAAGGCACCATCCAGATTTGCTATATTCTCCTTTAAGGAGCTAAGGCAGCTTTGTGCCTTAAGGGGTCTGAAGACAGGGCCATCCTCTACTACAGACCACCTTAGAGAGCTCTTAGACCAGTCTGAGACTCTAAAGACCTCTAAAGCAGACCCCACAGGGAATGCTGATGGAGGCTCTCCCACTGAAGATGACAATACTGATCCCCTGTCCCCATAGTCCTGGTACATGAGGATGACCAAGTCACTGGAGCTCCTCAGGTAGATGAGGAGGAGGAAGAAGAAGAGGAGACAGAAGGGGGGAGCAGTGATTCTGATGATGGCAGAAATCGTCAGGTGCTAGTCAGCAGGCTTAACCAGGCTAATGTAAGTGTATTTGGGACTGAAGCAAGGATGACCTTGCCCAGACACCCAGGTGGACTTAACCAGGAGCGTAGGAGGAGGAGGAATCACTCAGGTGAATCCAATACCTCCCAGGCTTCTAGAGGTTCTCATGGTCACTCCAGAAGGGAGATGACTAGCCCTCAGAGAAGGGAACATGAGGCCAAAATGAGAGAGGCTGAGCTTAGGATCCAGAGACAAGAATTAGAAGTTGCCCTAGCCCAAGAGAAACTTGCTAGAGCAAGACAGCCTAGAGAGAGTGGGGTAATAGAACCCACTGGTGGCAGCACTATCCCTAAGGATAAATACAGGTCTTTTGATACAAGAAACCTGAGTAAGATTGTGCCCCCCTACAAAGCTGGGGATGATATCCAAAAATGGATGACTGCACTTGAGAGAGCCTGCAGAGTACAGCAGATCCCTCAGGAGCAGTGGGCAGCAATCTTGTGGCTCTCCTTTGAAGGTAGAGGCCGAGACAGACTCCTCACAGTTAGTGATGGGGATTCTAGAAACTACCTGGTCCTGAAGAGTGCTCTGATTGATGGGTTAGGCCTAACCTCTGAACAGTATAGGTTAATGTTCAGAGACACCCAGAAGACACAGACTCAGGACTGGTCTGAATTTGTTGAATGTGCCACTAAGACTCTGGAGGGCTGGTTGCTGGGAAGTAAGGTTACTGACTATACAGGATTATATAATTTAATTATGAGAGAGCAAATCTTAAGTAATTGTCAAAATCAGCTTCTACATCAGCACCTGGTTGACTCTGATCTGACCTCCCCACAAGAATTGGGTAGGAGGGCAGACAAATGGGTCAGAACCAGGATCAGGCCTAAGAACCAGGGTGGTGACCAAAAGAAAGAGACTACCAAGCCTCAAAAGAAGGGTGGGGATAAAAGTGAGAAAAATACTTCCCCATGGCCCCAAAACTCCAAGAATGGGGGTGGGTCCCAAGACACTTCTTCAACCCAGAAAAAGCCTTATTGTCATGCTGTAAACAGTTTGGGCATTACAAAACAGACAGCTGTTGTCCCAAGAATGGCAATAAAGAGAATATACCTTCAAAGCCAGCTCCAACACCTCCTGTTACTGTCAGCAGTAATCCCCCAGAAAGTGGGAGCACACCCAGGAATCTGGGTGGGTTTACTTTTGGAGCACAGGTGGACCCTGGCCTATCCAGGTCCCCATCCCCAAATAATCTTGTTTATGAGACTGGCATGGGGTTTGCCAACTTCTCTGATTGCCCAAATACCTTGAGCAAATATAGACAAGAACCCATCATCAATGGTTTGAAAGTTGAAGCTTTTAGAGACACAGGGGCTAGCATCACCATGGTGGCTGACTGTATAGTCCCCTCTAAGCAACTTTTACCTGGTGCCACATACCAGGTAACAAACATTGATGGAATCCAAACAAATCATCCCATGGCAGTAGTAAGTCTCAGCTGGGGAGGTGTCACTGGCCCAAAGAGAGTGGCAGTGTCAGCAAACTTGCCTGTAGATTGCCTACTTGGTAATGATTTGGAAATCTCAGCCTGGGCTGAGGTTGAACAGCAAACCCATTCTAGAATGGTAAATCTCAATGGAAAGGTTAGTGGGGCTGTGATGGCCACAGCCCCAATCCAAGATGTCCTTCCTGAAAAGGTTGGGAGGGCTGAGCAAACCTCAGCCCCATCTTTAGCTAACTTCCCTCCTGAACAGATTAGCAGGGCTGTGATGGTAACAGCCCATACCCAAACTGAGTCTCCTCCTGAAAAGGTTGGAGGGGCTGTGATGGCCTCAGCCCAAACTCAAACTGATACATGGGTAGTGAAGCCTGAAATGATGGATCACTCCACCCAAACTGAGATCATGGTGGAGGAAGGGAAATCTCCCCCTCACCAGACATTAGGAAAGGATCAGCCTCCTCAGGGAACTGATCTTACCCCTGATGAAGGAACTGTCCCAGAGGTTGTTAGGCCTAGCCTGACAAAGCCCCTGATGGCAGTGGACTCTTCTCAGGTGGGACCCAGTCTGGAGCAGGTAACCTGCCCCTCTCTACCTTGCCTTACTCAGCCCAGGGCTGCAGAGGACAAGAAAGACAGTGAGACCCAAAGGGCCCCCTGTCAAATAAAGCACCCCCATCAACAGATTAGGGGCACCGAAACTAGTAGCCCTAGTGAGGTGAAAACTTTAAAAACTCATGAGGGAGCCCCCTTAAAAGTAGTTAGGGACCTCCCACAGATGGATTCTGTTGGGCGCAGCCAAACCTGGGACGCCAAGGGCCCAAACCTGAACTGTCACTCCAGTAAGCCAACAAGAGGGACCCAGCCTCCAGCTTTAGGCAGTCAGAGGTTGACCCTGAGAGCACAGTGCAACTCAGTCAAAGAAAGAAAGGCACACATGGTGGAGAGTGATTGGAGGAAGTTGAGTCCTACAGGGGAATCTCACTTCAGTACTCCTTCCCAACACCAGCCTTTATCAATGCAAAGACACACCACAGGTAGAGATTCCCTATGGTGGAGACCCTCAGATACCCTTAGGGTGAGGGATTGCTTAGTGGACCATGAGACAGGGGGTTACCAAGCCAGAGATGGTACTTCCTTATATGGCCACTTAGGCAATATAGGCTTATCTGGTCAAGGATAGCCTTATCTCCTTTCGTTGGGGGGGGGTTATGTAGGAAGGTGGATATCTGACTATGGTTACCCCCAAACTTTCTGCCTGGTGTTTAGCTGGTTTTTGACATAGTTGGCCTGAGATCCTGTTATTCACCAGGCAAAATGTTTGGGGGTAACCATAGTCAGATATCCACCTTCCTACATAACCCCCCCCCCCCCCAAATGAAAGGAGATGAGGCTATCCTTTACCAGGTAAGCCTATATTGCCTAAGTGGCCATATAAGGAAGTACCAGCTCTGGCTTGGTAACCCCCTGTCTCATGGTCCACTAAGCAATCCCTCACCCTAAGGGTATCTGAGGGTCTCCACCATAGTCTCACAACAAGGCCAAATGGAGCAGGTAAATAATGCTGTTGGAAAACGCCATTGCCCATTGTGCCCCCTACCCGGACACCTGCGGGGGAGACTATCCCAGCATATAAAAAAGGTGAAAAGTCTTTGCCAGGAAACTAAAGGCCAATAGCTCCATATTGATTGTATTCAAAAGGTGGTGGCCCCCCTCGTCTTGGCAAAGGTTCAAGAGTGGATCAATCAATCAATCAATCAATCAATCAATCAATCAATCAATCATTTGTAAAGCGCACTACATACCTGTGAGTGTCTCAAGGTGCTGGGGGGGTCACAACAGCCATGTTTTGAGTATCCTCCAGGTCTTGGGTCTGTCGTAGGATCAGTGGGAGGGTGTTTCATGTCTTGGCGGCGAGGTGGAAGAAGGATCTCCCACCGGTGGTTATTCTTCGGATGCGCGGGACAGTGGCGAGTGAGAGGTCGGCGGAGCGGAGCTGGCGGTTGAGGATGTAGAAGGAGAGCCGTCTGTTGAGGTAGGCTGGACCAGTCTTGTGGAGTGCCTTGTGTGCATGGGTGAGAAGCTTGAAGGATTTCCTCTTGTTGAGCCAGTGCAGGTTTCTCAGGTGGGGGGTGATGTGGCCTTGTCGTGGTACGTCGAGGATCAGTCATGCTGAGGCCTTTTGGATGTGTTGTAGTAGTTTGATGAGCTTGGTCGGGGCTCCAGCGTAGAGGGCATTTCCGTAGACGAGTCTGCTGCTGACAAGGGCCTCGGTGACTGTCTTTCTTGTATCTGTCGGGATCCATCTGTCGATCTTGCTGAGCATTCGGAGGGTGTTGAAGCAGGATGAGGAGACGGTGTTGACTTGCTTGGTCATTGAGAGCATTGAGTCGAGAATGATTCCCAGGTTGCGTGCGTGGTCGGTGGGTGTCAGGGCTGCCCCCAGTGCAGTCGGCCACAAAGAGTCGTCCCAGGCTGAAGGGTTGGAGCTGAGGATGAGGACCTCCGTCTTGTCCGAATTCAGCTTTAGACGGATGGTCCAGTCGGCGACGGCCTTCATTCCTTCATGGAGGTTGGCTTTGGCTGTGATGGGGTCCTTAGTGTTGAGGTCGTGCTGTCAGGCTACGTGTGCGAGCGGGGCCATGTAAATGTTAAACAGTGTCAGGCTGAGGGAGGATCCCTGGGGTACACCGCAGATGATCTCGGTGGCCTTGGAACGGAATGGGGGAGGCCGACGCTCTGGGTTCTGCCAGGGAGGAAGGAGGTGGTCCAATCCAGAGCCTTGTATCGGATCCCTGCGGTGTGGAGGTGTGCGCGTAGTGTGCGGTGGCAGACGTGTTGAAGGCAGCAGAGGGGTCTAGGAGGATGAGTGCTGTGGTCTTGCTGTTGTCCAGCAGGATCCTGATGTCATCGTTGGCAGATATGAGGGCAGTCTCGGTTCTGTGGTTGCTTCAGAAGCCAGACTGGGAAGGGTCCAGGATTCTGTTTTCTTCGAGGTATCGGGTTAGCTGTCTGTAGTCATTTTTATCGATGACCTTGGCCAGGAAGGGGAGCAGAGAGATGGGCTGGAAGTTCTTGAGGTATCTTGGGTCTGCCTTAGGATTTTTGAGTAGGGCGTTAATCTTGGCATGTTTTCAGATCTCTTGGAAGGTTGCGGTCTCAAGGGAGAGATTGATGACGTTGCGCAGGTGGGGTGCGATGGTGCTAATTGCTCTGTTGAAGAGATGCTGTGGGAATGGGTCCGACGGAGAGCCGGAGTGGATTGAGGGCATGGTCTTGATGGTGTTATTGATGCTCTAGCTGGCCCAGGCTAGCAGGGGGTCGTGGTCGATGGTGTACGGAGGGTCTGTTAAGTTGCTGTCTGTTGGGGCTGTCTGGGTGTTGAAGCTGTCATGGATGTCTGCTATCTTGCGGTGAAAGAAGGTGGCGAGGGAGTCGCACAGGGCTTGCGGCGGTGGGATGTCGTTGGTGTTGGAGCTGGGGTTGGAGCGTTCCTTCACAATGTTGAAGAGCTCCTTGCTATTGTGTGCGTTGTTGTCGAGGTGGTCTTTAAAGGTGGTCCTCTTGGCCGCTCTAATGAGGTGGTGGTGGTGGTGGATGGCGTCCTTGTGTGCTGCGCGGCTGTTAGGAGTTTGTTCACTGTTCCAATTCTTCTCTAGTTACTGGCAGGCTTGCTTGGAGGCAAGGAGTTCTGGGGTGAACTAGCTGGCCCTCTTGCTGGTGTCTCTGTGGGGGGGTTTCTTCAGCGGGGCAAGGGTGTTGGCGAAGTCCTCGATCCAGTGTCTGAGGCTGTGGGCAGCGTCGTCGGTGTTGGAGGGTTTGGTGGGTGGGCTGAGAGCGAGGTTTGCGTGTAGTTTGTCTTCAGTGATTTTTCTCCAGCAGCGGCGGGGGATCTGTTTGGTGTGGTGGTGTGTGATGGGTTTCTGGAAGGCAAAGGGGATGCAGCAGTGGTCGGTCCAAGGGAGTTCGGTGGTGTGGCTGATGGAGACGTACGTGCTTGAGGAGAAGACTGGGTCGATCTTGTGGCCAGCAGAGTGGGTGGGCGTTGTGATGAGTTGCTTCAGTCTGAGGTTAGCAAGGTTATCGATCAGGGTTGTGGAGTTGTTGTCATTGTTCCAGCATGAAAGATGGGACCCCCTCAAAGAAATAATTTACGACCAAGGAACAGAGGGGAAGAGAGAAATTTGTTCTAGGAAGTTGTTCCTTCAGTGGTCATATGTATCTATAGGCAGTATACATCAAATAATTTAAGGAAGGTGACAGAATTATATAAACATGTTTACTTTCTCATAGTTTTTATTTTCATTTAATTAAGTTTTTTTCATTTCAGTTTGTCGTATACAAAATACATGATTCATCATAAATACATTTTTCAAACTCGAATTATTTACTTTTTAGAACACACAATATTAATAACACACCAGTAGTAGAAAAAGATTTTTTATACACAATTATAATAAATAATTAATTTTTAAGAAGGCCACCTGATATTTAAGTACTCTACTCAATTTACAAACATACACACATGCATACCACAACCACACTACCAAAAGGGGAAAAAAGGGAGAAACTACGTATTAATTGACAAGTTCACGAGTTGTCAAATTCTAGGGTCCCAGAAGAACTTGAGACCCCCGCACATGATCGGTCGACGCGCGTTTCGGTGGGTGAACCACCTTCCTCAGGACCTTTTTTTCTCTTGTGGGTCAAAGATATCAGGGGACAAGAAAAGATAGGCCGATATGAGTTCCTTGTGTGTTCAGTTGCTAGATTTTTTAGGACCGGATACTTGTTAAGAGACACCAATTTGCATTGCAAGACAGGGTTCAATTACTCCGACCTGTTCAGAGACGGTTATCTGTTCTCCAGGGAGTCAATTAAAAACTTTCTCGCGATACACTGTGGAGGCGGTATAAACCGGACTGGAGACACTGCAAGTTGTTTACCGCCGATCTCCATGTAGACTCCGAGACCACGTATGCACAGATGGATGCAGTATAAAGAACGGGGTTATTTATCAAATTGAAATAAGTAATTTCTCTACTCCCGGTCCGGAGAATGGCGGCATATCTCTAGCTAAACAAAGGAATGATCTCCTCATCTGTGCCACTAACTAGACACCGTAACTGTTGAGACCACATCATATCGATCCGTTTTGTACCGCAGAGGGCATCATCAGCCACTAAAAGTTTTTAATTGACTCCCTGGAGAACAGATAACCGTCTCTGAACAGGTCGGAGTAATTGAACCCTGTCTTGCAATGCAAATTGGTGTCTCTTAACAAGTATCCGGTCCTAAAAAATCTAGCAACTGAACACACAAGGAACTCATATCGGCCTATCTTTTCTTGTCCCCTGATATCTTTGACCCACAAGAGAAAAAAAGGTCCTGAGGAAGGTGGTTCACCTACCGAAACGCGCGTCGACCGATCATGTGCGGGGGTCTCAAGTTCTTCTGGGACCCTAGAATTTGACAACTTGTGAACTTGTCAATTAATACGTAGTTTCTCCCTTTTTTCCCCTTTTGGTAGTGTGGTTGTGGTATGCATGTGTGTATGTTTGTAAATTGAGTAGAGTACTTAAATATCAGGTGGCCTTCTTAAAAATTAATTATTTATTATAATTGTGTATAAAAAATCTTTTTCTACTACTGGTGTGTTATTAATATTGTGTGTTCTAAAAAGTAAAAAATTCGAGTTTGAAAAATGTATTTATGATGAATCATGTATTTTGTATACGACAAACTGAAATGAAAAAAACTTAATTAAATGAAAATAAAAACTATGAGAAAGTAAACATGTTTATATAATTCTGTCACCTTCCTTAAATTATTTGATGTATACTGCCTATAGATACATATGACCACTGAAGGAACAACTTCCTAGAACAAAGTTGTTGTCGTTGTTCTCAAGCTGAAAGTTCAGGTCTCCGAGGAGGATGTAGTCGGTGGAGGTCAGGGTGTGAGTGCTGATCAAGTCGGCGATGAAGTCGCTGAACTGGGGGCAGGGTCCAGGGGGGTCGGTAGACAAGGGTGCCTCTGAGAGTGGAATTAGGGTCTGTGTGGATCTGGAAATGCATGTGTTCGGCGGTGCTGAGCGCGTCGTTGGTGCTAGTCGAGACCCTGATGCTGTTCTTGTGGACGATAACGATTCCTCCGACTCCGTTGGTACGGTCTCTGCGGGTGATCTTGTAGCCGTCTGGGATGGGTGTGGAGGAGTCGTTAAACCAGGTCTCTGTCAGGAAGGCGACATCTGGGGATGTTGTGATGAGCAGGTCCCAGAGCTCAAAGGCATGCTTGCGTGCGGAGCGGGTGTTCAGTAGTATGCATCGGAGGTGGTTAGGGTCTTTGTTGGCAGGTGGTTCGTTGGCTCTGAGGCTGGTGTAGCTGCAGTTCCGGCAGGTGAAGGGGCCGTGAGTGGGTTTTGGGGCGGTCTTGAAGCAGTTGTGGCTCCATCTGGAGTTGAGAGCGTACAGAGTACTGGCATCGTAGTGGCGGCGGTCGTCGTGGCGGGTGTGGGGATCAGGGGTTCTGGCGCTGGGCTCAGTCCAGGCGTGGACGGGCTCGCCTTAGGCGAGCCTCCTGAGGGCCAGCGACCCGGACGCACAGCGGCTGGCATATATGGAGAGGTGGGAGGGAGGAGTAGCTCGGAGGCGGGGACAGCGAATGGGCAGTGGGCAGTCAGGGGGTGGGGCCACAGGGGACGCAATGGCGAGTGCAGTGAGGGACAACAAGGGGTAACAGGAGGAAAAAGGGGCACGAAAATCGAGAATAAAAAGAGTGGGACAGAAGGCAAAAGGGCACAAAAAACGAGTGGAACAGAAGGCAAAAGGGGCACAGAAACAAGGGAAAAACGAGTGTCACAGAGGGCAGAAGGGCACAAAAAAACAAGTGGAACGGAGGGCAGAAGGGCACAAAAAATGAGGGAAAAACGAGTGGGACAGAGGGCACAAAGGCACGAAAAATGAAGGAAAAATGAGTGAAACAGAGGGCATAAAGGCACAAAAAATGAGGGAATAACGAGTGAAACAGAGGGCAGAAATGCACAAAAAACGAGGAAAAATGAGTGAAACAGAGGGCAGAAAGTCCCGTAAAACTAGGGAAAAATGAGTTTAACAGAGGGCAGAAAGACACAAAAACAAGGGGAAAACAAGTGGCACAGAGGGCAGAAGGGCACAAAAAAACGAGTGGAACAGAGGGCAGAAAGGCACAAAAAAAGAGGGGAACAGAAGGGAAAACTGGGCAGAGAGAGCATGGGGACAGCAAGGGGAACAGAAGGGAAAACCGGGCAGAGACACAGGAGCAGCGAGGGGAACAGAAGGAAAGACCGGGCACTGAGAGCACGGGTACAGCAAGAGGAACAGAGGGAAGAAAAAGGGACCTGGACCAAGTACAGGAAGACAGACAACAGCAGTCACAGATACAACAATAAAAATACAGGCAATACAATATAAGCAATAAAGTGGAGGATGAATAAACGTACCTACGGCCTACCACTGGCCACCAGGGATGAGGCGCAGGGGGCAGCCTGCAGGCGGTGGAGGGCCTCAAACTTTCTCTGCAGCGGCAGCTGGGGTAGGGAGGCACAGGCGGTGCTGTGCGGAGAGGGAGAGACCTACCTGGTCGGGTCAAGGGACGATAACTTAACCCCAATCCAGATGGGCTTTCGGGCAAATATCAGTCCCATTGACCTGGTCTTCTGATTTATTTTAGTATGCTGGGGCTCACAGGGGAACATAACAGATCCTTTTCCTGTAGAGAAAGGAGTGTGCCAAGGGTGTGTAATTGCCTTTTTATCAATGGAGTTGCTAAAGTTTTAACTACCATCCCCACTGACACACGGGTTTTAGCAGGCAAAAAGATACCAATTTTAATGTTTGCAGACGACACGCTTATCATTTAAAAAACTCCTAGAGGCCGACCGCATGCATTGCTACATTTTGAAGATGTTTGCTCTTTACGAGTCCTAAATAGCAACACAGCAAAGACTAAGTTTATGACTTTTAAACAGCACAGAACAGAACAGGTAGACACATTTACTTACCTAGGTATTACTCTGCAGAAGGAAATGAAATGGAGGCCATCATACTATGACACTGAACCATCGTCAATTAGCTGGTGCTCTAAACAATGAATTTAAAACATCTTTGACAAAGCCAGTTAATGTGGTGCTGCAGATTTATAATGCAAAAGTAGTGACCTTGGTCTTATATGGGGCATAACTATGGGGCTTTGAGAAACTCACACAGCTAGCCACAGCAGAAAATAGGTTCCTCCGTATGGCCACCAGCCTGCTAAAAAGCACTTCTGTGCTACACTTGCTGAATGACCTAGACAGGAAAGCACTGGTAGACTTAGCTAGGCTACGCCCTATCCTACACCGGCGCTGAATCTGTTGTACTCCGGAACATGCTACCTTTGCGGATGGTCTCAGGAAAATTTTCGAGGCGGATCATTTCTACAAAATCAGCTGGCTATGAGATATCAGAGTTGCCCTGATCAGCATGGGTCTGCCGAACCTGTGGGAAACCCCATCTAGTACCCAGTTCCCATCAGAAGATATAATTAAAGAAAGATATTGGGAACTGGTTGAACAAAATACTATCAGAAATAGTGACTGTACAACACTGACTGGGTGCTTTTTAACATTTAAATCCTGGCCAAGCTTCGAGCATTACTGGGATATAATATTAAAACATTTTAATTGCAAACTGTATTTCCCATGCAGAGTAGGTTGCCTACCATTAAAGTATTTTACCGTTAAATGAGCTACACCAGGCGACAATAAATGCCCTACTTGTGCCAACCAAGAAGAAACCTACTCCCACGTATTTTTTGTCTGCCCCGCCTACGCTGGTCCCCGTAAAGTATGGCTTGTGAAGACTTGTAGGAACTTGGGTACTAGACTAAGTAGCGTTGCCCTGAGAATTTTGCGTACTGATCCATCACCTTGTTATGCAATCCCAGTAGCCAAGTTTTAGAGATGGATATGGTCCATAAGATCACAACTACTGACTGTGAACCATTGAACTTGGAATTATGCCCACTTGTGGATGTGATATCAATACCATACTCCTGAGCTTTGGCATTCCCCAAAAACTCCAATGTCCTCGTTTCCTACTTGTAATCACCCCTGTTGTTGCTTTCGTCTCATGAATTTGTTTTTTTTAACATATTGGAATACATTGATTTTCTCTTATGATTATTTGTACATGTTTAAAAAAAATGTTATCAACTATTTTACACTTTGAAATAGTATTTTATGTAACAGTGCTTTTATGACATGCAGTGTCGAATAAAGATTATCTGTATTGAATTGAAATACTACAGATGTTTTTTTAAATCATGTATAAATTAATTTTCTAACATATAATGAATAATACACTTTTCGTAATAATAAACATATTTTCAAATATATAATCAATTGTTTCTATTGTCACTGCATTTAATGCCCCAAGTTTTGTCAAGATAGGTTTGACAGTTAAGAAACGTAGGTGGAAGCATTTGTGGCTGCTGGACAAGCTGGCCGCCTAGACCGGCACCTCCTCATGTCGGCAGACGACCAGAGCTATTTGGAGCCTGTTTCTTTGCAATTTTCCTGTGAATTCAGGTGTTTTGAACATCAAAAGGAAGGGTGAGCCTACATTGCATCTTCTACGGTATTTTGGTGATTTCTATGACCTTTTTTCAGGTCCTTTCTATGTTTGCTCACTACGGCAGCAATTTTAGTGCATCTGACTTCCAACTGAGGAGATTATTTGCTTCTGCCTTTCTTCTGAGGTATTGACGCAGGAGCTTTTGCTATTTCACTCCACTACCTTAAGGATCTTTTATTATGTTGTGCATTCCTTTGGCTTCCCTGCTCTGTTCTACAAAACTTACATGAGGCTCACTATGCTGAGGTCATTTTTTTCTTCCATTCTTAATTCGTCTCTGAGGCTGGGGTATTTTGTTTCTGACCATGTTTCCTTCTATTTTTGGGTTGACCCTCCCTACACTTTATGTGCAGACTGAAGAAACTTAAGACGTCACTCTTCATGCTACGTCCTCTTCACAGTAATTAACGTCGTTCTTAAGATCAGCCAACTGTCATTTGAGGAGTACTCCTTCTATGCCCAACATTTATTTATTTATTTATTTGGCACAATTGTAGAGCGCTCTTTTACCCGGAGGTGTCCTGGCGCTGGTAGGGTAGACTGGTGTGAGTGAGCGTGCTTACTGAGTGAAGAGCCATGTTTTGAGTCCTCTTCTGAAGGCCATCACACCCTGAGTTTGTCTGAGCGCAAGTGGGAGTTTGTTCCAGGCCTCTGCCGCCCCAACAGAAAAGCTCCTTTTGTCGTCCTCACCCTATTCATCAGCTAATAGCTCATCAATAGCGTCCTCACCTATTCACAAGAGAGTAAAGCAAGACCCCCCTCTCCTGGGAAATATTCTTCTCCTATTTCTCTTGATCTGGTTTTTGAAGGAATTCGAGCACTTTGTCCTTTTGTGGAGGAAACCAATAGGTGCATCCAAAATTTGGACGACAACTGGTCTCAAATGGAATTCAGATTCTCAGTTTTAGAACAATGTGTAAGTGATGTGCATGATGAATCTTTGAAAATTGCAATACTGGAGAAGGAGGTGGTGGTATTAAAAGCTCAATCTGAAGACTTGGAAAATAGAAATAGAAGGAATAACCTGCGCCTTTATGGTCTTCAGGAGGGATTAGAGGGAGCAGACCCTGTATCCTTTTTCACAGCTTTTTTGCCTTAGCTGGTGAACTTGACCCCCTCGACACACCTGAATATTCAAAGAGCGCGTAGTCTCAATCAATCAATCAAAGACATTTATAGAGCGTACTACTTACCCGGAGGGTCTCAAGGCGCTTGGGGGGGGGGGTGCTGCTACTGCTTGAACAGCCAGGTCTTGAGCTTCTTCCTGAAGGAGAGGTGGTCTTGGGTCAGGCGCAGGTCGGTCGGGAGGGAGTTCCAGGTCTTGGCGGCCAGGTAGGAGAAGGACCTTCCTCCTGTTGTCGTTCTTCGGATGCGGGGGACGGCGGCGAGGGCGTGACTGGCTGATCGGAGGTGGCGTTTGGGAGCGTAGAAGTTGATGCGGTTGTTGAGGTAGCTCGGGCCTTGATCATGTAGGGCTTTGTGTGCGTGGGTGAGGAGACGGAAGGTGATTCTTTTGTTGACGGGGAGCCAATGCAGGTCTCTCAGATGTCCGGAGATGTGGTTGTTTCGTGGGATGTCGAGGATGAGTCTGGCTGAGGCGTTCTGGATCCGCTGGAGTCTCTTCTGGAGCTTGGCTGTGGTTCCGGCGTAGAGGGCGTTGCCGTAGTCCAGTCGGCTGGTGACGAGGGCCTGGGTGACCGGCTTCCTGGTCTCGGTGGGGATCCACCGGAAGATCTTCCGTAGCATGCGCAGGATGTTGAAGCATGACGAGGAGACGGCGTTGACTTGTCTGGTCATGGAGAGGGAGGAGTCCAGGATGAAGCCCAGGTTGCGTGCGTGGTCTGTCGGTTTGGGTGCGGTGCCCAGGGCAGGGGGCCACCAGGAGTCGTCCCAGGCGGAGGGCGAGGAGCCCAGGATGAGGACTTCGGTCTTGTCTGAGTTCAGTTTCAGGCAGCTGGTCGTCATCCATTCGGCTACATCTTTCATCCCTTCGTGAAGGTTGGCTCTGGCGGCGGCGGGGTCGTTGGTCAGGGAGAGGATCAGCTGGGTGTTGTCGGCGTAGGAGATGATGTTGAGGTTGTGTTGGCGTGCGATGGCCGCGAGGGGGCTCATGTAGACGTTGAAGAGGGTGGGGCTCAGCGAGGATCCTTGAGGGACGCCGCAGATGACTTCGGTGGCCTCTGACTTGTACGGTGGTAGACGGACTCTCTGTGTTCTTCCGTGGAGGAAGGAGACGATCCATTCCAGTGCCTTCTCCTGGATTCCGACGTTGCTGAGGCGCTGCACTAGGGTGCGGTGGCAGACAGTGTCAAATGCCGCGGAGAGGTCTAGGAGGATGAGGGCCGCTGTTTCTCCGTTGTCCATCAGGGCTCGGATGTCATCGGTGGCAGCGATGAGGGCGGTCTCGGTGCAGTGGTTGGCTCGGAAGCCAGACTGTGAGGGGTCGAGGGATCCATTCGTCTCGAGGAAGGCGGCCAGCTGTTTGTTGACGGTCTTCTCGATGACTTTGGCTGGAAACGGGAGGAGCGAGATGGGGCGGTAATTCTTGAGTTCGGTGGGGTCCGCTGTTGGTTTCTTTAGTAGAGCGCTGAGTTCGGCGTGCTTCCAGCTCTCCGGGAAGGTGGCGGTGTCCAAGGAGGTGTTGATGATGTCCCGCAGGTGGGGTGCGATGACAGCGTCGGCCTTGTTGAAGACGTGGTGAGGGCAGGGGTCGGTCGGAGATCCGGAGTGGATGGAGTTCATCATGCGGACGGTGTCTTCGGTGCTGATCGGAGTCCAGGCGCGGAGGGTGGTGGTGGGCGGCGTTGCTGCGGTCGTGGCGTGCGTCGGTTGAATGCTGAAGCTGTTGTGTATGTCCGCGATCTTGTTGTGGAAGTAGGAGGCGAGGGAGTTGCAGAGGTCTTGCGATGGGGTGATGTCGTTGTTTCCGGCGTTGGGGTTGGAGAGCTCTTTCACGATGTTGAAGAGTTCTTTGCAGTTGTGTGCGTTGTTGTCCAGCCGGTCCTTGAATGCAGTTTTCTTGGTGGCGCGGATCAGTTGGTGGTGCTTCCGGGTGGCAAGCTTGAGGGTGGTCATGTTGTCCGGTGTTGGTTCCCTTCTCCAGACTTTCTCGAGGGCTCGGCAGTTCTTCTTGGAGCTCTTGAGTTCTTCGGTGAACCATGGGGCTTTCTTGCTGCCGGGTCTGCTGGGCGGGGTCCTCAGAGGGGCGAGTTCGTCAGCGCAGTTGCTGATCCACTTCGTGAGGTTGTCGGCGGCCTGGCTGGGGTTCGCTGAGCTGGCGGGAGGGTGCTGGCTCAGGGAAGCGGCGAGCTGGTCGGCTGTGATCTTGTCTAGGTATTTGCCCTATCTCACTCTCCTCCTCATCCAAACTCAGAGGTGTCATCATGTTTTTCCTGCAGTCTACATACCTACTGAAAGTTCTCAATGCAACATAGGCTAAAAAAGCCACCTCTATGGTAAGGCTGTAAAATCTCTATTTCACAGGATGTCTTAAGAGCTACAGCTGTCAGGCGGAAGGAGTTCCTAGATCTTCATTCACAACTGCGTTCTTTGGGAACCCGCTTTGGTTTGTTTCATCCTTGCCTCTTTAAAGTTACATTCCAGAATAAAACCTGCTCCTTCACTGCTCCTGCAGAGCTACGACAATTTCTTCATTTACATTCTACGAGCTCCATGGAGACTTCAGCATCTTTGTCAAACTGATGTACTTTTGAGTCGAAAGGTTCTCCTTCATAGTATCCTAGTTTTTAGGAGTAGTTTCTCATATGTTTCAACAGTCTTACTCTTTATATTTATTTATGATCACAGTGTTTTTCACGATGATTGACTAACCTTCTGTTTCTTTTCAGATTCCTTGTTGTTCTTTATCCTAGTCATTTATCATGTTATGTTCCATTTGTCTGTCCACTCGTCTCCCTTGCCATGCCATCTTCCCAGTGCTTTCATTGACTCTTCCCTATTTGCTCATCTTCATCAGGTATGTAATTGCAGTCATCATTGATGACATGTACTGTCTCTCTTTCTCTGATCCTCTCTATTTTCTCCCCCATGCTTCTTCTCTCGAATTACGAGATGTTTCTTGGAACATTAAAGGATTAAATATTCCTATAAAGCGGCAGAGAATTTTATCTCATTTAGTTAAATATTCCCCTAACCTCATTCTACTTCAAGAAACGCACATTTCTGAACCAGAGTCCTTAAAGTTTAAACGAGGTTGGGTGGGTTCCGTTTTTGTTTCTCCTTCTTCAAATAAGAAAAGTGGCGCTATTCTTCTTTGCCACAAGAAATTAAATTTAGTAACTGTTTCTCAAGACATAGATCCTGAAGGCAGATGGCTTTTTGTTAAATTAATTAGTAATGATGTCCCCTTAAATATTTGTAATATTTATGACCCTACCCAAGCTGGAAATTCCTTTTGGCCCACCATTTCCCAACAATTTACTCAATATGCTGATGATTTGTTTATCCTGGGTGGTGATTGTTATCAAGTGATTGACCCCTTTATCGATCGTCAATCTTCAGTTACATGGCTTCCCCACAAAATGCATAAACAGTTCATTGCCTTTATATCCCAATGTGTTCTGGTGGCCTCACGGAGAATCTGAAATCCCTAAAATAAAGAATATTCTTTTTTCTCTCCTCCACATGGGTCTCTTTCTAGATACAACCATATTTTTGTTCCTAAATTACCCTCTCAAAATCTTATCGCTTCTTCTATTGAACCAATTGTAATCTTTGACCATGCCCATGTCATTACTGGCCTCGATTTTATCCTGGTGCATTCCAAATCCAATAGATGGAGATTCAATAATTCTCTCTTACTTAATCCTTACTTTACATCTTCCTTTTTGACTTTCTCTGAGGAATTTTTGGAGGTTCAAGCAGACCCTACTACCTAGGAGGATGAGTGCTGTGGTCTCGCTGTTGTCCAGCAGGATCCTGATGTCATCGTTGGCAGATATGAGGGCAGTCACGGTTCTGTGGTTAATTCAGAAGCCTGACTGGGAAGGGTCCAGGCATCTGTTTTCTTCGAGGTATCGGGTTAGCTGTCTGTAGTCATTTTTATCGATGACCTTGGCCAGGAAGGGGAGCAGAGAGATGGGCTGGAAGTTCTTGAGGTATCGTGGGTCTGCCTTAGAATTTTTGAGTAGGGCGTTAATCTTGGCATGTTTTCAGATCTCTTGGAAGGTTGCGGTCTCAAGGGAGAGATTGATGACGTTGCGCAGGTGGGGTGCGATGGTGCTGCTTGCTCTGTTGAAGAGATGCTGTGGGAATGGGTCCGACGGAGAGCCGGAGTGGATTGAGGGCATGGTCTTGATGGTGTTATTGATGCTCTAGCTGGCCCAGGCTAGCAGGGGGTCGTGGTCGTGGTGTACGGAGGGTCTGTTAAGTTGCTGTCTGTTGGGGCTGTCTGGGTGTTGAAGCTGTCATGGATGTCTGCTATCTTGCGATGAAAGAAGGTGGCGAGGGAGTCGCACGGGGCTTGCGGCGGCGGGATGTCGTTGGTGTTGGAGCTGGGGTTGGAGCGTTCCTTCACAATGTTGAAGAGCTCCTTGCTATTGTGTGCGTTGTTGTTGAGGTGGTCTTTAAAGGTGGTCCTCTTGGCCGCTCTAATGAGGTGGTGGTGGTGGCGGATGGCGTCCTTGTGTGCTGCGCGGCTGTTAGGAGTTTGTTCACTGTTCCAATTCTTCTCTAGTTTCTGGCAGGCTTGCTTGGAGGCCCGGAGTTCTGGGGTGAACTAGCTGGCCCTCTTGCTGGTGTCTCAGTGGGGGGGGTTTCTTCAGCGGGGCAAGGGTGTTGGTGCAGTCCTCGATCCAGTGTCTGAGGCTGTGGGCAGCGTCGTCGGTGTTGGAGGGTTCGGTGGGTGGGCTGAGAGCGAGGTTTGTGTGTAGTTTGTCTTCAGTGATTTTTCTTCAGCAGCAGCGGGGGATCTGTTTGGTGTGGTGGTGTGTGATGGGTTTCTGGAAGGCAAAGGGGATGCAGCAGTGGTCGGTCCAAGGGAGTTCGGTGGTGTGGCTGATGGAGACGTACGTGCTTGAGGAGAAGACTGGGTCGATCTTGTGGCCGGCAGAGTGAGTGGGCGTTGTGATGAGTTGCTTCAGTCTGAGGTTAGCGAGGTTATCGATCAGGGTTGTGGAATTGTTGTCGTTGTTCCCAAGGTGAAAGTTCAGGTCTCCGAGGAGGATGCAGTCGGTGTAGGTCAGGGTGTGAGTGCTGATCAAGTCGGCGATGAAGTCGCTGAACTGGGGGCAGGGTCCAGGGGGGTCGGTAGACAAGGGTGCCTCTGAGAGTGGAATTAGGGTCTGTGTGGATCTGGAAATGCATGTGTTTGGCGGTGCTGAGCGCGTCGTTGGTGCTAGTCGAGACCCTGATGCTGTTCTTGTGGACGATAGCGATTCCTCCGACTCCGTTGGTACGGTCTCTGTGGGTGATCTTGTAGCCGTCTGGGATGGGTGTGGAGGAGTCGTTAAACCAGGTTTCTGTCAGGAAGGCGACATCTGGGGATGTTGTGATGAGCAGGTCCCAGAGCTCAAAGGCATGCTTGCGTGCGGAGCGGGTGTTCAGTAGTATGCATTGGAGGTGGTTAGGGTCTTTGTTGGCAGGTGGTTCGTTGGCTCTGAGGCTGGTGTAGCTGCAGTTCCGGCAGGTGAAGGGGCCGTGAGTGCGTTTTGGGGCGGTCTTGAAGCAGGTGTGGCTCCATCCGGAGTTGAGAGCGTACAGAGTACTGGCATCGTAGTGGCGGCAGTCGTCGTGGCGGGTGCGGGGGTCAGGGGTTCTGGCGCTGGGCGCAGTCCATGCGCGGACGGGCTCGCCTTAGGCAAGCCTCCTGAGGGCCAGCGACCCGGACGCACAATGGCTGGCATATATGGGGAGGTGGGAGGAAGGAGTAGCTCGGAGGCGGGGACAGCGAATGGGCAGTGGGCAGTCAGGGGTTGGGGCCACAGGGGACGCAATGGCGAGTGCAGTGAGGGACAACAAGGGGTAACAGGAGGAAAAAGGGGCACGAAAATTGAGAATAAAACGAGTGGGACAGAAGGCAAAACGGCACAAAAAACGAGTGGAGCAGAAGGCAAAAGGGGCACAGAAACGAGGGAAAAACGAGTGTCACAGAGGGCAGAAGGGCACAAAAAAACAAGTGGAACGGAGGGCAGAAGGGCACAAAAAATGAGGGGAAAAGGAGTGGGACAGAGGGCACAAAGTCACGAAAAATGAAGGAAAAATGAGTGAAACAGAGGGCATAAAGGCACAAAAAATGAGGGAATAACAAGTGAAACAGAGGGCAGAAAGGCACAAAAAACGAGAAAAAAAGAGTGAAACAGAGGGCAGAAAGGCCCGTAAAACTAGGGACAAATTAGATGAACAGAGGGCAGAAAGACACAAAAAACAAGGGCAAAACAAGTGGCACAGAGGGCAGAAGGGCACAAAAAAACGAGTGGAACAGAGGGCAGAAAAAGTCATAAACTTAGTCTTTGCTGTGTTGCTATTTAGGACTCGTAAAGAGCAAACATCTTCAAAATGTAGCAATGCATGCGGTCGGCCTCTAGGAGTTTTTTAAATGATAAGCGTGTCGTCTGCAAACATTAAAATTGGTATCTTTTTGCCTGCTAAAACCGGTGTGTCAGTGGGGATGGTAGTTAAAACTTTAGCAACTCCATTGATAAAAAGGCAATTACACACCCTTTACACACTCCTTTCTCTACAGGAAAAGGATCTGTTATGTTCCCCTGTGAGCCCCAGCATACTAAAATAAATCAGAAGACCAGGTCAATGGATCATTTCTACAAAATCAGCTGGCTACGAGATATCAGAGTTGCCCTGATCAGCATGGGTCTGCCGAACCTGTGGGAAACCCCATCTAGTACCCAGTTCCCATCAGGAGATATAATTAAGGAAAGATATTGGGAACTGGTTGAACAAAATACTATCAGAAAAAGTGACTGTACAACACTGACTGGGTGCTTTTTAACATTTAAATCCTGGCCAAGCTTTGAGCATTACTGGGATATAATATTAAAACATTTTTATTGCAAACTGTATTTCCCATTCAGAGTAGGTTGCCTACCATTAAAGTATTTTACCGTTAAATGGGCTACACCAGGCGACAATAAATTCCCTACTTGTGCCGACCAAGAAGAAACCTACTCCCATGTATTTTTTGTCTGCCCCGCCTACGCTGGTCCCCGTAAAGTATGGCTTGTGAAGACTTGTAGGAACTTGGGTACTAGACTAAGTAGCGTTGCCCTGAGAATTTTGCGTACTGATCCATCACCCCGTTATGCAATCCCGGTAGCCAAGTTTTTGAGATGGATGTGGTCCATAAGATCACAACTACTGACTGTGAACCATTGAACTTGGAATTATGCCCACCTGTGGATGTGATATCAGTACCATACTCCTGAGCTTTGGCATTCCCCAAAAACTCCAATGTCCTCGTTTCCTACTTGTAAACACCCCTGTTGTTGCTTTCGTCTCATGAATTTGTTTTTTTTTAACATATTGGAATACATTGATTTTCTCTTATGATTATTTGTACATGTTTAAAAAAAATGTTATCAACTATTTTACACTTTGAAATAGTATTTTATGTAACAGTGCTTTTATGACATGCAGTGTCGAATAAAGATTATCTCTATTGAATTGAAATACTACAGATGTTTTTTTAAATCATGTATAAATTAATTTTCGAACATATAATGAATAATACACTTTTCGTAATAATAAACATATTTTCAAATATATAATCAATTGTTTCTATTGTCACTGCATTTAATGCCCCAAGTTTTGTCAAGATAGGTTTGACAGGTAATAAACGTAGGTGGAAGCATATGTGGCTGCTGGACAAGCTGGCCGCCTAGACCGGCACCTCCTCACGTCGGTAGACGACCAGAGCTATTTGGAGCCTGTTTCTTTGCAATTTTCCTGTGAATTCAGGTGTTTTGAACATCAAAAGGAAGGGTGAGCCTACATTGCATCTTCTACGGTTTTTGGTGATTTCTATGACCTTTTTTCAGGTCCTTTCTATTTTCGCTCACTACGGCAGCAATTTTAGTGCATCTGACTTCCAACTGAGGAGATTATTTGCTTCTGCCTTTTTTATGAGGTATTGACGCAGGAGCTTTTGCTATTTCACTCCACTACCTTAAGGATCTTTTATTATGTTGTGCATTCCTTTGGCTTCCCGCTCTGTTCTACAAAACTTACATGAGGCTCACTATGCTGAGGTCATTTTTTTCTTCCATTCTTAATTCGTCTCTGAGGATGGGGTATTTTGTTTCTGACCATGTTTCCTTCTATTTTTGGGTTGACCCTCCCTACACACTTTATGTGCAGACTGAAGAAACTTAAGACGTCACTCTTCATGCTACGTCCTCTTCATAGTAATTAACGTCGTTCTTAAGATCAGCCAACTGTAATTTGAGGAGTACTCCTTCTATGCCCAACATGTCGTCCTCACCCTCTTCATCAGCTAATAGCTCATCAATAGCGTCCTCACCTATTCACAAGAGAGTTAAGCAAGACCCCCCTCTCCTGGGAAATATTCTTCTCCTATTTCTCTTGATCTGGTTCTTGAAGGAATTCGAGCACTCTGTCCTTTTGTGGAGGAAACCAATAGGTGCATCCAAAATTTGGACGACAACTGGTCTCAAATGGAATTCAGATTCTCAGTTTTAGAACAATATGTAAGTGATGTGCATGATGAATCTTTGAAAATTGCAATACTGGAGAAGGAGGTGGTGGTATTAAAAGCTCAATCTGAAGACTTGGAAAATAGAAATAGAAGGAATAACCTCCGCCTTTATGGTATTCAGGAGGGATTAGAGGGAGCTGACCCTGTATCCTTTTTCACAGCTTTTTTGCCTCAGCTGGTGAACTTGACCCCCTCGACACACCTGAATATTCAAAGAGCGCGTCGTCTAGGTATTTGCCCTATGTCACTCTCCTCTTCATCCAAACTCAGAGGTGTCATCATGTTTTTCCTGCAGTCTACAGACCTACTGAAAGTTCTCAATGCAGCATAGGCTAAAAATGCCACCTCTATGGTAAGGCTGTAAAATCTCTATTTCACAGGATGTCTTAAGAGCTACTGCTGTCAGGCGGAAGGAGTTCCTAGATCTTCGTTCACAACTGCGTTCTTTGGGAACCCGCTTTGGTTTGTTTCATCCTTGCCTCTTTGAAGTTACATTCCAGAATAAAACCTGCTCCTTCACTGCTCCTGCAGAGCTACGACAATTTCTTCATTTACATTCTACGAGCTCCATAGAGACTTCAGCATCTTTGTCAAACTGATTTACTTTTGAGTCGAAAGGTTCTCCTCCTTCATAGTATCCTAGTTTTTGGGAGTAGTTTCTCATATGTTTCAACAGTCTTACTCTTTATATTTATTTATGATCACAGTGTTTTTCACGATGATTGACTAACCTTCTGTTTCTTTTCAGATTCCTTGGTGTTCTTTATCCTAGTCATTTATCATGTTATGTGCCATTTGTCTGTCGACTCGTCACCCTTGCCATGCCATCTTCCCAGTGCTTTCATTGACTCTTCCCTATTTGCTCATCTTCATCAGGTATGTAATTGCAGTCATCATTGATGACATGTACTGTCTCTCTTTCTCTGATCCTCTCTATTTTCTCCCTCATGCTTCTTCTCTCTAATTCAGAGATGTTTCTTGGAACATTAAAGGATTAATTATTCCTATAAAGCGGCAGAGAATTTGATCTCATTTAGTTAAATATTCCCCTAACCTCATTCTACTTCAAGAAACGCGCATTTCTGAACCAGAGTCCTTAAAGTTTAAACGAGGTTGGGTGGGTTCCGTTTTTGTTTCTCCTTCTTCAAATAAGAAAAGTGGTGCTATTCTTCTTTGCCACAAGAAATTAAATTTAGTAACTGTTTCTCAAGACATAGATCCTGAAGGCAGATGGCTTTTTGTTAAATTAATTAATAATGATGGTCCCTTAATTATTTGTAATATTTATGACCCTACCCAAGCTAGAAATTCCTTTTGGCCCACCATTTCCCAACAATTTACTCAACATGCTGATGATTTGTTTATCCTGGGTGGTGATTGTTATCAAGTGATTGACCCCTTTATCGATCATCAATCTTCAGTTACATGGCATCCCCACAAAATGCATAAACAGTTCATTGCCTTTATATCCCAATGTGTTTTGGTGGCCTCACGGAGAATCTGAAATCCCTAAAATAAAGAATATTCTTTTTTCTCTCCTCCACATGGGTCTCTTTCTAGATACAACCATATTTTTATTCCTAAATTACTCTCTCAAAATCTTATCGCTTCTTCTATTGAACCAATTGTAATCTTTGACCATGCCCATGTCATTACTGGCCTCGATTTTATCCTGGTGCATTCCAAATCCAATAGATGGAGATTCAATAATTCTCTCTTACTTAATCCTTACTTTACATCTTCCTTTTTGACTTTCTCTGAGGAATTT
Organism: Lissotriton vulgaris; assembly: GCF_964263255.1. Taxonomy (NCBI): domain Eukaryota; kingdom Metazoa; phylum Chordata; class Amphibia; order Caudata; family Salamandridae; genus Lissotriton; species Lissotriton vulgaris. The sequence goes on along the minus strand of NC_141696.1, from coordinate 905,148,538 downwards.
TTGGAGGTTCAAGCAGACCCTACTATCTATCCACAATTACTTTGGGACACCTTCAAAACTTCTGCTTGAAGTCATACCTCTGACTTTGTTTTTTGGAGAAAGATATCTTCCTAAACAACATCAAGTCCTTTCACTTGATATCAAACAATTGGAAGATCAATATTATACTTTTTCTTCCCCAGCTAACTTAAAGGATCTTATACATGGAAATTTAAAGTTTAACAAAATTTCCACAGATAATGCCTGTTCAATTCTGCTTCGAACTAGTGCCCGCTATTATGGTGGCCACAATAAAATGGGTAAGCTCCAGGCTAATTATCTGAAAATTTGTAAACAGTCCCATATTTTAGATTCAGTCAAAAATGATAAAGGTCTTCCTGTTTTTAAAGATTCCGAAACTCTAGCAGAATCTCAACCTCCGCCCTCTTTGATAGAAAACTATTTACTAAACTCTTAGATCTCCGTTGATACTCATAGAGACCTTTCTTCCCTGGAGGCTGTCATTTCTATATCTGAGATTCTTCAGGCTCTTCAGTCTCTTAAGACGTATAAGTCCCCTGGCTCAGATGGATTAATGGATTCACCCCCAAGCTCAGCAGGGATTAAGATAGAACACAGCACAATGCCCCCACCGCCCAGCATTGGAGCAGGTAAGACACCAGGAGATCCCCAGCTCCTGCATCATCGTCCCATTCTGTCAAAAGACATAAAAAAAAGAAAAGGAGGAATGCTGGGATTGGTATTTTTTGTACTCCCAGGAGAAGGGGGTGGAGTAGGGCTAGCATTCTTTTGTTCTTTTTTTCTGTCATGAGATATTAAAATCTCACTTTCTATGGATCAGACGAGGACAGGAGGGACCTTGGGAGGTAATGCCTTCCTACAGAAGTAGGTGCACCTTACTCCTGAATTTTCACTCATTGCCACTGCGAGTGATAGAAAATGTTTGCCTTTTTCAACAATAACTTTTAGAATTTTAAAACCCTTTATTCCCAAGGGTATATTACGCAGAGAATAAAAAATGTTGAACCCCATTCTGATAGGTATGTGTGCACCTTACTTGCATGAATATCAACATTTCAAATCCATTTACAGCACAATTGTGTATTTACATGTCACAAATTTGGGCGAATTGTCTGTGTGTGTAAACGTGACAACCAACAGATTTATACATGTTTCAGTTCAGTGAAACGGGTTTAAAGTATGTGGGATATCCAAAATATATTCCCAGGCATCATCCCACCATGAAACTGGTTAGAGTTACTATTTTAAAGAGTAGAAGCAAGTCTGCTTTCTGTGTGGTAATGAAGAACCAATACCCCAAAGAACAGCGAGAGTATACTTTAAGGAACACTGGGGCATATTACAAACAACTAGCGATAATTATCGCTATGTTGGTTTAGCGGAGATAGTTTTATCGCCGAGCTGCTGCGATTTTTATCGCTTAGGAACCTTGCTATTATCAAGGTATATCTCCTAAGCGATAAAAATCGGCCAAAATGCATGAATATCGTTGAAAAGTCAGCGATATTCATGCATTACCGAGCTAATGCTCTTAGCCATGGTATCCACCTACCGTTGGATGACATGGCTAAGAACTGCTCTGGGGCAGGTGTTAGCTTTTGGAGATATTCGCGCTTAGCCCGAATATCTCCAAAAGTTGGTAATAGGAGATAGCACTTTGCATGTCATTAGTTATAAATATCACTGACATGCAAAGCGGGGCCCACGATGGTCGCTATCTCCTACTAGCTGTCGCTAACTGGTGTTAGCGACAGCTAGGTAATAGGGAGATAATTTTATCTCCGCTTTCTTGGCTTTTAAAGCCATAAAAGCGGAGATAAACCCCCTTGAAATATGCCCCACTACTCATGCTAACACTCGTCAGCAGTAGCATCCACATTGCATCAACTATGTTTGACATACCACCGACTACAAGATTTCCAGTGAGAAAATGTAAGTGACAAATTCTAGTGTTATAAATATCCTTTTCAAAGTTTTCAATACCGACTCTGAGAGAATCGCTTATAATGGAGGCCACATACCTAGGAATGAATTCTTCTTATTGGATCAGGAAATTAATGCCGCACTTAAAAGAATACAAAAGGCCTGGAGCTAATAGAGGCAGGTCTGACCCCTCATCATCATCGCATCTGATAAAACACACTACTACTATTAAAAATCGAATTCAAGATCCCTATAGAAACATACAAAAACAGAACCCCAAAAATCCTGTATTAAAGCACTGACAAGAACAGATCAGTGTCCTTAAGCCTGTAGTACACAAAAGAATGGGGGCGGGGCGGTGAAATATGCAGGGCCGGACTTGTATAGGGCATGTATGGATTATTCATTTGAATTGTGCATAGGAAGGACAAAACCAAGGAGAAATGTATATTTTTGTTCTGTATTCCATGGTTTGAATGCGCCTCCTACATAGAAGAGGAATGCGCGTTGGAAATACAATTTAGACAACAAATAAAAGTGACAAGTAATAGGTTTTCTAATATTGTTCTATATGTTTGATTCCTTCGGTTAGCATTGTATCGAGGCTTCTATTAGCATAAATAGCACAAAAATGTCCCTGAATCAATTCACCCAATTAAATAGCGATGCAAGTGTATCAGGACAAGCTATTCTCTATTGCAAAAATATCAGGCATCTTTACTTTTTAAAACAATGTTTTTTTGCAATATATTGTCATTATCTGAACAACTACATATATGAGGAGTTCTGCATTTTGAGTACGATAATCTTTTTGTTCATGTTCTTTCTCGGAACAATGCTCTCCCATTATTATTTGACGAAGTGCTTTTGCTTTTCAAAAGTTTCTATTATTAGAGCCACAAAAAGCTACATACTATTAGAACTGCAAGTACTGAGTTACAGACTAGCTTTCGTTTTTCCTAACCACTTTATTGCTGCACATATAACAATTGTCTAACTACCGAGACCCTCATTCCAAAGTAAGTGGGGAATCTGAATTGGTACACAATTAGTTTTTCTGCCCAATTTCCTATTTTATGTAAGGTGGCAATATTTTTCTGATAGGCTCTTTTTTCCTGCACACATTAGTTCAGGTTTTAACTAAATGGATCTATCTGGTGAATACAAGTTACAGTTTTGAGTATTATAGCTCTGGAAGGGGTAAACATGCATTTTGATCAATACAAAATACATACATTGTAAATTATCCCTCATACCAATCAGCAGGACATTGAATGGGGAGGTAAGTCATCATCGTAGAACCTTATTTCGGTTTTTAAGAGGTAAAACCATAAAAAACCACACACAATAAAACAATAAACAATCAAAAATTAAAAGACTGTCTCATCATCACACCTTTTAAAGAAAACATGCAATTTGAAAAGAGGAACGTTCATCATGTAATAATTGTAAGTGAATCAAAGCTGGTCGAATCTGTACACAGTTAAGATATTTGTAGAACGGTATTAGACATCTCATCCAAAGGTGTTCATAAAAATCATACTATATTATCAAATGGAGGGTATTTTGTGTGGATATCTAATCACAACCACAAGGGTATATATTTATTTACTTGGCTCCGACCTCTCAGAACTGCAAATAAGCAATGTACCAGGTTAAACACTGCACCCTGCCCTATGAGCTGATTTGGGCTTTCCCCAGGGATCACATATGTGTGAAAAGGGAAGGTTTGGGCATTGCAATTCATGTTCTCATAGATTTCAGGCACAACTGTAGTCACATTCATATTTGTGACAAAAGACTGTAATAAATGAAACAATCAACTGAGACTTGTGAAAATTGCAAGCGTGCAATAAAGTGCAAACTAACTGCTCTAAATAGGACAATATGTTCACTTACCATGTAACCCACTGTATTTTCTTGAACAGGTAAGGGAATGGGTACCATTTAATGCATTTAATGTTGTGTATACATTGGAGTGGGTGAGACTGCATACATATTTCCTTATACAATATATGTATATTTTGACCTTTTGCACGAAAACCATGCAATGCACATGCTTAGTGTATTAGTTGATCATCTTGATGCCATTTTCTACTTAAACTAGTCACTCATGTGGATATAATTACGTAAAAAATATAGGCATAAGAAAAAATGTGTGTGAATTAAGTGACAGCCAATAAGTGGGATGGATTTATGTAAGATAAAGTTAACCTAAACCTAGTATCAACTCACACCTGTGGTGAGACAGGTTGAAAAGCGAGTGACCATAGGTGTAAAATGGTCTAAGTGCAAGCTTTGATAATGTTACACCTGAATAGACCTACAGTGTTCATACCATTAGAAACCCTATTGGTTGATGATTTCTAAGAGCTTGCGTATCAAAAAAGTTACCAAAAAATAAAAGAACAGCCAAAGGCATGAATGGAGCACCCACAATTCCTGATAGTGTGGGGCATGATATTGGTGTACTATGAGGAGTTGAAAATGACCGTAAGTATTGGTGTTTCCAGGCAAATTCTGTGGATGTGTTCCACCGGGGTTTACCAGGCAAAATATAGCCATGAAAATCAATGAGACTGCAGAATTGCAGCACAACTTGGAATGTCACTTGAGCCAGTAGCTCCCATTCCTGGTTGAATCAGTGTTTTCCCTGATCATCTGAAAGAGGCTTTAGGTGTGCAAATTATGGGGCATATTATCAAGGACAGGCGATACATTATCACCACTTTTATCGGCAGGAAACTGCCGATAAAGCGGCGATAATGGCCTTGATAATATGCTCTATGAATTCCAATCGAAGCCCATGTTAGATGTGAACACATCTAACATGGGCTTCGATTGGAATTCATAGAGCATATTATCAAGGCCATTATCGTCGCTTTATCGGCAGTTTCCTGCCGATAAAAGCGGCAATAATGTATCGCCTGTCCTTGATAATATGCCCCTATGTTTCCCAAAGTGCAGTGGTGGAAATACAGTAGCACCTTCAACTGTTTGATGTACCTCCTTTGATTGCTACTAATTCATCTTCACACTTGTGTCAGACATCTAAAAGTAAATGTAGGCTTCTAAGTCTTGACATACTTTAATTTTGCTGTAATGTTCATTGCAAATGCCAATGGGACTCATACATTTGGCATAAACAGATTCATTCATCGGTTCAGTATGCACAAAGCTGACCTATATATTTTGTGATAAGAACCTGCATGTCTCATATACTGGAGTGCCACTAATCTTATGCATTTGTAGTACTTATATCTATGCCCTGGATATGTAAGTGGCATGAGAAGGCCTGGATTTAACAGCATCCAGTGTATCTGGCTTCACATTACAGTGATATATTAACATATTTCTTCGATACTGATAAAGTGATTAACTAGTAGGCTGCTTGCTATGCCAGTATGGGGATGAAAAGAAAATTCAATGTTGGGATGCTAAGGAAATGTGAATGTCTGGTGATTTTCTTGTTCGAAATACATTGACGAAGTCTATTTCGAAATATAAAGGTGTCCCACCAGTTTGTGATTGCTTTAGATGCCATCTAACAAATATATGATCAACTCTCTCTTTCATCTTTAAAAATGATTTTCAATAGTCTCTTGCAGAAAATGAAAAATTTTCTTGGAATTTATTGGAAATGCAGCTTAACATGCAGTGCAGGCCAATATCACATTTTCTATTAGCACAATTCTATTTGATAATTAGCAATCTTAAGTGTTTTTTAATTGAAGAGTTCTTTATTGACAAATTGATCCCTTGAGCTTAGAGCCTCTCCCAAAATAGCTTGTTCAGAACGACGTTTTCCACAGCTCAAATTACTAATTAGGCCCTTTTTTGCGCGTTAGAAGTTAGAAGCTGTTCTTTCCATGTCGCAACTAAATCAATCAAATGAAAAGTTCAATAGATGTTTGTGTTGTTTTCTAAACATTTTCACAATTTGTTCAATTTCTTTAAATGTTCCGTTGGCATTTCTTTGTTGCCAATGAGTGGTCAACTTCCTTTAAAATTATTCGAAGCCGAAAATATAGTCAGTGTTTTGTAGTTTAAAGAAAGGCTTCTATATATTTTATATCATATGTAGACATTTGTCGAGTAGATAATACACATTTTGACAGAAGTTACTTTCCAAGGTCACAATGTAATATGTAAAGTTATATGGTAGATGTATATCACACTTATTTCCCGCTTAGTTTGTTCATGACCTCACACCATCATTCATGAAATAAAACCTAGAATCAGCTCTTGTTATTGATGTCCAATATGTTACACTAGCCCAACTGGCTTTTAGGAGTGGCACGACCTCATGTAGTCTATGCTTTAAAAGGATTAAAGATCTTTGCTGCATCGAAGTAATTACCTGCCAAAGTCAATACTAGAATAGAAAGAAATAGCCTATTAAAAAGCATTCATGTTGACTAAGTTCAATCGGTAGCACAGGCCTGTAGATAACTGGGCCCATATTTATAAGATTTTGCATCTCCCTTGCAAGGGGATGCAAGTGTGATGCAAACCCTAAATAAGATGTGTCAAGCCACACAAGACCACCTTATGTGGCCCTGCATGGCCTGATAAATCTAAAGTAACATAAGGCAGTGCAAATCGGGGCCTTGCATTACTCTGGCAGGGAGGTGTGCTATGGGTGAAGAGTGGGTGTTCCCACGCACCCAACCATGGGTTCTCACACATTCCGAGATTTACCAGCACTGATAGACATGGGAATGCATCAGAATTGTATGCCTCCCCACCAGAGGCACAACAAGGAGAAATATCTTTATTTCTCCTCGCTGTTTCCTCTTTCTACGTGTGCTGCATTTTGCAGCACACATAGAAAGAGGAAAATACCTCTGAGGATTGGTTTTTGTGCAGGAAGGTGCCCTTTCCTACACAAAAACAATATAACCTTCAATGCAAGCACTTTGCACCATGGAGCAAGGGTGTCTACATTGGCCATAGGTAGCAGTTTGTGTGCCAGTGCAGGCAGAGAGCAGGAATGCGCTGTTTAATGTTAAATATACACTCCTGCCTGCTTCTTTTCATGCAGTGCAAATTGTTGATACATGTGGCCCCCAGAGTGCAAGAAATGTACTTGGATAATTAAGTGCTTCCAGTGAATTATTTAGTATGTACTCCCCACCCTAACTGAAGGAATTTGGTAATGGTGAATCCTTTCCTAATGGCTGGGTAAGGTCGGGTTCTGGAAAATGATTATTGCAAAATCACAGATTGCTGAACTGCTTTATTGCGTATGGTAATAAAACCCTTACAAACTAAAAAACATTAAAACTAATTATTTGAAAAATTATTACTTATTGATACAACAAAGCAATAATCACTTAAAAATACATGATCAAAGATTTGGCTGAAGTGAATTAGGCTAATCACAATTGCATTGATGTATTATAGTTGACTATGTGGACAAATTAAGTGTGGTGGTGGCTGGCCTTCTCTTATCTGACCTCTCGAGGGACATCTTAAGGGTTTTGGTGGGCCCCGGAGCCAAACGTATTTTGGGAGCCCCTGTTCAGAATATCTATGAATTTATTATCTATTTTCAGCTCTTTCATGCCCGTTTAGCCAGGTCATTGACAGTGCACAGGGAACCTCGTCCAAATTCTAATTGTGCGTCCATCTAATATTCAGGGGTAGTGATGTTTTCAATATTGGAACACAGCAGCAGCTCACTAATATTACTGCAATTAATCTCTGTCTCACACTCCCATTTCGCATATGTGAGATTCTGTATTGATCTAAAAGAAACTTTGTTAATGGATGTTGCATAAAACACAAACAGTTTAAGAATTGATCAAGGTCACCAGAGCAAGCCTCTCTTCAGAACAGAGAGGTGTCTCTATCAAGGGGTCCCCTGATAGGCTGTGGCCATGGGTCAGAGCCCACTTTGCCCGTGCCTTAAAACGTCTCTGGACCTCTGCCAGCATAAAAAACTTTGTAAGGGCGATATTTAATTGCAATCTGTTGTGGTTCTAGCATGCAATGATTGCTCGTCTACAGTAGCAAATACCATGCTCAAGAAACAATTTTCTCAACAAGGTTCCAGTTTACCTAGTAGACAAGAACAGATGCCAATGATGTGGCATAGGGTACAGACATCACTGGGCTGAGATTTAATTCATGGTGGAGCAAAACCGAATGTTTTTTGTTCCTCATTCACCTCAGATCACAGTCGACGGTAGGTGGGCTGTCAATACCATTTCTAGGCTTCAAGGAAACGTAGGCAATCAAATTGGAGACCTGGGGCAATGCCCTCCTACTGGTATGTCGTAACCCCCAGAATGCTACTGATCCCTTTGTAGAGGGGCAGAAGATCTCCCTCTCTTCAGGTGGATTATGACCAAAGGCTGCTGGTGTGGCCCTGCAAATGATGGAAACTAGACGAAGCAAGCAAGGCCCGACCAAGCCTGAGAGTATCCAAAGAGGCATAATCATAGGACCCAAAGGATAATTTGATAGTATTAAAATTTTAACGATTTTAAAACCCTAGACTTCACCCATCTCAAGTCAAACTAACGCAGAGACCAATTGAGCAGGCAGTACCATATTGTTATCCCCTTTCTATTCTGCAGTCTGACCAATTCTGTCTTAGAGGTCTTATATATAGAGGACAGCCATTCTGAGTGCATGGGATGTGTGCCCCCATCTCCTGCAAATTTCTATCCTTGCGAAATTGCGTAGAATAGAAAACCCCCTTATGGGACCTGTAACTTCACTGCTTCTTCCAAAAATTATCAAAGTGAGGGAACTTTGAACTGGGGTTCCCATAATATCAGTCAATTCACAAAAATATCCCTGTACCAAGGACAGTTAGTATTGTCTATCTACTCAACATGAGTGTACACTATTCTGGAAATATTACTACAATGTGCCAGAAAAAAAACCTTTCTCTTCACAGTGAGGTGTGTGTTCTCTAATGTCTTGCTGTCCACAACAAACCACTGTTTGTATCTAAAAACCTAGAGTTTCAGGGTAGCAATCAACTCACTATTCCCATAATATCAGCCAAAGTTGCCCCTACCCTCTCCCAGAACTCTGTAAGCCCAGGGCAGTCTTTGAGCATAAGTATGTTGGAAGATTTGCTAGGTCACATTTCTTACAGATTACAGGGGGGCATTAGGTATTAAAGCAAGTCTTGCTGGAGATACGTAGGCTCTATGAGTGGTGAAATAGTGGTTCCTTCTAAGCCAGGCAGGTTTTACAATAGCAAACAAGGTTTGGAAGGAAGTCTGCCACTAGTCCTCCCAGTTCTCGTCTGGCTTATGAGTTTTCCACAGATATTCCGTCAATTAAAATTCTCCAACTCTGGCTTCCTCTATAGCCCAGTAAAAAAAGGAGCCCTCCTTTCTCATCCCGTGTCTTAACATCAATTGCTCCTCAAGAATGTTCCCTATACCTATTGGCTTTTTGAAATTCTGTGACCAACTCTACAATTGTGAGTATTTAAACCTAGACATGCCCTCCTCTAGCTTACTATGTAGAGATACCCATGGTAAAAGTGACCCCTCAAAAGTCAAATCTCTCCACACAGTAAGCCCAGCTGTTCTGAGTGGTGTGGCTTACTTATCTTTCAGACATTCTGGAGTCCCTGGTGAGTCCCATAAAGGGGCGTCCACTTGAAAAATAGTTCAAACCCATACATTGATTTATTCTGGCCCACATATGGGCTGCGGCCAATAGAACTTTTAGTCTGATCTTTTTAAAGCACTTTTAGTCACTGTATTTAAAAAGGAACCCCTCCAGTGGCAATCCCAGCCCCTCAATCATAGCAGAAAACATGGCTTCCCTATTTGTGATAACTTGGGATTTAATGAGCATCCTAGAATGTGATAGTTGAAAGGCCCTGTCATAGTACTGAAGATCCGGGAGGGTGAGTCCCCCTTTCTCCCTTCTATGCTTGAGCTTCTTCCATGCTATCCTGGTGGCCTTGAATGCCAAATGAAATTATTTGAGAGATTGCTGTAACTTATCAAATGCAATATTCGGTAATATGATCATTTTAAATAAGTTGATCCGACCTAGGATGGTCAGTGGGAGATGGGCCCAGGACTTCATAAGTTTCTGGCAATCTCTAGAAATATTAGTAAGATTGGTCCCAGCAATCTTGTCTATGTTCTGTACCTTCCTGACTCCAAGATATCTCATCTCGCTCTTTGTCTGGTATTGGCACTCCGGCAGATTCCACACCATAATCTCTGTCTTCTCTGTATTCACCTCGTAGCCAGAAACCAGACTGAAATCTTGTGCGAGTCTGATAACCTGATGAAAAGACTTCTCTAGCTCAGATGACAAAATGAGGATGTCATACGGGTACAGTGCTACCTTCTTCTCCCACCATCCAAACCTGAATGATGTGATACTCGGCTCATCCCTTAAACACTGATCAAAAGGCTCAATGTATAAATCAAAAAGAAGGGGTGAGAGTGGGCAGCCGTGTCTGGTACCTCTAGTAATCTTAAAGGGGTTGGTCAGTTTCCCTTTTACTAGCAGTCTTGCCTGCGGGTCTCGGTATATGAGTTGTATGGTGCGGCAAAATCTTGGTCCAAGATTAAACTTTCCCATTACTGCAGAGAGATATGTCCAGTTGACCCTATCAAAAGCCTTGGTGGCATCCAATGTCATCGCTGGAAGTGGTAGAGAAAAAGTGGATGCCTCATCTGTAGCTCCAATAAAATAGTGTGTGAGATCAAATAGGTTTCTACCTCTTATAAAACCTTTCTGATCCAAATGCAGGAGTCCGCCTACTACTGTGCCCAACCTATCCACAAGAATCCTCGTAAAAACGCTACAATCTGTGAATAGGAGGGAAATGACAGCCCATAAGACCTACAGTTTACAATTAGTGAAATCCTAGCTTCACCCCATGATGCAGGAGGACTATCCCCTTCCGATAGTATATTATTAAAAGGTACAGTCATAATCGGGATTATGCGTCTTCCAAAGGTCTACACAATTCCGCAGTAAGCCCATCAGGCCCTGCAGCCTTTCCCCTATTACAAGCGAAGATGGCCTTCCTAACCTCATGCTCGGATATATCCATTTCCAAATTTTCTCTCTGAAGGAGTTTAATGAAGCAAACAGTTTTCTAAATAGCCAATCCATGGCACAGACTCTGTCTACTTCTCTGTCTTCTTTATATAACTCCTGGAAAAAGGAGAGAAAAGTGTTGTAACACAAGGAGTCAGATAGATGCTTGACAGAAGTTTATTTGCAGGAGAAAGCTGAAACAACCACCATCGACAGGTACTCAAGCTTAACTGTACATAGTTAACAGATGGAATGTCCAAGTAAGGAAGAATCATAACAATTCCAATAGAACAGAGAAAGTGGAATACTACACACCTTCCCCCCTAAAAAAAAACAAAAAAAAACATTTAAAAAAAACTAAGATGAAAGAAAAAGAAAAAGGAAAAAAAAAAACTCAATGAATATAGTCACGTAACTTTACAGGAGTATGTTTAACACAGACACTTTTCCTTTGGGCAAAATCATTAGAGACATCAGAATTCTGTATGGGAACAACATCAGAATTCTGTATGGGAACATCGTCAGAGTTTACATCATGCGTTGCACTAGACTGTTCACCATTCTGATCGCAATTGTCAAACATGGGAATAGGAGCATTTTGACTCTCACATCCAACAGTGTCAAGCAGAGGTGAATAAGATGCATCGTTTTGTTCAACAGAAACATCAGGCTTAAAGCTAGAATGATCAGTGGTGGAAGGCAAAGAAGAACACGATCTAGTATCTGAATTCAAACTTGAATTCAAACCTTTACACAAAGAAATTCTCCTAAAGTTCCATATTTTGCCACCCTCAACTCTCACAGCTTTGGAAAAAACCTCAGTAATCTTGCAAGGGTCCGACCATTTGTTCCACTTGTTATCAAAAACCCTACCAAACTTGACACGTACAAAATCACCCACCTTGACCTTCCGGCAACAATTTCTAGATGACAAAAAACTAGTTTTAATTTTCTCTTGATATTTCAAAACTCTGTCCTTAACTTTGTCAGGATCCACTGAGGATTCACAGGAAAACTTAACCTTCATCCACCAGGGAAGAAGTTTAGATCCAGGTTTCCTACCTCTCAGTAACTCAAACGGAGATAAACCTGTAACAGAGTTGGGAGACGTGCAGTATGACAGCAATGTAGCACACAAGGTTTTCTTCCAATCCAAATTACTCCTAATAGCTAGCTGAATGGACTCTCTGATGACTCTATTGAAGCGTTCCGTTTGACCATTGGCCTGGGGGTTGTAATTTGACACCCTTTTGTGCACAATACCACACCTCTGGAGAAAAGACAAAAACTCTTTGCTAATAAATTGCGGTCCATTGTCCGACACAATTTCAGCAGGAATGCCTTCCCTACAAAAAACCTCATCTAAAAAAACTGAATAACTTGGGTAGACCCAACCTTGTCAACAATCTTTAATTCTGGCCATTTGGAAAAATAGTCGATGAGAACCAACCCAAACACATTTTGGTGAGAGGATAAATTAAGAGGTCCAATTATGTCAATACCCAACTTATTCCAGGGGCAAGAAACAAATTCAACAGGAGACACATCCACAGCCAAAGGTTTGACGGTTTTGTCACTTTTAACACAAGGAGAGCATGAACTAACCCATTTGTCGACCAATTTATCAATGCTAGGCCACCAGTAAAATTCACGAATACGTCTCTTAGTACTTGACATGCCCATATGCCCTTCGTGAGCCGTAGAAATGATTTTACCTCTCAAAGAAATAGGTGGAACGATCTTATCACATCTGATAATGAAACCTTGATCAAACATAAGTTTGTCTTTCACCTTGAAAAAAGAAAGAATATCACCAGACAGATTTCGTTCCTGAGGCCAACCATACTGTAAATACCTTGTTAACAAAGGCAAACTAGGATCATTTGCCATAGCTTCTCTCCAATCAGTTTCAGAGATGCCACCAGAGAAACCTGCAGTACTGCAATCATTGACATCATCAATGTAAAAACAATATCAGAATCATCGCTCAATTTGCCAGAAAAAACAGAATTAACCAAAGGCAACCTGGACATGCTGTCAGCGTGCACATTTAAACGACCAGGAACATACTCAACAACACATTGAAATTCCTGTAACTTTGCGGCTAAACGTGCTAGACGCGCAGTTAACGTTCTACCACCACCAGCTGCCAACATGTTAATTAAAGGTTTATGATCAGTTCTTAGACGAAACCTAGTTCCCCAGAGGAATTGTCTAAAATGTTCAGAGGCCCAAGTGCATGCTAATAACTCTTTTTCAATAGTAGAATAGTTGTACTCAGCGCCCGCAGAGTTCTTGAAGCATATGAAACCACGCATTCTTCTCCTTTGTCTTTCTGCATTAAAACAGAACCCAAACCAACGTTGCTTGCATCCACGCACACTATACACTCTTTTCCAAGATCAAACGGCCTTAAAAAAGGAGCATTGGTAATTTCCTTCTTCAACGGATCAAAAGCATGCTGTTGATCATTGTTCCACAAAAATTTTGCATCTTTTTTTAATAACAACCTAAGGGAATGTACTTTTGAGGCATAGTCTTGAACAAACTTACTATAGAATTCGGTAAGACCCAAGAATGAAACTAGTTGTTCCTTATTCAAAAGTGCAGGAGCTTTTGATAGGCTTTTGATATGATTGAGTTTGGGTTTAATACCCAGAGCAGAGATTTCATGACCAAGATATTCAACTTTACTTTGCCTAAATTTACATTTAGATAACTTTAATGTCAACCCATTCGACAGGTACTCAAGCTTAACTGTACATAGTTAACAGATGGAATGTCCAAGTAAGGAAGAATCATAACAATTCCAATAGAACAGAGAAAGTGGAATACTACAAAAAGCTTCTCTAATCTCCTCATCTGTGGATACTGAAGAGGTGCTGTCCTCACTGTCTAATACGTTTTATTATATTCCACATCGTATCAGACTTGGTTGTCCATGCTAAGAGGTTGCTAGCTCCCTCTCCATATTCATAATGGGCCATTTTGCTAGCGTCCCATTTTTTTGTGATCCCCAACTGGATGGTGGTAGCTAACTGGTCTTTCAAGGTTTTTTGTTCCGCAATATACTCTTGAAGTTTTTCAGGGAGAATCTCTCTGTTCAGACTGAACTCTCTTCCCTATATTGTTGTTCTTACAACATACCCTACTTGTGACCAAGCCTCTCAAGCAAGCCTTCCAGGCATCCCACACTACTGAGATTCCAGCCGAGCTAATATTAGTGTTAGTGTTAAAAAAACACTCTCTTTCTCAGTGTAGATTCCTTACTTCAAGGTCATCTAGAAGTAATGAACAATCAAACGTCCATACCCTTGATTGATATTTCTCTATTGAGCCAAAATCCATCCAAACTGCATGGTCTGACAAGTGAGGAGTCAGGTATCCAATGCTCTTGATCCTACCCCTTAGGTCATGGGTCACTAAAAAATAGTCAATAGTCAAACGGGAACACTTAACTGAGAGCCACACCTTTCCCTCCAAACGTCACATAATCCCGGATATACCATCATTGTTTGCAGATACACCCGAATTTTTAAGACAGGACATTTGCTCTACTACTTGAGGATTTGTCAAGTAAGGGGTCTAAAACTATGATGAAATCCCCAGCCATGATAATTGGTTCTGGAAATTCGAGCAAGTTTGAAAAGAAAGAATTCAAGGCAGAAGGGTCATCTTGATTCGGTCCATAAAAACCGACCACCGTTATGAGGAAACCCTGAATAGACAATCTAGCAATAACCCACCTATTTCTTTTCTTTTTCTACCGCTATTCTCCCCACCCCATGTCCCCCCCACCCCACCACTGGAGAACCCTATCCCCATTTACCTGGACTACTAGTCCAGCCCTGCCTGCCGGGGCAATCTTCACCGATCCTTCGTTTCATAACATAAAAAGAACAGAAACAAGAACTTAAACCCTGAGAAGAGGACACTCCATTTCGAATCACCTAAAAAACTAGTCGTAAAAGAAATATCTCCCTCGTCTTAAACCAAATTATGTTTGGCAAATCAATACATTGTACATTACATTATATGGGGAGAACATGGTGGCCGCGAGCTGAGCAGCCGCTTGCCGCCGGAGGCACTTACGCTCGGCTCCTTCGCGTTTTCCTTTCAGCATGAACTGAGGCTTTTTAAAGAAAAATTTTATTGAGATTTCCTCACTTCTTGGACGGCGCTTTTTTGTATTTTCCTCAGCTGAGGCTATGTAGGGAACACTGTTTCTCCACGCGCTGGATGTATGCATCCGGGCCAGCATGGGCAGAGGCAGCATAAGACGACTCTCATCGGGGAGCAGCATAGCGCTACAAACCTCAGAAAGTTTATCCCAGACACAGCATCTTGAATAGCTGAAACAGCATCCACCATTGCGAGGTCAGGTGCAGGGGGGGCAAGGGGGAGGATTTCAGGTTAATGCTGCTCTAGTCCCTGCTGTATTGACCACGGAGGGGGGAACACTTGTGTTCATTGTCTCGCAGTCATCACATTTAAAATCACTGGCTCAGATACCAGAGGGGCAGGGGGAGAGTGAGAATCACATAAGTACCACTGGTAATCCCACTGGAAAATTCATTTCCACTACCAATACTGCACCCATAACAACTGGAAATAAGAAGAGTAAGGGGTGCAGGAGTGGGGTGCGGGGTCCTGTGAAGTATAAGAGTAACAAAACCTCCCAAGGGCAGAAAAATAAAAGTGGTGTTGATTGTAATAAGACTGACAGCGGAAATACACCTCAAGTGAAGGAGGTGAAGGACGCGAAGGAGAGTGCATCTTTGGATAGAGATAGCACCTCCACAGTTCAATACTGTGAAGTAAAAGCTAAGGCGTTCAGAGCTAGGAGAGCAAAACAACCAACCTCCAGACCCAAGAATCAAGATTACTCCTTCTCTGAGGTCTTACTTTAAGGTGCAGCCATTAGTGTTAGGCATAATTGAACAAGAGGAAGCACTCAGAACACGCTCCAAAGGGCATTCGGAACCACCCTAACTTTGGAAGGAATGGAAGAGACAGGTAGCTTGTCCTGCTTGTCCAGAGCTGAGCAGATTCCTCAAGAGATGGTGGCAACGGACACTATAGTAGCCATTGCAACGGCCTGGACCTCTCCAATGGCCTTGACAACCGCAAATTCGATTTTGGACATTAATAAGACTCTTCCACATAGGACAAATAGTGTGGCTATAGCTAGCTCAGATAGGCATAGCATAGAAGGAGCAGAAGTCCAAAAATCAGTTGATCAACAGGAGATTTGTCGTTCCTCAGTGGCCTCACTCAAGCTCTTTTTTCCACTCTAGCGGTGGAGATAAAGAAGGTGTTTCAGTCTCTGAGACAAACCAAGGTAAGATTTTCTTCTGCAAAACGCTTGACAAGAAAATTGACCTCATGAACCCTCGGACAGAAGTATTAGAAAACTCTGTAGGAGAAATCAGAGAAGAGTAAGGAGTTGCTAGGACAGAAATTACACTCCTTAAGATAGAGGAAGTATTGCTACGAGACAGACTCAAGATGTTAGAAAATAACTCACGGAGGAACAACCTGTGCCTCTTCAATGTCCCGGAGGGGAGTGAAGGGGAAGAAATGACGTCCTATATTGCTACCCTCATAAAAGAGTCTATTCAGATTGAGGAATCAGTTGAGGACTTGAAGACATACAGAGGATACACAGGGACCCTTTTCCGGAAACATCCCAATGGGACAAAACCGAGCAAAATCCTTATAAACTACCTTATGTTCTCTCTGAAGGAGAAGATCCTTAATTGTGCCCTAAAGCAAAGATCCTTGAAATCCAGGGATTTTTCTTATGAAATCTGCTCTGATCTGGCCCGAACAACCTTGGATAGACAGTGGGAGCTGGGCAAAAAGATTGATGACTTCAAGAGATTTGGTGCGGTTGCTCTGTTGAAATTCCCTGCACTTCTGTAAGTCATGCACAAAAATAAAATGCATAATCTCAAGACAGTGCAGGAGGCAGAGGAGCTCCTTGAAAGCCTAGGTAGAGCTACCACCACTAAATAGCTGAGGAAAGATTTTTAAAGAGATTCTTATATATATCTATCAGCTTCTTTCACGTTAAATAGTGTTTAGGGAGGAGAAAAGGAAAAAAGGGGAAAAAGGAAAAAAAGGAGAAAAAAAAAGCAAAATCATATGTTGGCAGATTTCCGAATCTAAAGTGTCATGTACTTAGGGGCTTATTTACAAGCCCCTTGCACCACCGGTGCGTCACTTTTCATGTGGGAAAAAGTAATGTACCAGTGGTGCAAGGGGCTTGTAAATAAACCCCTTAGTTTTCAAAATATTGAATAAAACACTCCCAAGTACAGCAGCCAGTTGTGATCGGCATGATTATTTACAAAAAAAAACATCCATGCATGGGAACGTTTAGATAAAAGATCTTTGCCCTGTGCTCTTGACAGCCATTGTGTGATTTTATTTACTGATTTTTTTACATTCTTGTAATGAAACTGGCAGAGGAGTTGATGAGTGTGTCCCACACAGAAAAGTACAAAAAGGAATAATAGCACACAGTCAACACACACTACGATGTACAGTGATGACCAACTGACACTATTGTTGAGGAAAACATATAGGCAGATTGAGGGTGATTACAAGGAGTCAGAAGTATGTAGGAAAATTCTGTGAGGAAAGTATGTGGTTTAATGCATTTTGCAATTCTGACTGATTTTACAAAGAGCATGGATACAGTAAACACCTCAACACCAAGCACAGGTATAATGATTATCAAGAAATAGTGTTCTGCCCGGCACAAGAGCAACTTGTTGTTGCTCTTAATAGTGATGTACAGACATTTTAGCGGGTCAAACATACAAAGTTGTAACCAAAAATCATCATAAATGTGGATCTAAGTGGATGCAAGCTGATATTAATTAGTTAGACCTGTCATCCTTAGGCTGGTCTTCCCCCAAAACTTTTGCCTGCTTAACTCCACTTCTTACTGTATCTTTTTGTATGCCTTAGGATTCGAAGATCTTAACCACTGCTAAGCAGTGCTAAAGTGCATGTGCTTCTCCCCTATAATGGTGACATTGGTATATACCCTATTGGCATATTTAGTTCAATTATACGTCCCTTATAAAGTGGTATACCATATACCCAGGGACTGTACCCTAAATGTAACTAGTGCACTTTAGCCTTTCAAGCCTGTTTCAGGCCTGCCATTGCAGGGCCTGTGTGCGTAATTTACTGCCAGTTTACTTGGCATTTAAAAATCCTTATTAAGCCTTAAACTCCACTTTTTTACACTTAAACCACCCCTAAAGTAAGCCCCTAGGAAGCCCTAATGGCAGGGTGCTGTGTAAGTAAAAGGTAGGACATGTCCTTTTAAGTTGTATATGTCCTGGTAGTGACAAACAGCTGCATTTGTTTTTCTCTACTGTGAGGCCTACTCCTCTTGAAGGCTAGAATTGTGAATTTCTTAATTCACTTTTAAGCTGTAATTTCTGATCAAAAAGGAGTAATTGCATCATTTTTATATATTTTATGTATGTATGTATGTATGTATGTATGTGTGTTCTTATATAGAGCTCGATGACCCGAAGGGTATCTCTGCGCTTGCCTTGGGAACCCGTCCTGGCTTTTCCCTGTGAGATAGCACCTACAGGGCATCCCCAAGGTGAAAGCCAGGCATCCCGCCGCGGGGGGCCGTTGTGGAGATTAAGCAAGCTTAATGCCCAGAGTTGCAGAGTGAGAAACGATGATTAGAGCAGGCACCGAAGCGAGAATTATCAAGTCCTTGGACATTTGAGCTCAAGACCCTGCCGCGTCGGGAATTGAACCCTGGTCCCGGGTCTGACCTCTGCTTCAGGGTCTGCCTGCTCTACACCGTGAGCCACACTTCTCCAAATAGTTATATTAGATCATCTTTAATGGTAAAGTTGGATTGAACATTACTTTTTTCAGAAATGCCATTTTAAGAAAGTGCAAGAGAAAAAAGTGTGTCCAGAAAGACTAGTTTGCACACTTCAAAGAGAATACCCTAAACCATCAATTCTAGTGTTCTTATTGCTTTATTTAGCTTATTGTATATTATTTAGATTAGCAAAGAAACCTTCCATTTACAGAACATCACATTTACAAAAACACATTTATAGACAATGTTATATTCCACGTAAAAACGAGAAAAATTCAAAGAACAAATGACAAGTGAAACAAACTTAGACAATTGTGTGAAATAGCATTAACATTGAAAGTATTCCTGATTTGCTGCCCTCCTGCCTGCTGATCTCCACCCTGTTGAGGACAAGGGTTGGACCCATCTCACTTGTACCCAGAGTTACTCCAAGGGCTTGCTGGCTTGTCCCCTGTTCTGAAGTCTTAGGGCCACCAAAGACTTCCTTTAGCCCTGCAATAGTGCCTGGACTTTGTCATCTGTGAGTAATGCCCTCCCAAGTGGTGCCCATTCAGTCCTGGAAAGTTAACTTCTGCTTTATAGAACTTTCAAAATCACTGCAGTGATGACATTGCGCTGATCAGAACTGATTCATTACCCTTCGACGCCCATGCAGGAGCCGATTGATGACATCGATTTGACAGACTGCATATCTCAACGACTATGGACAGCGCGGCTCAATGACAATGCAGTGCCTGCATCATAAAGGGGTTCGTCGACAAATTCTTCATCACCTGCATGTATTGGAACCAACGCATTGAAACTTCAACATCAATGCTAATTCCAACCAAGGTAATTCGTCAGTGGAATCTGAATCAGTCCTATAGTCGAACTGACCTCCATCGTAGTCAGTCTGAACTTTGGATGTATCCCGCTCCAGCGGGATCTCAAGTAACCCCTAGGAGCTATATGTATCAAAGCACTACTTTTTGATTTATTTAAATTAAAATCATTAATCTAGTTCTACTTATTGAATTTTTGTTATTTTGGTCTAGCTTTACTCATAAAAACATAATAATTTTTTCTAGCTCTGTGTGGAGTATTTTTGTGGTGTTTCCATTACATTACTATGTGTTTGTGTGTTGCATAGACACTTCACACATTGCCTCTTGAGACAAGCCTGTCTGCTCTCTGCCAAACTACCTGAGGGTTGGCATATGTTATCTTTTAGTGTGTATTACCTGACTAGACTGACTGGTTCCTGCTTGTACAGGGTGCATACTCTGACAACAATAAACTCCAGTTTTAACAGACCTCTTCAGATGTGAAAAATGAAAATCTGTTGTATAGATTCCATCAGACTGAACTCTTCAATCTTCACAAAAATAATGTATTTCTATGTTGAATACAATAAAACCTCAAACATAGTATGTGATGTTCATGAACAAATGCAACATGTAAGCTGAAGCCAATTTGTGTATCATGAGTCACACTTTCTAAGTTCTTCTTGATGTGGCAACTATAGCGGAGTGCTCGACCTTTAGGTGTAACTGCTGGCGATGTTCATATACCTGTCCCTAACTTGGGCTCACATTTCGCATTTTGTTTTTTCGGAGTAACTATATAGAGTTTGGTAGTTTTGATTTGTTGCTTTACTTGAGTTGCTTGGCTAAATGTGTCCTTGTTTTTTGTTTTGGTTTGAAATTGGTAGATATTTGGCATCTTGTACTAAGGTATCTAGGATTGTAAAAGTCTGCGATGAGAGTCAGTCACATTTTAAAATACATGCAAAATCAGTTAAGGCGTGTGGTAAAGCAAATCCTCTCAAGAGCCTAATGTGGTCCATGTAGTCTACAAAATGGATAGAATGCCTTGTGTACTGGTCACAACATTATAGGTCTGCCATTGGCTAAATTATATGCTACATAAATAGGTAGACATGTTTAAGCCTTGTCCTGAAATATTATCCATACCTATAGGTAAAAGTGGAAGAGATGAGCTGAAGCAGCATGAGTACTGTTAGAAATTGGATTTCTGGGTGGCTAGGGCTTGCGCCTAAGCCAGGCAGAAGCAACCACTCTAGTCAGGGCAAGGGAGATACAAGCTGAACATAACCCCAGCTCACCCTCTTGATATCTTGGCACGAGCAGTCAGTCTTATCCCAGAGGCAATGTGTAAAGCGGCTGCGCAACACGCACACACAGCAGCAACACACTAGGCACGCCACAAAAGGAGTTCCACACAAGGTTATATATAAAAATAGCCTTTGTATTATCCAAACCACATTAAAATAGTAATCACACAATATACACTGTGCCAACTGGCACTAGGCAATATTTACAGGGGATTATGTACACATGACAGGGCCAATTGGGCCACTGTCAGAACTATCACAGAGCACAATAAGTAAATGTAGAACACAACCAGTAATTACTGGCAAAACACTGTACTCAGCATTATATCCTGCTACATAAATACTATTATGCAATCAGCTTCACATTAGGCGTAAAACACCATATACACCAACATCCTAAGCATAAACACATTATGCAATAAACCTCACCAGCATCAACACAGTATGCAATAACCTAATAAGCATAAATCACATTAGAGGCGTAAATCATGGTGCATAAATCACATTTGTCATAGGCACCACATAAGTCACATAAGGGCCTGGTGCCCTATCAACCTAACACTGACCCCCTTCTAACTGGCCTTGTCAGAGGGCTCAAATGACCTATGCCCAAAAAGTGCAGAATTGCGCTGGCACCACTGTGCCTCCTGGGTCCCCACTGGGACTCCTATAAATGCTCTGGCCTGAACGTTGCAGCTGCTGTTAATTGTGGTGCAGCTGTGAAGGTAACTGTGGGCACTGGCACTCTCTGTGCCCTCTAGGACCCCACTGGGGCTCTGCCAACAAATGGAGCCCAACGTAGCAGCTGCCCACTGTGAGGCGGGGCAGCTGTGAAAATAACCAAAAAGAAAAACAGGTACCACTGTGCCTCCTGGTTCCCCACTGGGGCCCTAAAAGCAATGTGCCCCCAAACGTTGCAGCTGCCCACTGTCAGGCGGGGCAGCTGGGTCCATAGGCACAAGCACTACACGTGCTTTGGGAGCGCAAAATCGGCTCTTGGCTGCCCCTACTCACCGGGGCTCTGCAGGCTCCCCTGGTTTCCTCCACAGGCACCAGCAATGTGCCTCAGCTGGCCCCTGTCCGGCACCGCCTCCAGGGAACAAGCGGGGCTCCCCGGCATGCTTCTTTGGGCCCGGGATGCCCTGGAATGCTGGGTAGGCTCCCGCCTACCAACAGACGCTGTCTTAAGGTCACAGAGGCAGGGTAGGCTCCTGTCCTCCCTTCGATACCGCTCTTCCGGCACTCCGCCCACTTTGAGGCGGGAGTGCCTGACTTAAGGTTTTCACCGCTCTTAGCGGCGGCTGCTTCTTTCTTCATTTGACAAAGTGCAGGTGGGCATCCGTTTCAGAGGAAAGCAATTGCGGGGTGGGCACCTGCTACAAATAAAGCAATTGCGGAGTGGATACCCGCTTGTCAACATAATAAGCAGGGTGGGCATCCCCCAACACAGTGGCAATGCTGGGTGGGCTCCCGCTTTCAGAAATATGGAAAATGCGGGTTAGGCTCCCGCTCCACTTGGCAGGAATGCGGGGGAATCCCCACGTCAGGATTCCTTCTATATAGGCTGCCAAGCCCATGCTCTTCCCAGTAGAAGACAAGCAGAGCACTCTCAAGGCACTTAAAGTCCCAAAGGCCTTTAGAGGGGCAGGGTGCAAAGCTGGGCCCAGGCAGGCCAGCAGACATGGCCCTCCAGCAGGGAGGCAGTCCGTTGTGGCAGTTCCTCCTGAGGCCCAGCAGCAGCAAGCCCCCCCAAGGAAAGGAACAACACAACACTTCATGGGGTCACAGCCCAAATATTTATACCACAACTTGTCTTTGCCTGCCCTAGCCCAGGGGTTGGGGGAACCAGCAAAACCTGGTTCAGTGGGGAATTGAAGCACTTTGTTTACCAGTCTTCTCTTCCCCTTTGTCAGGCGGGGGCTCCTCATCAGACACACCACAGGGGGGCGGTACCAGCATTGTACAGGGCAGACACAATCCTATTCCGGGTCAGGGGACTACTCCCCCCACTACTCCAAATGCAGATGTCCCATTCATCCTAGTGCTGACTCATGCTGCCCCTACTGGAGCCACACGCACCACACCAGCCCCTGTCACTCAAAAGCCAGACATGCAATCCACATCAGGCAGGTAGATATATAGCACACAGAAATGCCTACTACTAAAAGTGGCATTTCTAAAATACTTATAATAAATCTGCGCACTCCATTGCGCAGCATTTATTATTAACATTCTCCAATGGATTCCTATGGAAGGGCAGCCTCTCAGTGGTGAGAAACCAAAATTGATGTTTGTCACTACCAGGACATGTCACACACTTAGGGGCAGATTTATGAGGCCCTTGCGCCTCTTTGCGCCGCAATTGCGTCACATTATTTGACGCAACGGTGGCGCAAACAATGCGCCCTATTTACAACGTGACGCATCTACGAGATGCGTCATGTTGTAAAGCCCTGCGCCATAAGGAGGCGTTCCTGCGTGGGGGGGCGTTCCTGCGCAGGAACGCCTCCTAAAAGTGGCTGAGTGAAATCTATAAGATTTCACTCAGTCACTTTCAGGCCAATGCTGCGTCAAAACCCTGCGCCTGCTTGAAGCAGGCGTAGGTCTTGACGCAGCATTGTGAAGATGGGGCACCCCCGAGCCTTGCTGGAGCTGCGTCCTTGCAACCTTGCTGTATTATTGATGTGGGCACTGGAGCAAACATGACATCTGGATGTACATTGATTTTGTGTCTCACATGTGGTGGTGCACAGGGAACGTGCCCATCCCCAAGGGAAAACCATGAGATGGGGTAAAGGAGCGTCATGGACTCTCCTGCCATTCCCAAGATGCAGTAACACCACAACCTGCACAGCACCCTGCTTCTGCCTATGGAGGAGATCCACGCTCACTCTTACAAATGAGGCCAAGTCTGCTAGTAGTGAGAAAAAGAGCTGCAGTGGCAACCTGCAGCTCTGCCTTTCACTAATGTGCCCTCCCTAAACTATCAAAAATCCCAACTGCGCTTACGGAATGTGACTTGTTCCTCCATAATTTGGTACACACTCCCTGCCTTCACCAGGCACATGCTACTGTGAGTGTACTGTGGCAAAGGAAGAGACGCCACCATGCCTGATAAATATTAGTGCCTTGGTGGTATTCATAAATAGTGTTTTGTGGCTTTAATGATATGAGGCAGCATCACCTTCACTGGCAGAGAAAATAAAGATAATGATTTTCCTTGTGCAAGCATTTAAGCAGTTCATATTCCAATATCACACATTGCTCTAGAAATAAAAATGTCTATGACGGACATTCTACCACATGAAACCGTCGATTTCTGCTATCTGGGCATGAATAAGAAAACTATTTTAGATCAACAACAGCAGATGGACAGCAAGGTGAAAGAAATACAGCAGCAGCTGAACTATATTCAGGGCATGCTAGCAAACATAGAGGAGAGCGGTAAACCAACCTTCCAAATTAGTATTTTTTTCATTTTCTTTTCAGGTTTTGCAGTTACATTTTTCTTGCATTTACGGATATTATTTTTAACTCATATGTGTTCTATTTTGACTACTTGTTGACTGCCACTTTTGCTTTTGTTTAACATATTTTTAATTCATCCAAATAAGCCTCCGCCTCTCCAATCTTTTATGTGTGGAGATCTCCACCCAAATGCTGAGACCTTTGCCCGCATAAGTATGGGTTTTAGTAGTAAAATGTGGGAGGGTCAGATGGAAGTGACTGGAACATTTGGAATACATATTACAAAATGGCAGGGGACAAGGATGAGTGGGAAGGGGTTAATGGAAGGTGAGAGAGGGGTTTAAGGAGGGGCATGCACCTATGGCTATTCCCAAACAGCACTTCTATAGTTACAACAGGCAAAAAAGGACCCAACACAAGTCATAAACGTACTCTAGAGTAAGTTCAGCACCACACATGGCTAATTACTTATACTGGAATCCATTGAAAATGATGGAGGTACGGACTTAAAATAGAACCTTGTAGGTCCCTTGACCCTGTCCCGAGCAGGTCACTCCCCATGCTGCACAGCACCACCTGTGTGCCCTTGTCCCTACTGCTGAATCGCTGCTGCTGCCGAGAGTTGAGGCCCTCCTCCACATGTAGGCTGCCAACTGCTCGTCATCCCTGGTGGCCTAGTGGTGAGCCGTGAATATCTGTCTGCTTGCTCTGTCCCTTTGCCATCTGTATGATGGACAACCGAGAAACCACGGCCCTCAACCTCCTGGATCTCTCAGACGCCTTTGACACTGTCTGCCACCACACCCTCTGCACACGTCTCCTCAATGCAGGGATCTATGACAGAGCATATGACTGGACCACCTCCTTAAGCATGGGCGGAAAATCCGTTACGCTCGCGGATTTTGCGGATTTTTGGGAAATTCGCAATCCGCGAGATTTGCGAATTTCCCGCAAAATCCGCAAATTCGCACGCAGCGGATTTTTTTGGCGGCGCGCGGCGTTGGTGATACAATTTTTGCGGCGCGCGGCGTTTATCATCGTTTGCCGAGTTGTTTTTCTCGATAGTTTGCGAGTGCTGCGCCATTTTGGATCTTGCTGTGTGATCCCGCGGGAATTGGCGAGCGCGATTACGTCATCGCGGCTTGCCAGCGATAGTTTGTCAACGCGAGTACGGCGAGATCACGTCTCGCGGTACTTCGCAATTGCGAGATTTGAGATGCGGCGAGCGAAAATATAAAATTTGCAATTCTGCACAAGAAATCCACCAGCAAGCAGCATAAACCTTCTAGAAATGATGATTTTCATCTGAATAACTCCTTAGTTTGACATTTGCCTGCACTTTTTTAGCGAGGAGTCCATTTTGGGGAGGGGGGCAGGGGGGTGGGAGGGGGGCAGGGGGGTGGGAGGAAGGAAGTGCCCCACAGTCTTCAACTTCCTGTTCCTGTTCAGCAGGCTCCTCCCAGTGCTTTGTCCATCTCCTGGTCACTTTTCATTTGGGTCTGGAGCTGGAAGGATTACTTTTTGTGGATGCTGCTGGATATTTGGATTTGAGGCCTTTTTGACTTTCTTTGGATCACTGTTGGATTAGAAATTTTACAAGTAAGTTTGTTTGGGGCATTACAGTTGCTGCAATTAAAATTTTGGAATTTTCGATTTTTGGGCTGTTTTGGGGCCTTTTGCCCAGGGGTACTCAGTGGTGGGTGGACTGAGTCTTTCTGTGGGTTGTCTTGAACTTAAACATCATGGAGGCCATGGACGGATTGGGATTGTGCTGATTTTTCAGTGATTTTCGTTTTTTGGGGCTGTACTTGTGGCCTTTTCACCAGGGGTATTTGAGTCTAGCATGGGCCTAGTCTTTCTGTAGGTTGTCTTGAATTTAAACATCATGGAGGGCACGGATGGAATGGGATTGTGCTGATTTTTCAGTGATTTTCGTTTTTTGGGCCTGTACTTGTGGCCTTTTCACCAGGGGTATTTGAGTCTAGCATGGGCCTAGTCTTTCTGTGGGCTGTCTTGAACTTAAACATCATGGAGGGCATGGATGGAATGGGATTGTGCTGATTTTGCAGTGTTTTTCGATTTTTGGGGGTGTTCATGGGGAGGGACAGGCCATGTGGCTGGTGGCCATTTTGAGTGCAGCTACAGGCACTGGCCATGTGCTGGCAGGCAAGTGGCCATTTTGAATGCAGGCTTTGTTGTTAGGCCTCCAACCATTTTGCCTACTTTTCAACCTTTATTTATGCCCAGGGGTAGTGAGTCTTGCATGGGCCTAGTCTTTCTGTGGGTTGTCTTGAATTTAAACATCATGGAGGCCATGGATGGAATGGGATTGTGCTGATTTTGCAGTGTTTTTCGATTTTTGGGGGTGTTCATGGGGAGGGACAGGCCATGTGGCTGGTGGCCATTTTGAGTGCAGCTACAGGCACTGGCCATGTGCTGGCAGGCAAGTGGCCATTTTGAATGCAGGCTTTGTTGTTAGGCCTCCAACCATTTTGCCTACTTTTCAACCTTTATTTATGCCCAGGAGTAGTGAGTCTTGCATGGGCCTAGTCTTTCTGTGGGTTGTCTTGAATTTAAACATCATGGAGGCCATGGATGGAATGGGATTGTGCTGATTTTTCAGTGATTTTCGTTTTTTGGGCCTGTACTTGTGGCCTTTTCACCAGGGGTATTTGAGTCTAGCATGGGCCTAGTCTTTCTGTGGGCTGTCTTGAACTTAAACATCATGGAGGGCATGGATGGAATGGGATTGTGCTGATTTTGCAGTGTTTTTCGATTTTTGGGGGTGTTCATGGGGAGGGACATGCCATGTGGCTGGTGGCCATTTTGAGTGCAGCTACAGGCACTGGCTATGTGCTGGCAGGCAAGTGGCCATTTTGAATGCAGGCTTTGTTGTTAGGCCTCCAACCATTTTGCCTACTTTTCAACCTTTATTTATGCCCAGGGGTAGTGAGTCTTGCATGGGCCTAGTCTTTCTGTGGGTTGTCTTGAATTTAAACATCATGGAGGCCATGGATGGAATGGGATTGTGCTGATTTTTTAGTGATTTTCGTTTTTTGGGCCTGTACTTGTGGCCTTTTCACCAGGGGTATTTGAGTCTAGCATGGGCCTAGTCTTTCTGTGGGCTGTCTTGAACTTAAACATCATGGAGGGCATGGATGGAATGGGATTGTGCTGATTTTGCAGTGTTTTTCGATTTTTGGGGGTGTTCATGGGGAGGGACAGGCCATGTGGCTGGTGGCCATTTTGAGTGCAGCTACAGGCACTGGCCATGTGCTGGCAGGCAAGTGGCCATTTTGAATGCAGGCTTTGTTGTTAGGCCTCCAACCATTTTGCCTACTTTTCAACCTTTATTTATGCCCAGGGGTAGTGAGTCTTGCATGGGCCTAGTCTTTCTGTGGGTTGTATTGAATTTAAACATCATGGAGGCCATGGATGGAATGGGATTGTGCTGATTTTTCAGTGATTTTCGTTTTTTGGGCCTGTACTTGTGGCCTTTTCACCAGGGGTATTTGAGTCTAGCATGGGTCTAGTCTTTCTGTGGGCTGTCTTGAACTTAAATATCATGGAGGGCATGGATGGAATGGGATTGTGCTGATTTTGCAGTGTTTTTCGATTTTTGGGGGTGTTCATGGGGAGGGACAGGCCATGTGGCTGGTGGCCATTTTGAGTGCAGCTACAGGCACTGGCCATGTGCTGGCAGGCAAGTGGCCATTTTGAATGCAGGCTTTGTTGTTAGGCCTCCAACCATTTTGCCTACTTTTCAACCTTTATTTATGCCCAGGGGTAGTGAGTCTAGCATGGGCCTAGTCTTTCTGTGGCTGTCTTGAACTTAAACATCATGGAGGGCATGGATGGAATGGGATTGTGCTGATTTTGCAGTGTTTTTCGATTTTTAGGGGTGTTCATGGGGAGGGACAGGCCATGTGGCTGGTGGCCATTTTGAGTGCAGCTACAGGCACTGGCCATGTGCTGGCAGGCAAGTGGCTATTTTTAATGCAGGCTTTGTTGTTAGGCCTCCAACCATTTTGCCTACTTTTCAACCTTTATTTATGCCCAGGGGTAGTGAGTCTTGCATGGGCCTAGTCTTTCTGTGGGTTGTCTTGAATTTAAACATTATGGAGGGCATGGATGGATTGGGATTGTGCTGATTTTGCAGTGTTTTTCGATTTTTTTGTGCTGTATAACTGAACTGATGTTCCTCTGTCTTCCATTTTTTTTAGGTGCACAAGACTCAAGAGAACCACCAGTGCCAGGAAGAAGTCCTGCAGCGGTGTGTGTGTGCAGCATAACGTCACGCAACGTCACGTCTGGCCTCAGACAACTCTACAATTCGTGCAACTGCGGCCTGCTGTCTGACCTGCTCTGAAGAAGATGGCCCCAAAGAAAGGTCTCCGTAGCTCCTCTAGCAAGAAAGTTGCTAGTAAGGAGCAGAAGAAGCAAGTTACCAAGGAGGCTGGTGTGCCACCCGCCACGTTTTTTAGGAGAAAAAAAAAAAGTACGCCTGCAGCAGCAGGATCTGCTGGGGACCAAGCTGGGAGCAGCACCCCTGCTCCATTGGGTTCAGTGCCTCCACCACCACGCCAACTTAAGTCAAAGCCCTTGAGTGCTTCAGAGGCAGTCAGTGTACTTCTCCAATCACCATCGACCAGTGATGTTGGCTCATCGCAAGAAAGTAGCAGCAATGTCCCTGAATCAACACAGGTTGTTGTAACTCATCTGACAAGTGTTGAACAACCACAGCCGCAACAACAACACCATGTGCAAGTACACGCCCAAGTACATGTGGAAGGAGAGGCAGCAAAAGGAGATGCGCAAGCAAAGGTGCATGGAGGTTCACAAGTGCCCACAATAGTTGTTCCCCCCGAAGTAGGGGCACATCAGGAAATCGACAATGAAGCTGAGGTATCATTGGAAGCCACTCCTCCTGATGATCATTCATTGTCTTCCACATCCCTAGCAAGGAAAAGATCAAGGGGGGTGTCTACATCTTCTTCAAGCCCACCTCATTCTGATGCAAGTGATCTGTCTTGGGAACCACAACTGCGGTCTGACAGTGAGGCACACCATGATCTGACACCGGTACCTAAGCGTAAAAGGAAGGTCGTCCAAAAACTCAAACCTATGGAGTGTGATGAGGCTCAACAAGAAGTGACAGATACTGCTGGTGATGAAGCCTCTCACGATGACGACGAGCCAGTCATTACAAAGGTCACTGCAGCCCCACCGGGCATGCAGCAAAGAGACATTTTGACCCTATCCCGAGAAGCTGCTGAGCGTGATGATGATGTCGGCGAGGAGGCAATGGAAATGGAATCATTAGATTTGGAGTTAAGTAGTACACCAAAACCTACCGCTTCCATATTTCTTCCTCGCAAGAAGGTACCCACCTCGTCCTCGACCTCAATTCGTGGTGGTGAAAGTGCAAAACGTACTGAAGTTTGGCAATCCACATCCTCCACTTCATCTGGCATTAGCAGCAGGACCACCACCACCAGTATCGCCGCCTCCTCCGGCCCCCAAAGACATTTCAAGTCTCCAGTTTGGGACTTCTTTAGTGTTTGCCCAAAAATGGAAAACGTAGCCATTTGTAGCCTTTGTAAGGTTCGAGTTGGTCGTGGTAAGCTTGGTTCTAACTATGGTACCGGAGGCCAGAGAGGTCATCTTAAGAGAACGCACCCTGTCCAATGGCTTCCGCACCTGGAGGCGTTTATGCAAGCCAGAATTGCATGTAATGAAAACGTTGATTTTTCATCTGATGATGACGAGGAGGAAGAAGACGATTCAAACACTTCACTTACACCCAGTACCCCTGTCAGCAGCACACCCCATGTGAGCCACACTAAGAGTGTGGGAGAGAGTGAGACATCAATGCGGAAAAGTACATCAGCGAGCGTAACTGGGTCGAAGAGATCATCATCATCCCGTAAATCCTTGGTCCAGGGCAACATTAAAAAGATGTTGTTTACAGAAGCGCAATATGAACGCAACCACCCAATGACGCGTCTGTATAACACTAAGCTGGCTAAAATGCTAGCTCTGGACCTTCTCCCTTTTTCTTTTGTAGAAGGGGTTGGTTTTCTAGAATTAGTGGCAGCGCTCTGCCCTAAATGGAAGGTTCCTGGCCGGTTCTATTTTGCCCGAGTTGCGGTTCCAGCACTACATGAAGATGTTCTGAAGGTGATTGGGGCAGCTTTGCAGAAGAGTGCTGTTCACACTATACATCTGACAACAGACATGTGGACCAGTGGCGCAGGCGCTGATTACATGTGCATCACTGCACACTGGGTCTCTTTTTCAGGGGCTAAAGCAAAGCTAAACGCAGGTGTTGACACGGACATTGTTTTTAAAGCTGCTCGGAAACATGCAACACTAGCCATGTTTGGTTTGGAGAAACGTCACACAGCAGAAAACATTTTGGATGTCTTTAACACAAAGGTCCTTAACTGGCTGTCCCCACTAAAACGCCAGGTTGGTTATGTTTCCACGGACAATGGCGCCAATATAGTTAAGGCCATGAGGGACGGTTACTATTTCAGAGTGCCGTGTTTGGCGCACTGTATAAACCTGGTTGTCCAAAAATTCTTGGCTAATAAAGCCAGTGCAGCGTACAGTGTATTGGACACCTGCCGAAAAATGTGCAAGCATTTCAGCCATTCTTTTAAGGCCCGGAAGCAGCTGAGGAGCCTGCTATATCAACGTAAAATGCCAGTGAAAACACTCATCCAGGAGGTGGTAACACGTTGGAACTCAACCTTCTACATGCTTGAGCGTCTGTATGAGCAGTATATGGAACTCGATCAATATTTCCTTACAGAGGGTACAGAGGAGCTGAGGATGGGTGGGCCGCAATGGAACATAGTTCAAGGCCTGACACGCATGCTTCGTCCTTTTGAGTTCTTCACGCGTGCAGTCAGCAAGGAGGACTCTAATTTGGGAAAAGCTATCCCATTGTTGTACATGCTGGAGGACCAACTGAAGGAGGTGTGTTCTGTGTTTGAAAAAGATGACAAAAACCAAGACTCTTTGCTTCTGGCTGAGCAATTATTAGAGCTCCTACAAGGTGATGAACGTCTTAAAAAGATCCACTCAGAACAGCATTACATTTGTGCTACTATTCTGGATCCACGCTACAAAAAGGCGCTGGCAGGCCAAGCATTCTTTCATTTTGATGATGAACATGTTTCAAAGTACAAACGTTGGCTAGCCTTGTCAGCCAAGAAGTTTGAAACAGAACGGCTGAAAATTGAAGGAAATGGCAGTACATCAGCAGGCCATCCCCAGTCAAAACAATCCACTTCTGCACCTGTGGCTGTGGCACAAGTGACCTCTCAGCCGTTAAAGACACCGGCAACCGGATCATCTGCACGAGACACAACAGAAACATTGGAGGCTGAAGAGGATTGGCTAGCTCTGCGTGGGTTTGGTTCTCAAAAGGTCAGAGGCACAGCAAGAGCTAAGCAAAGTGGAGGAACCTTGGAAGAGGACCTTGAGTCGATGGTGAAGGACTATCTGAATGACCCAACAGAGGTCTATGTTAATTCTGACCCATTGGCGTATTGGCATGGGAAAAAAGAATTGTGGCCACAGCTCACCAACCTGGCTTTAAACTACTTGTCTTGCCCACTCGCAAGCGTGTCTTCTGAACGGGTTTTCAGTGCTGCTGGTGGCATTGTAACTCCCAAACCTAGCCGCCTCTCGCCCAAAAATGTGGAGAGGTTAACAATGATCAAGATGAATCAGCACCTCATACCACCAGATTTCAGAGTACGAGAAAGCGTGCCGGATGAAGAGGAGATGGCCAGCAACATAGATGAGGGAATTTCTACTCTGTCAGGTGACACTGAGCTCACCCTGCCTGAATTCGCAGAGTATGATGACGAAGCCTTATTCTTATTCCTGGACCGTGATACCGAGCCCTGAAAATGAGACAACGAATCAATAACTTTCTTTTTCGTCCCTATTCACTTTTATTCCTGTCTGTCTGTCTTTCTTTGTTGTGCACAGTTAATATATTACAAACTTTAATCAGATAATCACAAAATCAAGCCCATCAGCAGAACTGTCTTCACTGGTTTGCTAATTGATTTGAAGTTGCCGCAGTCTGCATTCCTCAGGTTCACAATTTCAGAAGAACATGCTCCTCTATCCTCCTCCTCCAGACTCCTATTTCCATCAAACCAGAGGGCTGGTTTACGCCCAATGAAGAAAGACTCAGCACTTGTGGGGGTGTTGTTGTACCTCTTTGCAGGTGAGTTGACGGCTCTGGGGCCATTGCTGGGAAGCTCTAATACCGGATAAAAGTGTTTTGGACCAAATCCCAGGCGGAAAATTATTTGTGTTTTTGATGACTTGCTTGCCTTTGAGGTGCTCTTAGGGGGGCTTCCTGGTGTTTTCGGGTGAGTTTCGTGGTCTGGGAGCACTGCTGGGACACTCTAATCTTGATTGCATTTGCTTTTCAGGAAATCCGTCGTGGCAACCCCGACTTATGGCCTAGCTACGCAGCGCGTTTGGACCGAAGGCCGAGAAATATTGCAAGTATGAGATTTTGCTTTTTGCCTGTTTGGGGGTGTTATGCTTCTTGGCGGGTGGGTTGGCGGGTCTTGGGGCATTCCTGGGAAGGTCTAATACCGGGTAGAAGTGGTTGGGACAAAATCCAGGCCGATTTTTTTTTGTGGCTATTTCTGACATTTTGCTCAATGTAGCCTTTTCGGGGGCCTGTTTGGGGGGCTTCCTGGTGTTTGTGGGTGAGTTTCGTGCTCTGGAAGCACTGCTGGGACACTCTAATCTTGATTGCATTTGCTTTTCAGGAAATCCGTCGTGGCAACCCCGACTTATGGCCTAGCTACGCAGCGCGTTTGGACCGAAGGCCGAGAAATATTGCAAGTATGAGATTTTGCTTTTGGCCTGTTTGGGGGTGTTATGCTTCTTGGCGGGTGGGTTGGCGGGTCTTGGGGCATTCCTGGGAAGGTGTAATACCGGGTAGAAGTGGTTGGGACAAAATCCAGGCCGATTTTTTTTTTTGGCTATTTCTGACATTTTGCTCAATGTAGCCTTATCGGGGGCCTGTTTGGGGGGCTTCCTGGTGTTTGTGGGTGAGTGTCGTGCTCTTGAAGCACTGCTGGGACACTCTAATCTTGATTGCATTTGCTTTTCAGGAAATCCGTCGTGGCAACCCCGACTTATGGCCTAGCTACGCAGCGCGTTTGGACCGAAGGCCGAGAAATATTGCAAGTATGAGATTTTGCTTTTGGCCTGTTTGGGGGTGTTATGCTTCTTGGCGGGTGGGTTGGCGGGTCTTGGGGCATTCCTAGGAAGGTCTAATACCGGGTAGAAGTGGTTGGGACAAAATCCAGGCCGATTTTCTTTTGGCTATTTCTGACATTTTGCTCAATGTGGCCTTTTCGGGGGCCTGTTTGGGGGGCTTCCTGGTGTTTGTGGGTGAGTTTCGTGCTCTGGAAGCACTGCTGGGACACTCTAATCTTGATTGCATTTGCTTTTCAGGAAATCCGTCATGGCAACCCCGACTTATGGCCTAGCTACGCAGCGCGTTTGGACCGAAGGCCGAGAAATATTGCAAGTATGAGATTTTGCTTTTGGCCTGTTTGGGGGTGTTATGCTTCTTGGCGGGTGGGTTGGCGGGTCTTGGGGCATTCCTGGGAAGGCCTAATACCGGGTAGAAGTGGTTGGGACAAAATCCAGGCCGATTTTTTTTTGGCTATTTCTGACATTTTGCTCAATGTGGCCTTTTCGGGGGCCTGTTTGGGGGGCTTCCTGGTGTTTGTGGGTGAGTTTCGGGGTCTGGGAGCACTGCTGGGACACTCTAATCTTGATTGCATTTGCTTTTCAGGAAATCCGTTGTGGCAACCCCGACTTATGGCCTAGCTACGCAGCGCGTTTGGACCGAAGGCCGAGAATTATTGCAAGTATGAGATTTTGCTTTTGGCCTGTTTGGGGGTGTTATGCTTCTTGGCGGGTGGGTTGGCGGGTCTTGGGGCATTCCTGGGAAGGTCTAATACCGGGTAGAAGTGGTTGGGACAAAATCCAGGCGGAAAAGCCTTTTGGCACTTTTTGTAACTTAGGGTTCGTTAGGGT
Organism: Lissotriton vulgaris; assembly: GCF_964263255.1. Classification (NCBI taxonomy): domain Eukaryota; kingdom Metazoa; phylum Chordata; class Amphibia; order Caudata; family Salamandridae; genus Lissotriton; species Lissotriton vulgaris. The sequence continues at coordinate 905,114,009 of NC_141696.1, read as the reverse complement.
TAGACCTAGCAGCAGGATTGCATGTGTTTCGGGGTGTTCTAGATTTTTGCAACTGAGTTCTGGGGTCTTAGAGCACTCGTGAGAATGTGTAATTTTGGTTGCAAGTCATTTGAAGAAAATCCATGGTGGGAAAGGGGGGATTTGGCATAGTTAAAGAAAGCCTTTGCCACTATTCTTAACTTAGGGTTCGTTAGGGTTAGCAGTATTTCTATTGCATGTGTTTGAGTGGGGGGGATTTCGAGTCTTGGAGCGATGCTGGCTATGGCTACTTTTGCTTGGTTGCTTGCAAGTGGTTTGAATGCAATCCACGGTGGGTAAGGGGTAATTAGGAAGGGGGTACTTCGGCCTACTGTTACTTTCAAAGTAAGTTTTGTCACCTGTTTTCTGCTAGGCCTCGTTTTTTGAGATTTGATTGGGGGTCTTCTACATTTTTGCGACTGGCTTTAGTAAGGGTCTGGGTGGGAGCACTGCTAGGAAGATCTAATTTTGTTCTAAAAAACACTTTACAGTACACCTAGCTTGAGGGTAAAGATCCGCTACATTAATTTGCCCATACTTATTTATCCTTCAAAAGGTGACTCAGACAGAGTACGCACTTTCAAAAATATTGTACTGTCTACTAGGAAAATCAAATTGTGACTTTTTGCACTCCACAGCCTACATACCTTATATTTATTTATCAGTGGTGTTGTAATATTATATCACTTCCTGTTTTTTGTTGAATAATTACAGGCCGGGTTTCAGTCTCTGTAATGGGGAAAAAAGGATGGAGTCAGGCTTCACAGTAGCGAGCCACAATTCAGCATCAGGCAGGCAGTGGACAGGGTGTCTTCTGGTGACCAACATCGATGGACGAAGCGTCGGCTGCAATGGAGGAGTGCCGCTAATAGGAGGATTTTTTTTCTGCAGGCAACTTACTTACCACTTCCAACAGGACCACTACAACCACATAGATACAGTATCCCTTGCCTTTTTCTCTGACTGTGACTGCATTTCTTGGATCTCTCTCTGCTTCTAAATTGATCCCTTAACACATCACTTAGTCCACTCCACTATCACATCTGCACCACACATAGTCATTTGTAAGTGCTCCTACGTAATTCGCAAGTCGCAGCACGCCCCAGGCCGTAGAGGACTGGGATGGCCCCAATGATGAAGCATGTCACCAAGGGGCAACCCTGGTGAGTGAGGGGACACCTAGAAAACAAGCAATTTCTCCTTTTCTATCTACTATACCTTCCAGACCAACCCCACTGAGTGTTGTTGTGAATGGATTTATAGTGACCAGCAAGGCTCTCGGGTATCTGGCTAAGTACAGAGACCTTATGTTGAATATCGTTATCAACAATTCCACACAGGCCCTGTACTGTCGCATTCTTTCTTCCACAGTTGTCGAATGTACTACTTACTTTTCACTGACATGCATGCGGTAGTGCATGCACTTTCAAAGATTGATGGATAGGTTTGTACCCAAAGAATTGTTTATGTTCCATTGTTTGTCTATGCTGTGCTTTTTTTTACAGGGTGTCTTCTGGTGACCAACATCGATGGACGAAGCGTCGGCTGCAATGGAGGAGTGCCGCTAAAAGGAGGATTTTTTTTCTGCAGGCAACTTACTTACCACTTCCAACAGGACCACTACAACCACATAGATACAGTATCCCTTGCCTTTTTCTCTGACTGTGACTGCATTTCTTGGATCTCTCTCTGCTTCTAAATTGATCCCTTAACACATCACTTAGTCCACTCCACTATCACATCTGCACCACACATAGTCATTTGGAAGTGCTCCTACGTAATTCGCAAGTCGCAGCACGCCCCAGGCCGTAGAGGACTGGGATGGCCCCAATGATGAAGCATGTCACCAAGGGGCAACCCTGGTGAGTGAGGGGACACCTAGAAAACAAGCAATTTCTCCTTTTCTATCTACTATACCTTCCAGACCAACCCCACTGAGTGTTGTTGTGAATGGATTTATAGTGACCAGCAAGGCTCTCGGGTATCTGGCTAAGTACAGAGACCTTATGTTGAATATCGTTATCAATAATTCCACACAGGCCCTGTACTGTCGCATTCTTTCTTCCACAGTTGTCGAATGTACTACTTACTTTTCACTGACATGCATGCAGTAGTGCATGCACTTTCAAAGATTGATGGATAGGTTTGTACCCAAAGAATTGTTTATGTTCCATTGTTTGTCTATGCTGTGCTTTTTTTTACAGGGTGTCTTCTGTGACCAACATCGATGGATGAAGCGTCGGCTGCAATGGAGGAGTGCCGCTAAAAGGAGGATTTTTTTTCTGCAGGCAACTTACTTACCACTTCCAACAGGACCACTACAACCACATAGATACAGTATCCCTTGCCTTTTTCTCTGACTGTGACTGCATTTCTTGGATCTCTCTCTGCTTCTAAATTGATCCCTTAACACATCACTTAGTCCACTCCACTATCACATCTGCACCACACATAGTCATTTGTAAGTGCTCCTACGTAATTCGCAAGTCGCAGCACGCCCCAGGCCGTAGAGGACTGGGATGGCCCCAATGATGAAGCATGTCACGAAGGGGCAACCCTGGTGAGTGAGGGGACACCTAGAAAAAAAGCAATTTCTCCTTTTCTATCTACTATACCTTCCAGACCAACCCCATTGAGTGTTGTTGTGAATGGATTTATAGTGACCAGCAAGGCTCTCGGGTATCTGGCTACAGAGACCTTATGTTGAATATCGTTATCAATAATTCCACACAGGCCCTGTACTGTCGCATTCTTTCTTCCACAGTTGTCGAATGTACTACTTACTTTTCACTGACATGTATGCAGTAGTGCATGCACTTTCAAAGATTGATGGATAGGTTTGTACCCAAAGATTTGTTTATGTTCACAATTGTTTGTCTATGCTGTGCTATTTTTTCTTGTCTCCCAAAACCTTTCCCAAAAACCCCCGTACCCATCCATTTTTCAAACCCTAACCCTCTTCCCCCGGGCTGTGTGGTTTTGATTGATGTGTGACTAAATGACAGCAATAAATCCACACACTTGCTGGGGAGGATAAGGTGATAGCAACAGGCTGGTGAAGAAATCCGAGGATATATTCTTACTCTGCTTGACAAAGAACCATTGCTAATGTGAAAGAACTTTAACCGAATTAGTAGTTATACTTTACCATTTGTTAGGCTACAATGTGGCACTGTTCTACTGTACTTCTGTCACCTGCTATATTCTCAGTTGTACCGTTGAATTGCTCAGGAGGACAAACCAGATTTCATTTTCTTTTTTTTCATAGGCATGCAACTGCCACTGTGTCACACCACCGCTATGAGGAAATTTTATCCGACCAAGATTGCCAACCATATTCGCTGTTTCCCGTGGAGCCAGCCCTGGGTCTAGCCCTACTTTCAAACACAAATTACAGGTAAGATAAGCGTTTGGTGGCTTGGGGGTATAATGGAGTATTAGTACGAGAGACGAGAGACTGAAGGTAGTACTACTAAAGTCCTAGGACTCTTGGATTCACTTCGTCTGTGAGAGGCACTTAGTGTTGAAAACATTTGGGCATTTACACTTAAAGGAAGAAAATGGAACTAAACTTTCAGGAAAACAAAGTCAACGTTAAACCCCCACCCACCAGGCAAGCAGTAAGAAACGGGTATGCTCAGATAAAGTTTGAAAAAGTATATTTATATCCCTAACAAAATAATCTCCCGCAAGACCCTCCCTAACCCCAACGATTGTCCTTCAAAAGTCCCCAAAAACCCAACTCCCAATTCCCACCCCCCAAAAGTCTCTAAAAAAGGGGCAAGGGACACTATGGGTGGATGCTGTCAACTTTTTGGGCCAGGGCATCATGCTCCTGGCGGAGCAAGGCGTGCTCTACGCGGAGCCCCTCCAACTGGTTGGAAAAGTGGTGGAGCTCCTGCTGGAGGCGGGACACCATCAGGGTACTGCGGCGCAGGCGTGCCTTCAATGCCTTGCAGGTGCAACGGCTGTGAGAGGAAGCTGTAGCTGTTGTCCTTGCTACTCGGCGGTGGCGTTTGACTTTGGCAGCCCGGCTCAGTCTGGGTGGACCACTGTGCTGGGTGGCACTGGCAGCCCGTGGGGGAACGGAGGCCGATGCAGACGACGTAGTTGTTGTGGTCGACTGCACACTTTCTTCGTCCTCCAGGGCCACCAGCCGCCGATATTCGGCCACAGTGGCATCGATCCTCCGTTGCCGGGCCGCTCTAGCCAGCTCCTTCCTCCTTGTTCGTTTGGAAGGAGAACCTATATGAAGAAAGAAAGACATAGTCTGTAACCAATGCTCCTTAAGATTAACTCAATCATTCAGCAGAAATTTGTGTTGCACTACAACTAGCAACTTGCAAACGCATTACATAACTATTGAGGCCAGTATCTATCTAACCTCACACTTCTTCATCCTTGCTCTAACATTAGTGGGAGTTTAAGGAACAAATTCTACGAGCACTATGGACTTCCATTGGAGTCGACTATGAAAGTACACCAGTCTTATTCTTCTTCTTGTCTCTTGTTTTGGAAAATTGGTACGTTATCTTCTGCAAGCCGGCATAATGCCAGCGCAGTAAACTTGCACCCGAGAAAAAGAGACGCACGCCATGAGGAGTGACCTAGACTTGCGTTGCGTTACTGTACCCGTCCAGTACATGCAGGTGGTGAAGCTCTTACTTTTCTATTACGGGTGGCACTGAGAATACTCTGTTACAACTCAAGGGCTACTGCTTAATTAATTTAACTTTCACCCTACAGTGGAAATGAGTACTAGAAATGGAAAATTGAAGAAGATAAATAATCTGATTATCTATCACTTCACATGGGATGTTTTTGCTTATATATGGGATGACTTTAGGTGCTTTGCTTTTTATTGAGTGACCAGTGATACATCCACACATGAATGACTGAGTACTACTAAACTTATTAAGAGAGGTAGGGAGTGGCCACCGTAATAACCGGATCTATGCAGTGCTTGCAATACAAACTACTGCTACTATTGATGGTAGTATTTGGACAAAATTAAAAGTTCTTTTCCTTGCCTTTCCTACACTGGAACGGACGTGCGGGTGCAGTGTTACATGCTCTTCAAAGTTACACTTAGTTCATCCACTGACCGTCTACTCTCTCTAGATCATGGGTACTCACAAACTTTCTCTCAGGGGCTACATTTACAGTGTAGTTTGGGGCCGAGGGCCGCACTGGTGGGGGCGGAGTCAGAGGGGGCGGGGCTAAAGCAAAACGATAACTTGTGACCATGAGGTTGCACACAGGTCCCTGCAGCAGATGCCCTCACCCACTGAGCCACCAGACCCAGCATTTACATACATCTCTCTCCCTCCTGCTCTCCCTCCTGCCCTCCCTCTCCATCTCTCTCTCCCTCCTGCCCTCCCTCTACCTCCCCCTCTGTCATCTCACTGTGTGTGTGTCTATCTGTGTCAGCCTTCAGCCCGGGTTGAGACCGCTTCCTCAACGCGCACACACAGACAACAACACCAAAGTACTTAACAGGTCTTTAAAAGACCATTAACATATTATTGAGGCTTTGTTTGTTGTAGCGCCCCTGCTTCTCCACCCTGACAATCACTGCTTGCCCGGCCCCACAGAGGCTTTGTTCTATTTCACCTCTTTGTGGCCTTGCATCTCCACTCTGCTCTGTGGGGGCCGGGGGAGCAGTGATTGTCAGAGTGGAGATGCAGGGGCGCTAACAGGTGAAATACAAAAAAGCCTCTGCTCTGTGGGGGCCGGGGGAGCAGTGATTGTCTGCAAGGTCTGCGCACCGCCAAGGAAGGCTTGCCGGGCCACCACCGGCCCGCGGGCCGTACTATGAGTACCCCTGCTCTAGATACACATATGCTATCTAAGAGTCAGATAGTAGCATGATCCAGGTATATGGACACATACAGTTTCTGTGTCACCCACCCAGGCTGTTGTCCTTCCACCCATCATTGCTTCATCATTCACCCAGCCATGCATCTCATATTCTTGCCTTCCCAGCTAGTCTTCAATCTCAATAAGTAAGGAATATATAAGAGCTTACCTCTGGCCGCCACCACCACCGTCTCAACTCTCACAGCCGCCGCCTCCTCCCCTGAAGAATCGCCCTCCGCCTCCGTGTCGAGCACCACCACCTCCACACTGGCCCCGCCACCAGATGTTCCACCTACAAAGTACATTTAAGAATGTTAGAATAAAGCACTCACTAGTCTTTGGTCTAGGAATGAAGACATGTGAAAACAATGTAATTTGTGACTGTCTACGTTAAAGTTAAAAAAAATGTCCCTTTTTCCAGGGAAGGTTGTCTTGCTGCACTTTTTGGCACAACTGATGAAGGCTGTTTTTTTAACACGCACCATTTTTATCCACACAGACAGAATATGGACTTCTAACAACAAGATCAAGTTGAAACCAGGTGAGAGCTCGGCTCGACCACAAGAAATGTCTTCAATTAATCGTCAGCACTAACCACTTTTCCATTATCAGTTAAACGTTTAGTTTTATTATGACTTCATTTTAATAAATGTGTTTACTTTTAATAAAGCTTTTAAACTTAAATACAATCTGTGTATTTTGGTCCAGACTAGAGTGACTGAGCGAAAGGTTTTGCAATTTTTGCAAGCATGAGTCCAGATAGAACACTTCAAAAGACATTATGGACAATCCCAGAGGACTGCACTAAGTTGATAGAGCTATTGCTGACTACAATCATGGGAGTTTCGCCAACCGTGCAATCTTAGTTAGCTACACAGACAGACTAATAAGAATAATCTAGTAATACCACAAGGAGTCATAGTAGAGGCAGGATAAGAATTTAGATACAGTCTACAAGAAGAGCAAAGACAATTTTGAAAAAAGTCAAATGAGGAACGCTAGGAAAAATAGGTACTAGTCTAAAATGAAAACTTACTGGGGCCAGCAGAGGAGCCCTCGCCTGCCCGATCCTGGCCCTGTTGAACAGCATCCGCCGCCTGCTGCTCCTGTGTCCTCCTCTCGCCCCTGGGGGGAGCTGACGTACAACATGAAAGAAAGAACAGAAAACATGGATGATTGTTGCTTGTCAATGTCAACCAAATCAAACATTTCAAAAGAACAATAACAAAATATTTCCGCGAAATTATATTGATTAGGGTTAGTTTTCATTTATTTGCGGACCTGTGACTTCGAAAGTCACGTAACTCACTAAACAAAGTACTGAAACGTTCACCTAGGACTGGCAGGCAGCAGTCCGCAGGCAAGACGCAAAGTGACAGACAAACTCCATTGTGATTTCAGTCAGATCAGTGACAACACTAACAGTTGCCTGCTACATTACCAGTCATTTAAATAGTCAAACTATCAATCCACCGCCACTATTTTTCTTATTGTCAGGGGTACAAAGGAAGGGGCAGATTTAAGCCCCTTGCGGCTCTTTTGCGCCGTTCTTGCGTGACTTTTGTGACGCAGCAGCTAAACAAAAAAGGGCGCCATGGTGCGGCGTATAATATTATAACAACCTGACGCATTTGGGAGATGCATCCCGTTATAAAGCCCTGCGCCATCAGGGGGCGTTCCGGCGCAAGGGAGGGCATTCCTGCGCTGGAACACATCCTAATAGTGGCTGAGGGAAATCTACAAAATTTCAATCAGTCACCTTTAGGACAATGATGCGTCACACAAACCCTGCACCTGCTTGAAGCAGACGTACGGCTTGACCCAGCATTGGGGAGATAGGGTACCCCAGAGCATTGCTGGAGCTGCGCCATCGTTGCGACGCAACTCCAGCAGTAAAGCTTCGGTGACGTTTTGGGCCCATGGTGCGCCGCATTGCAAATACGGCGCACCATGTTTGGTGGTGGTAGCGGGCCGCACAATTAATGGCGCATCCCTGCTACTTTGCAGGGATGCGACGGTAATTGCAATTCTGCCCCTTAGGGGCATACTTACTTACGCGTTCTGGCGCATCTCCAGAGATGCGCCAGATCAAATGCGTCACGCAAAACTACCCTTGCGACACGGCAGATGCGCCTCATTTACAATGCGGCGCACCCTGACGCAAGGGTAGGCACTTGCGTGACGCATCTCGTCACGTAAGAGCGGCGCATCGCTGGAGTCACGTCGCCAACGCAATGCAACTCCAGTAATGCTCAGGGCCACCCAATACTTAACATGCTGTGTCAGTCCTTTCGCCTGCTTCGAGCAGACATAAGGAATTGAATTGACGTAGCAGCGTCGCAGAAGTGCCTGCGTTAAATCTTGTAGATTTCACGCAGGCAATTTTGCGAGGCGCACAGCCGCCGGACCGCCCACCCTGCGTACTAGGAACGCACCCATTGTGGTGCAGGCCCATGGCTTTATAACGTGACGCATCTCCCTAGATGCGTCATGTCGTAAATGACTCGCAGGGATGCGGCACGTTTACGCCGCTGTTGCGTCACGCAAGGCAACGTAAACGTGGCGCAAGGGGCTTGTAAATGTAATCTGCCCCCTAGTGTCTAGCATTACGCAGTTCTGTAAAGTACACTCATACATAATAGTTACTCAGGCCAATGAGACCACGAAATAGAAAACAAATAAGCATAGTAGCAACGCCACTGAGAAGGAGAGCAGTGCACCTGAAATGCACAGAAGATTTTGAAATATAATTTAACTACAATGTAATCGTCATCAGCGGCATTATTGGCTTGCTCCATGTAAAAAACAAATATTTGCAATACAACAACACAGAGCAGGAGAAAACATCATAGTAGTGAGTGATTAAATGGCTACTACTACTCACCAAGCCCGGGGATCTCCAAGCCGAGCTGGTCCAGCAGGTCGCGCTCGAGGTCCAGGAGGTCCGTCCAGCGATGGGTGACCTGGCTGTAGGTGCGCTGGACCCCGTAGAGGTGGGATATGGCCCAGCACACCTTCTCCCACCGCTTCCGGCGCTCCCGCATGTTGTAGCCGCCGGCCGCGATCCTGCCGCCTCCCGCGATGGTCCTGGGCAGGCGGCGCTGGACGAAGTAGACCAGCGCGCCCACTTCCTCCGGGCTGAATATCTCCCGTCGCGTCACCTGCTCCCCCCTCAATCTCCCGCATGCTGTCCTGGCACTGGGTCCAGCACTACTCCCCGCCGCCGCTGCGGCCCTCAAGTGCCTGGGCAGCTTCACGGCGCCTGGCTTGACCATGGTCTGGGCAGGTAAGGTAGGAAGAAGTAGAAAATTAAGAAAGAATAGGATAGGGAAGAAGAAAAGAAAAGAGTTTAAAAAAGTAGTTTAAAAGTAAAGAAAAATAGCAGAAAAGACAAAAATATACAGCTAGGAAAAGAGAGGGATAGATAAGAAGCAAAATCGTAAAAAAAAAACTGAAAACAAGCAAAGGATGGCAAAGATACCAAGAGGATTAAACACCATGCCCAGACACAGGAAATGAATGAAAAACAAGATGGCCGGCGCCCGTTCACGAGCGCGAAAGTAAGTTCGCGCGAGATTTTCCTCGCGATCTCGTGCGAACCTCTAGATTTCCCACGCGATCTCGTGCGAACCTCTACTCGCAATGCGCTTACTGCGTGAGATTATACATAGCGGGCGGAAACGGAAATACGTCACGCAAACAAAATGGCCGCGCCCGTACTCGACCTTGGGGTAAATTTGCGTGTTGCGCTGCAAGCGGCTCGCGAATACTGCAAAAAAACTCGCGAAACAACAAGCCGCAAAAAAATAAAATGCTCATTCGCACGAATTGGCGGCTTCCGCGGTTGGTTTCGCACGACGCCGCGCCCCGCGAATAGCGCGAAAAAACCGAAAAACGATTTCAGCAAAAGCAAAAGCAATGAGCAGGTGCAAAAGGTCAACCTCATGATTTGTAACGATTCTCTGTAGTGCTTCCTGAGGGGGCCCTCCAGAATTCGGTTGCCTGCTTGCAACTATTGTGTGACCCTGCTCTGACCTTAACTGTATGCCACAAAGGTCCTGATTTACAGCTAAAGGAGCAGACAAGCAGGTGCCAGGCTGGAACTTGAAATTCTTTCAGTGACACATTAACTAGCCCCTAATTCATTATTGTCAGTTGGGGCAGGGCAGGTGTTGTTAATAAACTAACCCCAAATTAATTCATGTCAGTTCAAGCAGGGCAGGTGGGCTTGCTTTCCCCCCCCCCCCCCCATCTTCTACAGTGATGATGAACCAGAGGGTGGCATTGATGTAACAGAGGGTGGCATGGGTCAAAGAGAGGGTGCCAGTGGTGAAACAGAGGGTGCTGGGAGGCTGTGATGATGAACCAGACGTAGAAACAACATAGTCGCGACCGTTGCGAGCCGACAAGTAAGTTCGCAATTGCGAACTAGTACCAAATCCTCGCGAACTGGTAGAAACACTTGCGAACACAAAAAAAAAAAAAATCCGCAAATTCGCCAGAATTCGCGGATTTTGCGGATTGCCAATGCGCAAATCCGCAAAATTCGCGAACGCGAGATTCGCAAAATTCGCCCATGCTTACACCTCCTTCCTCACCGGCAGAATCCAGATTGTCCGCCTCCCCCCCTTTCCGCTCTAAAGACACCAAGATCATCTGCGGAGTACCCCTAGGATCGTCCAACAGCCCAACACTCTTCAACATCTATCTACATGGCACCGCTCGCCAACTTCGCCATAATGCACGACCTCAACATCGTCTCATATGCCGATGACACCCAGCTGATCCTCTCCCTCACCAAGGCCCCCACCACTGCCAAATCCTACCTTCAAGAAGGAAGGAAGGCCATCACCGAATGGATGACGATCAGCCACCTGAAACTGAACTCAGACAAGACGGAGGTCCTCATCATCGGATTCACCGACTCCGCCTGGGACGACTCATGGTGGCCGGCTGCACTGGGAGCTGCACCGACGCCCACTAACCATGCATGCAACCTGGGAGTCATCCTGGACTCTGACCCAGCAAGTGAACGCTGTCTCCTCATCCTGCTTCATCACCCTCCGCATGCTTCACAAGATCTACAAATGGATCTCCACCGGTACCAGAAGGACAGTCACCCAGGCCCTCGTCAGCAGTAGACTGGACTACGGCAACGCTCTCTACACAGCAACATCAGCCAAACTCCAGAAACGACCTCAAAGCATTCAGAACACCTCAGCATGCCTCATCCTCGACATCCCCCACCACAGCCACATCACAGCCCACTTGAAAGACCTACACTGGCTCCCGTCAACAAGAGGATCACCTTCAAGCTTCTCACCCACGCTCACAAAGGTCTCCACAACACCGGACCAGCGTACCTCAATGAACGACTCACCTTTTACACCCCAAACCACCAGCTTGACTCTCGCTGACCTCCCCCTCGCCACCATCCCCCACATCTATACAGCGACCGCCGGTGGCAGATAATTCTCTCACCTCGACCGCAAAAACCTGGAACACTCTCCCCATCCGTCTACGACAGACCCAGGACCTTCTGGCTTTCAGGAGACTCCTGAAGACCTGGCTGTTTGAGCAGTGGCAGTACCCCCACTAGCGCCTTGAGACCCTCACGGGTGAGATGTGTGCTCTATAATGTATTGATTGATTGATTGATAGGAATTAACCTTAAAATAAATCATTTAAACTATTTAAACATATAGAATCATGTTTAATGTTTACAAAATAACATGTAAAACACTATTATTTTAGTTTTTTAAATATTTGAAAACAATTTTGCATGAACATTGTTTGCAACATTATTTTAATTTTTAAATAATTACAGTTTCACATAACTTTTAAAAGATATATAATACAAAATGTTTACCTTAGGTGGGATATTTCATTTAAACTTTAGAAACATATATATTTTTGATTTAATATATTCAGAAAAGTTAAATGTTTGATTTACCCAAACAATAACTCAAAGGATAGCAACATCATTTGAATTTGAGACCCCTACTACTGCTTACATTCCTGACTTTAGTTAAGATTGACTCTTATTAAAATCCTCAATTACTTAATCAGACCTTTTTGTTTTTAAGACCAAAGTGCTGAATGTCAGCTTCATGACATATGCGACTCAAAGCAATATCACTGACTTATTTACATCTAAGATAATTGCCTGCAATTAAGAATTATTGTCTAATATTTTTAACAAATCTGTAACTGCAACTTCAAGATTTATTTGGCATAAGACAATAGCATTTTACTGTTAACAAGTGTATATTGTTATTCTGTAACACAAACACTCATAACACACATATGTTGGCAATTCTAGTAAAATCAAGAAATCAGGAAAGTGGCCCTAATGCTTTTTAAATAGACATCATTGAAAAAGGACAACCCAGCACATCCCCTTGGATGAAGTACTGCGTTAATGAAATGGGTCTTAAAACATTCTCAAAACATGTAGGGGCATATTCTGAAGGACTTATCGCTGAGTTATTAGCACTTTAGTGCAGCAAAAGTGGCAAAAGATTTATATCCCCATTCTCAAGCAAAGTGCCGATATCACCAGTTTTCCAGCGATAGCTTCCGCAAAAAACAACGCCATGGATGAGAGCAACAATTAACTCTAATGATATGCAGAGTAGGCGTTCCTGTGCAAAAAAAAGCAAAAATACCACTTCGCGATATTCTCAACAACCCAGCAAGATCTGTGCTGGGATCCAAAAACAGGTGATAAGGCCCTTTAGAAGCAAATATTTAACACCTGCCTTTTACGGGTGTAAAGCAGGACTACTACCTGCAGTATGAAAGGGAGCCCAGCCCAGAACCACATCTGAAGACCAGCAAATGTCATGGAGACACTGATCATGCAGCTCAGAGACCCAAGAGGTCCACAAACAACCACCGCCAACACCCCAAGTACCACCCCTCCAAGACCCCCCCAAGACTACTGCTGAGGGTGCGCAGAACAATACAGCAGACCATCTGAAAATGCACCAGCCTCAGTGACTCAACACCAGAAGATGTCATTGCCCACTACAAGCTCAAAAGGACAACCATCCTTTGCATCCTGACCCACATTGCCTACTGTCTAACTGTACCAACACAGAGTACAACCAACATCCCTCCGCAGATAAAGCTGCTGGCTGTGCTGCACTTTTTGGTCTCTGGTACCTTCCAACCAACAACTGCCAGAGCCTGAGGAGTCTCACATCCAGCCCTTTCAAACTTCTTCGCACATGTCTTGAATGCATGTCCACAAAACCAACAGCGGGCCCCTGTATCCGCACAACATGCTAGTCCCAATTTGTAGTGATCCTGCGCAACCAACCCCAACCCCAGCCGTTGCCTAGAACCTCTGTTCTCCAGATCCAAGATTGTAGTTTTTAAAATGGGTGTGTGAAAGGTCATAAAGTACAGTAGTCAACAGTAGTGGAAAAACAGTTATTTATTACAAAAACATAAATTAACAACACGAAAACATCAGCCAACGCGTTTTATTCCCAACGGGGAACTTCATCAGGGCGACGTGTGGATCCAGTTAACTGCTTATGATCCAGGAACTGTAGTGTAGTTCCTATATTCCCAATAGGCTCTGTGCATTGGAAAAATATATCCTATAGATTTGACGTAGGACTTATGTCGACTAGGTGTCTATCGAATATATTAGACATAATTGTGAGTGCCAGCACGCACAGAGGTAACTAGAAACTTTCTCGAATACACAAGAAGGGATTAGTTTCTGACAACCGCCTAAACATGACAACTTTGTTTCCCCAAGATTAAAACTGATCTTCAGAGTCTTGGATACAATAGATAGATATTTTACCCAGTCAATCGTGCATGCTTTGTTTCATCAGAGGTGCAGAGAAATAGAGAGACAGGCGTTTTCAATAAATGTCTTTATTGAACAGTCATGTTATGTTATGTTATGTTATGTTATGTTATGTTATGTTATGTTATGTTATGTTATGTTATGTTACTGTAGTTTTATATAGCGCAAATCACCACTGGTCTCTAAGAGCTTTTTTAAAAAGAAAGGAACCCAACACATAGCTATCGGTGGCGCGTCCACCACCCAGTTAGCAATTTACGTTAGAGATGTCATCTTTTTAAACAGATGAGTTTTTAACGCCTTTCTAAAGGGTAGCAGCATTTGCTCCCCTTGCAAAGTTGCCGGAAGCTCGTTCCAGATTTAAGGGAGGAGGACTGACAGAGCTCTCCCTCCCTTAGATTTGAGGTTGAATCTCAAAGGGGTTCATTTGCAGGCTTCAGAGGACCGCAAGGTTCTGCCCGGTATATACTTCCTCAGAAGATCTTTGATATATTTGGAAGCCGCTCCATAGATAGCTTTATGGGCTATGCAGAGGCACTTGAATTGCACTCGGTGCTCAATGGGCAGCCAGTGCAACCTCTGAAGAAGGGGCATTGCTCGTGTGCTCCGTCGTAGTGAGAAAATCAGCCTGGCCGTATCATTCTGGACCACTTGCAGTTGCTTAAGGAGCTTTCAAGGGAGACCCAGATAAAGAGCGCTTCCATAGTCCAACCTCGAGATGATTGTGGCAGACACAATGGTTTGTAATGTCGAGGCAGAAAGAATGGGAACAAGTCTTCGCAGTTGCCTTAGTAGACCTACACAAGAGCCTACAACTGCGAGGACTTGGGGAGCCATTGACAGATCTGTGTCAATTTTTAAGCCTAAGCTTTTTACTGCTCTTCCTAGGATTGGTACCTCCCCAAGTTCTGGAGGCCGGAAAAGCTCAGACCAGGTGCTTTCTTGATTTGATATAACCTCAGTTTTGTCTGGGTTAACTTTCAGGAGATTGTTTGCCATCCAATTACCCATAAAGCTAAGAAGGTCACTGAGTCCTGTGCCTGACTAGTGTTGTCAAGTTGGACCAGCAGTTGTGTGTCATCTGCATAATTAAAAATTTGACAGTTTCTGTGCGTTAACTCCTCCACTAAAGGTTGTAAATAGATGTTGAATAAAAGTAGGGACAGTGCCGATCCCTGAGGAACGCCACAAGTCACACCACTAGCAGAGGATAGTTGGTCTTCCATTTGCACTCTCTGAGCCTGTAAGGAAGGATTTAAGCCATTTAAAAGCTTGCCCTGTTATTCCCAGTTTCGCTACACGGTTCAGCAGGATGACATGGCTGACCCTGTCGAAAGCCGCCGACAGATCTAAGAGAATCAGGGCACATGGCTGTTTGTTGTCGGCCCTGATTCTCAGATCATCCACAACAGCAGCCATCACCAGCTCAGTGCTGTGTTGTGATCTTAAACCTGACTGCCTGGGATGGAGAAGTCCGTGATCTTCCAAGTAGCTAGCCAGGGTGTTCAGAACTTGCTTTTCCAAGATCTTTGCCAGGAACGGAAATTGGGAGATAGGCCTATAATTTTTGAAGGCTTTTGTATCCGCCCCTGCTTTCTTCGGGAGGGGGATAACCCTAGCTTCTTTCAGGCTCGCTGGCAAATAACCTGAGTTTAGTGACTCATTTAATAGAGCCACCGGCTGTTTTTCAGCCCCGGCAAAGCCATCTGGAATATCCTCGGTGGACAGGGGTCCATTCTGGAACCTGATTTAATCTGGTGAGCTATTGCTGCTAGACTCAGTTTGTCAAAACCGGGAAAATTATTCAGGTTTCTGCTCAGATCTAGAGGCCTGGGGGGGTCTGGTATAATGAGATCAGTCGTGGTGATAGTAATGTCTGTGATGATATCCCGGACTTTCTGGAGAAAAAACTCCTGAAAAGTATCGTAATCCGGGCGATCATTTAATGAAGCTTTACGCTCTATCTGTGTGAGCTCCTTCAAAATTGAAAAAATCTCTTTTTGCTTATTACCCGCTTGGCCAATTCTGTCCTCATAAAAGGCCGCCTTCCTGGATATGATATTGGCCTTATATTTGGCCAGAAGGATCTTGCAGGTGTCACAGTCTGCTAAGTTGTAATTCAATCTCCATATCCTGTCTGCTTTCCCATTTTTAAGGTTGCGTTTAACCAAGGGGCTCCTTTCCCTTTCGCTCTAGTCCTCTTTAACCATTCCGGGGCCTGTGCATCAATTGCGACCAGAAGCCAAGAGGTCAATGCTACCGTTTTTTTGTCTAAATTACCCTCACCCATGGTGGGGGTGGAATCTAGAGAAGCATAGAGATTAGAGATTCAGCCTCCACTTTTTTCCATGCTCTGACCTTCGTCCATAGAGGGTCTGACGGAGATGGTGAATAGTCATCCGGGACCCAACATATAATCAGGGAATGATCCGACCAGACACAAGGGCTGATATCAGTTATCTCTGTCCGAGGAATGGGGCACCAAATCAGGTCAAGAGTATGGCCCTAACATGCGTGGGGCCGGTTATCAATTGTCTCAGATCCAGGGAAGCTAAGTTAGATTCAAACCCTGCCTCCACAGGGGCTTTAGGTGACTTCTCCCAGTGATGGTTGAATTTCCCTACCACCAGTAGATGTTTATATCTTGATCTGAGATCAGTTAAGAGCTCCAAGAAGGCATCATTGAAATCAGAAGAGTTTATGGGGGAGGGCGGTACACTGCTAGCAATACCATGCAGGCCGGTTTCAGGGAGATTTTTATTCACACAAGCTCTGCACTATCTCAATTTTCTGCCACAATTTGACTCACCGTAAGGGTTTTTTTTAAAATAATTGCAACTCCCCCACCTCAGTATTCTTTCTCATGCAAGTAAAGTGAACTGCTACAATCCTAATACTGGTATAATGCGTACAGTAAGAAGAGTATTATAAAATAATACTGTAAAAGCATGGTATGGTTTCTAAACTATAGATAAATACATACATAAATAACAAAGGCTAAAATTACTCAACTGGCGTTTCTAAAATACACCTACCCCCAATAAAGCAATTGCGGAGTGGATACCCGCTTGTCAACATCAAAAGCAGGGTGGGCGCCCCCCAACACAGTGGCAATGCTGGGTGGGCTCCCGCTTTCAGAAATATGGAAAATGCGGGTTAGGCTCCCGCTCCACTTGGCAGGAATGCGGGGGAATCCCCACGTCAGGATTCCTTCTATATAGGCTGCCAAGCCCATGCTCTTCCCAGTAGAAGACAAGCAGAGCACTCTCAAGGCACTTAAAGTCCCAAAGGCCTTTAGAGGGGAAGGGTGCAAAGCTGCGCCCAGGCAGGCCAGCACACATGGCCCTCCAGCAGGGAGGCAGTCCGTTGTGGCAGTTCCTCCTGAGGCCCAGCAGCAGCAAGCACCCCCAAGCAAAGGAACAACACAACTTTTCATGGGGTCACAGCCCCAATATTTATACCACAACTTGTCTTTGCCTGCCCTAGCCCAGGGGTTGGGGGAACCAGCAAAACCTGGTTCAGTGGGGATTTGAAGCACTTTGTTTACCAGGCTCCTCTTCCCCTTTATCAGGCGGGGGCTCCTCATCAGACACACCACAGGGGGGCGGTACCAGCATTGTACAGGGCAGACACAATCCTATTCCGGGTCAGGGGACTACTCCCCCCACTACTCCAAATGCAGATGTCCCATTCATCCTAGTGCTTACTCATGCTGCCACTACTGGAGCCACACACACCTCACCAGCCCCTGTCACTCAAAAGCCAGACATGCAATCCACATCAGGCAGGTAGACATATAGCACACAGAAATGCCTACTACTAAAAGTGGAATTTCTAAAATACTTATAATAAATCTGTGCACTCCATTGCGCAGCATTTATTATTACCATTCTCCAATGCATTCCTAAGGAAGGGTAGCCTCTCAGTAGTGAGAAACCAAAATTGGTGTTTGTCACTACCAGGACATGTCACACACTTAGGGGCAGATTTATGAGGCCCTTGCGCCTCTTTGCGCCGCAATTGCATCACTTTATTTGACGCAACGGTGGTGCAAACAATGCGCCCTATTTTCAACGTGACGCATCTAGGAGATGCGTCATGTTGTAAAGCCCTGCGCCATAAGGAGGCGTTCCTGCGCAGGGGGGGGCGTTCCTGCGCAGGAACGCCTCCTAAAAGTGGGTGAGTGAAATCTATAAGATTTCACTCAGTCACTTTCAGGCCAATGCTGCGTCAAAACCCTGCGCCTGCTTGAAGCAGGCGTAGGTCTTGACGCAGCATTGTGAAGATGGGGCACCCCCGAGCCTTGCTGGAGCTGCGTCCTTGCAACCTTGCTGTATTATTGATGTGGGCACTGGAGCAAACATGACATCTGGATGTACATTGATTTTGTGTCTCACATGTGGTGGTGCACAGGGAACGTGCCCATCCCCAAGGGAAAACCATGAGATGGGGTAAAGGAGCGTCATGGACTCGCCTGCCATTCCCAAGATGCAGTAACACCACAACCTGCACAGCACCCTGCTTCTGCCTATGGAGGAGATCCACGCTCACTCTTACAAATGAGGCCAAGTCTGCTAGTAGTGAGAAAAAGAGCTGCAGTGGCAACCTGCAGCTCTGCCTTTCACTTATGTGCCCTCCCCAAACTATCAAAAATCCCAACTGCGCTTACGGAATGTGACTTGTTCCTCCATAATTTGGTACACACTCCCTGCCTCCACCGGGCACATGCTACTGTGAGTGTACTGTGGCAAAGGAAGAGACGCCACCATGCCTGATAAATATTAGTGCCTTGGTGGTATTCATAAATAGTGTTTTGTGGCTTTAATGATATGAGGCAGCATCACCTTCACTGGCAGAGAAAATAAAGATAATGATTTTCCTTGTGCAAGCATTTAAGCAGTTCATATACCAATATCACACATTGCTCTAGAAATAAAAATGTCTATGACGGATATTCTACCACATGAAACCGTCGATTTCTGCTATCTGGGCATGAAATAGAAAACTATTTTAGATCAACAATAGCAGATGGACAGCAAGTTGAAAGAAATACAGCAGCATCTGAACTATATTCAGGGCATGCTAGCAAACATAGAGGAGAGCGGTAAACCAACCTTCCAAATTAGTATTTTTTTCATTTTCTTTTCAGGTTTTGCAGTTAAATTTTTCTTGTATTTACGGATATTATTTTTAACTCATATGTGTTCTATTTTGACTACTTGTTGACTGCCACTTTTGCTTTTGTTTAACATATTTTTAATTCATCCAAATAAGCCTCCACCTCTCCAATCTTTTATGTGTGGAGATCTCCACCCAAATGCTGAGACCTTTTTCCGCATAAGTAACGGTTTTAGTAGTAAAATGTGGGAGGGTCAGATGGAAGTGACTGGAACATTTGGAATACATATTACAAAATGGCAGGGGACAAGGATGAGTGGGAAGGGGTTAATGGAAGGTGAGAGAGGGGTTTAAGGAGGGGCATGCACCTATGGCTATTCCCAAACAGCACTTCTATAGTTACAACAGGCAAACAAGGACCCAACACAAGTCATAAACGTACTCTAGAGTAAGTTCAGCACCACACATGGCTAATTACTTATACTGGAATCCATTGAAAATGATGGAGGTACGGAATTAAAATAGAACCATGTAGGTCCCTTGACCCTGTCCCAAGCAGGTCACTCCCCATGCCGCACAGCACCACCTGTGTGCCCTTGTCCCTACTGCTGAATCGCTGCTGCTGCCGAGAGTTGAGGCCCTCCTCCACATGTAGACTGCCACCTGCTCGTCATCCCTGGTGGCCTAGTGGTGAGCCGTGAATATCTGTCTGCTTGCTCTGTCCCTTTGCCATCTGTATGATGGACAACCGAGAAACCACGGCCCTCAACCTCCTGGATCTCTCAGACGCCTTTGACACTGTCTGCCACCACACCCTCTGCACACGTCTCCTCAATGCAGGGATCTATGACAGAGCATATGACTGGACCACCTCCTTCCTCACCGGCAGAATCCAGATTGTCCGCCTCCCCCCCTTTCCACTCTAAAGACACCAAGATCATCTGCGGAGTACCCCAAGGATCGTCCCACAGCCCAACACTCTTCAACATCTATCTACATGGCACCGCTCGCCAACTTCGCCATAATGCACGACCTCAACATCGTCTCCTATGCCGACGACACCCAGCTGATCCTCTCCCTCACCAAGGCCCCCACCACTGCCAAATCCTACCTTCAAGAAGGAAGGAAGGAAGGCCATCACTGAATGGATGACGATCAGCCACCTGAAACTGAACTCAGACAAGACGGAGGTCCTCATCATCGGATTCACCCACTCCGCCTGGGACGACTCATGGTGGCCGGCTGCACTGGGAGCTGCACCAACTCCCACTAACCACGCATGCAACCTGGGAGTCTTCCTGGACTCTGCATTGTCAATAACCCAGCAAGTGAATGCTGCCTCCTCATCCTGCTTCATCACCCTCCGCATGCTCCACAAGATCTACAAATGGATCTCCACCGGTACCAGAAAGACAGTCACCCAGGCCCTCATCAGCCGTAGACTGGACTACGGCAACGCTCTCTACACAACAACATCAGCCAAACTCCAGAAACCACCACAAAGCATTCAGAACACCTCAGCATGCCTCATCCTCGACATCCCCCACCACAGCCACATCACAGCCCACTTGAAAGACCTACACTGGCTCCCGTCAACAAGAGGATCACCTTCAAGCTTCTCACCCACGCTCACAAAGGTCTCCACAACACCGGACCAGCGTACCTCAATGAACGACTCACCTTTTACACCCCAAACAACGAGCTTGACTCTCGCTGACCTCCCCCTCGCCACCATCCCCCACATCTGTACAGCGACCGCCAGTGGCAGATAATTCTCTCACCTCAACCGCAAAAACCTGGAACACTCTCCCCATCCGCCTACGACAGACCAAGGACCTTCTGGCTTTCAGGAGACTCCTGAAGACCTGGCTGTTTGAGCAGTGGCAGTACCCCCTCTAGCGCCTTGAGACCCTCACGGGTGAGATGTGTGCTCTATAATGTATTGATTGATTGATTGATTGATTGATTGATAGGAATTAATCTTAAAATAAATCATCTAAACTATTTAAACATATAGAATCATGTTTAATGTTTACAAAATAACATGTAAAACACTATTATTTTATTTTTTAAATATTTGAAAACAATTTTGCATGAACATTGTTTGCAACATTATTTTAATTTTTAAATAATTACAGTTTCACATAACTTTTGAAAGATATATAATACAAAATGTTTACCTTAGGTGGGATATTTCATTTAAACTTTAGAAACATATATATTTTTGATTTAATATATTCAGAATAGTTAAATGTTTGATTTACCCACACAATAGCTTTCAAAGGATAGCAACATCATTTGAATTTGAGACCCCTACTACTGCTTACATTCCTGACTTTAGTTAAGATTGACTCTTATTAAAATCCTCAATTACTTAATCAGACCTTTTTGTTTTTAAGACCAAAGTGCTGAATTTCAGCTTCATGACACATGCGACTCAAAGCAATATCACTGACTTATTTACATCTAAGATAATTGCCTGCAATTAAGAATTATCATCTAATATTGTTAACAAATCTGTAACTGCAACTTGTTATTTGGCATAAGACACCAGCATTTTACTGTTAACAAGTGTATATTGTTATTCTGTAACACAAACACTCATAACACACATATTTTGGCAATTCTAGTAAAATCAGGAAATCAGGAAAGTGGCCCTAATGCTTTTTAAATAGACATCATTGAAAAAGGAATCCCAGCACGACCCCTTGGATAAAGTACTGCGTTAATGAAATGGGTCTTAAAACATTCTCAAAACATGTTGGGGCATATTCTGAAGGACTTATCGCTGAGTTATCAGCACTTTATTGCAGCAAAAGTGGCAAAAGATTTATATCCCCATTCTCAAGCAAAGTGCCGATATCACCAGTTTTCCAGCGATAGCTTCCGCAAAAAACAACGCCATGGTTGAGAGCAACAATTAACTCTAATGATATGCAGAGTAGGCGTTCCCGTGCAAAAAAAAAGCAAAAATACCACTTTGCGATATTCTCAACAACCCAGCAAGATCTGTGCTGCGATCCAAAAACAGGTGATAAGGCCCTTTAGAAGCAAATATTTAACACCTGCCTTTTACGGGTGTAAAGCAGGACTACTACCTGCAGTATGAAAGGGAGCCCAGCCCAGAACCACATCTGAAGACCAACAAATGTCATGGAGACACTGATCATGCAGCTCAGAGACCCAAGAGGTCCACAAACACCCACCGCCAACACCCCAAGTACCACCCCTCCAAGACCCCCCCAAGACTACTGCTGAGGCAGCGCAGAACAATACAGCAGACCATCTGAAAATGCACCAGCCTCAGTGACTCAACACCAGAAGATGTCATTGCCCACTACAAGCTCAAAAGGACAACCAACCATCCTTCGCATCCTGACCCACATTGCCTACTGTCTAACTGTACCAACACAGAGTACAACCAAAATCCCTCCGCAGATAAAGCTACTGGCTGTGCTGCACTTTTTGGTCTCTGGTACCTTCCAACCAACAACTGCCAGAGCCTGAGGAGTCTCACATCCAGCCCTTTCAAACTTCTTCGCACATGTCTTGAATGCATGTCCACAAAACCAACAGCGGGCCCCTGTATCCGCACAACATGCTAGTCTCAATTTGTAGTGCTCCTGCGCAACCAACCCAAACCCCAGCCGTTGCCTAGCACCTCTGTTCTCCAGATCCAAGATTGTAGTTTTTAAAATGGGTGTGTGAAAGGTCATAAAGTACAGTAGTCTACAGTAGTGGAAAAACAGTTATTTATTACAAAAACATAAATTAACAACACGAAAACATCAGCCAACGCGTTTTATTCCCAACGGGGAACTTCATCAGGGCGACGTGTGGATCCAATTAACTGCTTATGGTCCAGGAACTGTAGTGTAGTTCCTATATTCCCAATAGGCTCTGTGCATTGGAAAAATATATCCTATAGATTTGACGTAGGACTTATGTCGACTGGGTGTCTATCGAATATATTAGACATAATTGTGAGTGCCAGAACGCTCAGAGAGACTTGGTGTAATTCCCATACTTCCACATCTTCCACCTTGGGAGAGAAATAACCCTTCACAACAGTGTCGCATGTGCAAAACCGTCAAGGAAGACATAATTCATGTGATTTGCATCTGCCCTAGCATAAAGGACCTGAGGTTCAATCTCTTACGTCCTTTTTTTAACCTTTATGCCGTCCGGACCTGCAGACAGGCAGCCATATTGTGCTTTTCTACTAGCGACACTAAATTGAACTGTCAAGTTGTGAAGTTCTTTGAACTAATAAGAAAGAGACTTAACCATGCTAGATGAACTTTTTAATCCTACGATGTTAACCATATAACTGTTAATATCACTGTAATTTTATGCACCCCAATTTTTTATTTCTTTCTTTTTTGTTTTGTTACGTTTAAGTAACAATTACTATGGGCACTTTTCAATTTTGTAAAGATTTTAATTAATCATATACAAATAAATATTTACTTACTTACTTACTTATATTCCCAATAGGCTCCGTGCATTGGAAAAATATATCCTATAGATTTGACGTAGGACTTATGTCGACTAGGTGTCTATTGAATATATTAGACATAATTGTGAGTGCCAGCAAGCTCAGAGGTCACTAGAAACTTTCTCGAATACACAAGAAGGGATTAGTTTCTGACAACCGCCTAAACATGACAACTTTGTTTCCCCAAGATTAAAACTGATCTTCAGATTCTTGGATACAATAGATAGATATTTTACCCAGTCAATCATGATTGCTTCGTTTCATCAGAGGTGCAGAGAAATAGAGAGACAGGCGTTTTCAATAAAAGGGTTTATTGAACAGTCATGTTATGGTATGTTATGTTATGTTATGTTATGTTATGTTATGTTATGTTATGTTATGTTATGTTACTGTAGTTTTATATAGCGCAAATCACCACTGGTCTCTGAGAGCTTTTTTAAAAAGAAAGGAACCCAACACATAGCTATCGGTGGCGCGCCCACCACCCAGTTGGCAATTTACGTTAGAGATGTCATCTTTTTAAACAGATGAGTTTTTAATTCCTTTCTAAAGGGTAGCAGCATTTGCTCCCCTTGCAAAGTTGCCGGAAGCTCATTACAGATTTAAGGGAGGAGTACCGACAGAGCTCTCCCTCCCTTAGATTTGAGGTTGAATCTCAAAGGGGTTCATTTGCAGGCTTCAGAGGACCGCAAGGTTCTGCCCGGCACATACTTCCTCAGAAGATCTTTGATATATTTGAGGTCCTCTCCATAGATAGCTTTATGGGCTTTTCAGAGGCACTTGAATTGCACTTGGTGCTCAATGGGCAGCCAGTGAAACCTCTGGAGAAGGGGCATTGCTCGTGTGCTCCGTGGTAGTGAGAAAATCAGCCTGGCTGCATCATTCTGGACCACTTGCAGTTTCTTAAGGAGCTTTCAAGGGAGACCCAGATAAAGAGCGCTTCCATAGTCCAACCTCGAGATGATTGTGGCAGACACAATGGTTTGTAATGTCGAGGCAGAAAGAATGGGAACAAGTCTTCGCAGCTGCCTTAGTAGACCTACACAAGAGCCTACAACTGCGAGGACTTGGGGAGCCATTGACAGATCTGTGTCAATTTTTAAGCCTAAGCTTTTTACTGCTCTTCCTGGGATTGGTACCTCCCCAAGTTTGGGAGGCCAGAAAAGCTCAGACCAAGGCTTTCTTGATTTGATATAACCTCAGTTTTGTCTGGGTTAACTTTCAGGAGATTGTTTGCCATCCAATTAACCATAAACCTAAGAAGATTTTTCACTGAGTCCTGTGCCTGACTAGTGTTGTCAAGTTGGACCAGCAGTTGTGTGTCATCTGCATAATTAAAAATTTGACCGTTTCTGTGCGTTAACTCTTCCACTAAAGGTTGTAAATAGATGTTGAATAAAAGTAGGGACAGTGCCGATCCCTGAGGAACGCCACAGGTCACACCACTAGCAGAGGATAGTTGGTCTTCCATTTGCACTCTCTGAGCCTGTAAGGAAGGATTTAAGCCATTTTAAAGCTTGCCCTGTTATTCCTAGTTTCGCTACACGGTTCAGCAGGATGACATGGCTGACTGTGTCGAAAGCCGCCGACAGATCTAAGAGAATCAGGGCACATGGCTGTTTGTTGTCGGCCCTAATTCTCAGATTATCCACAACAGCCGCCATCACCAGCTCAGTGCTGTGTTGTGATCTTAAACCTGCCTGCCTGGGATGGAGAAGTCCGTGATCTTCCAAGTAGCTAGCCAGGGTGTTCAGAACTTGCTTTTCCAAGATCTTTGCCAGGAACTGAAATTGGGAGATAGGCCTATAATTTTTGAAGGCTTTTGTATCCGCCCATGCTTTCTTCGGGAGGGGGATAACCCTAGCTTCTTTCAGGCTCGCTGGCAAATAACCTGAGTTTAGTGACTCATTTAATAGAGCCACCAGCTGTTTTTCCAGCCCCGGCAAAGCCATCTGGAATATCCTCGGTGAACAGGGGTCCATTCTGGAGCCTGATTTAATCTGGTGAGCTATTGCTGCTGCACTCAGTTCGTCAAAACCGGGAAAACTATTCAGGTTTCTTTTCAGATCTAGAGGCCTGGGGGGATCTGGTATAATGAGATCAGTCGTGGTGATAGTAATGTCTGTGATGATATCCCGGACTTTCTGGAGAAAAAACTCCTGAAAAGTATCGTAATCCGGGCGGTCATTTAATGAAGCTTTACGCTCTATCTGTGCGAGCTTCTTCAAAATTGAAAAAATCTCTTTTTGCTTATTACCCGCTTGGCCAATTCTGTCCTCATAAAAGGCCGCCTTCCTGGATATGATATCAGCCTTATATTTGGCCAGAAGGATCTTGCAGGTGTCACAGTCAGCTAAGTTGTAATTCAATCTACATATCCTGTCTGCTTTCCCATTTTTAAGGTTGCGTTCAACCAAGGGGCTCCTTTCCCTTTCGCTCTAGTCCTCTTTAACCGTTCCAGGGCCTGTGCATCAATTGCGACCAGAAGCCAAGAGGTCAATGCTACAGTTTTTTGGTCTAAATTACCCTCACCCATGGTGGGGGTGGAATCTAGAGAAGCATAGAGATTAGAGATTCAGCCTCCACTTTTTTCCATGCTCTGACCTTCGTCCATAGAGGGTCTGACAGAGATGGTGAATAGTCACCCGGGACCCAACATTTAATCAGGGAATGATCCGACCGGACACAAGGGCTGATGTCAGTTATCTCTGCCCGAGGAATGGGGGACCAAATCAGGTTAAGAGTATGGCCCTTAACATGCATGGGGCCGGTTATCAATTGTCTCAGATCCAGGGAAGCTAAGTTAGATTCAAACCCTGCCTCCACAGGGCCTTTAGGTGACTTCTCCCAGTGATGGTTGCAATTCCCTACCACCAGTACATGTTCTGTACCTTGGTTTTAGAATGAAGGAGGTCTGGTATCTCTGTCTCGCACTCAATTTCCCAACACCCCGTGAGGGGAGCTTGGAAACACAAGAGCTGGATTCTCAGCGAGATAAAGGACAGCTTCTCAATCAGTGCGTCAGCTGGAGGGTCGGCTTCCTTCGGCACTTGCTGTAGTGAGCTGCGCCGGGCAATTAGATAGTTGAGCTGCTCCGAACCACTGTGCGTTTGCCAGGTTAAGTGTAGGCATATTTATACCTGGAAGGTGTCTAGTTTGACATAAAGTCGGACATAATAACGTCATCCATGAACCCCAAGGGAATGGTAGTTCTTTGAAAACTAGGACGAATCAATATTTAAGCAAGGGGATGTCCCTAACTGCTGCAGCCGAGTTTTCCAAGAATGCGTTGTGGCTTTTTGGAACGAGCGGAAGTAGCCATGCCTGTATTTGGACTGGATGGGTTATGTCTAAATATGGTTATGATTTCTATGCCTATATAAGGGCAATGCGAATTGTACCTATATAAGGGCATACATCGGTAAATAACGCTTGGATCCTAAAATGCTACACACAACACCCACTCCACTTTATTATATTTGATATTACTAAATTCTAAGCATTTTAAACATATCTAAAGCATGATGTGTAAAAATCCCTCCCAAAATACATAAAATGCATTTGAAATGGTTGTACACGTGTAGTAAGCAAAATCTCAGTTAGGCCTACTTGGTGCAAGGGTTCGCCCTTCTCTGCACAGAGTCCTCGGACCTTAGGAAAAAGTTGGCAATGAAACTGGAAATACAAAAACAAAGTTTATTATACCTTTAAAGTTGGTACTACAGTCCACACAACACTCTTCAGTATTGTATCGAGTAATACAAAGAACTGAAGCACATGGCCCCTTTTATACACAATGCGGGGGCTCAAGAAAAGGAGGTACAAAAGACAAGAGTAGATTTATGACCATACAAGGACATTTTAGAAGGCACAATTGATAGATGGGTGGAGCTAACAGTCTCCGACCACATTCCTGTCTGGAACCAATTAAGTTACGGTCACTGATTTTACTGCGCATGTCTGGACATGTTGGAAGCGGAGACTACTAAAAATAGCCCGTTGCCGGGCAGACTCCAGGCACAATGAACAAGGAGGTAGGACCAAATGCATGGCGAGCACATGGTAATGTATGGCACACAAAATGGCCATTACTAATTCAAGATGGAGTCGGTACATTTGTTACGATAATGGTTAAACGAAGCATGTCTTCTGCTAATGCTTAACCTAATCGCCGTTGATTTACAACAGACAACCCTTTCAGCATTAGCTGAAGACATTCGATTTCCTAGGAAAGGCCAGATATCCATCTCTTATATCAATGGCCATCATACTAGCTATTTCCTTTTTCCAGATCATTCTGCATTTTGGCTTTCATAATATTACTTTTCGTTGGTATACAAGCATTGACACACATAGAGCAAATCATTGGGCTACATTGAATACAGACACAACAAGAAAAAATTATCACAATAATTATACATAGGAATTGTTAATACTTTCCAGCCCCAAGCAGAGATCAAAGTCCAAAGCCATCCTGTAAAGGTCCATGTACCATTTTCTGTGTGAATGTCTGCAGCGATTTTATGAAGTTTATTAATCGCTTTATACACTAATGGGGTGTGATCAGGGATAAACATGCAGCAACTACTACCAATGACACGGCATGCACCACCTCTATCTGCTAACATGACATCTAGAACCATCCGGTTCTGCAAAGCTACAATTCTAGCAAATTGTAGTTCCTCAGTAATGTTTCCTAAGGCGGCAGCTGTCTGGACAGTAACAGCCTCCACTACTCTAGTCAATCGTCGTATTTTCCTTATATTTAATGCAGCACCTACGAAAAAGAACAATCCTAAATTGAAATCTACATACTGCTGTAGGCTAGTGTCAGTTTGATCAACATCTTCTGTGGTCAATGTCCTTTTATATCTGTTTACAGTAATATTATTGAACAATTTAAGATTTCGGTGGTACATTGGAGGAGCTAAGAACACAGGGGGTAATAAAAAAGAGACATAGCAAATTCCAGTCCAACCGGCTGGCAATCGATAATATCCTCGATTTCCGCACACAAAATATGTATTATGCGAAGCCAGAACAGAACTATTGTTCAAGCCATCTATATTTAATACAGTAATACATTCGCTGATCCCCACAGGGATATGTCCAATGCTCTGTACACAAAGTTCTGCTTGTGTTTGGGTTACAGAAATAACAAAACGTTCAGCCTCAAATGAGTCTCTTGTATTGGTGAAGATATACGGTGTTGAAACATTGTCCGGTCGATATTCTTCCCACTTCCATATAGTTCCATTTGCTTGAGGATACCCATCTTTGTCCTGATGACACTCTTTGTTCAACCGGAAAAGCAGTCTGCCACGGTAGGCTTCCTAGTCGCAAAGAGCAAAGTATACCAGGCTCGACAAGAGCCATTATGAGAGGTATAAACGGTGTACCACCTTTCTTTTGGTGTGCAGGCATCATCCCACAAATCCAAGTTTGTAAAATTAGTAGCGATGTGGGTGTGATGCAAATCAAATAAGATTGTTGATGTTTCAATTCCTGATATGGGAGCGTAAAGAAATAATGCTCCTCTGGTGCAGGTGTAGTAATAACAAACAACTCACGAGCAGAAGTTGTTTCTTCAACAGACCATGTAATTGCTGCCACAATCATAAAGGCAACAACAAACCCTGCAACACAAAAAATCTTCTTCTTCTCCATTCTCAGTCTCGGTACAAAACAAAACTTCCTGAAACTAAAGTAGTTGTCAGAGCTCTTACCCCTTAGGTAGCCGTTGATTTCTTCACCACGGGCCAAGACGGGTGTCACTACTCCAATGCAGGGCTGATCCCCCCCTTGCCACATCGGCTCTCCATTTCACTGACCAAGGGAATGCTCTGACAACTTTCACAATGCTTCAGATTTATCTCTCTGCCTCAAATTATATCTGGTTGCTCCAGGGACTGTCTGGTCCAGGAAGAACTCCTTAGATCTGTCAGGCGTCACAGCATGACCCCTTTCCGCAGTCAGAACCTCTCGGTGGTCGGTCAATACAACAGGCTCCACCAAAGCCGGAAGTACTCAGCGGCAATGGGTCCCGTGTATCCAGTTCTTCTGATTGGTGACCCGAACAGCAGTTCTTGTGGCAAGTAACACCTGCTCCGGTCCACGCCACCTTGGTTCCAAACTGCTCGACCTCTCAAAGGATTTTAGAAGGACGAAATCCCCAGGTCGGAGGTTGTTGCCTTCTCCTGTGGATCTGTCTGGAAGTGCTTCTTGATCCTGTTGATGAATAGAAACCAAGTAATCGGTTAATTGTGCCAAATAGTCATTCATTAAGACACAAGGTACATCATACACAGATCTTGGTTTAGGGATTCCCCAGATATTCATAGGATGGCCAAAAAGAATCTCATAAGGTGTAAGGCCCGTCCGAGAATGAGGTACAGATCTAATTGACAACAATGCCAGAGGTAACGCATCTGGCCAAGTCAGAGAAGTAGAAGCCTGTATTTTAGCTAATTTCAGTTTCAGTGTTCCATTGTATCTTTCCATTAGACCTGCTGATTGTGGGTGGAATACTGCATGAAACTTTTGTTTAATCCCCAATCCTTTCAGGACATACTTTATAACGTCCCCTACAAAATGAGGTCTGTTATCGCTCCACAAAAATCTATGAACTCCATACCGAGGGAAAAATTCCTTCAAAAGCACCTTTGCAGTAGTAATTGCAGTGTTGTCTTTTGTGGGGCACGCCTCAATCCATTTACTGAAGGCACATACCACCACCAAGACATATTTCAAATTATTGCAGCGTTCAAGCTGAATATAATCCATCTGCAAAACTTCAAATGGTGCAGTTGGTGTAACAAACCCTCCTGCTGGAGTTCGTGTCCTTTTTCCACGATTAAATTGTAAGCAAATCATATAGGACTGTACCACTCTCTTAGCTGTGCTAGCAATCTCTGGATGCTCCCAAACTTGCGTAAGCAATTTCACTATTGCTGAAGCTCCAACATGTGGTAGCCCATGTGCCATCTGAACCATAGGTTGCACAGAAGCTATAGGCAACTTCCATCTGTCCATCTGCTTGTTTCTCCAACAACCTTCATCATCCAACTCTTTATCTATGGACCATTGCTCTCGTTCTTTTCCGGAAGCGGTCCTCTGTATCCCTAATACTTCTTCCCTAGCATCATGCCACCGCTCAGCTTGTGACTTCACTACATACATGGAAGTAGTGTCAGGCTGCATCGCAGTCTCACGTGCCACTCGATCTACAAAAGCATTTCCTTGTCCCACCTTGTCACTTGTCAGTCACTTTTTTATGCGCACTACACTTCACTATAGCTATCTTCTTTGGGTATGTTAATGCGGTCAAAAGATTATGCACTAGTTCACCGTGCATTATCTGCATCCCATGTGATGTCAGAAAGCCTCTTTCCTTCCAGAGCAGGCCAGAATCATGCGCCACTCCAAAAGCATAACGGCTATCTGTATAAATGTTCACACACAATCCTTTACTAAGCTCACACGCTCGTGTCAAAGCTAACAGTTCTGCTGCTTGAGCTGACTTCTGTGGTATGCGAGCTGTCTCCACTATCGTGTGAAGCGTAGTGATTGCATATGCAGCTGAAGTTGTACCATCCGGTAACTTCAGACAAGATCCATCCATCCACAATTCTCCATCCACATCTGGAAGGGGCGTATCCTGCAAATCAATACGACCCTTTGTCTGTTTCTCAGTCAGAAAAATACAATCATGTGTTTCTTGCGCCTCAGGCTGAGTCGCTGGAAATGGCAACAACATGGCTGGGTTTAGTGTTGCACATCTCCTCAATGTTATGTGAGGAGCTAACAGCGTCAGCTCATATCCTGTCAAACGAGCACTAGTTAAATGCTGCGTTTTTGTCTGATTCAGAAGGGCATCAACAGCATGGGGTGGGTACCAACACCAAAAGCTTATGTGATAAGACTATCCCTTTACTCTGGCGTATTGATACAGCTGTTGCTGCAACTGAGCGAAAACATCCAGGCAGTGCTCGAGCAATGGGGTCAAGTACTGCTGAAAAATATGCACAAGGACATTGCTTGTCGCCGTGTGTCTGTACTAAAACTGACAATGCACATCCTTCCCTTTCATGTACATACAATGTAAAAAGCTTTAAGTAATCTGGAGTACCTAACACTGGTGCTGAACACAGAGCTTGTCGTAACTGTCGGAAAGCATTCTCACATTCATCTGTCCTAGCGGGGGTACTGGAGTATCTTTTGTTAATAGTGCTAACAAAGGTTTAGCGATGTGTGAAAATCCTAATATCAATTTCCTACAGAAGGAAGTAAGACCCAAAAATGCTTGAACCCCTTTCTGTGTAGTAGGCACTGGTGGGTCTAGTATTGCTTGAATGCGATCTGATGTGAGTGCACGCCCCTCCTTAGACAAAAGGTGACCTAAGTAGGTTACCTTTGGTCTACAATATTGCAATTTCTATCTGGAGACTTTATGGTGGTGCAAAGCAAGAAAAGAAAGCAAAGACAGCGTGCATGTCTCACATTGTTCTGGGGTATCAGCTGCTAACAGAATATCATCAACGTACTGAATGAGCGCCACACCCTCGGGTAAAACAAAAGAATCAAATTGTCTTTCCAAAGCTTGGATGTAAATACTGGGACTCTCAGTATAGCCTTGAGGAACTCTACAAAATTGATACGATCGATTATTCAAAGTGAAACCGAACAAATATCGGCTATCAGGATGAATAGGGATCGAAAAGAAAGCGTTCTTCAAGTCTATAACAGAGAAAGTGTTTGCAGTTGGAGGAACTAAAGTAAGAAGTGTCGTAATATCAGAAACCACGGGATATTGTGGTACCACTATCTTATTTACCTTCCGTAAATCAATAATGAATCGATAAATCCTGGTATCAGTGTCTTTCTTCAAAATTGGGAGACTCGGACTGTTACAAATGTTAAATGGCACTTCATCAACAACCCCAACTTGAATAGGATCTTGTACAATTCATGTAAGTGCTTCCTCGCCCTCCTGTGAAATTCGATATTGAGGCAGACGTGGCAACACAGCTCCCTCCTTTACACTAATATGCACTGGTGGAATAACCATCTGACCCACATCTGTATCTGAAGTGGCCCACAGGGTATTAGGTAGGGAAGCTAATGCAATATCTTCTTGAACAATGCAAACTCTGTCCGTTATAGGGGGATTGTCATTCAAAATCACACGCACTCCTTCAGGGGAACATCTTATTGTGGCTCTAAAATACTTGAGCATATCAAGACCCACAATATTATCTGGTGTGTACGAAGAAAGCAAAAATGAGCATGGGGCAGTAAACTTATCAACATGAAACGCAAGTGGTTGTGACAATGGGCTAAGGGAAGGAGTTCCATCGAACCCTATCGATGTAATTGTTAAGCCAGACAGGGGAGCCCTTTGAACCAATTGTTTAGACAAAGGGCTACGAGTAGCTCCTGTATCAACCAGAAACTGATCAGTAGAACCCAAAACATGTGCTGTAACATAAGGACCCCTCTGATCTACTGGAACTTCAACTGATTCCTTACCCCATCCTACGCAATCCTATGCAAAAGCAGAATCATGTGACTCAGGCTGCGCTTAATCAGACATTTGATATTGGTTACGCCTATCAAAAGCATTAGACCCATTTTGTACCCGCACATTAGAATCAAACCTAGCACGATCATTCATAGCGCCTCAAAAACCTGAATTCCCTGAGCGGTTCCTCATGGATCCTTGGCCACGGACATAGCGCTGTGTGCG
This sequence comes from Lissotriton vulgaris, assembly GCF_964263255.1. Classification (NCBI taxonomy): domain Eukaryota; kingdom Metazoa; phylum Chordata; class Amphibia; order Caudata; family Salamandridae; genus Lissotriton; species Lissotriton vulgaris. Next base: position 905,080,943 of record NC_141696.1, on the reverse strand, counting down.
CAACAATGGGCACTCCTCTGCCCAATGACCAAATCTCTTACAAAACGCACATTGATCAATAGCCAAAGAGTAACGACTAGAGGAGGAGTTAGAAAATCCTCGTCCGCCTCTATCATTACCTCGAAAAGGTGGACCATAGACCTGAGATAACATGACTTTTGTTTTTAATTCTTTAGATTTCTTTTCCTCATTAGCCTTCGCTTCAAGTTCCTGACGCTCGTAATATTGAGCCATTGTCAGGACGGATGCCGGAGAAGAGGTGGTCCATGAGCTTTCGCTAGCTTTTAAGCGGTTAGCCACTCCTGGTAATAGGTTCGTAAAATACTTGTCTACAAATAAGTGACGGCCCCTATCGTCCGTTAGCGACTGACCACTAAAATCATGAAATGCCTCCTCAAATTGTGTGAAAAGATCTGAAACCGATTCATCAGTCTTTTGTTTGCAGGATGCTAAAATAGTCCAATCAATATTTTTGGGGGGAATAATTGTTTTTAATTTAGCTAATATTGCACCAGGGAGATCTAATATCAATTGACATGGCTTTTGTGCTGGTTCCCTATCCGCATCTTCTCTCTCTATCTCTTTCCATAACGCCCCATATGCTGTGCCGTCATCGACTTTACGCACAGTGCACCACATATCGGGCGGTAGTATGAGCCCGAAAAATAAATCGATATCAGCCAGCGTCATGGTACAAGAATTTAAGGCTCCCTCAACTTCTTCATAAAAGGCAGCAGGGATTTTACCCCGGTCAGGCAATGCAGCTTTAAGCAGAGACGGCAGTTCTTTGAAACTGCAGAACGCCGCGTCGTTGATTTATCGAGATCAACACTTCGGGTGACTACCGGTTCATTATTTGTTGCTCAGGATTGTGAAATACAGAAAAAACACACATCGCATCACACAAGACGGACCAGTACTCCTAAATTCCTTACAATTAGATAAATCATTGCGTTGAATCCGACTGGGTCTCAGTACAACCGTGACCCAGTAAAATGATTAATATCAGAATTGGGCAAGGGTACTATCTCTGATTTGGAGCTCTGTTTGGGGAATTCGGATTATAAGGAATATAAAAGATTATAAGGATATAAAGGACCTTCCCCATCCTTGTGACTGGAGACTATCATATACTGGAACAACTATTTCGCCCTGAAGAAGTTCTGTTTTCAGAACGAAACGCGTTGACTGGCTTTCTTTCCTAAAACAGACCATTAAATAAGCATTGGAAACTTATACCAAGACTCAGCGTCTGTATGCGAAGACACTAAGAGATTTGTCTAGTTTCTTCCACTTGGATTGGATTGACTTATAACGCGGTGCTTTTTCCAAATTGGACAAAAAATGCAGCTTTAAGCGCCATAACCTCTGCTCTATTCCAGGGAGTATACACCCAATTATAAATGAAATACCCTTAAGCATCTACAGAATATTTATCGTCACTCGTACCTGCTCCTTTAGGAGGAAAATATAAAGGCGCGGCCTCTCACATAGGCTTTGCATGCACTATTGCATTCTTATCTGTTCCGAAAATAGATGCTTGTTTCCCGTCGACCGATTCCCATCCGTCGTCTGGTTTAGCTTGCCGGTGTTCCTCTCGTAGCCGAAGCGCATCGTTTCGAACTTTAACGAATCGCCTGATGATATCAGTCACCTGGGAAGCAGGAAAAGAACCTTTACGTAATTGCTTAAAATCAGTTGCCACATCATCAGGTTCAAGAACGTTAGACACTTTTCGAAACAATCCAACGACTTCCTCTGCAAAATGCTCAGTAAAATACAACTGCTATTTATCATGCCACCCCTTAAGAGCTTCTATAATCTCTGAAACCATAACTGTATCCTTAAGTGACTTCCGAGCCATGTTCCTACGTTTAGCCGCCCGTTCGACCGAAATCATGGAGCGAGTACTCGGTTTGTTTTGATCAGCATCAGAATCCTCATCATCGCCGGATGGGGCAGACGGGACGATATACGGAGGCGGAGGGCGATCTAACAAGGAAAAATCATCTTGTGGTTTATTAAGGACAGGGTAAAGAGGTTGTCGAACAGCATATTTGCCAGATATCTGTAATCTACGCTCCTTTTCCTGTCTTTCTCCCAACTCTTTCTTCGTTCTTGCGCTTTTCATACACATTCTTCCGTTGTACTTTTTCAATCAGCGCTTGCTCACGTTTCTCAGGCTCACGTACTTCTTTCCCCCACATTCGCACACTTTCAAACATATCTTGTCTAGATTTTCGCTTAAACATACACTGTTCCACATACTCAATCTTTCGCATATCAAACGACCCATACTTTGGCCAACATAACTCAGGATCCTTTCATGTGTATTTGTAGTGTAGTTCCTAGTTTCCCACTAGGCCCTGCGCATTGGAATAACATAAACAGTAGTATCGACGTGGAACTGCGGATATTCCAGGCCTCCACTGACTATGCTAAACTTAATTGGGTTGTGTTACCAACTAGCTCAGAGGTCACTGGAAACTTTCTTCTCTGCATAGGAAGTGATCAGCTTCCTTGGCACAGACAAGAAGGGATTCAGCTTTCCAACAACCGTGCAACATGACAACTTTGCTCCTCAGATCAAGAGTCAATCTCTAGGGTCGTGTGAAACAATAGACATGTATTTCACTCAGTCAGTCTAGTGCAGTTTACTTTCACGAGATGTAGAGAATAGAGAGACGGGCGTTTGTCAATAAAGGGTTAACATTTATTGAACAGTCTTTCTTCTCGTACAAGAGAAATGTATTGCCACAATTGCAATGATTGTTATTATAAAAAGTACGTACAGTAAGATAAGGATTGCGAAATAGAACTGTAAAAGCATTGATATGGTTTCTTAGCCATACAATGGTTTAAAAGTAATAAAACATATATACAGTCATATATACATTAGGCTAACATACTCAACTGGTGCTTCTAACTAAGCCTACCCCAGTGTGCCTGACCTAAGCCTAACACGTGAAAGGGGAGTAAGTAAGTAGCTTTAAGTTAAGTTGGTTTTGCCAAGGTTTGTTTCAAGAATTCTCGTCTAAGGGTTTAGTCAACACCATACCTCTGAATAGAATGATGGAGGATTGGTATCTCCTTCAGGGGTCTCTCTCGATATCCCAGTCACCTGCGAGGGTAGACCGGAAACGTCGGAGCTGGATTTCTCTGCACGAGAAAGGCAGCGGCTTCTCTTCAGCGCGTCGAAGAAGGAGGGGGGACATGCATGTGTAACATTGCCCACCCCAAAATACATAAATGCATTCGAAATAGGCGTACTTGTAATACATGGATTTAGGTACTGTACGTTTTTTAAAGCATAGTAATCATTCAAAAAATTATTGCATATGAAATCAATGAACGATTATGCAAAAGGAATTACACATGAAGTATCTCTGACAGAAGAAAAGCGAGATAAATCATCACATAAAAATGCATTGTAATAACATGTGTGCTAGAGGCTGGTGTAATGTTGTTATGTCTCTAGATGTGTTTAGAAATAGAAGTGTGAAGCTTCTGTTCTCTAAGAATAGTTTTTACGTTAAGCAAAGAATTGTTTGTGCCAAAAAAGGTCAATATTAGAAAAATCGTCCAATTCAAAGAAAATAGTTTCCAAAGCTCTTGGCAGGTTTTTGTTGATCAAAACTGAAGGCCGAATTCAGAGTTCATGGGAACGCTGTGTGTCGGAAAGCTTCTAAAAGTTATTGTTTCTGTACGGGTGAGAACATCGTATCAGACAGGCTCTCAAAGAATTGGTCTACAAATTCAGGTGATAGTTCAACCAAATTAGATAGCGCTGTAACTTGGCAGGTGTGAGAATGATTGCTGTCATCATAGTCGGGACCAGCAATGCTCACAGAACGTTGTACCTGGATGATGTTGCTTTTGTCACTCGCTCCACTGTTACCACTTTGTTGTAGCACAGGAGTCTCCACGAATGCCGTCATCAGGATTGGTAGCCGCTGGGGACAACACAATGCGTGAGCCGTTATTGGACTGAGCAAAGTATCGACGTCCATTGGTACTCCTGATGGAAGTGAAAGACAGATGTCCAACACGCATTCATCGCCGCAAAGCATACACCGTAGCACAGGTAAAATGCAATTTTGCCATATCAGTCTGAATGAAAGGAACCAGGTCATGTTTAGATCTCTCAGCCTGGCCAATCCAAGGACGTTAGTTATCCTGTCCGGGTAGCGCATTGCTAGGATTGTCTCTTCCATTCCCATGGGAGCTATGTCTGAGCCGAGGCATGCCATAACGAAGCAGGAGGGTCAAAAATAGAATCCCTGCGACGAGTCCCAAAAATAATGGTATGCCGCCAAAAATGGAGTGCACAAAATTAGGAAAGATTCCCAAAATTGCCTGGAAGGGTGTTAGCAGTCCCGTAAAGACTGTCTTAAATATGCCTGGGAGGCTTGTTGCACTAGACATGTTAAGGAGTTGGCTGAACATTTCTACGAAATGCACGGGGCAATTTGTTGATAAAAGGTCATGAACTTCAGTAGCTGTCCTTGCAACTAGAAGATCATACGTCTCTTTAGATGACGTTATAGGCACTGTTGTCTGTAAAAGTACAGATTTCATTTTGCTTAATGTATCAATTCGTATAGAATAGAGATTCAGACGAGGCCAGATGGGAGTCACTATGTCTGCAGGCCCACTCGGAAACAATGCTTGCATACAGCATTTGACCATGGATGTTACTTCTACTAGATAACTTTTCCCTGGCACGAGGCCACAACATCTGTGATCCGTTCTAAGAATGTAACTCCCGTTCGCGAGTTGCATAAAGAAGGGCTCTATCTGAGTTGCAGGTGTGACTAGCTGGTGGCATGAAAGGTTGTTAGAATTTCCATCACATGCGCCGTGTAAATTAATACCCTGACACAAAAGTATACCGCTTAGTGAATGTTTACAATTCTCACCACTAAGAAATACATTTTTGTCGCTGTCACTATAGCAAGAATGAGTGTATGGTAATTTCCATTCGGATTTTACATATCCTTTACCCAATTGTTCATATTGGCCAGCAGGTATGTACTCAAGGCACCTTTTAAATCGGAAAGTTGTTATTGGAATTGTGATAATTCCGTGTATTATCCATTCAATGACAGGACTCTCTGACATTGTCAATGATAATCGCTCAAGTTTTTCGATGCTCAGGATTGTATAGTCTGCTCCTTTCTGTGCCAAACTGATCTGTTTATCAGTAAGGTTAAAACTGGAAAATAATGACGTTGTGTTGATTAAACGCCAAGGCACATAGCCTGAACGAAGATTTTGCAGCGTCCAGCCTAATTCTATAATAGAGCGTAATTGAGACTGGCCATGTTGTAACATTAGCAAATCTCTGTCTATCACATCAAAGGCAGAGGATACAATATTGTCCAACGAATATATTCTGGAAGACAGAGTCATTAACCCATTGTCTACCACAGAAAGTGATTTTTCCAAATTAATACGATCAATTTCTCGTATTTTTTCAGCAGTTTCAATTTGCTTTACTTTCCAAGCCTCGTTGTAAGCAGCATAGATACTGGTCGCTATGAAACGCTTTTGACGCTGTTTGCGTGGTCCAAGAATGAAATCGCGCAAATCAGCACCATCTTTTAGTAAAGACAAGTGTTGCTTAATTTCAGCCAGTGTGGACGAGGTTAGCCATTCAAGGCAGAGTTTCCCTACACTGTATGTTGTTATAATCCCTGGATGTTGTCTCTGGGAATATCTCGAGTCTAATCTGGTCATTTTTAACCCCTGTGTTTTATTCAGGAATCTATTTTGACAGCTATTTGTGTCTGTAGGCCAGATTAACCACTTCTTCCAATCAGGATGTGTTCTGTTGAAATGTAAAATTTGTGACATGTCTAACTCAATATCTGCGGTTGCATTTTCAGGTATTGGCTTTGGTATAGACGGTGTTTTAAGGTCTTTGATCTTAGCTAGGCCAAGACAAGATGTTTGGTGTATTGTGTCATTTAAAAATAACATTTGTTCTGGTATCATGCAGGTTCTAAATAGTGCTTCAATGCCTTGCACCTGCCAATCTTTTGTACCCCAAATTGTTTTCGTTTCAATATTATTTTTCCAATAATCAAAACCAAATGTCATCATTTTGTCATAAAATGCTTCTGAATATATCAATTTAGAATTTGTCAGCATTGTTTTCATACCTGTTTTATCTAACAGTTTGTAATAAAACGTTTCTGCATCACTGGTGTTAAAACCTGAGAAGTATTTGAATTTCTCAAAAAATGCTTTAGAACTGCTTTTAGGTGGTGTAGAACAATGTTCCCATTGATTATACATAAAAACATTTCTAGGCTGTGCAGATTTATGCAAGTAATGATCCCCATAGTGGGTGTAACAGAATAACTGCTCATAACTAGATGAACCTTGTAAATAATCATGATCTGTGAATCTAGCTGACATTACTAAATCAGACATCATGTCATTAATACTGTTAAAGTCCCAATCATCAGAGAATGTACTAGGTGTCACAAAGTCACTTAAGGAAACCTTTAGTTGATGAGGATACTTCAGGATTTCGACTGGACCATATATCTCATAGTCTGTTTTCTCCCATACTACCCCACCAGGTATTGGAATTGCTGTGACATTTACTGTTGACAGTTCTCTTTTCTTCACGTGGGATGATCTGTGTGGTTTCAGGACTAGGTTGATGTTCTGACTTGCTGTGTCCATTGTAATATATTTTCCTTCAATGAATTTTCCCAAACACAGTACCATGATGAGCCAAAGCAGGAGGAAAAATACACCTAGACCGAACCAGAACTCTAGCCAAGGGGAAATTAGGTAGATTTCCTTCAGTTGATGAAAGAGTTCTGTTGCTCTTTCTTTGAAAGACTTTTTTGTTTCTGGCATCACTTCGGGGTCGTTTAAATCTTCAGAGAAGTTGTCGAAGTTGATGAAATAACCAGAGGCAGTTCTGTCAATTGATGGGATTGTTCTTTCAATCTGTCTCTCGGTAGCACTTTCTGATGCCACATCATTGTAGACTGGTGTTGTTTCTTGACGAACTGTTTCAATCTGTGTCTCAAGAGGCACGAGTTCCATGGCATTATTGCATAGTCCTTCATTGTGCACTGCAGGCTGATCGAATGTGATTAGTCTTTCAGTTTGAACCTCTTGGATTGTTGCAAGTTTGGGTATTCTGTTGTTTCTTGGGAGTCCACTGGGCCTACTGTTGATTATAGGCCACATGCTTGTGGTTTTACCAGATCGATGGACACAACTCTGTTCTCCTTTTTACCAGCAAGGGGCGGTAGCACAACTGATCTTGTTCCGGTGACTGCTAAGACAGGTACTGCTGTTCTGTAAGAAGGCCCAAATTCCTTCTTAACCGCAATCTTTTCTCTGACTAGATCCCCAATCTTTGGAATCCAGACAGGCCTTGCTGGGGCTGTTGCGGGTGGTGCCTCGTCAGTGGTACTTGGCTGTTGCTTTAACTTTATGTTGCTTAATGATTTTCTTGTTTCATTCAGTTCCTGTAAAACAGCCAACCGATCTTTGATGTCAAAGTCTGTTGTTTTTTATTGTACCACTGACATCTGACTATCGAGGTCCTGAACTCGCATTCTAATTCCGAACAATAGTTTGTATGGGCTGAAACCTTTTAGAGAATTTCTTGGCATGTTGTTAAGACTAGATGGACACTTATTAAATGTTTGACCCACCCAGCGCCTGAACCTAATACCTTCGTTGTTATAGATTGCTTTATGTCACGGTTTTTTCTTTCTACCACACTGTTCCCTTCCGGGGTATGACGGACAAGAATACCGCAACCCAATTCCCATGCTGGCCATGGCCTCCTTATAAGCTCGAGAGCTGAAAGCAGGACCCTGATCAGAATGGAACGTGGTAATTGCGTATGTGCCGATATTGACTCGCAAATCTTTTATAACCGTTCTAGCGTCAGCCGAGCGCTGGAGGCCTCATTTTTTTAAGTGCTTTTCGTCTTAATGGTGTACACTGGGACGCGCTTCTCTTCTTTGATTGCGCAGATAGACCGCCTTATGCTGTCTAGAAGGGATCCTGAAACTACACTGGCCTGTTCATTACTGCGATCTCTGTTGCAGTGTTCACAATTTTGAGCAAAACATTGAATATCTATACTCATTCCTGGCCACCAGTACTCTGATTGTAATTCTTTCAGAGAAACCTTAATTGTTTGGTGTCTCAGACCCAACCCCATGTGTGCTTCCAGTAATAGGAAGCCCCTCCTGCTCCTGTTTGGAATTACTCTGTCCCCCACTCCAGGGATTCGAGCAAAAGGAACGGAGTTTGCATCGATTATGTATGCATAATTGAGTGGATAGTTCACGGGTAGTGCTGCACAGTTGCCTTTTACGGTCGTTTTTACTGCCAGCATGGTTTCCCCGTCTATGTATTTATCTGTACGCTTTTTTGTGGCTACGGAAGCCGGTTTAGTTGCTTCCGCTTTGGCTGCTTTAGCCAATGAATTCCCTGCAACGTGAACGCCATCACGTCGAAGACTCTGTGCGTGAATCACGTGAGTCTTTTGTAGTTCTTTGTGTAAAAGAGCTACCTCGTTCCAGAGCAATTTATGCTTTATTGTGGCACCTGTGTCATCTTTGTAGTCGTTTTCGATCCAACTCTGCAGTTTGTTATTGTAAGAGTTGACGCAAAAATGAGAATCGCACACTATAAGTGTCGGGAATTCACGTTCTGCATTTTCGAGCGCCATCTTTAAAGATCTGATTTCAGTTCTCTGAACCGAACAGTTTCTTACAGATTCAGTTTTTGTTACTTTCGGTCTGAATTTACCGCACAGCCAACGACCTTTAATGATCGCACACGCTGCATCGTAGGATTTTCTCTCTACGTTGAAATGCTGTACAAAGCTATCTGTATAGATTATACAGGCGTATTGTGGGAGAGGCAGAATTTCGATTGGCAGAGAATATTCTTCTTCATATTCTAAATCATTCAGTTCTTCGAATTGCGGGGCGAAATAGTATTTCACGTCTTCCGCTCCTAGAGAATCTATGCACTGTATCCATTTCGGGTCCAGTGACACTGTAGGCAAGTTTACCGGGCTGAATAGCGCCTCGAAGGCGGATTCCGCTGTGAGGATATTAATCTGTTTGCCGTGTGCTAGTTCTCGTTCATTTGCTAATGCGATTTGCACTGCTTTCACAGTTCTTTCTGTGGGACTGAATGTTTTTTCTGCTTGTGTGTACAAGTGAGATTTAATTGAGATAGGTACCTTTTCTCCCTCATTAGAGGTCAGGTACGTGAATCCGCATCTTCCTGGGATGACTCGGATTACAAGATCGATCGTGTTGTCACGTGTATCTAATTTTGTTTTTGCTAACATGTCTGTTTGCAGCGACCTCAAAATTTCTGTGTGTTTTTGAGTCCAATTGATTTGTTTAAAATCAGATTTAATTAGTTCGTAGAGAGGTTTAACCCTCTCTGCGTAATTTATAATGTAAGTTCTTCCGAAAATCAGAAAACCTAGTATGGATTGTAAATTCTTCAGCGTTTTTGGAGCTTGGAGTACAGCGCACTTCTCTAAGAAGTTGTCCGCTAGGCTTTTCCCTTCACTTGATAATTCGTACCCTAAAAATAGTACTGTCAGATGGGCAATTCGGGACTTTTTAAAGTTGAATTTGTAACCCTCTGCTGCGAACCCAAGTATAATGGTGTTCACTCTTTTCAAGTGAGTATCCAAGTCGTCGTCTGTGAGATAAATATCATCTACGTAAGATAATGCTTCATCATCATAGATTTGTAGTAACTCTGTTACCCTTGCTGAGAATAGTCCTGGGCTGTTCTTGAACCCTTGTGGGAGTCGACAGAATTTTTCCTGCGACCCAAATGCGGAGAAAGCGGTCAAATATCTGCTTTCTGGTGCAATGTTTTGACAAAAGAAACCATTAGAAATGTCTAATGTCGTTTTATATTTTTTCCTAACTATTTTATTCATTAGGGCTGCACTATGCGAGTTTTGTACTGCAAAAGTTTTGCAACATGTATTAAGGTGTCTGTAGTCCAAAACTAGACGATATGAATTGTCTGGCTTGGAGACAGGAAACAAAGGATTGTTCATTTGAGAGGTGCATGTTTCAATCACCCCCTGGTACTCAAGTTGATCTAAGATCTCCCTGACTTGTTTTTTAGCTTCTTGCTTTATGAGATACTGCCGTTGGGCAGTTGGTTCACTTTTTAGTTGGATTTTGTGAGGCGGTGAATCCTCATCCCATCCTACATGATTTTTATTTAATGCAGGTGCCTGGGCCACTGCCCATTTCCTTGCATATGTATATTTTTTGTGAATCGGAATGTGATTCGAGAAGGCAGGCATAATCACTTCTTCGCCACGAGGGCACTCCCTGACAAACTCTGGGGGCCAATCTTTTTCAGCTAACAGAATATCATAGCCTTTTGAGAGCTTATCCCAAAATAGACCCTTAATTTTCTTAGTCTTATCACCCTCTATACGCAATGTTATTTCGTATATTTTATGGGGCTCGCTAAGTCTGGCGTCGGCAGTTTCAACCTGAATGTATTCATTCGTGTCCACTGTCTCCAGATGACTCATCAAGATCTTGCGCGCTATACTGATTTCTGCTGCACTGTCCAACATTGTCAATGCCCACTCCCCGTTTTTCAACTTTGTCCTCAGTATTCTTGGCATGGTTGATTACTCTAATACTGGCTACCTTCTTTTTCTGAAATTGAGATTTCTTATTTTGAGCAGGTTCCTTGTCTTTGGACTTGGTGTGCTCTCCTGGGTCTGACCGTCCTCTTCTTTCCGAATTCTGTGGAAGAGATCAAGAGGGACGTGTATCAATACTTTGATATCTATCAGTTTTTTTTAGATTATCCCTATTTCTAAGGTTATATCTTTTCTCAGAGGGCTCCCCTCCGTCGAGGAGACCTTCCTCTGGACTGGAAAACTTTTTCCTTGGGAGTGGATTGTTTATTTCCATCCCAGCTCTTTTTAGGAGTGTTTGAATTATTTTTAAGAAATAATTTTTCAGGATTTTCGAGCAGTTGGGGCTTTACCGGTTTCCCACCCAAGCTGTCTCTACCTAATTCTTCATAGCATTTTTCTATGATTTTTGCAAGCTCAACAGGATCTTTTATATCTGTTTCCTTCAACTTCTGGCGAATCGCCACAGATGCTGCTTCTCCTCTAATGTTGGCTAATAATATAGCCGAGACCTGCTTGAAGTCTTTCAGTAATTTCATACCTAGATTTAAAGCGGGCTCTGGACCGAATTCATTTTGAATCTGTTTTAGCACTTCTGGTATTACCGCCATAGACGGAACACTGTGTGTTTTTGTGTAAATGGAAGCAAAGACTGTACCCCAAGTGTCACAGTCCTCCACGTGTGGTGCGATTCCCATAGGAAGGCAGATGGTCAAGATTCTGTGTTTCTCAATAGGGGTAGTATCAGGAAATACTGCCTCTATTTGAGTGATTTTCTGTGCTAACCAGAAAGGAATTTGTTCCCGTTTTACGGGTGTTTTACCAAGACATGACTGTATGTTCTGTGGTGTAATTTTATTAGTGTTACCCTGATGAGGGGTCAGCTGTGGTACATTAACAGCTGGCTGGACTGTTGCAGTCCGCATTACATATTGGACTAATTGCCTATGTATTTTTATTAATGTTTTTAGCTGTACTAACAGCTCTTCCTTTGACATTTTTACAATGTCAGGATGTGGTGTGTAGCTGGCTAGAACCGGCCACGTGGCTCCTGGTCTACCTAGTGGACCGAGCCTGGTAATGTGATCATTGTGTTTTAGGGCGCCATTAAACCAGAGCAGGTGCTCTTGAAATTTAAGTGGAATTTCAATCTCCTCGAAAGGAGCGTACTCTTCCGGAGGTTTCTCTATTTTGTAATAGTGAAACTCTTTTGTTTTAGCGTTTACCGCTGGAAAGTTTATCCATGAATAGAATACCTCTGTCTGCCGATACTCGTGAGCCTCTATCACGAAAATTACTGTACCACCTTGAGGTGTCAGTTCGTTCTCTATAAGTTTTAACGTTATAGATCTTCTTAAGTGGACTGGGATGATTATAGCATCCGGGTCTGTGTACTCGGGACCCTGCTGAGTCGCATCTGCTGCGCCCCCAGTGGTTCCGTTATTTTCTGGCATTGTTAAAATGCAAGGTTTGCAGAGTAGGTCTCCAAGGAGACAAAGATTAGGTGCACAATATTTTGGAACACTGTATCCTTCAACGTTGAATAAACCAGAGCTTTACATAGGAATCTCTTCCTACTAAGGTCGGGCGGATTTTAACCTTTCACCCACTCCAGACGTCTATTGGAGTATTTACGGGAGAAAGGGGTGTGAAATATGCACGACTGAGTTACTCTAACTGCCTTGCGTTAGTTTATCGCCTTACCAAACGTTTGGGCGCCATGTAGTGTAGTTCCTAGTTTCCCACTAGGCCCTGCGCATTGGAATAACATAAACAGTAGTATCGACGTGGAACTGCGGATATTCCAGGCCTCCACTGACTATGCTAAACTTAATTGGGTTGTGTTACCAACTAGCTCAGAGGTCACTGGAAACTTTCTTCTCTGCATAGGAAGTGATCAGACTTCCTTGGCACAGACAAGAAGGGATTCAGCTTTCCAACAACCGTGCAACATGACAACTTTGCTCCTCAGATCAAGAGTCAATCTCTAGGGTCGTGTGAAACAATAGACATGCATTTCACTCAGTCAGTCTAGTGCAGTTTACTTTCACGAGATGTAGAGAATAGAGAGACGGGCGTTTGTCAATAAAGGGTTAACATTTATTGAACAGTCTTTCTTCTCGTACAAGAGAAATGTATTGCCACAATTGCAATGATTGTTATTATAAAAAGTACGTACAGTAAGATAAGGATTGCGAAATAGAACTGTAAAAGCATTGATATGGTTTCTTAGCCATACAATGGTTTAAAAGTAATAAAACATATATACAGTCATATATACATTAGGCTAACATACTCAACTGGTGCTTCTAACTAAGCCTACCCCAGTGTGCCTGACCTAAGCCTAACACGTGAAAGGGGAGTAAGTAAGTAGCTTTAAGTTAAGTTGGTTTTGCCAAGGTTTGTTTCAAGAATTCTCGTCTAAGGGTTTAGTCAACACCATACCTCTGAATAGAATGATGGAGGATTGGTATCTCCTTCAGGGGTCTCTCTCGATATCCCAGTCACCTGCGAGGGTAGACCGGAAACGCCGGAGCTGGATTTCTCTGCACGAGAAAGGCAGCAGCTTCTCTTCAGCGCGTCGAGGAAGGAGGGGGGACAGCGTCCGCGGGCAGCTGGAATCTGCTGGATGTCTTCGCAGAGGACGGCTGTTCAACTCCTTAAGCGTACTGCACCATAGTTCGCGCTTTAGCAGCGATAATGGTATCAGCAGCTTCACCACCACAGGGACAGCAGGCTGCAGCGACAGAGTGCTAGATTTACCAACACGGGGTCTTGCAGGCAGCTGGCATCAGCAACAGTAGCTCGCATTGCTTAAGGCAACGTTGGTAATATTTATACCTGACAGGTGCCGGGTTTGACGCAAGTTTGCTGGACATAAGACGTCAATTAAAGATGTCACTAGGAAGTGATAGTTATCAGTTGCTCATTAGAGTTCCATTACTAATCAAAACACAGCAAGCGGGGATTTCCAGGTTTGCTGAGTTTTTATCTTGTTGAAGAACTCGGAGTGTTATCTAGGAATATCAGATAGTGACTACTGCTCTGTCATTGCACTAATTGGTCGCAAAGGAAGTGGCAGAGAGAACTATGCTGGAATGTAGCTCTGTTCGTGTGAGGCCAGAGATGACTTTTCAGAAAATCGCACTTGAACGGTTATGCCAATATAGGGAATAAATGGGTTTATAGCCGAATAGGGGCATAAGGTCACAGTATTGATCAGGAACCTAGATAAACACGCAACATATTTCCGCCACAATGTGCTGTACATTATAGAAGAAAGACCATATTTCAAGTAAATATCTCTATGAGGAGTCCCCTCTGGGGGAGCCGGCTGCGATTCCTCAAGTCTTAACCGGTTATCTCCACAAAAGCAGCACAACCAGGCATGACAAAAATAGTGCAGAATATGCAGTATTATAATCAAAGTAGCACTTAAGGTATCTGTAATACGTTGTGCAGTTCAAATCAAAATCGCATTGTAGAGAAAAATTTCCTCATTACCGTCATATATATATTGCAATATATATATTACACATACACATACACATTGACTAGTCATTCCAAAATTGCCACAGCAAGCGTATTCTAAATCTGCCTTGCCACTCATAGGCTTCCAAAACCCACAGCAAGTACCGAAAAATGGTTCTTACCACTCACAGGGTCCAGTCTCCAACTGCCAAGTTCTAAATTCGAACAAACGGCCACTGCACGGCAAGCCAACAGCAGAGATCTCAGTCGAGGACTGGCACCACCTGGATGGTCAGATCGGAAAGAAAGGAAAAAACGCCTTGGATGCCAAGACTCGGGTCTCCTCTGGCATGCGTACGCTTCCGCAGTGAGATTCCAATCCTTTGTCACGACCACTCCTTCGGGCATCCGAGTCGCCGATGAACCCCACGTGTTGGGCGCCAATTTGTAGTAAGCAAACCTCAGCTAGGCCTACTTGGTGCAAGGGTTCGCCCTTCTCTGCACAGAGTCCTCGGACCTTAGGAAGAAGTTGGCAATGAAACTGGAAATACAAGAACAAAGTTTATTAAACCTTTAAAGGTGGTACTACAGTCCACACAACACTCTTCAGTATTGTATCGAGTATTACAAAGAACTGAAGCACATGGCCCCTTTTATGCACAATGAGGGGGCTAAAGAAAAGGCGGTACAAAAGACAAGAGCAGATTTATGACCATACAAGGACATTTTAGAAGGCACAATCGATAGATGGACGGAGCTAACAGTCTCCAATCACATTCCTGTCTGGAACCAATTAAGTAACGGTCTCTGATTTTACTGCGCATGTCTGGACTGTTGGAAGCGGAGACTGCTAAAAATAGCCTGTTGCCAGGCAGACTCCAGGCACAATGAATAAGGAGGTAGGACCAAACGCATGGCGAGCACATGGTAGTGTATGGCACACAAAATGTCCGCTACAAATTCAAGATGGAGTCGGTACATTTGTTACGATAATGGTTAAACAAAACATGTCTTCTGCTAATGCTTAATCTAATCGACGTAGATTTACAACACATTTGTTACGATAATGGTTAAACAAAGCATGTCTTCTGCTAATGCTTAACCTAATCGCCGTTGATTTACAACACACGAAAGATGAGTATTTGTGCTGTCCACCATGTGCGCATTTAAAAAGCAATATTTTCATTCTAAGCATGTAGTATGACATTTGGAAAATGCTTATCAGAATGAGTCATGAAATAACATTCATATGATGGCTCTTAAATACAGAAGAAAAGTCGAGACCATTCCATGACAGAATATGTAAACTGTTTAGGTTGTGGACAAGGTCAAATATTGTCACTGGGAAGTGTTTTGAAAGAATTCTTATTCTCTAAGAATACTTCTACTTTAAGCAGATTACTTTGTGTCAAAAACAAATTCAATTTTGGGAAAAGTCAAATCGCAGAAAAATAGAGTTCTTAAAGTTGGAAGTTTGGTTTTGACAAGTGAAGGTCGAATACAGAGTCTCATAGAACGCTGTGTGATAACTTTAAAAGTCATTCTCGTTGTTTGGAGAAAACATTAAATCATCTAAGCTGGCAAAGAAATCATCTACCACAGTAGGTGAAAGTTGGACCACTTCATTAAATAAACTGATAGCACAAAAATGTGAAGCATTGCCATCAGCATTAGCTGCATTAGCAACGGTCATTGGAGATGGAGATGGTACCTGTGTGCCTGTCGATCCACGTATCTCACCGTCAGCACATTGCATCCATGAGATCTCAATGAATGCCGTCATCAGGATTGGTAACCGCTGGGGACAACACTATGCATGGGCCGTTACCGAACTAAGCAAGGTATCAATATCCGGTGGCAGTGCTGATGGAAGTGTTAGACCGATGTCCAACATGCATTCTTCTCTACATAGCAGGCATCGTAGAACAGGTAAGATGCAATCTTGCCAGATTGGTCGGAATGATAGGAACCACATGGTATTCAGGTCTCTTAAACGAGCCAGGCCCAGAATCTGTATCATGTGCTCACAACACTTCATTGCCAGGAACGTGTTCTCTATGGTAATCTGGGTGTCGCTGCTGACCGGACTTGCCATATCACAGCAGAAGGAACAAGAATAGTATTCCTGCTATAAGTCCCACAACGAGAGTCAGGCGGCCGAACACAGAGTGCATGAAGTTAGGAAAAATGCTGAGGACTGCTTCAAAGGGTGCTAACAGTCCATAAAAACTGTCTTAAATACATGTACAATACCACTGGTATCAGACATGTTTTAGGTACGACCTAACATTTCTATGAAATGTACGGGGCAGTTTGTGGATAAAAGGGCATGTATCTCTGCAGAGGACCTTGCAACTTGTAGTTCATACGTCTCTTTGGACGAGGTCAGTGGTGCAGTTGTTTGTAAAAGAATGGCTTTCATTCTGCTTAAAGTGAAGGCCATAACGGCAACTCCCAGTCTGTCTTAGCTGTAGGAAACAATACTTGCATACAAGTGAGCCTGGCTGATACAGTTACGAGATAGGGTGTTCTTGGCAACATGCCACAACAGCTGTGATCATTCAACATGATATAGCTCCCATTAGAAAGCTGCCTAAAAATTGGATCTATCACTGCTGCTGGAGAACCTTTCAGGTGTCAGGATAAGTTGGTCGAAGAACCATCACAGGCTCCATGTAAATTAATACCCTGACATAAAAGTGTACCGCTTAGTGCGCTTTTACATTGTGTACCACTAAGAAATACTTATTTTCCCCCAATCCAACATCTGTGTGTGCATGGTAATTCTCAGGTTGACTTAATGTATTCCTTACCCACCCTTTCATACACGGCAACTGGTATATGTTTCAAACAGTATAGAAAATTGAAAATTGTGACAGGCAGAGTGATTATCCTGTGTATAAGCCCTTCTGTTGCAGGTTTGTCTGAAACAGTTAATGGTAATCTTTCCAGTTTTTCAATGCTCAGCACCGTATAGTCTGCTCCTCTTTGTGCCAATGTGATTTGTTTATCTATAAGGTTAAATACAGAAAACAATGACGTGGTGTTGATTAGATGCCATGGCACATATCCAGAATGAATAATTTGTAGGTCCAGCCTAAAAGCATTATAGAACGTAATTGCGACTGTCCATGCTGTAGCATGAGCAAGTCCTGTTCTATTATGTCTATGGCAGAGGATACTATACTGTCCAAAGTATAAATACTGGATGACAGGGTTATTAACCCATTGGCAACTACAGAGAGTGCTTTCTCTAAATTGATATGATCAATTTCTTGTATTTTTCTGTAGTCTCTTCCTGTGTCGCTTTCGGAGCTTCATCATAAATGGCATATATACCTGCGTATATGAAACGTTTATGACGTTGTTCCGCAGGACATTGTAAGAAGTCCCTTAAATCAACGCCATCTTTAAGTAAAGATAAGTGTTGTTTAACCTCTTTAAGTGTGGACTTTTATAGCCACTCAAGGCACAGTTTTCCTACACTGTGTGTTGTTACTATACCTGGATGTTGTCTCCGGAAATATCTTGGATCTGGCCTAGTTATTGTAAACCCTTGTGTCTTGTTCATGAATCGATATTGACAGTTATTTGTGTCTGTTGGCCAGATGAACAATTTTCCAATCAGGATCAGTTCTGTTTTTAAATAAAATAGTTTTTATGTCGACCCCTCCTTCTGAAGTGTTTTTGCTATCAGATGTAGGTGTAGGTATAGACGGTTTGTTCAAGTCTTTTATCTTGGCCAGGCCAAGGCAGGATGTCTGTTGCACAGTGTCGTTCAAAAGCATTATTTGTTCAGGGATAATGCAGGCTCGAAATAAAGCTTCTGTTCCATGTACTTGCCATTCTTTTGAGCCCCGGACAGTTTTCGTTTCTATGTTGTCACTCCAAAAGTCAAAACCTAATGAGGACTGCTGGGCATAAAAGGCTGCAGAATAAATGTGCTTAGTATTAGTCAACATACTTTTCATTTTATTTATTTATTTTATTTTTTTAATTTATAAGGCGCAACAGGTAGCCAAAAAGGGTTTCCCGGCGCCGAGACACAACATAATGATGGCAGGGAATTTCTGCTTATTCTAGTTATTGTTCGAATAGCCAAGTCTTAACGTGCCTTCTAAACCCAGCATGGTTTTCCTCCTTTCGAATGAAGGGAGGGAGTGCGTTCCAGAGGGATGGTCCTCGGTGGGCAAAAGATCTGCCTCCGATTCTTGCCAGTTTGAATCTTGGTATGCAGAAGTTGGCAGCTGATTGCGAGCGAAGGTTTCGCTTGGGAATGTAAGGATGAGCCAATGCGAGAAGGTATTTGGGTGCAATGCCTGCTTTGATTCTGAACATATAGTTCAGGGCTTTGAAACGGATTCTGCTTTCTACCCTGAGCCAGTGGAGTTCACGGCGGTAGCTCGAGACTCCGGAATTTTTGGGGATTCTGCACAGTAGTCGAACAGCTGCGTTTTGGACAAGCTGTAGTCTACTGACTACAGCTTTATTGGAACCAAGGTACAGAATATTGCCGTAGTCAAGCCGTGATGTTATGAGGGCATTGACTACGGTTTTTTGCGTGGAGGAGGGCAGCATCCAAAGGATTTTCCTCAACCATTTGATAATGGTAAGGCATAGGCCGGCAACTTTGCTGGCCTGTTGATTCATGGAGAGGGAGCTATCTATGATGACTCCCAAATTACGTACTTGAGTAACTGGGGTGGGAAAATTTCCCATTTGGTTGGGCCAGTGTGAGGGATTCCAAAGATCTCGTTGTTTCCCTAAAAGAAGAATCTCTGTTTTGTCTCCGTTAAGCTTTAATTGATTTCTTGTCATCCAATTAAGGATGTTTTGAAGCCCTAATTTGAGGAGAGACGGAGATGATGGACAAGATTCAGATAGGGAGAAAATAATTTGGGAATTGTCGGCGTAGGTCATGAGGGTAAGTCCAGATCTTTCCGCTAGGTCGGCCAGGGGTCTGAGGTAAAGATTAAATAACATAGGGCTCAAAATAGATCCTTGTGGCACTCCGTGAGACTTCCTGTCTTATTACAATTTTTAAAGTAAAAGGTTTCTGAAGTTGAGACATTAGAACCTGAGAAGTATGGACATTTTTCATTAAATGTTTTTGAGCTACCCTTCGGTGGCGTAGGACAATGTTCCCATTGATTGAAAGTATAAACATTCCTAGGGTTTGCAGATTTGTGCAACTAATGATGGCCATAATGATTATAACAGTACATTTATTCATAATCTGATGAACCTGCTAAGTATTCATGTTTTGTAAATTTAGCAGACATCTCTAAGTCTGATATCATAATATTAACAGGGGGCTCAAAATAGATCCTTGTGGCACTCCGTGAGACTTCCTGTCTTATTACAATTTTTAAAGTAAAAGGTTTCTGAAGTTGAGACATTAGAACCTGAGAAGTATGGACATTTTTCATTAAATGTTTTTGAGCTACCCTTCGGTGGCGTAGGACAATTTTCCCATTGATTGAAAGTATAAACATTCCTAGGGTTTGCAGATTTGTGCAACTAATGATGGCCATAATGATTATAACAGTACATTTATTCATAATCTGATGAACCTGCTAAGTATTCATGTTTTGTAAATTTAGCAGACATCTCTAAGTCTGATATCATAATATTAACAGTCTGAAAGTCACAATCATCAGAAAATGTGCTGGGTGAAACACAGTCACTCAAGGAAACTTTGAATTGATGTAGAGTATTCAACAGCTCTGCAGGGCTAAAGATGTCATAATCAGTTCTGTCCCATGCTATACCCCCAGGTGTAGGAACGTATAGGAATGGCTGTGATGGTCACTGATGTCAAGTCTCTTTGTTCATGATCAGATGAATTGTGTGGTTTCAGGAGCACGTTGATGTTCCTACTTGCTGTGTCCATTTTACTATATCTTTCATTTATCAGCATCCCCAAAGTTAATACCAGCTTTAGCAAAGTAGGAGAAAAAGTACGCCTAGCACAATACAAAATTCAACCCATGGTGAAACCAGATACGTTTTTTCAAGTTGCTGGAAAAGTTGTGTTTCTTGTTCTTTAAATGTTTTATTTACTGGTGTTGTTTTAGGCTCACGGGGCTCCTCGGAAAATGTATCAAAGTTAATGAAATAGCCAAAAGCAGTCTGTCAATTGTAGGTATTGCGTCAGGATTACGTGAAATCTTCGGGACTACTGAATTCATTGTCATATTAGTGTAGTCAGATGCTACATCATTGTAGACAGGAGTGTATTGACAAACTGTTATTTGTATCTCAAGAGGCACAAGTTCCATAACTTTATTGCTTAGTACTGTGTTCTGTGCTGCAGAGTCTTCAAATGTCTCTCAGTATGAATCTCTTGGATAGTAGCAAGATTTAGTCTTCTGCTACATCTTTGGAGTCCACTGGGCCTACTACTTATTATTGGCCACATGATGTGATTTGAGCAGGTCGATAGATACAAACCTGTTCTCTTTTCTTCCAGCAACGGGCGGCAGTAACACTGTTCTTGATCCGTGGATTGCTAGCACAGGTACTGGTTTTCTGTAAGAAGGCCCAAATTCCTTCTTATCCGCAATCTTTTCTCTGACTAGAGCCCCAATCTTAGGAATCCAGACAGGCCTTGCTGGTTCTCCTTCAGTGGTCCTCGCTGGCTTCTGTATTGTGTTGCTTTGACTTCTCCTTTTCTGATGTAAGTCCTGCAAAACAGCCAAACGGTCTTTAATAACAAAGGGTTTTTGTTCCACCACTGAAGTGTAATCCTGGACAAGCATACTAGTACCAAAAAGGATTTCCTATGGAGTGATTCCACCCAGAGAGTTTCTTGGCAGATATTTTAAACTTTGTTGGAAACTTATTAGATGGATGACCCACCCGTCACCCGAGCCTAATGCCCTAGCTGGTATAGATTTCTTTATGTCCCGTTTTTATCTTTCCACTATAGAAATTCCCTCAGGATGGAATGGACTTGAATACCGCAATGCAACGCACAGATTGGCCATGGCCTCTTTGTAAGCTTTGGAGCTAAACGCAGGACCCTGATCAGAATGTAGCGTGCCGACTACGTATGTGCTGATAAAAACTTGCAAATCTTTTATAACAGTTTGGGCGTCCAAATGAATCTTGAGCATGAATCCACTGCAACCATGATATATTTGTAGTTACTATCCCTCTGTAAGGGACCACAGTGGTCCAGGTAAACACATGCTAATGGTTTATCTAAGATTCAAAGGGGCATCTGCGCCGGGCGTTTCACTGTTGAAACCCTCATTTTCTGACAGAGTTCACATTCCAAAACATAGTGTCTGGTCTGTTTCCTCATGCGCGGCCACCAGTATCTTTGTTTTAATATTGACACTGTAGCGGAAACACCTGCGTGTGCAGAGGCAAGCCCTTTATGTGCTGCTAAGATTAGTCCTAATCTATATTACATTTTTAGACTTACTCTATCCCCCACTCCAAGGATTTGAGCAAAATGAACATTATTTACATCAGTTATGTATGAGTACTTGAGTGGAAAGCCTTTTGGTAACGTTTTACCACTGTCTTTATTTGGAAGCGGCGAAAGCCTGCATTATTTTGCTATCTATTTTTGTTTTCTAACAAGTGATTGCAGCTACGGAAGCCGTTTCCACAGCTGCCTTTGCGGCTTTCCCACCTTTTGCGTCTTTGAAATCATTTTGAATCCAGTTCTGCAAGTATTCATTGCAGGATTGAACGCAGTAATACGAATCACACAATATGAGTTTGGGTAACTCACAAACAGTATTTTCAAGCGCCATCATGAAAGCCTGTAGTTAGCTCGCTGAGCTGTGCAGTCTCCAAGAGATTGTGTCTTTGTGACCATAGGTCGGAATTTACCATCACGCCAGCGACCTTTAACAATTGCCCACGCAGCACTATAAGCTTGTTTACCCCCAATTGCGGGTTGTGCTGATCCGTCTGTATAAATTATACATTTGTGCTGTTCTAGAGGCAGAATCTCAGTGGGCAGAGGACATTCTTGTTCGTATTGTTGAAATTCTTGAGTTTTCAAGTAGGGGTCAAAAACGTATTCAACGTCTGTTGCAGCAAGAGAGTTAACCCATTGTATCCATCTTGGATGTAAAGCCTTTGCATTCGGAATGCTTGCTTTTGTCACTGCCTCTAAGGCAGGTACAGGAGTGACATCCATTATGTGTTTACCCTGTGCGAGAGCTCTCTCTTTTGCTACTGCAGTTTAAACCGCTGTCAGAATTTTTTCTATTGAGTACATTTCATTTCAGCTTGTGTGTGAAATGCTTTGACAGAAGAAACCGTTAGAAATATCTAATGTGGTTTTATATTTTTTACGCACAATGGTATTTATTAGTGCTCCACTGTGTGCATTTTGTACTGCAAAAGTTTTGCAACAGGAGTTTAAATGTCTGTAGTCGAGAACTAGACGATATGTATTGTCTGATTTGGAGACAGGAAACCAAGGATTGTTCATAGACGAGGTGCATGTTTCAATCACACCCTGGTATTCAAGTTGATCTAAGATCTCCTTGACGTGTTTTTTAGCTTCTTGCTTAACTGGATACTGCCTCTGTGCAGTTGGTTGAGTTTTTAACTGGATTTTGTGGTGAGGGGAATCCTCATCCCATCCTACATGATTTTTATATAATGCTGGAGACTGGGCCACAGCCTATTTTATGGCATAGGTATATTTTAAGTGAATTTGAATGTGATTCGAGAAGGCTGGCATAATGATGTCTTTGCCGTGTGGGCACTCCCTGACAAATTCTGGTGGCCAGTCTTTTTCTGCTAGAAGAATGTCATAACCCTTAGAGAGCTTCTCCCAAAAGAGTGCTCTTATTTTCCTATTTATGTCCCTCTCCATCCGGAGTGTTACTTCATATAACTTTTGGGGTACACTAACCCTGGTATCAGCTGTTTCCACTTGAATATACTCATTCAAGTTTACTGTTTCCAGATGATCCTTCAAGATCTTGCAAGATATGGTGACTTCTGCTGCACTGTCCAGCATTGTCTGGGACCACTCCCCATTCTTGAGTTGTGTCCTCAAGATCCTCGGCATGTCTGATCTTTAGACCTGCTACCTTCTTTTTGGTGAATTGAGTTTTCTTATTTTTTGGAATGTGTTGATCGTCTTTGGACGTCACACGTTCTTCCTTGTGTTCTGACAGGCCTCTTCTTTCCGATTTCTCTGAGGAAGTCTGAAAGGTACGAGAGGAACGTGTATCAGTATCTATCAGGTTTTCTCAAATTATCCCAGTTCCTGAGGTTATACCTCTTTTCAGAGGGCTCCTTTTGAGGAGACCTTCCTCGGACTGAGAACGCTTCTCATTAGAAGTTTGTTTAGTATTTTTCCCACTTCTAGTGAGAGTGTTTTTAATAAAGACCTTTTCATGATTTTCTGTTAGTTGGGGTTTTACTGGTTTCCCACCTAAACTATCTCTACCTAATTCTTCATAGGATTTTTCAATTATTATGGCCAGTTCATATGGTTGCTCAGTTATATCAATTTCTCTTATTTTTGGGCAAATCGCTACTGATGCTGCTTCACCTTTAATATTAGCTAATATTATAGCTGAGACCTGTTTGAAATCTTTCAATAATTTCATACCCAGATTTAAAGCAGGCTCTGCCCTGTTTTCATTTTGAATCTGTTTCAGTAGGTCTGGTATCACGGACATAGACGGAACACCATGTGTTTTTGTGTAGATTGCAACAAAGTCTGTACCCCAAGTGTCGCAGTCCTCCAGGTGTGGTGCGATCCCCATTGGTAAACAGATTGTTAAAATTCTGTGTTTCTCATGAGGTGTACTGTCAGGAAATACTGCCTCTATTTGAGTAATTTTTTGTTTTGAGCCATCCAGAGTGGAATTTGTTCCCTTTTTGCGGGTAATTTACCAATGACTGATTGTATAGTCTGTGGTGTAATTTTATTTGTGTTTCCCTGGTGAGGGGTTTGTTGTGGAATCCTTATAGGAGGTTGGACTGTTAGAGTCCGCATGACATATTGAACCAATTGTCTATGTATTTTTATTAGTTGGTTTAGTTGAACTAATAGTTCTTCACTTGACATTTCTTCAATGTCAGGATGTGGTGTATAGTTGGCTATTACCGGCCATGTTGCTCCTGGTCCACCTAGTGGACCAAGCCTGGTGATGTGATTTTGACATTGTAGGGCGCCTTTAAACCAGAGCTGATGCTCTTGGTAAGTTAGTGGAATTTCAATGTCCTTGAAAGGAACATATTCCGTTGGATTATCCTCTACTTTGTAGAAGTGAAAAAAATGTGATACTGCATTTGCTTCAGGGAAGACTACCCATGAATAGAATACCTCTGTCTGCTGATATTCCTGTGCCTCTATGACAAAAATTACCCTACCACCTCTAGGTGATAGGCCATTTGTTATAAGCTTTATAGTCATGGCTTTCCTTAAGTTTTCTGGGATGATTATGGCATCTGAGTCATTTTGTTGGAGACCTATAATGTCTAAACCAGGTTGGGTTGTACACGCTGCAGTTCCACTGGCCTCGGGATGATCCTCGTCGCCATTTTGTTGACTGAAAGTTTCGCAGAGCAAGTTTCAACGAGACAAAGATAAGGTGCAAACTATTTTGGAACACTGTATCCTTCAACGTTCCTTCAATGATGATTCAAACCAAAAACTAATGCATAGTATAAGTAATGGCAGATATGTTATCCTTTTACCCACTATAGACGTCTATTGATGTATTTTAATGGGAAAAAGGGATCTCTGTGAAAAGCACTAAGAGTTACTCTAGTATCTAGTGTTAAATTAGTGCCTTACCAAACGTTGGGCGCCATGAAGTTTAGTTCCTATATTCCCAATAGGCTCTGCGCATTGGAATAATATATCATATAGATTTGACGTAGGACTTATGTCGACTAGGTCTCTATTGAATATATTAGACTTAATTGTGAGTGCCCGCTAGCTCGGAGGTCACTAGAAACTTTCTCAAATACACAAGAAGGGATTAGTTTCCGACAACTGCATAAACATGACAACTTTGTTTCCCGAAGAATAAAAATGATCTTCAGAGTCTTGGAAAGAATAGATAGATATTTACCTAGTCAATCATGCATGCTTCGTTTCATCAGAGGTGCAGAGAATTAGAGGGACAGGCGTTTTAAATAAAAGGGTTTATTGAACAGTCTTCTTTCTCATGCAAGTAAAGTGAACTGCTACAATCGTAATACTGGTAACAAAATATAATGCGTACAGTAAAAAGAGTATTATAAAATAATACTGTAAAAGCATGGAATGGTTTCTAAACCATAAATAAATACATACATAAATAACAAAGGCTAAAAGTACTCAACTGGTGTTTCTAAAATACGCCTACTCCAATATACCTAACCTAAGTCTAGTACGAGGTAAGAAGTAAGTGAGGTGTAGCATAGGTTTAGTTCTCTTTGCCAAGAATCTAACCAAGATTTCTCTTAGGGTCTAATCAGCTCCGTACCTTGGTTTTAATGTGAAGGAGGTCTGGTATCTCTGTCTCAGGCTCGATTTCCCAACACCCCACAAGGGGAGCTTGGAAACACTGGAGCTGGATTCTCAGCAAGAGAAAGGACAGCTTCTCGATCAGTGCCTCAGCTGGAGGGTCGGCTTCCTTCAGCACTTGCTGTAGCGAGCTGCGTTGGGCAGTAGTTAGTCGAGCTGTTTGCTATTTGCTAGGGCAAGTGTAGGCATATTTATACCTGGAAAGTGCCTAGTTTGACGTAAAGTCGGACATATTAATATCATCAATGAACCCTAAGGACAAATCAATATTCAAGCAAGGGGATGTCCCTGACTGCGGAAGACGAGTTTTCCAAGAAATCGTTATGGCTTTTTGGAACGAGTGGAAGTAGCCATGCCTGTATTTGGACTGGATGGGTTATGTCTAAATCTGGTTATGATTTCTATGCCTATACAAGCGCAATGCGAATTCTACCTATATAAGGGCATGAATCTGTAAATTACACTTGGATCCTAAAATGCTACACAACTGAACTCCCCAATACATTCCATATTTCGAAGGTCCTTATTCAGAAACCTGTTGGATAAATGGTGACAATGGTCAAGTGTCCGTATAGTCACAAACGTAATCTTGTACAGTGTATTGCACTTGGACAAACAGGAATGCATTTAGGTATGATGAATCCTGCACAAGAAAATGTAACATACGTTTTTGTGGTCGAAACCTTCTTAGGAAAGAAAAGGAAGGTTGCGACCACACAAGCTTCTGTTACGGTCTCATTAGGCAGGATTTACCATGCCTGTAAGCTTCACGGTTTGTATCAGCTTGATACCCCTGCACCTTCACTTCCTCCACATTGCACAGGAACAGCTGGAGACCAAGCAAGGGAACTACGCCATAGCAGGCTTCCCGCATGTGTTGGGGGCAATTGACTGCACACATGTACTACTTGTGCCCCCTGCCAACCCTGCACATAATCACCGCAACAGAAACCACATGCATTCCAAAAATGTGCAGGCAAAAGTGGACCACCGGGGCCTGTTCACCAATGTTGTTGCAAAATTCCCAGGGAGTGTGCTTAATTCCTACGTCTTCCACAAGCCCCCCAGCCCAGGTCCCCAGACCGGTCTCCCACCCAGCGATCACTGGCCAACCCTGCACACCCAGACCTCAATGCTCACCTGCCACCACCAGCGTGTCTCTAAGAGGGCCACCACATGCCGTTGCAACCTCCTCAGCTGATAGCCGGATTCCACGTCACAGGCCCCCAGTGCACCCTGCTGAACTGCGCTATGGAGTCATGTTTGTGCAGCCTGCTGCCTTCGATGTACACACGGTCCAGCTGAGCTCACAATTCAAATCGGGTCTTCATTGGCAGTATGGTGTTTTGAGGCAAACCCATCATCACAGGCTGCACACCCCTCAGCTCTGGTGCCACTAACTCTGTGCATCACAAGCCACCATCTCGTGGTGATAGGCCCATCCCGGCCAAAGTATTTCTGCTGCCACCAACAATGTGCACCCCAAGTCACTGTCTCTTGGCAGTAGGCCCACACCCAAAGTGCCTCGGCTGCCACTAACTCAGTGCATCGTAAGTCATCACCACGTGGAGGTAGGTCAGTGCTGGACAAAGTGCCTCGGCTGCCACCAACTCTGTCCACTGCAAGTCATGGGCCCTTTATGATTGAGTCACATGGAGCGGATGCCATCATGTCACATCCGGCAGTGAAGAATGTGATGTGGTAGGGCCCTAGGCCCTCATGCATAAATAATGATCACATGGACACTCTCCGATATATAGTGGTAATGGCCTCGAGCACGTGCGTTCGGCCCATTTTATGGACGGGTCACATGTCCTGTGATGCCCGTGCTGGATTGGTGTAGTGTGGGTGTAAACCAGCCCTCAGTGAGTGGCTGTGGCGTGCTGACAACTAGACCTGTGATCAGCAGATCACTACTGGGAAGACCTGTCATCCTGCCCTGTAATCATAAGCAGAGTGGGCTTGCCTGGCGTATGCCAGTCAAAAGTAGGGGTCTGAAAAATAACCCCGGGGATCTGGGCGTGGTTCCGTTCTGGCCTGGACAAAGGAGTAACTAATGTGTGTGTCTCTGTTGTACTGTCGGCGTCACCCGGATCGCAATCAGTAATGTTGCACCCTGTCACTCAAGTCCCACAACATGAGCAACATGGACGTAAGGGAGAATCACTGACCCTACATTTATTCATACCCTCACACTTGAATGATCATAGACATGACACATCTGTGTGAATTTCAATGTTTAATGTACATTCAGTGGAGTGTGGCAACTGGAGCAGTACAGGGCCATGCAAACCCCGCTTTACACTGCTGGCCCATAAAGGACCAGCCAGAGTCCTTCAGGGAATGACAAGGACATCGGAAGAGTTCAGTCCTCAGTCTGATAGCTGTGTCATTGGTGACAAAACAGAATATGGCAGTCCATGCCGAGGTCCAAGGTGAGTGTTGCAGAGTGCATCAGGGGACAGAGGAAGGTGATGATGTAAAGGGCAGAACCCTGTTGAACCAGGCCATATGGGAAGATCAAAGCTACTGCTTTCTTCTTACCAGTATGGCAGGATCATCTGCATCTTCGTCCTCTGATGTTTCATGTGCCTCACATGTGGGTGGTGGTGTTCTGTCTCCAGCACTGTGTGGCACTGATGCATCGGGGGGCAGAGATGTGAATGTCGAAGCAGGAGCTGCATTCATCTGCGCCAGGCCTTGTGGCAGAAATTCCATGATGAGCGTCCGCAGGGCATGGTAGATCCCAGCTACATCACTTTGGTGTGCAGCTGTGGCAGCCATGCTTTCCGCCTTTATCCGCTCCATGTTCTCCATGGTCCTCCGCATGTGCCCTTAGATGACACCGCTGGAGCCACTCTGACTAGACAGTTGTCCTTGTCTCTTAGTCAGGAGTCCAGCGATCCATGGATCTTTGGAGAGCATGGAACAGACTGTGGGTGTTCGTTAGGGACTGTAAGTGGTCCTTAGACACCCACGTATGGCATCTAGTTTTACTGCCATGCGGTCGAACTCCACCCACACCTGATCAGCCATCTTCTCCTGGCACCTTAAAACATGTCCTTTGAAGGCCAGGTGATGTTCGTGTGGGTCCTGGGAGACAGCCGTGATTGTTGGTGCTTCCTGCTGTGTGATCTGTGCAGGGGTGAGGTCTCCTTGATGCAGCTGGGCTGGCCTGCTCCTGGGGGTTGGGTGCTGAGGGTGTCCATGAGCTATTGGGGGGCGTCGGTGTTGAAGGTGGGGAGGTCCTCTTCGTCATCAGTAAAGAGTTGTTGGGTCTGCTCTGCAGGATGTGTTGATTCTCCCACTGCAATGTGAAGGTGAGATACTGTTTAACATTGTGTTCGCATGTATGTGAACGCATTGTACAAGTTTCCTTACAGACTGCATGACAATGTATATTGTGACTGTTTGGGAGGAGCTGCCTATCTGATGCTGGTCAGTGGACATTTCGACAACATAACAGATGTGTCTTTGTACTTGTACATCATCATCTCACATTTTCCTGCTATGCCAGATGTGATTGGCCAGTTTCTACACACAAGCAGCAGCAGTTGTGTCCTCTGTTCTGTTGTGAATGTGTTACAGTTTGCAGCAAATTGTTGTCAATGTTGATGTGATCTGCTTCTTATGTGTGTGTGCTGCATTGTGGGAGAGTCACCCCTGCAACTTTGAATTTGCTGCCCCTTATCCCTTTCAGGCGACGTGCCTTTTAATGCTGTGCTTATGCAGCACTGAGATGTTGCAGATTTGGGTAAATTGGGCTCTTGGTGGGAGATGGGACTCTTGGGCATGGGGTGTCCGCAGATCGCTTGTTGACGTCAGGGGTTGTTTGTGCATGTGGATGTTTCAGAGTGTGACCTGCTCCTTTACGGATGTGGTCCACACTCAGCCACCTCATTATTGTGGCTTGCACCATGTCATGATAATGGGACTGCAGCCATGATAATCGTCATGCAGTGTCACTTGCATTGTCAGTGTGGGTCATGGGCCCGCTGCTTTGCTGGGTTCAGCAAATGTGCATGGGTTTGTTGTGAGATTAGTGATGTGTGGGCAGGGCCCCCTCTGGGCACATAGCCAGCAGGGGTCTACTTGCAGTTTCTAGGTGTGCTGCAGTGTGCCAAGGGGATCAGGGACATGCTCGAGAGTCATTGTGGGTGTGCACCGTGCTATGCTTAATTGTGCATGTGTGCCATTGTGCCCATCTCCCCCATCCCCACAGTCCCTGGTCGTTACTCACCCTGTTGCTGTTGTGTCGGCTCTTGTCAAGCAGTGTCCGGTCCCCCAACTCCTGCCACCATCTCCACACTGATGACTAAGGGCACCATTTCCTCTATCTCATCCAGCTCCTCCTGTGGCGCTGGACTCCCACCTCCAGTCTGAATTGCTACCTTCTGGTTGCTGCAGAGTTTCTGCTTGGTTTTGCGCTTCACATCATTCCAGTGCCTCTTGACCTCTTCCATTGTCCTCCTCAGCCCTCCAATTGCATACATCTTGTCCAAGATGGACTGCCATACCATTTTTTGACGCGAACGACACATTGAAGGTGACAAACAGTTGTTGATGGTATTTTATCACCTCCGTTATCACGAGTATGTTTTCCTGCGGACTGAACTGTATCTTCCTTCTTCTTCTTGTCCTTGCCCTTCCCTGACCCGAGGTCCCGGCCTGGGCCTCCTGTGGGCATGTGGGGATCTGGTCGTCCTCTGTTCCTGCTCTGGCTACCTGCCTTGTGCTTAACAGTTGCTATGTTTTTGTTTATGTTTTTTTTTCTGCTTTTAAAGAGATTTTTCCCGGCCGACGTGTGTGAATTGCAGGCCTGGCACAGCTCATCTGTGATTTTGTCATCGCGGTTGGGCCCAACCAAGTTTTTTTGCATTCGGGTTTGGATTTGTATCGCCGTCCCGGTAATGTTATCCCGCACATTTGACACGTTATCTGGGAACTATCGCATGTTACCGCCATGTTGTGAATAGGACGTTAAAACTGAGTTATTTTCCCACGACAGACGGCAATATGAAAGATTGTGTTAACCTATTTTGCCGATGATTTTCGCACGTTCTTGAGTATATCCCCCTGAATGTAATAGCAGAATACCTTGAGTAATTATGAGGTCAAAATATAATGATTAGGGACAATGATAAAAAATGACCATAATATCTCGTCATATGCCTTTTGGGTGCCCAGATTTATTGTATTCAGAGATGAGAATACAGACTAGTGCAGGGAATGATGCAGCTCAGCGTTCTCGGGAAATCACTTGCCTGATAGATGTTGTAAAGCCAACTTGTGCCAAGGTGAATTAATGAAAGTCTAACTGGCTGAATTGTATCAAATACGACACGGTAAAGCGAAATGAGCATATAGAAAACTGGAAACATAGGATCTTTCTCACACACTGGATAACCCTAATCAATGCATTGGAAAGTGACCCTGCATACTTGCTCTAAAAGGTGTTTATTCTATAATGGTTGTGTAGATTAGGAAAGGCTATGTGTGATTTTCAGATACCCGAACAGCAATCCTACTAGTCATGACCTATAGAAAGACCTCGGCTACCTGCATCTCAAATCTTTCTAACACAGTCAAATAATATTTTAATCATTGACTAGAAAAAACATATAATGCCAGGTTCACCTGGAAATTATTTTAGGAGCTTTAATTCACAAGCCCCATATTTTATAGTAGCGAGCATAATGAAAATATCACCTTGTGTGGTTCACCATCTAGATTACATTCTCTTCAAAGAAGCAAAATATAACTTTATAGGTTTGCATCATCTAATCCAGTCATGAATATTCTCTTTATATAGTCTCCAGGTCCTTACTTGATTAAAATGGAGATTCATAACATACCCTTCTGTGTAACATGCAATTTAGAACCCTGCCTACCGCCCCCTCCCCGCAATGCAACAAAACCTATATGCCTTTGTTTCTACAATGTGGCTTTCTCTGAGAAAGCTTACACCACTGCCATGGCCTCATTTAAATTTACAAGTAGTTTGTCACTTCACTTTTTGATTCATCCTTTTAATGTACAGAAATATATATATATATTTACATTGTGTTATATCACACTAAATACTGAAAGTGAAAGAAAGCATCAACATTTTACCCTGTCCACCAATGCCTTTATTCTAATTAATCTTTGCATGATAAATGGACAGTGGCATGAAAAGCCTGTAAACAATGAAAAATACACATGTAACAATAGATTATCTTGTTGCTTTAACACAAAACCACACCTCAATGATTTCCTAAACACACGGCCTGATTCACAAGGGTAAACTTACACTTTTGGTGTAAGTTTAAATTTTTTTGCTATTCTCAAAGGTAAGTGACCAGTAGTATATTTACAAATGTAGAGGCGCTGCACTCGGGCGGATTGAGTGACTGCACTCGTCTGCAGAGGGGTATCAGGGGGAGTCCACGGGGCCCTCTTCCCCCCTCCTAAGGGCTGCCCTCTGGGAGCCCACTAACAGTGCACCACCTTTTTGTGGTGCTGTCGGTGCACCTCCTGCCAGCTTCTTACCCTGTGCACCCACATCCATAATACAGTGCAGGTGCAGAGGCAAAGAAATTATCTCAGTTGCATGGGGCCACATCCCCATGCAAATGAGGTAACACCCTCTCACAATAGCACTGGTGCACATGTGTGCCAGCGCTATCAGTATTACAGAAATAGCAGCACACAAATGTCTGCAGCTCCATCTGTGATGCCAAAGTGCCCTGGGGGTGCACAGAGTAGCCGCACATGCCTGATGTGCCAAAAGGCATAATGGGTTATATGGCCCTAGGTATTAAAAGATGTGAAGGTATGTACACATTTTTTATTTGTAGAGATTAATTAAAAAAAGTTACTGGAAAATTGCTGGTCCCCCAGGGACAGGACTCTCTGGGAAAAGTTACCAATAGGCAGAAACATTTCCTCCACTAGGCTAGCAATCATCGTCATGAGATCACATTGCAGCTGCCCACATATTTTGGGTGCATGAAGTGGACTCTCCTTTCTAAATAGTTTGCATGGGTCAAAACGTTGACAAAGTGTTCTAGCGAACTGACACTAATGGATACAATATTAACAGTGTACTCTCACTTGAAGTGCTGTTGAAATTATGGTTTTATCAGCCCCTGTTTTCAGTAGATATACACTTGAATATAGCACCAGCAGAAAAACAACTCTTAACATTTGCCACTATTCACTATGCACTTTTCGCTGCACTGTTTTTGCTTGGAGCCCCTGTTTTATATTGGAGTGTGATTGAAATATCATTATGAAATAGTACAGTGAATCAATCTAAATGTTCTTTTCAAAATGGATCACTGTATATGTTTAATTAGTGATTTGCTATGGTACGCAGGAATACGGGGCTGCCAACATTATTTAATTTATTTTAGAAAGTAGCCATCTTTTGTCCAAACCATTTGGTGCCTCCAGCGTGTTTTCTGGGTCATAATGCTAGGTGTAGTTAACAGTTGGCCTTTGTTTATTCCTCCCAGAGAGCCTTAAAATAGAGGGTGTTGGTAGGATGGCCAAACCTGGCAGGATGAGGGTGCAAGGCTGTTGGCAGCCCCACTTCCAGTTCAAAAACTCTGCTTTAGCTGACACACAAATAACTTCACACAGTCTGGGACCAGGGCAGGGAGTTAGACAATTCTAGAGTCTTCTGTAGGGGTGGGTGGACCTTCAGTTTCTTCCTTTTCAAAGCTGGAACAAGATATAAAATGAGCAACCTCAGGACCATTCTTCAGAGCAAGAGAGAGAGAGACTATTTTTATTTTGCACAATTATTTAAAAGCATTACAATTCATACAAAAACTAGTTAAAAGCACTTTCCGAGTTCTAGTAAAAAGAGAGATTCATGGCAACAAAGGGTATCATAGATGGAAAAGCAGAGATTCATGGTGGTTATCTACTGGTAACATGGAATTGATCTCAGACATGTATTGTACAATACGGACGGCCATCTGAGCTGCGTCGCCCTTCATACACTCCTTTAGAGCATCGTGACGTGTCTGGACATTCAGGATCCGCCAATTTGGACACAGCAAAAAATTTCACAGAGGGAGTTACGGCCACATGCATCAAGTGATTTAGGAATCGCAAACGGTGCGAATCGCAAAATGCGGCCGTTTGCGATTCCTAAATCACTATTTGGGATGCATTAACAAAAAATACTAGAAATCGCTATTATTTGCGATTTCTAAAAATGCGATTGCATTTAAGGAATCGCAATTTGCGATTCCTTAAATGCAATGCATGACACTTAAAAAAATAGCGAATTCGCAAATAGGAGGAAAAAATTACCATGTGGTTGGACCTCATGGTAATTTGCGAAAAATTAGAAAAATGCAATTTTGTGCATTTTTCAAACTGTCATGTTGTGCACAAACATGCCCTTAGGGCATGTGTGTGCACAACATATGTGAATAGATTGGTCCTTTGGACACCCCTGCACCCTTGAAATCTCAATCTCAATTTGCGATTAGCTAATTGCGAATCGCAAATTGAGAATGCCTTCCCATTCATTCCTATGGGCCTTTTGGCCCATAGGAATCAATGGGAAGGGATTCCTTAATTGCGATTCGCAAATTGTGAATCGCAATTAAGGAAAATTAAGAAATCGCAAATAAAAGTGCGATTTCATAATGCATACCAATTTGCAATTTCTTAATTGCGATTCCTTCATTTTCGCAATTAAGAAATCGCAAATGGGCACTTTGATGCATGTAGCCATAAGATTCTGCAGTTACACAAGACGTGGATCAAGTTTTCTTCCCCGTTGTTAAAAAAAATGGCACTTTGAGGACATTTCTGCCTTGTACTTCCGGCCATACTTGTACGCCATCAGCGGAATAAGCCAAAACGTAATCTCATCTGGTGGTGTTTCACTCTTGGCTTCATAGTTGATGACAAGTAATTTGGCAGGGTTTTAGGGGTGTAAAGTTTTGACGCCCAACT
This sequence comes from Lissotriton vulgaris, assembly GCF_964263255.1. Lineage (NCBI taxonomy): Eukaryota > Metazoa > Chordata > Amphibia > Caudata > Salamandridae > Lissotriton > Lissotriton vulgaris. The sequence continues at coordinate 905,046,312 of NC_141696.1, read as the reverse complement.
GCCATGGGAGAGTTTTTTCATGGCTAGTCCATCATGTTCCAAAGACAAGATCTTCGCTTGTTAAGTCAGGACTTTTGCAACCATCCCTATGGGCAGCGGGCTTGCCCATATGTCTTGAGCTTCTTGTGCGTCCAGGCAGAATGTTCAAAATTGGCTCCAGGAAGTACTAGAATTGTTTAACAGGGACTATATGTAACTCTTTAGTGTAAAGTCATGAGCCATTTTAGTTTTAAACAATAGGCGATAAATCTTGCTTTCATAATCCAGTGTTGAGATGACAAAGAGAACTCCATACGAATTTGGGTGTGTGAGGTCGAATTAGGTAGGTGGAGCACTCTGCAAAAACACACTGACTGCACTCTGTCTAACAAGGTGAACATTTTATTTTTAAAGGTTATGGCACCGAAAGCTATTGTCGGTAAAAGTTTTGCGCCTATCACTCTGATCTGCGGCAAGAAATCTGGTGAATGAAGGGCTTTCTTTGTTCTTGCGAAAGCCCCCTCCAAGTAGCGGGCCACACCCTGCATTGCGGCGATATGCAGCACCGGTCTCCCTCTGTGATCTATCCAGACACTCAGATACTTATATGAAGCCACTATCTCTATTGACTTCCCTTCAACGTACGAGGAGCGCTTTCTTGCTCGTGGACGCAAGATTATCATCACATTAGTTTTGGTGATATTAATCTCCAAAGTGTTTTGTTTTATAGTACAGTGCCAGGGAATCAAAGAGTCTTTGAATGCGCTCCTGGGTTTGATCGAGAAGAATTGTGTCATCAGCAAATTTCATAAATTGAATTTTAGTAGATCCGATTTGAGGTGGAAATGCTCGAGAGAGGGCCAGCCACTCGGGCATGTCTGCTAGACACAAGTTAAAGAGTAGAGGAGCCAATATGCATCCCTGCTTTAAGCCTCTATTGGTCATGATATTACTAGTAGTTGACCATCTCGACGAAACTCCTATTTTGACCCAGATGTCAGTGTATAAGGCAATGAGAGCGTTCAGTATAGGCTGCGGAATACCCCATTTTGTTAAGTTTTTCAAAGTTTTTGATGATCAACGCTATCAAAGGCTATTTGGAAATCAAAGAATCTGAAGTATAACGATGTGTCTTTGGTAGCAAGCATACTCTCAATCATGTAAGCTAGGCAGGTCAAGTTATATTTGATCTGGCAGCCCTTTTGGAAGCCGGTTTGAGTGAAGGGTATTCATTTGTGGTCTTCCACCCAGGTAGTCAGTTCTTGTAGTAGGACACTTGCGTATGCCTTCCCTTCCAAATCAAGGAGGGCAGTCATCCGGTTATTGTCGGGATTGGACCAAGGGCCTTTTTTGTAGATGGGGATGAGAAGAGATCCTCGCCAGGAGTCCAGATTGGGCCCACCCATTCTGCTTACCTCAAATAAGGTGGCCTAGAGAATGGCCCACTTGTGAATAGATGCTTTGTATATCTGTGTTGGTATGCCATTTGGGCCTGGTGCTCCGCCTTGGCTCATTTTCTTTATAATGAGTGCAACTTGATTTGGAGTTTTCTTGTTAGTTGACGCCCGTCCGATATGAGTGTCACTGCCTTAGAGGATCAAACGCCCTTGACAACTGCCAACAGCTAACCAGCCTAATAAGGAAATTAAAAGTGGAGGGAGCAGCTGGCCCAAATGGAATGCCTAATGCCTTATTCAGATATGACATCGACTTCTGGGCAACTTACCTGACTCCATTATTTAACCACATTTATAAGGAAAAAAAGACTCCTGAGTCTTGGCAAGGAAACATCTTCCACCCTCTCCTCAAAAGTGGATGCAGAATGGACCCTGGTAACTACAGACTAATAGCCCTAATCGATGTGGAGGCAAAGCTTTTTTCTTCTTGCATATTGTCTCTACTAAGACCATGGATAAAAGAACACAATATAATACCCAACTTTCAAACCGGTTTTAGGGAAGGCATGGGCTGCTTAACCAATCTGTCAGCCCTGTCCTTATTAATCGAAGGAGCAAGGAAAAAGAAGATCGGTTTAATAGCCTGTTATATAGACCTGAAATCCGCCGTCGATCGAGTCCCCAGAAAAAGACTATGGGAAAAACTGGATCTCATGGGTCTTCCACCGGCACTAATGGAAACATTAATGGTTTTATATAGCAGAACATGGGCCAAGGTAAAATTGGGTGATGGAAGAAGAATATCTGCTGAACAAAAAATAATTAATGGCCTTAAACAAGGCTGTGTGCTCTCCCCAAGCCTTTTTAATATATATCTGGCCGATTTGAAAGACCATCTCAAGAATGTTAATGGACACCCGCCCAAACTGGCCAATGAAAGCATCCAGTGCCTCCAATATGCGGATGACATTGTAGTTTTAAGCCAAACCCCAATAGGCCTACAAAGAGTAATATCGGAACTAACTGACTATTTCGAGAGAGAAGGTTTGGAAATAAACATCAAAAAAACAAAGGTGGTGAGATTGACGGGCACCGGTGGAAAATCCTTCACTTGGCAAACAAAAGGAAAACCCATTGAGGAAACAACTGCTTATAAATATCTGGGGGTTACAATAAGTAAAAACATGTCCCTCACAGATCATAAAAGAACAATTACCGCAAAGGCCCAAGCACTGAGCTTTGCTTTCAAGGTTTTGCAAAAGAAATTGCAATGTCCATCATATGACCACCTGTTAAAAGTAATGACAGCCCAAGTCTTACCATCCCTCTCATATGGACTGGAAATATGGCATGGGAAAGAAGCAGCTATCCTAAACGCACTCCAGACAAGAATATATAAAACTGTCTTTCACATATACAAAGGAGCAGCCCCTGCCCAAATAAGGCTAGAATTTGGTCTACAAAATCAAATCTACCAGAGGAAAGCAGCTCTAGTGAAATGGTGCTGGAAATTGAGATTATCGGAAACTGGATCTTTAAACAACTTATGTTGGCAAGAAATTAAAAAACAATATGACCAACAGGAACCTGACTCATGGGGCTATGACCTGAGAGCCTCACTAGACACCCTAAAAATAGTGGAGATCTGGAATAACCCACTGGAAACAACGTCCTTTAAAAAAATTTGCAATCTAAACGCAAAAGCCTTATCTCTTGTAGAGGATAAAAAGACTTTGGCCAAACGTCGACACGCATGGACCATTCTAAATTCGTATAAACGACTAAAACCTCAACCTTATCTCACTGCGCACTTCCGGCTATCATTAAAAACAAAATTCATGGCCTTCAGAATGGGCAACCATATCTCAAAAGACTTGATTCCGTCATGGAAGGTCACTCACCAGGAACGAAGATGTAGATTATGTGATTATCACAGTGAGACCTTGAGTCACCTCCTGTGCACGTGCGAGTCTTCTAAAGAAGAAAGGAAAATTTTACTGAAACCAATTTTTAATATGCTACAGATCCGTACCTGCAGGCAAGCTGTGACCAGCTGGATGGGAGCAGGTTCAAACATTTTGATATGCCGTGGGGTAAAGTTATGAATTCTGTAGAGACAAAGCTTCAAAAAGCAGAATCAGACCCTCGATAATGACTGGATTAGTTTGAAAATGAAAAAACGAGAAAATACATTTTTTAACTAAAGGAACTTTTAAGTGTGTGTTACTTTTAAATTGTTTTTTGGATATGTATACTTTATGGTTGTGAAATACCAAATAAAGTAATTTTTTTTGACTTGAGTGTTAGTGTGGTTAGGACTGAAGATGATAGGCCACTTGTTTCTGGCTGGGTCTACATAGAGTGCTTCAATGTAGGCCTCCCATTTAGCAGGAGAGATGTTTGTTGCAGTGGGGATTGGGCAGATCTATTACCCTTGTTTACCCAGCTCCAGAATCTCCTTTGATCCTTTGGTTGCCCAATGGTGTTGTATTTTCATCCTCTGGGAGGAGAATCTTGCCTTCCTTTATTCCTTCCTTGCAAGTGATTGTCTGCGCATTAAGTTATTTAATTTGTGCCTAATGTTTGTTGTACATTGATTTTGCTCAGAGAGGTAGGGTGTGAATGGAATGGGGTTGTTTGGCCTTTTAATTATCTTTGTGGCTAAGTTTTCTCTGAGGTCCACCACTGGCATTTCCCACAAAAATGCAGTCAATAGATCACTGGACTCCTCTTTCAGTTTGACCAAAAAGGCATCCACCTTCTCTTCAAGTATGTCTTGGTTATCCAAAGGTCCACCATAATTTTCTTACAAGCTCAAAGATGGATTCTTTTCCAATCAGATGGGCTTTTGGGAGGTAGCACTGCCAGGACAATACTTTGCATGTTAAGGCAGCATGATCACTTTCTGGTGAAGGAGTTACCACAAATTCCTGCACAATATGAATTTGGGCAAACGAGAACCATATATAGTCCAGAGTGGCCATTCTGAAGGGGGATACATGAGTATACACAGCGGGCATGTCCGATTCAAGTCTTCCATTTAAGATGTGGAGTGGTAGTTGGTTTAAGTACGCTGCCATCTTTATCTCTTGACCTTCCTTCCATTGGTATTGAGACCTTATTTCTGGATTGGCCCACATTTGATTATCCAATGAGGATTGAAGAGAGAGATCCAGGCCTGTCTCCATTAGGTTGGAGTTAAAGTCTCCCATTATTAGCCACATATTGTTTCGGTAATAGGAAGAGAGTTCTCACATGTCAGGGAGCATTTTCCACGAAGTTGCCTCTTGCATGATTTTGGAGGGATGTAGATAAATACAGCCATGGATCGTTGTTTGTCGTTTTAATTTGTTCTTTTCCAGACACTGTGTCTGAATTTTAATAAAAATATAATCTCCTTGCCCTTTGCAAAGTAGAAAAACTGTTGCAGCCAGGTTGTTCTTCACAGCAATCATCATTCCTCCCGATGCGTGGCCACCTACTTGAGATGCTGGTGCGTGGGATTCATAGAAGGTGAAATCCTCCCAGGCAATATTTTCCAAGGACCAAGTTTCTTGCAAAACAATGATGTTGTGATTCTTCAGGAAAAATGTAGTTGAACTTTATTTATTTTCCTTAGTTAGCCCATGAATGTTCCAGGAACAGATTCTAAGATAATGAGCAACATCCTGGTTAATTTTCTGTTCGACCGAGGTGCTCTTTACTTTACCCTAAGGCCTGGGAGAGCCAATTCCAGTCCTGTAAGTTCTGCCGTTTCAATGCACATTGATGAGGACCTCCTGCTTTAAATGCAGTTATTTGTAGCAGAATAACTTTCCAGGACCTTGCTTGGATTCCAGCTAAGGAGCTACACAAAACTGAAGTAGGTGGCTGGGTGATTGTGTTGTTGTTAGACACATTTTTGTTTTTGTGAGCCGTTGAAGGGTTGAGTGCTCTGTCCTTTAAGAAAGCCGGATACTTGACCTTGGTTGCAAGACTGACCTGAATACTGCGTCACCCAGTCAATGTTTGATATTCATTAGTACATAGGCCATGTCTTTACTATGAAAGGTTAGTACCGTGGCCTTGTTTGTGTGACCCTGTTCTGCGGCGACAAAAGCCACACTTTCGATATCTGTTGTTTTTATATTTTCTAGCACCCGGAAGGTGCAGACACAACTTTAGAATATTTCCTTTGTTGAGGGTGTCCCAGTCCTCTTGGAATACATACTCGGGGTACAGAAATAATTTTGAGCCTTCTTGGCGCAGCTGAGTTGGTTCTGTGATGTTTAATATAGTTTTCTTCTACTGTTGCGTGAGATTTACCACTAAGCCCTCACTGGGAATCTTTTCCTTGGATGGTTGATTTAAACCTTCTGGTCTGTTTACTTTAGAGCAGTGTGGGCTGGCATCAAAGGAGAGAGCTTCCCCTCTTGCAGTTTCTTGCAAGGCTGCAGCCTGTATTCAACTATTTCGAGGGGGTTCAGTGCCCTCTCATTTTTCTCTTTTCCCGACTCATTCCCCAAATTAACTTGCGATGCAGGGTGCTTCATTTATTAAATTGTTTGCTTACCTTCAATTATCCATACTCCAGTTTTTAGCACCCCCCACCCTGCCCCTCCCCTGCCCCGCCTCTCCACCCCACCGAAACTCCCTCCACGGGCCGTGGCTGTTTGCCACTCTTTCTTTGCTTCTGCATCTGATATTTTCATTAGATTGCAGAGGAGTGAATGCTGACTTCTGTTTCTGCGATGATTTTCTAGATTTTCAAAGGTCAATGGCAGTCAGGCACAAACAAGGAATGGGAGGTTGGAATGAGCGGCTCGTGGAGCTGTAGCTTTGCTGTGCCATGCAGCCCGCAGTGAGCCACGAGAGCTGAGCAGGGCGAAGGAGCCAGCGAGGGGGCCAGCGGGGGTACCAGGCCGCGCGATCCAGTCAAGATGGGCGGAGGGGGCCGAGGAGGCGCTCGGTGTGGTTCCTCGCCTCCTCCCCTCTTTACCTCACAGCTGTGTGCTGTGTGCTGTGCGCTGTTCGCTGTGCTACGGTAAATGGCTCGGCAAGCTGGAAAACCAGGACCATTCTTCAGTTCACTTCTGTACCTGCGGAAGGACTCTCAGAGGACTTCCATGTTGTCTGTGGCCTGATGTGTATTTCAGAGGACTGCAATGGTGCACCAAGAGGATTTCCCTGCTGCCTAAAACCTGTCCGGTGCCCTTAGAAGACTGCCCAGCTGCTTAAGACCTTCATCTATGCTTGAACTCAAGACTTCCATAGTGACTCCAAGGGCTAATTGTCTGGCCTCCTGATCATAGCCTCAGGGAATTAAAAGGCTCCAACCTTCTCGAATGGCACCTGAACCCAGCCTGAGTGAGTCCTGACTCTCCAAGTTGTGCCCTTCCTGTCCTTGACCCTAAGAGGTGGTGCTAAATGTGCCAAGATAACACAAATCCCAAAAGTAATCTGAGAGCTGAGTGGAGTCCGGGACATACCTGGTCACCGATCCACCCAAGGTGCTTCACAAGTAGGCATGACTTTGCAGCAGCTCCTACTATGTTCTTCTCCATAGGAGCAAATACTATTTAGAGGATCTTCGCGGAAAGAGGATCCGGCCTCATGGAGCCCACATCGGCTACAGCCTGCAGCTTCATCCCACTGAAGATGTGGGGTTACATAAAAGAGAGTAAGTCAAAACATGGAAATCTTCACCACAACTTCAACCTGAGTGCTCCCTAACAATGATGCCTTCTCCTTGGACAGCATCGGCTGCACTGTATTGCTGAACTTTACCTTCTTAAACATATTTCTTCAAAAATTCTTTTAAGTCCAAAAGTAAGTTTAGACCGGGCCCAATCCACATTGTGTATCAGAACCATGCTCCATTGAGATCGTCCATAACTTTCAACATTGCTCGGGTCTCATGTGACTAGATGTCTGTGGCAAGTACTTTGATGTTTCAGGCGCTAGATTTACCTGAAAATTTTAAATATTCAGAACTCCAGTTCTACTGATTGCATTTTTATTGTCAAATAATTTATTTAAATTAGTGTGGGATAACTTGTGTTGGGTTTTCACTTTATTACTGTTTAAGTGCTGCATAGATACTTTGCAGATTACCTCTACATTAAGCCTGACTGCTTATGCACCATGCTATTACATGGTTAAGCACAGGTAAATCTCGTTATTCTCTGTGGTTCACCCTGACAAGGATTTTGACTGTTGCTTGAGTAGGGATTCCTTGTCATAACCTAATGCATAATGCTCCCATGTAGTCTATATGTACTAATCCACAAGATAGCAATAATTTGTATGTGGAAATTCAGGACTGGAAATAGTGTTCCTGAAGACATGCAGTGAGATAGCCATGCTATCTTTCTTTTAGTTTTGTCACAACGTAAATTAACCTAGGTTGTATAAAGTATAGAGATGTGGTTAAAATAACCGTGAGTATGTAAGACTATTATAGGTCTATTGACTGAGAAAGGCTTGCTGGCTGTGTGGAGGCCAAAGCAAACTTCAAACCCCACAATTCCTGTGGCTCCAGAGGGCTATTTAGTGGAAGAGGAGACCTCACATTTACTACCACCACAGCATTTGTGATTGGGCTTGACAGTGAGAATGAGTAATACAGATGCAAGTCACGAACAGAAAGAGGGTGTTGACAGCCTTTATTAATTACTAAATTACCTGACTGGTGAGATGGAGACAATTAATGAAGAAATAGAGCTGGTAGAACACAGACTGGGTGGAGTGCAACTCCAAATTGAACAGTGTCCCAATGAAGTTACTACTTTCTCTACTACCAATTATTCTAGTATGGAGGGCTATCTTTGAGACCTAAAATGGATTAGGAAAAAGATGTCTCTTTTGGTAACAGACCTTGTTAGTACCTCCTTGGGAACAAATGGGCCTATTGGCCCCTCTGAAATCAACACTCTTCATATGGCAAAGTTATATAGTAAAGGATGATTGAATTCCTATGTATCTAATGCTGTGGAAACCTAATGTGGCTCACTTGGCAACAAGAGCTATTCAGTATCTGCAGGTTGTGATAGGGTAGGCAAGACAAAATAAGTGATTATGGTCAATTCAAAAAACAATAAGTCACACCTAACCACTTTGCAGCCAAAAAACATTCCAGGTACTTCAGTTCACCTCCCATTGTCCCCTGAATTTATGCCATACACCATTGTACTCAAGTATATCGAATGGAAGACTGATTTCAGCTGAAAAGGGAAAGTAGCTTATTGGCTAAAGCAATACCCTAGGTGCACACAAGGTGCCAAATGTATGATCATTCTGTTTTGCGAGTCACAAATTGCGACGTTTTGCGACTTGCAATTTGCAACTCGCAAAAGAGTCTCGGACCCTGTTTTCAATTCCTATTGGGTTGCTAAACTCCTACCTCATTAATATTAATGAGGTAGAGAGCAATTGTGACCCCCTAGGAATCACACATATCACAGGGATGGTGGGCTACTGCGTTTGCTTTTTAAATAAAGTAACTTATCTTTTGCAATTACCGACCGTTTTAATTTATGGAAAACAGTATGCGATTAATAGATAAAAAATAAGTATTTTTTCATTTTTTTAAGTGCAGGCAGTGGTGTGTGGGACCACTACCTGGTCGTAAAAAATATTTTCACATCCATGCACAATGGGTAAAGGTTCTCTTGGGGACCCCTTCCCATTTGCAACTGGCTTACCACCTACTTGAAGTAGGTGGTAACAGCAATTGTTTTGCAACCCCATTTGCTGTCACAAAACAATCATACATGCCAATGTGACTCGCTATTAGGAAGGGAAGTCCTTGGCCTGCCCCTTCCTAATAGTCCCTTGCAATCTCTGTTTTGTGAGTCTGTATTAGGCTACCAACTTTCAAAATAGGGGTTGTACATACCACAACCATTTTTAGCGGTCAGTAGCAGGCCAATTTACTGTTTGCGACTGCTAAAAAGGGTCCTAAGTCTGGCCCAAGATCTTTCTTTTTCAGGAAATCATTATAGTTAGGAGGGAAGCTCCTGGTCATATTGGCATATTGGTTTTAAATGTTAAACAGGAGAGTTTGTGGCAATCAACTTAAAGAACCCATCTGTTAAAGGAAACTTGTCATGCTTGGAGAAGGTAGATAGTAGAATTAGGGCTCTCATTTGGGTTATTTTTGCAGGCCAACAGATTGTCAGCATCAAGAGTCTACTATATTGAGCAGTCCTCCAAAAAGTGACCTGTAGAGTTGTTACACCGTTAGAGTTAGTAATGTATTTGTTCTGTTTTGTTCCCCAAATGAAAATGATTAACTGTCACTCTCTGAAATATCATCTAAAAATAATATAAGTAGTAATGGTAGTTTATGGGATAAAGTGGTGGGGAAAAGAGTGAACACGAGGAGATGATATACGGAGCACTGACACTTTTCAGACACTCACCCACAGTCACTATTAGATCTGGGTTGAATCCATCATCACTGTTTAGCTCACTTCGCCACCCCAGTTCACACCCAGCTATATGCAAATCAGTCTTGACCCTGTTCCTCATGGGAACAGTCCAGCCTGAACTTCTAAGCCAGGTCTTCCCTGGACCAGAAACAATCATCCTGGGACCAGTTTCAGAGTAACTGCCCTCATCAGCCAGGCTAGCTTGAATCCAGTCGCAAAGTGAACAAGGGACCCACGTCTGGGCATAACCTGCCAACTTAAGTCATACAAAGCAATTACGATGAGATAATGGATGGAGCACTGATACTTTTCAGACACTCACCCTCAGTCACTATTAGATCAGGATTGAATCCATCAACAATCGTTAGCTCACTTTGCGCCCCCAGTTCAAACAAACCTAGCCATATACAAATCAGTCTTGACACTGTTAGCAAGACCCTAAACTGGAAGCAGACCCCCTTCGTCACTACCCCTCTATCAGTCCATTCACACATCTGCTCTGCTGTAGTGTGCTTGGGGTTTCCCATGAGGGCGTTGGACCAGTGGTAGCTTGGGGGCATGGCATAATTGTCTCCTGTGCATTAGACGCACCTGCACCAATACTGTAGTGCCACCACCAAGAGACTCGCTGACCTCTGGGCCATAATGACCGTCTGAAGTAATCTGGCCAACAGAGCCCCCTGATTCGGCTTCAGGCCAAAGCATCTGAGCTCCTCCTAATGTGTGCCATCCAGCCAATGAACCTCCCACTGAAGCTGGACCAAAAAAATATATAGCTCAAAATCCAGTACTTCCATCCCACCCACATTGGGTGAGTTTCAGTGGGTGGACAAGGCCATCCTATGGCCGCCTCCATCCCACACTAACTCCCAGTGCAGAGAATTCAGTTGCTTGAACCAAGACCCCGACACGCTAACAGGAAGATTTGTAAAATAAACTGGTCTTGGGAGCATCACGAATTTGGAGATGGCTGTTCATGACATAAACGTCAGTTTCAGTGAACTCCAGAAAGAAAAGCATACTCTCTAAGATCTCAGCGACCCTTCCAAATGACTCTCCTACAGGAACTCTACATTATGGTAAATCAGGATTCCCGGGTACTTGAATGTTTACAGTACCCAATCTAGGCCCATGGGGACTTCTGAAGGTCGCTCATGACGAGGTACTGCTCGGAAGAGGCAAGTTTTTGCCCAGTTGACCTTTAGGCCTCAGAGGGCACTGAACTCGTCCAGTAGCCACACCCTATTCCCAGTGTCTAAGGTCCCATCCACCAAATATAGCAGGAGGTCATCGTCGTACAGCCAAATTATGTATTCACACCCACCTACTATAATGCCTCTGCCTTTGCATTCTAGCATAAGGTTTTCAGTCAAGGGCTCAATCGCCAGGGCAAACAGGAGAGGAGACAGCGGGCATCGCTATGGGGGACCTGGATGACTTTATATTCCTACGATACCTTAGAGCCCATTTACACTCTGTCTGTGGGGCTGGAGTAGAGTAAGCACACCCATTGAACCCAGGAAGCTCCAAGACCCATCTCCCCCATGACCTCTTTCAGGAAATCCCATCTGACCATGTTGAATGCTTTCTCAAGGTTGATGGTCAATGTCACAGCAGTGGGGTCAGAAAGCATTTCTGGTGGTACAGTCTTCGGAGATTAAGGGAGATATTCTGTGTATGCATGAGCCCATTTTGGTCGGGTGAATGAGCAATTGCATATGAGGTAATAGTCAGATTGCATGTATTTTGTTCACTATTTTATAGTCCATGTTAAGCATGGAAAGAGGGCTAAACCCCTCTGGCATCGCTTCCAAGTTCTTAGACTTAGAGAGTGGGCCCACCAGAGCCTCACTGGTTGTTGAGAGCAATGCTCCCATTTTATATGCCTCTGCACACATCTCCGTTAATCGTGGCCCCAACAGTTCCCCATAGGCTACGTATAAGTCTGCCGAAAAACTGTTGGGTCCCAAAGTTTAGCCAGTGGCAATGTCTTTAATTGCAGCTTTGATCTCCTAGGGCAACATGGGTCCCCCAAATCCTCACTTGCTCTCCTAGACAGAAACCAGAGCGAACACCATCCCAAGTGTGCCCCCATCATCAGAGCAGTCAGCACCAAATTAAGGCTCCTGGACAATTTAATGTAATAGTCCAGAAAGACCTTATTAATAGATGAAGAACAGAACAACGTTGTTCTATCAGGTATCACCAGGCGAGTGATGAAGGCACCCCTAAACTCAGGACTGATAAGCCAGGCCAAAGGCCTCCCTGCCTTCCTCTCCTCTTTGTGAGCCTTGTTGGTTTATTCCCTATAGTTGTGGCAACACAAGCACTCCAACACCACTTTATATCCCTCCATTTAAGCCCTCAATCGCTCATGTGTGTTTGGGTCTGTGCTTAAATGTTGGTCAAGAGGCTTCAGAGCCTCCACAAGGGTGCACAGCTCGCCATCAAGTTTCTCTTTTTTTTTTGTTTAAAAAAATATATCAATTATAAAAACAAAATACCATTACAATTCATTAACTTGTCTCATCCACACTCCTTAAACAAGAAGAGAGATGTGAGTCACACTGTGTACAAAAAATATAAATCCATGCAAGTCATTGGAGAACTTAAACAGCATAATTGGTACTATCACATTAATTACAGCAGATCAGCATCACAAGCATATCTAAAGAGTATTAATCAACTGTCCCCTCCATATCTTCTCCCTGTTCAGGGTCTCCCATTTCCTGTTGTATGCGAACTTCTACTAAGTCCCATTCCATAGGAATACTAACCAAATCGCAAATACAGCCAATTATACAGATGTGTTTACTGGGACTAATCACCTGTTTCCTCTGCACTCCAACCTGCTTAGGCAATGCCTTTGGACAACCACGCTGAAGGCCTCCTGCTTGGAAAAGTAATCTAAGTCCCTGTCTTGGTTGAGGTCAAAATACCCTACAATATTCTCCCTCAGTGCATCCCTGTAGGGGGCATCTGAGAGGGCAGGCTGTATTAATTTGTCACACAGGTATGGCTGGACAGTCCTCCCGCTGTTGAAAGCACATCAACAGCAGTCTATAACCCGAAAAGGTGTGGCACAGATACCCAATCTGTGTCATATATTAGCCCAGTCGGCGCTAGCAAATGTAGTGATTTAGGCGTGTATGTAGATGATATATGTGGAAGTAATAGGAGGAGGCCCTAGTCACTCCATCTTGATTCCTTCAGATGTCCTCAAGCCTGCAGCCAGTAGCCTGTACCAAAACCCAGCTGCCAACCTGTAGGCTGCTGCTCCAGGAAAAGGTGGAGCAGAGCGATCAGTGCAGCAGTTTCTAGGCGACCAAAAGGGATAGACAGCAAGTCAGGGAAAGTGACCAGATCTTGGTTGGGCGCATACACACTCCCCAGTGTAACCTGTCTGCCTCATGGCACGCCTGAGAGAAGAGCATATCAGCCTTTCTTTACTGGTTGTGGTTGTTAATACCTCAGATGGGATCCCACATGTGCCAATATGAGGCCTTTACTGGCATTGCCAGCGTATTCCGCCACAAATACCTAACCCCTCAAGCGGCGTCGCAGTCGGCAGACCGCCAATCCCACAAGGTGTGTTTCCTGCAGCTTGGCTATATGTAACCCACAGTGTCTAAAGCAGTTGTGTATGTTGTGGTGCTTAGCTGCAGACTCATTCCTCTAATGTTCCATGTCAGGAGGCTAAGTCCTTGCCACATATCTGTCGCTGAGTATACATTCTAGCAACTTCTCCAACCCGGTCCCCAAGTCCCCTCCCCTGCACCCACAGGCCCCAACCCACCACAATCAACAATCCCAGAGACAGAAAAAACAATCCTCCCTTCCACAAACAACACCAAGGGCAGTCCAACAATGACTGGCCACCCAAACTGTGAGTATAACAACTGGGAAGCAAGCATGGCTACACTCAGCTCTCTACAGTGGCCCAGTGGAGAGGGACAATTGTAAGTTTGCAGTGCATCAGCACTAACCCTGGGCGGAGTTTGTGTAGTAGCACTACACGTACCTACACAAAGAGCACTTTGCACTACGCAAGCTACGCGAACTGCGTAGTGTGGTAGGGAAAATGCTGTTTGCACTGATTGCACAGTGCTGGATGCTGGTCATTTTCTGACGCTCAAATAACTTTGTACACAAGCGGCAGCTTTCTCGACGTGGACTGGTAGTTTCCTATCGTGAGCGGTCGTGAGCAAACATGACCAATCCCAAAGAGAAACCTGACCTCCCTGCGTTGAGAATCTCGACGGGAGGTTTATTTTTCACTCTCGCGATCAGTAACTTGATGTTGCTGATCGCGAACGAGGAAAAAGTCTCACAGGAATGTTGATTTTGCTCACTCCCGGTCACCAACTTGACGTTGAGGACCGCGAGCAAGCAAAAAATGCCCACTATACCACGCATTTTTGCACTGTGCTACATGCAATTCGTGTAGTGCATAGTAGCGTAAACTACGCACTCTCAGTGAGCGCAGCGTAGTACTACGCCCAGGCTGGCACCATGGTATCACTTTAATGTTGAATCAATTGAAAAGACAGAACAATACTTCCTTAGATAGCTTCTCAGATTGGGTGAAGGTACCTCATTAATCACACTATGCCTTGAGCTTGACGTGAATTTATTTGCAGATACATCACACAATGCTAAATACTGAATTGTCTGAGGCTGCATAAGAAACTCTCTGCTTAAACCCATAGCTAATCTATGTCTGAGATTGTAGCCCATGATAACAAAAGAAACAAAAAACACGTTTCTGTCATGGGAAGGTCAGTCTGATAGAGATATGCCTAGAGGATCTTTGACTTGACTCTACTTCTGTAAAAATCTTAGTCAACAGAAATTTTCAAAGAGAAGTATTGGAAAGCTACATAAAATTAATTTCTTGCAAGTGGCCAAGAGTGAGTCTCTGATGTCAGTGTATGTTATTTTTTTAATTCTTTGACTGTGTATCTTATTTAAACAAAATCTTTCCTGAAGCCCGTCATACCCTTTACCTTACATTTTGTCTTGGTACATTACTATTAGACCTGGCATCATTGGAGCGTGTCTCCCTTCCTCTTTTTGCTTCCTATCTTTTATGCCCTTCCTCTTTTCGCTTCCTATCTTTTATGTTGACTGGATTTAGATGCTCTGGGCGGGAAATGGAGCGAGTTACCCTCCATTTCACTGTTTACTATTGTGAGGCTATCCATTCTCAGAGGTCAGAATGGGCAGGCTGAGTATTACATTCCATAACTCTACCTGCCCCCAGGAACTTGATAGGAAATTCGAATTTGATATGTTTAAGCTCAGGACATTGAGATACATCTTTTAGTAAGGATCATTTGCATATCCCGTGTTCGAAAATGCCTCTACTAGAAACAAAGTATTTTCGTGCCTAAGCTTCCCTGTAGGCTTTGCTAGTATGTGTTTGGCTGTCTGGTTTTGGACCAGCAGGGCCAGCTGGGTTAGACCTGGCTAGAGAGAGAGATCTGCATTCCGAGCATGGGGAGGGGTGACTCTTTGATCTGAGCAGGGTTTTGCCTGGCAAGGTGAATGATGGCTCCACCTCCCACTGGGCATCTGATAGCAGACCCCCTGATTCTCAGAGGGCAGGATGTTGCCTCATAAACCAAGTGCACCCTGACCACACCGAACTGGTTCTGGCTGGATTCAGTGATTTGTGACTGTAGAGAACAAAGACTTTTTAGGTATAAAAAGCTGTGCTGAAACCTTTTGCAAGTGTGTACCTTCTGGCCGTCAAGATGAAACTCTGTCCGAGTGAACAAAGAAAATGACTTCGAAACTTTCACTAAGCTTGCTGAAGAAACTACCCGAGGGCCTTAACTGAGAGCGCCTCCTGCTGCAGTCTCAGGGACATTAGACTTCAGCACGTCAGCTGTCTGAATACCTGTGCGAGGGATTCTACTTCCAGTTGAGGCCACTGTCGAGTAATTCAGAGCCTCTAGTTCTACTATAAGGAACGCGGACTGCTAACCCTTGTTAACTCTGTGTGTGCTGCCGCAGCTAAGAGAGAGCTCCCGCCGCTGAGAGCCTACCTTAAATTGAGCCTTCAGAACCTTTGCTGAATCTGTGTGGGCCGCTGCAGTTAAGAGAGAACTGTAGCCGCTGATTGCCCGCCGTTGTGCCAGTCTGGTCGAGATCATCCTTTGTGCTGTGGGCCGCTGCAGCTAAAAGAAAGCTGCTACCGCTGAGTGCCCACACTTGTGTCAGCTGTGCATCACCGTGATTTGTCCTGTGGGCCACCGCAGCTAAGAGAGAGCTGCTGCCGGGGTGTGCCCGCACCTTTGCCGACTTTGAATCAGCATGATTTATTCTGTGAGCCGCCACAGCTAAGAGAGAGCTGCTGAGTGCCTGCACCTTTGCCAACTTTGCATCATCGTGATTTGTCATGTGGGCCACTGCAGCTAAGGCAAAGCTGCTGCCGCTAAGAGCCCGCACCTTTGCCAACTTTGCATCATTGTGATTTGTCCAGTGGGCTGCTGCAGCTAAGAGACAGCTGCTGCCGCTTTGAGCCCCCCACGGAGTTGCACAACAAGAGTCATCACCACCACCAGCTCGGGCCGCTGCAGCCTCGTGCTGCTGCCGCTGAGACCCCGCCTGTCCCTGAGTGCCCGAATCCTTGTGAGTGCACGTTGCGGACCACTGCAGTCAAGAGTTGTGGTAGCTGGGAGTCCACCTGTCACTGTCTCCTCTTCTTCGAGAAGCTGCGTGATGTGTCCCCGTCCAACTGCAGGTATCTGATGTGCAACGGCTCGGGTAGACCCTACTGATTTACGTGCATTGTGGCTTGTTAAAACACTTTGAGAGTCTTGTGTTAAACCTTAGATGAAGATACTATTTTTCTATACCTACTTGAGTTGTGTCCTTTTGTGGTGTCGTTACTGTCTTATTGTGCATGGTCATAAATGCTTCACAAACTACCTCTGAGATAGGCCTAACTGCTCGTGCTACGTTACCACAGGGTTGAGCAGGGGTTATCAAATGGGGTAGCCCACTTGCCCTGACTTTGGAAGAAGGGTCCTTATTTGGACATTGGTGCCAGCCTTGGCCAACTAGAGACCCCTATTTCTAACAATTACCCACATGAGAATATGGGAATAATTCACAAAGGTAAATAATACTTTTGAAAAATTACACTTTTTTGGTAAGTCTACTACATTTTAGCTATTCACAAAATCTGAGCATAAATTTACTCCAAAAGTATCACTTACATGTTTCCACCAAATTTGGGGGCTTGGAGGCTATACATTTGATTAACTTCACAAATGTTTGGCTATTTAGAAATTTAATTTCAGACATTTGAAGTAACAATCAGAATGCAAAATGCCATAAACTATGCAAGATTAAACTAGCACTGATATATTTCCCGTTCATAGTTACCAGCATCTGTGCCTCATTGTATTTGATCCGGATATATTATGAGCATAGATGCCTGATTGATGTGTCTTGATGTCTACATTTTGCTTCTGGTCTTTTTGTGAATATTGTATATATGTGCTTGAACAGAGGCTTTTCCAAATCCAGGCAGAGCTGAGCCATTGTTTTGATATTATCCATAGATTGTTGAGGCTAGAATCTGACCGAAAAGCAGTGTGAGGCAGCTGGAATTTTCAATTGGAAGGAGCTACTTTGCCTTTTCTCCTGAATAGCAATTAAGAAAGAAAGAGGTAGCCTTTTATTTGTTTTAATGTTTCCAAGCTTTTTCTCATGGGAAACATGTCTGATTTCAGTATTTTGGACCCACATTTGAACCGATGAACGTCACAAATATGTGGTGCTATATATATAAGTAGGATTGCTGGATGTTATAACTATCCCCACCCTAACGCTGTCTGAAAAATCCTTGGGTAGAAAAGAGTGAATGAGAGGATGAGTGCTGTAAGATGTAACCATGATCAGAGTGGTATGGTTCCAGAATACAGTATCCAAAATATTGGCTGATGACAACATGTTGTCCTAAATATATTGCCTTATGAAAACTTGTCCTAAAAATTGTTTACAAAAATTGTCATATTGGAGCTACTATATAATGATGGGTATGGTAGTTTAGTGGACATCATGGTCACAGGTTCAAATCCTGGTGGGTACACTCAGCCTTTCATCCTTCTGAGGTTGATAAAAATGAGTACCATTGAGGTGGGTAACAATAAACATCTGTTATTCAATGCTGAGAACCCTTGGGCAAATGTGTGCTGTACATGTACACATGCTATGTTACTATTTAAACATCTACACTCAAAGGATGATATTTTCATCACTAATCTTTTGAACACAATAACTGTCAAACTATATTTTAACAGACAACAGATCAGAGAACCTCTTACCAATTATAATTCAAATTGGTACTCTTAACAAAAGCACAGTGCTTACCTTCTGAGCTACATTTATTAGAAAAGGAAATAGCTTCAGGTGGGAGTCCCTCCTATGAGTACCAAGGATCTTTGATCAATACTCTATTTGTCCTTAGAAGGTATACCATGGTACTCTACTGCCTAAAGCAGGGCAGGTAAAGTTTGAAATGATTTAAGTGTGGAAAAGACAATCAGACTGAAGAATTAGTCGAAATGTATTTAGAGTTAATTTAATAATTAGTACAGTTGGCTGGTTGTAAAGCTGCCTGGTGAAGTCTGACATGGAGGTTGTTCAATATGTCACAGTGAAATCCTAGATCAGACACCCTTGGGCAATAATATGGCATATGATATTTTTCACATAAGGTGATACACCTTAAAGCTTGGCACTGCCGAAAAACACTAATGGGTTTGCAATGGAAGTATTATTTAGATTGTTATGGTGATATTATGCATTGCTTGTAGCTTGTAGCTTGTGTCCTTATAAAAAATGTAACACTTTACTCCTAAGTTAAATGGAGGATCGACAGTTTATGTGTATCTCTACATTCCAGAATCTGATGTAAACCTGGCCAGTTATATTGCCTATTGGTCTTAGATGAGTCAAATGGTTTAAAATGGTTGTTGATCTAATGTTCCGGAAGTAAACCTTCAGTTCTGGATAGTTCAATCACATATATAATGTTTAAAGACAAATTTAACCCGGAAAACAAGGAATGAGAGTGAAGATATATTTGTTGTTGTGGTGCTCTGAGTGTGAATGGCCTATACCACTTTTACCCAAGGACCTTCATATGCAATGGATTGCTCAGGTGTATTTGTCCTCAGAGAGCCCTGTGAGAGTCCCTCTCTTGATTGGTACACAATATACAGAATCATAGCAATGAGAGGGGAAACATGTTTAAGCCAGGAGATTGATGAGAGAAGTGCAGGTCTTTCATCATGTCAGCAGTATACCAACCTCCAGGATGTAACCCCACAATTCTGAATACATTCCCACAGTGTACATTAGTCCTACAAATCATAGCATCAGAGATTAAGCACCAACGATAACAAATGTCAGGACTCCAGACATAGTAGTTTGCAGAAGACTCCACATACCTTAAACATTGGACCAGCCCTATAGCAGCACTTCTGGGTCATTGGAGACAGAGATGGAAAAAAACCTCCCATGTGCAGAAGCAAGATGTCTAGCAATAGCAGTAGTTACAATTGCTTCAGTTACAATTGACATGAGTTGTATTTTATTCTTATTTGTTCCCTCTTATTGGTTCTGCGACTGACTAAAATCCTGTGTTAGAGCTGACAGCTTTAGGGAGGTCTCCCACCAAATGTTTTGCCTCCCCTTCTGTTTTGTTGCAATTGCTTTTGTTGGCTTCAGGAACCTGTGCACTTTACCACTACAAGATATGGCACAGTGCTGTCCTTCTCCCATGCACTGACAAACAAACAGTAGCCGTGGACCAATCCAGACACCCTTGCATCATTTTGCAATGGTGTCTGTGTTGTGGAAACAATCATTGATGCCATTTTCCTCTATGCCTGCGTGCTGCAATGTAGCACGTATACAAAGAGGAAAGAACACGGTGAAATAAAAGTATTTCTGCTCATTGTCCCACTCTTCATGCATTCCCATCTTTACAAAAAGTTGTAAATCCGGAAATGTGTCAGGTTCCACGGATGTTGGGTGGTAAAGCGTACAGCAACACCCATGGAACACCCCTTTCATATGTGAAAAGGGCCCATATTTAAAAGTCATGCAGGGTGACTTTATGTGGCCTAGTAAAGATGGGCAAACCCATTGCACTGCCAGTGCATCAAAAAAAGTGATGTACCATGGGCGCAATGGGCTTGTATAGAAGGGCCTTAGTGTACCACCCACCCACTTAAGTAGGCCTTTTAAAACATGTTGCAGGTCTACCATTGTGCCAGTGTGCAGTTTTACACCACCTGAATTCAGGCATAGGGAACATATTTTTTGGTCCTGAAGAAATGCTAGGGATAAAGTACTGGACCAACATAAAGTGAAACAAGTCGACCTGAATAGTGACACACATAAGTGATGAAATGCACACCATTATTTATCCAACTGCTTTTGGTATCTAATGTAGTTTAATCCTTTTGCGTGCAGTCCAGATACAGTGGTTTTACCCATTATCCACTCAAATGAACAATCAACACAGGTGGAGCAACATGCCGCTCCTATCAAATGCACGTTCATAGGAGCGGCATGTACCTCCACCTGTGTTGACCTGAATAGTGAAACATCAATAGTTCACTGCATCACACTCACTGAGTAGGGGCATATCATAACCTTGGACACAGTACTGCATCTTAGTTTTTAAACTTACTGAAAGGTCTCTGTGAAAAGGGCCCATATTTAAAAGTCATGCAGGGTGACTTTATGTGGCCTAGTAAAGATGGGCAAACCCATTGCACTGCCAGTGCATCAAAAAAAGTGATGTACCATGGGCGCAATGGGCTTGTATAGAAGGGCCTTAGTGTACCACCCACCCACTTAAGTAGGCCTTTTAAAACATGTTGCAGGTCTACCATTGTGCCAGTGTGCAGTTTTACACCACCTGAATTCAGGCATAGGGAACATATTTTTTGGTCCTGAAGAAATGCTAGGGATAAAGTACTGGACCAACATAAAGTGAAACAAGTCGACCTGAATAGTGACACACATAAGTGATGAAATGCACACCATTATTTATCCAACTGCTTTTGGTATCTAATGTAGTTTAATCCTTTTGCGTGCAGTCCAGATACAGTGGTTTTACCCATTATCCACTCAAATGAACAATCAACACAGGTGGAGCAACATGCCGCTCCTATCAAATGCACGTTCATAGGAGCGGCATGTACCTCCACCTGTGTTGACCTGAATAGTGAAACATCAATAGTTCACTGCATCACACTCACTGAGTAGGGGCATATCATAACCTTGGACACAGTACTGCATCTTAGTTTTTAAACTTACTGAAAGGTCTCTGAATAAAATGTGATCTCCTTTAGGTAATTTTAAGATCACACTCGTCAGCTTAAACATTATACCCCACTCACCTGCATGCACCATCACAGCTGTTACAAGAAAAGATCTTCAACAAAGAGGCCTCTTCCGGGGCCGGGCGGCATTGCAGCACCAGCTCCATGAGGAGCAAAACACCAGATGATGAAGCAAGACACCAACAAGGGTGTTTGAAGGCAACACTACTAAATATGGAACATCTCCGGGAACCATATATTCCAAACACACCTTTTCTTGAACTATTTCTATACCGTCTCCACATAGGAACAATTGCCCACACTGAATAGATGTGTCAAAATAAACTTTTTGCCAGGCCTAAAACTTCCTTTTTATTATATATCACCCCTAGGTTAGACCTGAAATGGCCCGTACCGCAGGATGCAGTGTAAAATGAAAAGATGGGTATCAAATTTTTTGTTTTAAGTGTCCTGGTCGTGAAAAACTCCTATATTAGTTTTCTCCTAATGTGAGGCATACCCCCTTACCAATATTTTGATGTTTAGCTACCTTATTACATTTAACAAGTGATAACTTTTGACTGGGAGTAGGGAGCTATATCCAGTTTACACTCAAATTAATTGTAATTTAGAGCTCACTTTAATGGTAAAGTCGGATATTAAGTCACAAATTTGACAATGCCATTTTCTTGTCCTAACCATTTGGTGCTGGCAGCCAGTATTCTGTATCATATGACGAGATGTGATTAGCAGTTGGCCTTTGTATATTCTTCCACAAGCGTAACAAGAAGGGGGAGTAGGTGTTGGCAGTATAGAACTTCCTACCAAGATGGGAGGAGCAGAGATGTGCATAGCCCCACTTACTTTTCAAAGGAACAGCTGCAGAACGCTCACAAAGGACTTCACACTAGTCTTTTGTCACCACAGACATCCTGGGAACAGGGCAGAATTGAAAGGAAATTCTAGTACAATCTGTTGGTGGAAAGCTCCAGAAGTTTCTTCCACTTCACAGCTGGCACCAGGAATAAAAATGTGGATACTTATATACACTCTTTACTACTCTCGTGGTGATGCAGATACTACAGAATAAAGACTGCTCTGTGGCCAGAGGACGGCCCTGCTGCTTGAGGCCTGCCTTGATCTTTGAGAAGGGAGACTGTACCTGATCCCTTCATTCCAGGCTTAGTGATTGCAAAGGCCAACTGACAGACCTCCTGTTCTAAGGTACAGTAACACAACTAACTCCAAAGACCTCTCTGCAACTGCCCAGCTGATCTACTGTAAGTGGATCTGCCTCGACTTGCAACTGGTCCTGCCTGAGCCCTGCCGGTCTCAGCGGGAGTGAGACCCTCATCTAAAAGTTATGCCGCTCCATGCCTAGTGCCATTGTTTGGCATAAGAGTGCACTCCTCTGAAGAAAAGGGAGCAGTGTTGAAGTTGTGGGCTCTTCGTGAATGCTAGCCTGCCTTTTCACATTGAGATCCTGATGCTTGTGGCGACCTCCAACATGGTACTCCAGTGAACACAACTCTTTGTGATTCAGTGACTACCAGTGACCATCGGCTCTACAGCTTTGACAGCCCGTGCTGCCTGCCAAAGCAGAGCACCAGCAATGGCTGTCTGCTATGGCCCACAGGAATTTCATGCTGCAGTTATGACCGTCCACAATGCCTGAGGCTGCTTTGCACTGCTACAGCGACGACCATCAATGATTTTCTCCATTCTCCTCACGGCCTTCTCCACCAGGAACTGGACTCTTCAAGCCAGACTTTGAAAAGGTAACTTTTTCAACAGGACTAACCTGTTTCCTGTATGGTATAGAGTCAAAATATCGAGTTTTAAATATCGACTAGACATAATATCGAGGAAAAAATATAGAATAGACATAATATCGACTAGACATAATATAGACTACCAAAATATCGACTAGAACATTTTAATATCGAATAGAATGGACATAATATCGAATCAAAAATATAGAATGGACATAATATTGACTAGACATAATATAGACAACAAAAATATCGAATTTAAGGTAAGATAATATTAATATAATTCTGTAGCGGGTTGTGGGTTTATAGGGGAATAGGGTAGGAAGTAATTTAATTATAATTAATTAAATATGTTATTTTATTTATTGGTATTTATTTAGAATTAATTGTTAATTAATTATTAATTGGTAATTAATTAAAATATAATTGATAATTAATTTTAATTGATTAATTGATAAATATGTTAATTTTAGTAATTTATTTTCTGTACCGGTTTGTGGGTTTATAGGGGAATAGGGTGGGAAGTAATTTGATTATAATTAATTAAATATGTTATTTTATTTATTGGTATTTATTTAGAACTAATTGTTAATTAATTATTAATTGGTAATTAATTAAAATATAATTGGTAATTAATTGTAATTGATTAATTGATAAATATGTTAATTTTAGTAATTTCTTTTCTGTAGTGGGTTGTGGGTTTATAGGGGAATAGGGTGGGAAGTAATTTAGTAGTAATTAATTAAACATGTTATTTTATTTATTGGTATTTTGTTGGAAATAATTGTGAATTCATTATTACTTTGTAACTAATTAAAATATAATTGGTAATTAATTTTAATTGATTAATTGATAAATATCTTAATTTTAGTATTTTATTTTCTGTAGCGGGTTGTGGGTTTATAGGGGAATAGGGTGGGAAGTAATTTAATTATAATTATGTTTTATATTTTATTCATTTTTATATTGTAGTAGGTAATTTGTATTATTAGTTAATTTTTATTTGTAATTTTAACTGATTAATATATATTATAAAATTGTATAACATTTTAGTTATTTTGTAATTGGAATTAATATTTATGTTATTTATATTTATATATGAAGTATTTCCCTACTGTTGCACTCACTGGAGTGGGAATAGTAATTTTTACCCCTACGCTATCCAACGCTTTCCCTACTGTTGCACTCTCTGGAGTTGGAATAGTAATTTTTACCCCTACGCTATCCATTGCATTCCATAATGTTGTACTCTCTGGAGTAGGAATAGTATTTTTTTCCCCTACACTATCTAACGCTTTCCCTACTGTTACACCCACTGGAGGGGGAATAGTAATTTTTACCCCTACGCTATCCAACGCTTTCCCTACTGTAGCACTCTCTGTAGTTGGAATAATAATTTTTACCCCTACGCTATCCAACGTTTTCTCTACTGTTGTACTCACTGGAGTGGGAATAGTAATTTTTATCTCTACGCTATACAACGCTTTCCCTACTGTTGCACTCACTGGAGTTAGAATAGTAATTTTTACCCCTACGCTATCCAACGTTTTCCCTACTGTTGTACTCTCTGGAGTAGGAATAGTAATTTTTATCCCTACGCTATCCAACGCTTTCCCTACTGTTGCACTCACTGGAGTGGGAATAGTAATTTTTACTCCTACGCTATCCAATACTTTCCCTACAGTTGCACTCTCTGGAGTGGGAATAGTTATTTTTACCCCTACGCTATCCAATGCTTTCCTTACTATTGCACTCACTGGAGTGGGAATAGTAATTTTTACCCCTACGCTATCCATCGCTTTTCCTACTGTTGCACTCACTGGAGTGGGAATAGTAATTTTTACCCCTAGGCTATCCAACGCTTTCCCTACTGTTGCACTCTCTGGTGTTGGAATAGTAATTTTTACCCCTACGCTATCCAACGCATTCCATACTGTTGCACTCTCTGGAGTAGGAATAGTAATTTTTTCCCCTACACTATCCAACGCTTTCCCTACTGTTACACCCACTGGAGGGGGAATAGTAATTTTTAGCCCTACGCTATCCAACGCTTTCCCTACTGTAGCACTCTCTGTAGTTGGAATAATAATTTTTACCGCTACGCTATCCAACGTTTTCTCTACTGTTGTACTCACTGGAGTGGGAATAGTAATTTTTATCTCTACGCTATCCAACGCTTTCCCTACTGTTGCACTCTCTGGAGTTAGAATAGTAATTTTTACCCCTACGCTATCCAACGTTTTCCCTACTGTTGTACTCTCTGGAGTAGGAATAGTAATTTTTATCCCTACGCTATCCAACGCTTTCCCTACTGTTGCACTCACTGGAGTGGGAATAGTAATTTTTAATCCTACGCTATCCAATACTTTCCCTACTGTTGCACTCTCTGGAGTGGGAATAGTTATTTTTACCCCTACGCTATCCAATTCTTTCCCTACTGTTGCACTCTCTGGAGTGGGAATAGTAATTTTTACCCCTACGCTATCCAACGCTTTCCCTACTGTTGCACTCACTCCAGTGGTAATAGTAATTTTTAACCTTACGCTAAAAATATTGTATATGTTTTGTTAATAATATGTATATATATATATATATAGAAGTGGAGCAGGAAAATGGGGCCACCACCACTATCCGGAGGTTCTTGGGTTAGATTTCAAAGGAGGCATGGACTTTGAAACTATCCGCCCAGGGAGGCCATCCTGTCTGTGAGGGGGTATGTAACACCTCCACCCAGAGCAGGCTTTGTCTCTGTCCTCTCATGAGCACAGGCTCTCACCCCTTGAGGTCAGAAACATGCCTGGTGGTGGCAGACTGAAAACAACCAGTTAGGATCCACACCAGGGCTTGGTAGGTTTCCAGGAGACCCTCTAAAATGGTCTCCTTTGAGTCCTGTGTAAATGTCTTAATAAAGCCATCACTGGCATCAGTGAGGATGTATTAAGATAAGAAACAGCGAAGCCATCATGGTGCTAGGATTGACGAGTATCCAGCCCATGTACTCTGTATGGCTTCCTTGTTGACTTGCAACTTCAGAGAATAGACTGTATATTGTAGGGGCCCATCTGCACATGCAGATATGCCCACAACTGGGATATAGTACACCATGCCTTGGGGCTGAAGGCCTGCAGTATGGGTGTCTTACCTATATTTTATGCAGTGGCACACAGTTGTGTTCCATGTCCACTCTTTGGATTTTCCTGCCCCAAGACATGCAGCCCGCAGTGGCAGAGTACAACACCTTTGTGAGGGGGCCCTGGGGTATAGCAATCAGTGCTGCAGTCCCAGAGGATTCTCTTCAGTACTCATGCCCTAGGTATACCAGAGGTACATATTTTTTAGGGACTTATAGGGTTAACTGAAGCTGTGCTAATCATGGTCCAGTTTTGGTGGAAGAGATCAGGCACTGGGAAGCTGGTTAGCAGGGACCCAGTGCACCTACAGCTTGAAATGAAATCAGGCTAAAAGTGGGGCTAACCATGCAAAAGAGGCCCTTTCCTACACCAATCGAATGTGAGTGGTTGATTTCTTTATCAGAGCTATGCATGCAATTGTGAGTATGAGTCAGTTTGAGCAGAGTACCCCCAACAGTGCAAATTCAGTTTTAAAAGCACAACACAGGAATTATTGTAATAGAGGAATTAGGGCAAACAACTGCTGCGCGCCCGCTGCATCAGGCAACTAATATATTGTGAGGACACTGAGATGAAGAAGCAGACATGGAAAAAACAAAGAAATGGTAACAAGAATCACAGGAATGGAAAACAGAAGTAAAGGCAAGTAATTGGCACAAGGAAGACCGTGGACAAGCTTGGTTCTTTTCCCCATGTGTGGCATACTAATGAATGGTGAAGCACAGCAAATTGAGGGATTAATATAGCTTAACAGTAATGGCTTAGAGGCTAGGGAATACATTGAATGCATCTATGAAAAGAAAGATTTTAAGTTTTCCCCTGAGCAGGTGATAGTCCTCTTGATTTCTCAAGGTGGGGGCTGATGTACCAATCTAGCATTTTTTGTGGTTTAACACCATATTTTGGACTCTTATGCATGTATTGAACTAGTTATAACATTTTGGTTTACAAGGGAACCCAAGGAAGCAGTATGCTAGGGACCTTAGGGTAGTTATATCTATAAACATTTTTCGGCAATATAATGCCGATTATTGCTCGCAATCTAATTTACATGGGCTGGTTAAGCTCACACACGATTGGTGACACAGTCCCACATGACTGAGGTACATACTCCCTGACCGTTCTAAGATGGCTGCCCAGTGATGGTCTATGGTTGGTCTATTCCGGACCACGTGACCGCGCGATAGTTACTTCCTGGTTGTTTTGGAATTATGCCGGTAGGGTGATTCTATCCTCAGACGCGGATCGCATTGTCGGCCCGTTAACTGCTTTAACCAGGTAAGAGCTCACAATTTGGGCTTTTGAACAGTTTCCTAGACGCATTTCCCCTCGTTTAATAACTGGTGGTGTGTGGTAGTAATACAGCGTCTTTTCTTTACAGCTAATCCTCTCAATACAGAGCTTGTACTGTTACCCCATCTGGTAAGCTGATTTTAAATTATCTTAATATAGGCTAACGAATGGTCCACTTGTAATGGCCATGATGTTAACTCATTCACCCTTCCATTTAGGTAGCTCCTATACCCCCAGGATAGAGACTTCTGTGCCATCCCTACAGGTATAATTAATCCTGTTTAGGTTTCGATGAGGTGAGGTGACGGGTCCCTAATTCCCTCACTCTGTATACTCGTTGTAAAGTTACACTTCCTTTTACATCGTGTGGTACTGTTCTGTGTACAACAATCGTTAGTCGCCGTATGTGATCTACACTCACGAGTGTGCACCTTGGGATCACGCTTTGGGCGAGTAAATTCTATGTATCCTCACACTTATGTAGGTAGAGAGTCATG
The DNA here is from genome assembly GCF_964263255.1 of Lissotriton vulgaris. Classification (NCBI taxonomy): domain Eukaryota; kingdom Metazoa; phylum Chordata; class Amphibia; order Caudata; family Salamandridae; genus Lissotriton; species Lissotriton vulgaris. The sequence continues at coordinate 905,018,478 of NC_141696.1, read as the reverse complement.
CCGCAAATTAGTATTGGTAGTGAATTGTTGGTCACAGGTGTCTGGACGGTTTCTAATGGTGGCAACTGCAACATGTAAGAGGCTATAATTAAAAATAAGTGTGTATGTACATTTCCCTTAAATGCCCTAATCTATGATATTGTTTGTTCTCTTTTTCTCTCTCCCATCTAATTCTCATGTTTGTTACAATATATGTTTTGGCAATTATTGTTCCAACTAGGGGTTGAGCAAGTTAATTTTAACTTTGTTACAATTCTTAAAAAAGTGAAAGGCATATATGTAATGTCCCGAGGATGAACCTGTATTAACCATAGGTTCGAAACGTCGTCGACTGTGCCACACTATATGCAGTTGAAATGTACCTACTGATTCCAGCAATAGTGTGTTTGTATTATCGTCTGACTGTGAATTAACTACACAGACTGTTTAGTTGCCTTGTTTGTTCCTTTCTTTTGTGTGTCAGTTGACATCTGCTGGTGTCCTGCTGTTAACACTTTTTTTAAAAAAAATTCTAAAAAATTGCTTCTTACAAAATAAATCTGTCCGGCTGGACTAAGAATATAGTGTCTATTTAGCCTATATTTATTTGACAAATTTGCTCTGTCTAGGGATCACTGTCCTGTTTATAGATTGAACTAGTTATAATGCATCGCCTAATGGTAGGTTCTTTGTAGGTTCGTATGCTCAAACCAATATTGTTATGTAGGTGGCGCCGTGCGATGAAGAGTTTTGTGTATGATACACAGGGGTATATTTACTAGAAAATGGTATGGCACAACGCTGCAAGCAATTTCGCAGCACACACTGTGCCATATAAATATGCAGGGATGTGCCGTATTCAGAATAATACGGTGCACACCTGTGCTTTCGCTTGTGCTGGCACTAAAAAGAGCTGCCTAGCACCAGTGCAGACACCCTTGCATCATTTTGCAAAGGTCAAAGAAAAGAAAAAGTTTAGACAGTAGAACCTTACAAGGCACAGAACCTGACACATTATCCCTAGTATAATATGTCCATCTATAGGGAGACTCTAAAGATCTGTGTGCCCACTGACAACGCACCCACTGCCACAATGAAATCCAATACCGGTGCACCACAAGAACAAGGAAAAATATTAAATCAGTGTCCAAATTTGTTCTTCAAAGTTCTTCTTTTATTCAAACAGCATAACAATAATAATCTTGATAGCTGCCGAGGAAATCAGGCCAACCGATTATAGAAACAGCTGATGCAGTACGGTCTTTTTCTGAGATTTCTTGGGAACCAGTTAGCTTATGTTTGACCGAGCATCTGTTTTAAAGGTCAGTTGAATTTACGCCATCATAATTATGTAACATAATAGAAACATCCATAAAGCGCTATTGGGTCAGAAGTGATAAGGGTTCTTAGTATTGTTCTGATTTGCAAACTGCAGGGCAAATTATTGGTGGATCCGGGTCCTCTTAAATTAATGTGGGCCCAGAGGCATAGCTGTAAGCTGTTGCCGGTTTTAATAAACCGTACAGCGAAGAAAAGAGTCTCTTGTCAACTCTGGTCCGAGCAAACTTTTTCAAGGGTGCCTGCATTGCAGGGATGACTGTTTTTATGCAGAAAGGTGTCCCTTCCTGCCCATAAACATTTCTGCAGCACACACAGATGTAGAAAATCACCATTAATTGATTACTTTTTTTTGTGCAGGAAGTGACACCTTCCTGCACAAAAACAATCAGTAATGGCATTTTGGTTCTTCTATGTATGCTGCAGAATGCAGCACACATTGAAAGAGCCAAAAAGGAGAAATAAATGGTTTTTGGCTCTGCCTCAGATTGACAGATTCTGTAAATCTGGGGCAGTGACAAAATGCAATGGGTGCTGCATGGAAACGCCCAAAGCAACACCCATTGCATGCCCCTTGCAAAGTGATGCTTGAAAAGGGACCATATTTACAAGGCAGCGTTAAGCCAAACAAAGTGGCTTAGCGCCACTTTGTAAATTTGGAGCAGGGCGTAGCACTACCAGAGTGTTGGTAATAGGGACGCTCACGTTCTGTATGCCCTTGTAATTATGCCCCACAGTATCTTACAATTGATCCTTCAATATATTTGAAGCCCGCAGCAGTTAAGGTGGGTTACATTTAATTAAGTTACAACATGTCATAACAACATAGAGGACAACTGAAAAGGGGATGAAGAAATGACTTGAGGGGGAGGTTTTACTGAAGGAAGGAGCCAGAGCAAAAAGCATGAAATCACAAAAAGCAGTGTAGAGGATTAGGAAGTAACACATGAGGGCAATTGAGAGGCAAGGATATAAGATAAAGTGTCAAGTTGATGCAGTGGAGGGACAAGGGTAATATAATATAGGGACAATTTGAAAAGGGAATGTGATTTGCTTTGAGTAAGAAATGTTATGTTCATGAATAAGTATAATTTTTCTGATGCAGAAGTGGCTGGATTACTTATTGATAATCTTCATAATCATGATTTACCTTTCCTTGTCTTAGTATTAATGTTAGAGATTGCACGCCCCATATATTTAAGGTAGCAGCAGCCTTACAAGATGTTTTCATTTCTCCTATAAAAAGTGTAACATTGGCTCCTATTGAACTTGAAATAATTCCCTTGGCAAACACTATTTGGAAAGATAGGTCCAATGATGGTCATAGGATTTCTTCATAGACTCTCTGAGATGCCTTAGTTGGACATGGAGACCAGTAAAGGTAGTCTTAAATTTAAAAGATGTATAATTTTAACCTCCACATGGATAACCTCACATAAGATTACATTGCTGTTACATAAGGGTAATGTAGTGGAAAGGGATGACTGGCATCAACTATTTCTCCCTTATTGAGAACCCCTGGAGAAGAGGAAAACATGAGCCCTTGGTCAGTAATGTATGTCAGCTATAATTAATCCTTGGGATTAATGCAACAAGCCAAAATGCATGTAATGGTACCTAACAGCATGTACTCCACAACACATCAATTGCTATTTCTTTTACATCCCGAAATGTCAGGAAAAACTGAAGGTAGAGATTGTGGTGATGACTGGAAAACTGATCCAGTGTTGAGGATCTTTAGCATCAACATATTTAATGGGATGCTGCAAGAGCCTGGAAAAAATAATGGAGCTATGGGTACATTCGACTCAGAGTGACAAATTGTATGCCATGCAAGCTATGTTAAATATTGCCATCAAGCACTGTACATGATTTCCCACACACTGTCTGGTCAAATTATAAGAGGGACTCCTTCGGAGGGGAAAATGCCTAAATAACCTCCTGGTAGCCCTATTTTCCTCCAATTTGAAGAAAGCTTCTTCCCACAAGGTGACCAAAAATCTCCACTCAGCAATACTCAACCTGATGGAGGTTCTTTATTTTCCTTCACACTCAAAGTGATGTGTCATGCTCTGTCTTAAAGAGTATGTCCCTAGAAAGGCTAGTTTGGGTGCATTCTCTTCTCATTTGTTGATTTCTTTTGGGAAACATTTTGCTTCTGTCTCTTTTCCTACCTTCAAAAGGTTTGTCATATGGTTGACAGCCTTGGCAGAAGTTACTACAAAAATTTAGCATGCATTCAGTCAGGGGTGATATGCCCTCTTGATCTATTGGGATGGAAAGAGACTGACTAGTCCAGGGTTTCTATTTTGCAAACATTTTCAGGTAAATTAGTGTTCATGCTTCCTTTCAAGATCTTTAAGGGCTATACACAGGAATAATAGAGTAGTAGTAGTAGAAAGCTTTATTCGATTTTAAGCCAATATAAAATCATAAAAGCAACAATCATTAAATACAATTTCACATACATCATAGGTACACGATAAAAATAATATTAAATAATATATGTATGAATACATATGGTAAAGTCTTACTATCATACAATGAATGATAAAAAGAAAAAGGGCAGTTTGGGTTCTATCGGCTAATTTGAGCAAATAAAACATACCAATTATCAATGAACCATTGTTAAATTGCTATGGATCTCTGTTGGAACCTAAGTATGGCAGGTCACCTAGGGTAGCCTGGCCTAGGGTAAGACAAAATCACTGGAGGCACATGTGTAAAGGTTGCAAACCACCCAGCAGTAATCCAACGCAATATCACCCAAAAATGACACTACACCAATGTTTGGAAAAATACGAGCTTGTTTCTAAAAATAATCTTTGCTCTCTTTGTCAATTATTTAGCTCTAGTAAATACAGTTCATTACATCACAGCATCTTTAACCTCTTCACTTAACCACATCTAGCAGGTATACATCTACATACTTCAACAGTTCAGATGAGCAATTACTGTACTCTGTTTGACCCCTTTCTGAATCTTCTTTTAAAAACAAGGTTTAAACAGATAACCACCACTTCCCACAATTGCTCTATGGCCAGGTACAAATTTGCATTCCCCAGCCCAGGTTATCGATCTCCTCAGCAGCCCCACCCTTTCTGAGGACAAGCTGTCTCAAGTTTTCAGGCACCAGAGGCTAGGAAAGAATGTCCCAAAAGACTGGCTAATGCCTCAGTTTCCTTTCACCCCTCGAGAGTACCATAGGATTCTTTAAACTGTAGGCTTCCCAATATGCGGTTAGTTAACAGTCCCACTACCCCTTTTTATACACAGGAATTAACCAGGGCTGCACCACTTTGTGGAAAAGGAGTTAGACGATCTGGAGCATAGCCAGCTCTCCTTCGCCACCCCTTAGTCTTCCCCGCTTACTTGGAGGTGTATGCCTGCAGGCGTGTTCTTCCGTTATGAAGGACTGGGTTTTTCTAAGACCCAGCGGTGCCAGGGATAACACCTAAAACCTTCGTGGGTAACCTGTTCCGGCGTGCAAATGACAGAGACACGGGACACTTCCTTCGGCGTCAAAGATTCGAGGTTTATTACTGCAGGGAACACAGAAGTCACAAGAAGTACAACACGTGTAGATTCTGAGAGACTGCTTCGAATTGTATCTGTGGATCGCTCTTTTTATGCAGTTTTCAGTCATAGGATAACATGGCAGACAAAAGTTTACAACCTGGTTCCCACAGTAAATGTCATAGGGGGTCGCTTTCATGTAGTCAGGGTCCGGAACATAATTACAGTAGCATTTGGCAGTTCCCAACTGTAAAAGTACATCTTCCCACCATTAGTACATTCCGTTCAGCTGTAAACGAATCAAGGAAGAAACAGAAACAGGTGCAGAGAAAGACGAGGATAGCGAACAGATCGAAGAGAGTGTAAAAGGGGTGGTATCAGGAAACACAATTGCAGGGATCAAAGGAGACATGCCTAATGAATGCACAACTAAGACAATAGACCGGCACGGCAAGATGAGCCTCGAGCGGGGCCATCTGCCTTACAGTGTCATCCCCCTCATCATAGAAACACCCTCAAAGGAACACGTGTCTTCCGCAAGAGTTTGGGAATCCCAGGGTCGCGAAGCGGACAGCGTCCGTTCGCTGGCTACTTGAGGGCAAGAAACAAAATGGATGCCGTATCTAAAATGGAACCCCTGGGTTCAGATGAAGAAACCCACGAAACAAACGAATGGTTTAGGCTAGCACAGCGAAAATGCTTACACCCACTAAACTCGTCATTTGCGGTTCATTGATACCAAACTCGACCATATTCGGGCGAGTCGAAAACATCACTTACAATTGTCACGGAACCTCAGACGCTCCTTCTGCCCTCATGTAGGCAAGCACTAGTCGGAATCAAAATCGATTTCGATATTCATCAAACCATCCAGATGCTGCTGCAACATAATTCTATCCATCAGCGTTCCTTTGGTAACAGGCGGCCGCCTTATACACGTCGTAGCACAGAAGCCACATAAGGCAGGCCCACACTGCACACAAAGACAACACGTGAATAGAAATGCTACAACAACCCCAATGATCATCAGAATCTTCCAACCCCAAGTCGACATTAGGCCCCAAAACCATCCTAGTAGCGTCCAATCCCCTACGTCCACGTGTATGGACTCGGAGATCTTATGCAACTTCGAAATGGCTTGATAGACAGTTGGAGCGTTGTCTGGAATGAAAATACAACAGCTCGAATGGATCACCTTACATACTCCACCTCTATCTGCTAAGACGACGTCTAAAACCATACGATTTTGTAACGTCATAAGCCTGTCCGCCTGAAGCTCTGCTGTGATATTGCCAAGAGCACTCGCAGTGATATTAGCGGTTGATTCCACCACTCAAGTCAACTGTCTCAGGTTCCTACTATTGATCATAGGTCCCCAAAACGGCAGGAAACCCTTAAAGAAGTCTCCTGCTTCTTGACCGGCAGTGTCCTCTTCGCTAATCACGCCTCTCACAACTCTGGTCTTGTGATAATCCGACCCAACAGTAAAAGTCGGCCGCAACAGGTTCGCAATATAACATGTGCCTGAGAAGTCACGAGGCAGCCATGTATATGCGCGATCGTAACAAACAAAGTAAGTACCCTTGGCAGTCAAAAGAACAGGGGAAGAGGCCGACGGCAAAACATACGTTTCGGTACAGGCACTCCTCCCGAGCTGAGCTCGTGGGCTTCGGCCTAGGCCTTTCAGACAGAAATTTCCGAGATGGGGTACGATCCAGATCGGAGACGAGCTTTTAAGCTGCTGATCACCCACTGACATGCTATACTCTGCCTCACTCAGATCTCGGTATGCTCGCACCTCTTCCTCTGGGATAAGCGATGCGTCGAAGATATCCCTATCTAAATTGGCAATCGCTCTTGCCAAAGGCTTGTGGTACGGGCCAGGACCATGATCTGCAGTGCGTGGCTCTCGATGGGGGTAGGAATCTAGTGCGCTACGAAACATTGTTTGGAATGCTCGAGCTGAGCCCTGGGAACTGTAGGGAAGGACCAAGTACGGAATTCCCCTATCAGTGGTATGTGGAACAAACCCACACACCCAACAATTGGTAGTGTTCATCACCAACTGATGCTGATGAAGGAGCTGAACAAAGGAATTGTTCATGAATTCTGCACGTCTAACCTGTTCGTGTTGTGGTAAGATATGGAAGGAATGAGGGGAAACAGTGGAGATAGGTTTAGGTTCAGAAGAAAGGGTAGGTGAGGCAAAAGGCAACAATGACTGTATCATATAATACACCCCACCCACCAACAACGAAGAAACAGTTAGGAATAGAAGGAACACCTGAAACATGAAGCATTTGGTACGTGCAATTCTATGCAGTTCGAATCTTTGAGATTGAGTCTTTTCCAATTCCAACAGCTTCGAGAAAGCCATCCTCTAAAACCGTCCGCAACGTTCTTGATGCACTTCGTTCTGTGTAGCAATAGTCAATCCCCAAGAGTTCCTAGGAATCGACGGCCTCCGACCTAGTGTCAGGACCTACTAACCAGAAGGAAGTACCCGCACGGCCCTACGGTCCACCCGGATGTAAGGTACTTTAATTAAACAGTATATACAAAATCTCCTAGCTGTGGAAACAAACACATATGCAGAAAAGGACTCAGACTTTACAAAATCACAGTTATTCAAAAAATGTTCAAAGTGGTAATGGGGTAACGTGAATGTCAGGGGAGGAAGCAAAAATATTTTTTTATTAGTCTCTAGTGTTGGAGCGGAGGAAATATCTGCTCCTCCCAGGACGTGTCTGATCTTCAAACAGTTGGTCAGATGATGAAACAGAATCCTGTCGACCAGACAATGGTTCAGATCTTGAGTTCTTTGATGACAAATGTTCAACAGTATCATCCGGCTGCACTGAGGTATTTCCCACAGGCTGAGCGTCGCTGAATGGAACAAAGTTCGGTAAAACCTCAGCCTCAGATGAAGCGATGCCCTTCCTTACCCACGAGTCCGCTGGCAAAGGGATCGGTACCTTCTTGGTGTGGGTGGCATGCACCCAGTGCTTGCGACCCTCCAAACGAACAGCAGTCCTCGTGGCAAGGAGCACCTGGTAAGGTCCAATGAACCTTGGCTCAATATTCCGTGTTCGGCCAAAGTTCCTCGTAACCACCCAGTCTCCGGGCTGGAGCTGGTGGCCTGGACCCTCCGTCTGCGTCGGCAGTGCTTCAAAAACCTGTTGGTGAATTAACCTCAGTTTAGCAGTCAGATCATGAAGATAATCTATCAACATTGGGTACTCAAGATCAGAAAACACACTGGGTCTAGGGACCCCCCAAACATTGGCAGGACGGCCGAACACAATCTCATATGGGCTGAGCTCTACTCGAGAGTGTACAGTCACCCTAGTAGACAGAAGAGCTAAGGGCAAAGCGTCAGGCCACGAGAGACCAGTGATAGCCTGAATCTTTGCGAGTTTCAATTTGAGAGTTCCATTGTATCCCTCAACCAAACCTGCTGACTGGGGATGATTGGCGCTGTGGAATTTTTGTGTAATTCCAAGGCCCTTACACACACTCTTCATCACATTTCCCACAAACTCACTTCCGTTATCAGACCATACAATCTGTGGCATTCCATACCGAGGAAAGTATTCCTTCAGCAGGACTTTTGTGGTAGACAGGGCAGTATTGTCTTTAAGGGGGTAGGCTTCGATCCATCGGGAGAATGCGCAAACCACAACTAAAACGTATTTTAGGTTATTGCATCGCTCCATATGGATAAAATCCAACTGAATCACTTCAAAAGGACATGAAGGAGGAGCAAAGTGGCCAGGGGGTGTAGGAGTTCCCTTGCCAGGATTGTACATCATACATATCATACAATTCTTGACCAATCTCTCAGCACACTTAGCGATACCATCATTCTTCCATACAGGGGACAACAACTTACAGATGCCTTTCGCACTAATATGTGACAAACCGTGCGCCATAGTCACAACGGCCAGCACATACGCATCCGGCAACATCCACCTTTTATACTCAGACAAATCAATCCAACAGCCATTCGCATCCAGCTTTCCCGTGCTCTCTTTCCACTTGGTCTTTTCAGACTCAGTGGCCTCGTTCTGAATCGCTTTCACACTCTCAATAGTGTCCTCACACATACCAGTTTCTGCAGGCCACCTTACCGAACTCGTCACATACATTCTAGTTGAAAGATTCCTTGCAGTCTCCTTAGCAACTTCATCAGCGAACGCATTGCCACGACCAACATCATCCGTCACCTTACGGTGTGCACTACATTTAACAATCGCCACCTGCTTGGGCAATGTAAGTGCATCCAAAAGATCATTCACAAGCTGTCCATGCTGAATCTTTGTACCATGCGATGTCATAAAACCTCTCTCTCTCCACAATCGTCCAAAGCTGTGCGCAACACCGAACGCATACTGACTGTCTGTAAACACATTCACCCGTTTCCCTTTCGACAACACACACGCTCTGGTCAAAGCAATCAGCTCTGCCGCCTGTGCAGAGTTCTGATGCAATCTCGCAGTCTCCACAACCGTACTCAACGTCACCACAGCATACGCAGTCGTCACATCACCATTCGGCAACTTGAAACATGAACTGTCCACATACAGTGTACCATCGGGGTCTTTCAATGGAGTGTTTTTCAGGTCCACACGACCTTTTGTTTCCTCCTCAGTTCGTAAATAACAGTCGTGCGGTGCTACCTTGTCTGATTTCATATTGGTTGGCAACAAAGTCGCTGGGTTTAGGACATTGCAGCGCTTTATTTGAATGTGACTTGCCAAAAGCGTCAACTCATAACCAGACAACCTTGCACTCGTCAAATGTTGAGTTTTCGTACGATTCAAGAGAGTGTTAACTGCGTGCGGAACCATCACCGTAAGCATATTATCCATGACCAATCCTGCAGATTGTCGGATAGACACTGCAGCTGCCGCTGTTGCTCTCAAACAACTCGGCAATGCTCTAGCTACTGGGTCCAAGGTCGAGGAAAAATATGCACATGGACGCTGCTTACCACCGAATTGTTGCGTCAAAACACTCAACGCACAACCTTCCCTCTCGTGAACGTATAGTGTAAACGGCTTACTGTAGTCAGGAGTACCTAACACAGGGGCCGAGCACAACGCATTACGCAGTTCAGAAAAACTTTTCTGACATTCTTCCGTCCATGGTAAAGGAGTTGGAACATCCTTGCACGTAAGAGCTACCAATGGTTTCGCTAGCAATGAAAAATTTGGAATCCATTGCCTGCAGTATGACGTGATACCTAAAAAGGCACGCACATCTCTCTGAGTTGTTGGCACAGTCATCCGAGCAATTGCTGCGATTCTTTCTGGGGTCAACCTTCTTCCCTCCTTTGACAATAAGTGACCTAGATAGGTTACTTCTTGGCAACAATATTGCAGTTTAGAAGGTAACACCTAGTGATGTAAGTCACAGAGATGTTGCAACAATGACGCCGTAGCAATTTTCCAAATGTCCTGCGTGTCCGCAGCCACCAATAAGTCATCGACATATTGACTCAAGGCCGCACCGGCCGGCAACTCAAACGCGTCAAGTTGGCTCTTCAAGGCTTGGCTGTATATCGATGGACTCTCACAGTAGCCCTGAGGAGCGCGTTTAAACCTAAAGCTGCGGCCACCTAGAGAGAAACCGAAAAGGTCCCTGCTCTCCTCAGCAATCGGAATGCTAAAGAAAGCATTCTTCAGATCGATCACCGAGAACCAGGATACAGATGCTGGAATCAGAGTCAGTAAAGCCGTAATATCGGGCACCACAGGGAACTGAGGAATCACAATTTTATTCACCTCCCGTAAATCGATGACAAAACGATAAACAGGAGGCTTAGATGGATCAGTGCGTTTCAGAATGGGTAGCACAGGGCTATTACACACGTTTCCCCGAGTCTCCTCAATAACATCTTTTTCTATCAAATCGTAGATGATTGCTAACAGTGCTCGCTCACCATCAAGGGAGATACGATACTGGGGAATACGTGGTAATCGCACATTGGATTTCAAGTGAACAACATAAGGGGAGATGTCAAGAAGGTCCACGTCATTGGGACCTGTTGCCCACAAAGATGCAGGAAGAGAACTCAATTCCGGTGGAAGCTTATCGATGGACAAATACATAGGAGAGATAATTCTCTCTCCCAATGTAAGTTTTACTCCCGCAGGAGAACAATACAAAGTCGCATACAGACGTTTCAGCAAATCCAGGCCCAAAAGATTTTCACCACAACCAGTAGTCAAAATCAAAGGAGCTTGCAGCTCACGAGACCCAATTGTAAGGGGCAAAGGGCGTGAAACCGGATTGCTAACAGGGGCGCCAGAGAATCCAACAGAAACATTTGTTAAGCCAGACAAAGGTGTGCCAGGGAGTTTCGAATGCATGATGGAACTTTTCGCTGCACCAGTGTCCAACAGAAAAGGCTCAACTACGCCCGAGGTGGCAACTGCAACGTAAGGCCCTCTCTGATCAACCGGAACTGATACTACTCCCTCTCCTTGTCTATGGCTGTCCTTGTAATTACCGTCGTCAGCACCCTGATCAACGTAATAATCGTCAATATTGTACTGTGCGGATCTGCCTGATGATGATCCACGCTGATCAAAACAATTATTAGAATCAGAGGAGTTATTAGAACGATCATTTTGAACACCGCGACCTCTACCTCGTGAGGCCTGTGGAGGACCACTACGGCCTCCTCTAGATGAATTACCACTATTCCGATCACGCAAAACTGGACAATCGAATTTCAAATGACCCTCACCCCTACAATAGGCACACTGATTGTACCCGAGCATAGATCTCTGCGAAGAAGAGTCATTCCGTGATTGTGACCTATTTGTCTGAGACTGCGATCGATTCCGTTGCTGCGAATCATTCTGATTCGAGCGCGGAGGATACGCTTGTTGCAACAACACTTTCGTTTTAAGCTCTTTCATCTTTTCGTCCGCACGATCATTTTCCTCTTTCTCTCTATTCTCATAATATTGAGCCGTAGCCAATATCTGAGCAGAGGTAGAAACAGCCCACGCACTCTCTGAATTCTTTAATTTGTTGCTTAGGTCCGGCAACAAATTCGACACAAATTTGTCCACAAACAATCTCTGACCTCCCTCAGTGCCCATATCTTGACCACTGTGATCAATGAATGCCTCCTCAAATCTCGTAAAGAAATCAGAGACACTCTCATCCTTCTTTTGCTTGCAAGCGGACAATTTGTCCCAGTTAACTTTCATAGCTGGCATAAGCGTTTTCATAAAAGTAATTATTCTCTGAGGCAGATCGGTAATGAGCTGTTCAGGCTTAGCCCCACCAACTTGTCGAGTATCAGCCGCCACAAGAGCAGGCCAATCACCACCTAACTTGGCTGCATGGTTTTCCTGACAAATTTTCGCCCATACCGGTTGCGGTACGACATTGCCGAACAGCATATCGATGTCGGCAAGATTCATTATAGTAGCATCCACTAGCTGCGACAATTCTTTATAGTACCCTGCAGGATTTTTACGAGGGTCGGGCAAAGTCTGCTTAACCTGCAGGACTTCCAATCGTTTCCATGGAAGGTGTATCCACACCCTCTGGAAATGTGGCGGAATAATAGGAACAGCAGTAGCATCACCTGGCATCCATACTGGTGGAACTTCTCGCATGGGAAACTGGCCAGGCGTTGCCATCCATTCCTCAGTTTCGTCTTTAAATAATGCTCGAGGCATTATAGCAGGATGAAAAGATAGTAACTGCTCGACAGCACGTCAAACATTGGTACCTACCATTATTCCGCTCGCAAACTTAAGCTGGAGGTCAGTTAGAGCAGCCAATACATCATCAGTCGCATCAGCTGATATCTGATCACGTAAGAGTTTGCACATTTCTTCAAACACGAATCTTTGTGTCGGCTCATTGAATTGGGAAAACGTGTCAACAACCACACGTGGAGGATTCCTAAGGGGATATCTAATCCAATTTGTCGCCATATTATATAGCGTGTCACGTTCCCTACCACCAGGGAGCTGACTTCGTCTTTGGGGAGCATCAGAACCAGCGGACCCAAGAATCGGTCCAAGAGAAGTGAAAAAGTTAGCAGCAACAGCAGGAACACGACGTCGAGCAGACGGGGTAGAAGAGTAAAGCAAAGGGGTAACAAGAGAAGTGTCAGAAACAGAAGGAACAGCAGGAGTAGAAGTAGAAGTAGAAGTAGCAGGAACAGGAGTATGAGAAGGTATCGACGGAGGAGCAGTAGGAACAGGAGCAGGTAGAGGAACAGGAACAAGAGGAACAGCTACCGGAACAGCAGGTTGAGGAACAGGAGGAACCACGGGAACGGTGGTATCCTGTGCATATGGAGGTGGTGATTTCAGTAGATAAGACAACAAAGGGTCCTCTACTGCATCCTCTCCCTTCTTATCCGTACCCATCGGTAAAGCAGGGTAACATTTATCGACTGTCATGCGCTGCAACCTATCAAAAACTTCCTTTTCCTTCTCCTCCTTGTCTCGCTGAAACTGCTCAGCATTTTTCATCGTGGTAACAATTCCTTCTCTCTTATTACGTTTAAGCTGCTTGATTTCTTTCTGCTTGGCTTCTTTACGCCACAACCGAAAGGAATCAAACATGGCCGGCCTTGCTTTTCTTTGAAACAATTTAGCTTCAAGATTATCTAAAATCGGGGCCTCAAAACTACCATGAGGTGGCCAACTAAGGACACCATCTTTTTTGGTGTAGCAAACGCAACACTCATTGAATGTGATTGGGCCCAAACCGTGTCGACTGTACAATTCGTAAGAAGGAGTTCCAACCGGAGGTCTCGGACACGAGTCCTCCAGCCGGGAATCCACACTACAACCTCTAAAGCAACTAAACAAAGTACTACGGCCAGGCATCGTGCACACTAACCGAGTTTCACAAACGTCAAGGGTTACTGGATTACAATGTCCCTGCAAAAGTGCAAAAACCCTCGGTTTTTGGCGACTGCAGACGTCAAATAGAACAACAAAGAACAAAATACCAAGAACCACAAATGCAATGGAACCATGCAACAACTAAGCACCCATAAAGCAACTAAGGACTCTGGGAGCGACCCACAAATACTTAACTCAAAGCTCAATGGCGTCACCAGGAAGGCCCGTCAATCGTCTCGCTGTACCAAGGTCTACGCCAGGCGCCAAAACAGGTCTACAGTCAGGGCAGCAGTCCGTCGCAGCCGTCAGGAGGCGGGAATCTTAGCGGGAAAAGTCGTCGGGCCACTTATTTCGACAACAGGCTCGATGAAGCGGGGTGCACCTTCCCTCGGAGATTTCACACGAAGTTCCTCACGATCGTCGGGCTTTGGACCGGTACCGCTGATGCAGCCCCACGCGGGGCGCCAACTGAAGGACTGGGTTTTTCTAAGACCCAGCGGTGCCAGGGATAACACCTAAATCCTTCGTGGGTAACCTGTTCCGGCGTACAAATGACAGAGACACGGGACACTTCCTTCGGCGTCAAAGATTCGAGGTTTATTACTGCAGGGAACACAGAAGTCACAAGAAGTACAACACGTGTAGGTTCTGAGAGACTGCTTCGAATTGTATCTGTGGATCGCTCTTTTTATGCAGTTTTCAGTCATAGGATAACATGGCAGACAAAAGTTTACAACCTGGTTCCCACAGTAAATGTCATAGGGGGTCGCTTTCATGTAGTCAGGGTCCGGAACATAATTACAGTAGCATTTGGCAGTTCCCAACTGTAAAAGTACATCTTCCCACCATTAGTACTTTCCGTTCAGCTGTAAACGAATCAAGGAAGAAACAGAAACAGGTGCAGAGGAAGACGAGGATAGCGAACAGATCGAAGAGAGTGTAAAAGGGGTGGTATCAGGAAACACGATTGCAGGGATCAAAGGAGACGTGCCTAATGAATGCACAACTAAGACAATAGACCGGCACGGCAAGATGAGCCTCGAGCGGGGCCATCTGCCTTACAGTGTCATCCCCCTCATCATAGAGACACCCTCAAAGGAACACGTGTCTTCCGCAAGAGTTTGGGAATCCCAGGGTCGCGAAGCGGACAGCGTCCGTTCGCTGGCTACTTGAGGGCAAGAAACAAAATGGATGCCGTATCTAAAATGGAACCCATGGGTTCAGATGAAGAAACCCACGAAACAAACGAGCGGTTTAGGCTAGCACAGCGAAAATGCTTACACCCACTAAACTCGTCATTTGCGGTTCATTGATACCAAACTCGACCATATTCGGGCGAGTCGAAAACATCACTTACAATTGTCACGGAACCTCAGATACACCCCTTCACTTAAGGGACGCTTCTCCTTCACGAATCGAGCCTCCCCGCTCCCTCACAGAGGAGCGGAGGCCCTTCTGGGTGAAACTCGAGGCACTTATGCCGGAAACCAGCCGCTCGACGGAGCTGCTTCCCTCCTTGGATCTCCTCCTCGGCGCTTCAATGGGAAGCCAGCCGCTCGACGGAGCCGCTTCCCTCCTTGGATCTCCTCCTCGGTGGCTGTCGGCGGTTCCTTCTTGAAGGCGCATTCGCGCATGCGCGGATGATAAGTGTCTCGGCCACAGCAGCTGCTTAGTCGTCCTGACCCAGATTAGTGACTCCGCAACGGGTTTGCTCGGTCCTAGGCCCCTCCTGAGGTGACAACCCGGCTCAGTCAGGAATATGCGCAGTGGCGCTGAATATCGAACAACTTGCCCCCTTCTCTCGGATCTTAAGTGGCGCTAACACAGAGCGCGATCGTCGCCAAAGGGGTCCCGCTCACAGCGGAAACAGAGAGAAGCTACTCAGGCCCATTGAATCCTGTCTCCTCACTCTTCTACCTCACAAGTCGGGAGGTTGGCTACACGTTACAGGTCCAGGCACTGGTAAGAGAGTCCCAGCGCTATGCAGGGCAGGAGCTTACTTCTCGCCCCAGAGAGAGGGGGGTAAAAGGGGAATCCTTCACGCTGGAGCCCCAGATCTCTTCTTCAGCAATAGTCCACTAACCCTCCTTACTGGTCAGATATAGGTGCACAGGTGATCTTCTAGTTTGGTTCCCACTGCCGGGGCCTCCTCAGCTCCACTGACCACTGGGATTAACCCCTTCACCTAACTTGAGCTCCTCTCTGACCAGGGTCAGCAGGACAGAACTAACTCGGCTAGGACAACAGGAATGGGGGGGGGGGTGGTGAACCCAGACAGAGGGCAACCCTTGTAGAGCAGTCCACCCTTAAGGACCCTACCCCTACCAGACCTCAGCCTTCACTCTAGCTGTTCCTCACTGGCAAGACAAAATGGCTGACCAGCATTCCGCCTTTTATAGGCTGACCCTCAGTGGTCCAGAAGGGACCAGAAGGTTCTGGAATGCCCCACTCTATCCTATGGGACAGGTTCCAGGTATGACAGTTGGGACAGTTGGTAGCCACCATTTTGTGACTCCAAGGGAATTCCTGTCAGGAAAGGCCTCTAGGCCTGAGGTGAAAAACTATGAGGGTGAAAAAGCACCTATCCCCTAGACCAACACCTTGAAAAAGCTAGTGGACACAAAAATAAATAAAGGCATGAGGGGCAAAAAGGGGACAAAATAAATAATAAATTGGAGGGACTACGCAAAAAGTCAGACAGGTCTAACACGCGTCCCCCCCAGCTGAAAGTGGGGAGGGCTACCCAACCCCTTGGGAGTCCTCATCACTAAGGCGGAAATACCTGGAGAGACCGTCTGCATTGGCGTGGTCCACTCCCGGCCGATGTTCCGCCCGGAAGTCCATTCCCTGTAGGGAGATGGACCAGCTCAACAGCTTGGGATTCTCCCCCTTCATCTGCGTTAGCCAAGAAGGGGGCGGTGGTCAGTCTGAACCAGGAAGTGCGAGCCAAACAGGTATGGCCGCAGCTTCTTCAGAGCCCACACCACCGCAAAAGCTTCCCTCTCAATTGCACTCCACTTCTGTCCCCGGGGATGCAGTCTCCTGGATAAGAAGACTACAGGCTGATCCAGGCCCTCTTCATTCAGTTGCGATAACACTGCCCCAATGCCATGTTCTGATGCATCGGTCTGGACAATGAATTCCTTGGAGAAGTCTGGGGCCCTCAGGACCGGTGCTGCACACATTGCCTGCTTCAGTTTTTCAAAAGCTTGCTGACAAGCATTCGTCCAAACTACCCGTCGAGGTTGTTTCTTGGAGGTGAGCTCTGTGAGGGGTGCTACAATAGTGCCATACCCCTTCACAAAGCGACGGTAGTAGCCTGTGAGGCCCAGGAAAGCTCGGACCTCAGTCTGTGTCTTGGGGGGTTCCCAGGCCATGATTGCCTCAATCTTTGCCTGCAGGGGCTGCACTGTCCCCCTACCCATCAAGTGTCCAAGGTACACAACCGACCCCTGCCCAATCTGGCATTTGCTGGCCTTGATTGTCAATCCAGCTTGTTTCAGGGCCTGAAGAACTGCTTGCAAATGTTGCAAATGGTCCTCCCAACTGCTACTGAAGACAGCAATGTCATCCAGGTAAGCAGCGGAGAAACCCTCCAAACCAGAGAGGACCTGGTTTACCAGCCGCTGAAATGTGGCAGGGGCATTTTTGAGCCCAAAGGGCATTACACAACATTGGAAGTGTCCCTCAGGCGTGGAGAAGGCTGACCTTTCCTTTGCTCCATCTGTCAAGGAGATCTGCCAGTACCCTGAAGTGAGGTCAAAGGTACTTAGGTATTGGGCAGCTCCTAGCCGGTCAATTAATTCATCCGCCCTAGGGATCGGATGAGCATCAGTCTTTGTAACTGAATTCAGTCCCCGGTAATCCACACAGAACCTCAGTTCTGGTGTGGTGCCTGGTGGAGCGGCTTTTGGCACTAGCACCACCGGACTGGACCAAGGGCTGTTGGAAGGTTCTATAACTCCCAGCTCTAGCATCTTGGCAACCTCTCCATGGATGCTAGCCTTCACCTTGTCGGACAGCCGGTAGGTCTTCGACTTCACTGGTGGGCTGTCCCCTGTGTCCACATCATGGGTACACTGGTGAGTCCTTCCCGGGACAAGGGAGAACAACGTAGAGTACTGCTCCAGTATCTGGCGGCAGTCCTCCCGCTGTTCAGGAGTTAGAGTGGGAGAGAGAATCACTCCCTCCACTGACCCATCCTTCTCTTGAGACGAGAACAAGTCCGGGAGAGGTTCGCTTTCCCCTTCCTCTTCCCCATCAGTCACCATCATTAAAATGACCTCGGGCCTCTCATGGTGGGGTTTGAGTCGGTTGGCATGCAGCACCCTTAGGGGCTGTCGAGGGGTCTTAAGGTCCACCAGGTATGTGGACTTACCCTTCTTTTCCAACACTTCAAATGGGCCTGTCCAGCGATCCTGGAGGGCACTAAGCTCTCCAGGTTCCATCACCCACACTTTCTGGCCAGGCTCCAATTCCACCTGGTGAGCATTGTGGTCATACCACTCTTTCATCACTGCCTGGCTGGCCTCCAAGTTGTCAGAAGCTTGCTTCCACAACTTCGCCATTTGGCTCCTGAAGGCCAGCATGTAGCTCACCACATCCTGGGGGGGTTTCCTGGGAGACTTTTCCCAACCATCCTTCACCAGGCTGAGAGGACCGCGTACAGGGTGCCCATACAGAAGTTCAAAGGGGCTGAAGACCACTCCCTTCTGTGGCACTTCCCTGTAAGAGAATAGCAAACAGGGTAGGAGGACGTCCCATTTCCTCCGCAGGCTTTCGGGCAGACTTCTGATCATGCCCTTCAAGGTTTTGTTGAACCTCTCAACAATCCATTTGACTGGGGGTGATAAGGAGTGGTGAACCGGTAGGTCACTCCACACTCCTTCCACATTGCCCGCATGTAAGCTGACATAAAGTTGGTACCCCTGTCAGACACAACTTCTTTGGGGAAACCCACTCGGGTAAAGATCCCCATTAGGGCTCTAGCCACCACAGGTGCAGTGACTGTCCTCAGAGGAATTGCCTCTGGGTACCATGTGGCATGATCCACCAGAACCAGGATGAACCTGTGACCAGCTGTTGTTGGTGGATCTAAAGGCCCTACAATGTCGATGCCCACCCTTTCAAAGGGGGTGCTAACGACTGGAAGTGGTTCCAGGGGAGCCTTCAGCTTCACCCCTGTTTTCCCACTGGCCTGGCAGGATACACATGTCCGACAGTAAGTGTTGGACGCCACTTTCATCTGAGGCCAGTAAAAGTGGAGGACAAGCCGAGCAAAGGTATTGTCCTGACCTAAGTGTCCTGCCAAGGGTATAGCATGAGCCAATTCCAGCAGAAAGGCTCGGTATTGTTGCGGGACTACCAAGGCCCTTGATGAACCAGGTAAGGGTACCTTGGGTTCACTGTAGAGGAGTCCATCCTCCCAGTAAATATGGTAGTGTCCCGTAACATCACCTGCTGCCTGGGCTTCAGCCTGTCGCTTCAGTCCCTCAAGGGTAGGGCACTCCCTCTGCCCCTTACAAAATTCCTCTCTGGTAGGTCCTCCCTCCACATGCCACTCAGCAGGGATGGGTAAGTCCTCCAGAGGGTCTACTTCCCCCTCCACGGACTCCTGGTCCACCACCGCAGGTGGCCGGTCTGTCACATGGGGTGTGGAAGCCGAAGTAGGCTCTTCCTGTAGCCGGGTCTGTCCCTTTTTGGCAGCGGGTTGGGCCATTGTTCCAGGCTCCAACCCAGGCGAACTCCCTCTCCGGGCAGTCGCAGACCGTGTGCTCACACAGGCCCAGTCAGGTGTACCCAGCATCGCAGAGTGCGTCCGGTATTCCACCTCTCTGCAAGTGTTGTGCTCCATATCATTTCCCAGCAGACAATCAACTGGCACGGCAGGGCTTACGGCAACTCGAAGTGAACCTGCAACCCCTTCCCACTCAAAGGGAACCTCAGCCACTGGATAGTGGCCCATTCTGCCGTCAGCCATCGCGGCGGGGTGGAGTACATGTGGAACCACCTGCTCTGGAGACACCAGTTGACTTCTCACCATAGTCATACTGGCTCCTGTATCTCTCAGAGCCTACCCTCTCTGGCCATTGATGGTGACCCATTGCCCATACTTAGCAGTATTTGGGGGCACCTGGATCTTAGGAACCATCTCCCGTTCTCCCAGGGACACTAAGGTGACACCCGCCCACTCACCCCCCTTATCTAAGGACAACTCCTCCCCTAGCGCTACACTAGCTACTCCCGGTGGTTTTCCTCCGGTGGGAGGGGGTGGTCTCTTTGGGCATCTGACATCTCCCTTATAATGTCCAACACCACCACACTCAAAACAGTGGAGAACCCTTGGCTGCTGGCTTTGGCCAGGATTAGGGTTTCTGGGCGGGTTTGCCTTAGGGGTGAAACCTGTTCCCTTTCCTTGGAAATTGTTTTGGGGACCTTTAGAGAACTCCCTCTTTTTATCTGCCCCCTCCTTCTTCTGGGGGGCGCCCTGTCCGACCTTTTGGGAATCCCCTCCAGTCCCCTTTGAGGACACCCGGGTACTTGCCCAGATGTCCGCCTTCTCTGCAAGCTTCCGGGGATTGGTCAGCTTGCTGTCCACCAGGTGTTGGCGCTGCTCGGGAAAGCATTTCTCGAGGAGGTGCTCCTTCAAAAATAGATCATACAACCCCTCATAATCCCTCACCTCACTGTCCTTGACCCAGCCCTCCAAGGCCTTTCTTGCGTAATCAAGGAAGTCCACACAGTTCTGGGTGCTTAACTTGTGGCTCCCCCTGAACTTCTGGCGATATTTCTCAGTGGTAAGCCCAAACTTCCTTACCAATGCTAGCTTCATGGTGGGGTAGTTGGCTTGCTCCTCTGGTTCCAGGGCCAGTAAGGTGTCCCGACCAGCAGGAGGCATGTACTTATACAAACCACCCCCCCAGTGCTTCTCCTGCACCCCATGGGCTCTTAGGGAGACCTCATAGGCAGCCAACCATTTGGCTATGTCATCCCCCTGACTATAGCTAGCAATGAGGTCTTTTGGCAAATAGGGTCGGGACTCCCTGGCTGTTTCTTTGGATTCGCTGCCACCATTCATTACAGGAGAGGACCCCCATTGCAGGGTCTTGAGTTCTAACTCTTTCAACCTGAACTCATGAGCCATCCTCCGCTCCTCCTTCTCCTGCTCCAGCTTAGCCAACTCCCATTTTAATTGTCTAATTTCCCTCCTGTCAGTGAGCTCGGCTTCGGTCAGGCTTCTCCCGGACACACTACTGCCCCTCCGGGAGTAGGACACTGGTCCTGTGAGTAGGTTTTCCCCCTCTGAGTGGAATAAGCCTTCTATCCCCACAACCGTGTCCCGGTCTGTCCCTTCATCCTCCTCCTTCCCTTCTTTGTGTGCTTCCACCCAAGCCCTTAGACTGGTTTGGAGTTCCCCCTTCCTGGCACCATGCTTAAAAAATACCCCCATTTGTTGGCAGAAATCTTTCAGCTGAGCCACAGAATAGGTGTCTAGTTTTTCTAGTGCAAACTCCATTTTGAAATAGGCAATACCAAGTTATACACACAAGGAAATTAGAGTTGCAACGGCAACCTGAAGCTACCTCCACCCCACCACCAGAAACAAAATTGGAAAAACAAAAGTAAAAATTAGGAGGGCCGCTAGGAGAAAACTCCTGGTGTAGGCTAGTGAATTACGCTCAATTACTACTGAGTAGCTGCAACCACAGTCAGGATCCCACCGCTAGACACACACTTGTTGGAACCTAAGTATGTCAGGTCACCTAGGGTAGCCTGGCCTAGGGTAAGACAAAATCACTGGAGGCACATGTGTAAAGGTTGCAAACCACCCAGCAGTAATCCAACGCAATATCACCCAAAAATGACACTACACCAATGTTTGTAAAAATACGAGCTTGTTTATAAAAATAATCTTTGCTCTCTTTGTCAATTATTTAGCTCTAGTAAATACAGTTCATTACATCACAGCATCTTTAACCTCTTCACTTAACCACATCTAGCAGGTATACATCTACATACTTCAACAGTTCAGATGAGCAATTACTGTAATCTGTTTGACCCCTTTCTGAATCTTCTTTTAAAAACAAGGTTTAAACAGATAACCACCACTTCCCACAATTGCTCTATGGCCAGGTACAAATTTGCATTCCCCAGCCCAGGTTATCGATCTCCTCAGCAGCCCCACCCTTTCTGAGGACAAGCTGTCTCAAGTTTTCAGGCACCAGAGGCTAGGAAAGAATGTCCCAAAAGACTGGCTAATGCCTCAGTTTCCTTTCACCCCTCGAGAGTACCATAGGATTCTTTAAACTGTAGGCTTCCCAATATGCGGTTAGTTAACAGTCCCACTACCCCTTTTTATACACAGGAATTAACCAGGGCTGCACCACTTTGTGGAAAAGGAGTTAGACGATCTGGAGCATAGCCAGCTCTCCTTCGCCACCCCTTAGTCTTCCCCGCTTACTTGGAGGTGTATGCCTGCAGGCGTGTTCTTCCGTTACACCCCTTCACTTAAGGGACGCTTCTCCTTCACAAATCGAGCCTCCCCGCTCCCTCACAGAGGAGCGGAGGCCCTTCTGGGTGAAACTCGAGGCACTTATGCGGGAAACCAGCCGCTCGACAGAGCTGCTTCCCTCCTTGGATCTCCTCCTCGGCGCTTCAATGGGAAGCCAGTCGCTCGACGGAGCTGCTTCCCTCCTTGCATCTCCTCCTCGGTGGCTGTCGGCTGTTCCTTCTCGAAGGCGCATTCGCGCATGCGCGGATGATAAGTGTCTCGGCCACAGCAGCTGCTTAGTCGTCCTGACCCAGATTAGTGACTCCGCAACGGGCCTGCTCGGTCCTAGGCCCCTCCTGAAGTGACAACCCGGCTCAGTCAGGAATATGCGCAGTGGCGCTGAATATCGAACAACTTGCCCCCTTCTCTCGGATCTTCAGTGGCGCTAACACGGAGCGCGGTCGTCGCCCCAGGAGGCCCGCTCACAGCGGAAACAGAGAGAAGCTACTCGGGCCCTTTGAATCCTGTCTCCTCACTCTTCTACCTCACAAGTCGGGAGGTTGGCTACACGTTACAGGTCCAGGCACCGGTAAGAGAGTCCCAGTGCTATGCAGGGCAGGAGCTTACTTCTCGCCCCAGAGAGAGGGGGGGTAAAAGGGGAATCCTTCACGCTGGAGCCCCAGATCTCTTCTTCAGCAATAGTCCACTAACCCTCCTTACTGGTCAGATATAGGTGCACAGGTGATCTTCTAGTTTGGTTTCCACTGCCGGGGCCTCCTCAGCTCCACTGACCACTGGGATTAACCCCTTCACCTAACTTGAGCTCCTCTCTGACCAGGGTCAGCAGGACAGAACTAACTTGGCTAGGACAACAGGAATGGGGGGTGGTGAACCCAGACAGAGGGCAACCCTTGTAGAGCAGTCCACCCTTAAGGACCCTACCCCTGCCAGACCTCAACCTTCACTCTAGCTGTTCCTCACTGGCAAGACAAAATGGCTGACCAGCATTCCGCCTTTTATAGGCTGACCCTCAGTGGTCCAGAAGGGACCAGAACGTTCTGGAATGCCCTACTCTATCCTATGGGACAGGTTCCAGGTATGACAGTTGGGACAGTTGGTAGCCACCATTTTGTGACTCCAAGGGAATTCCTGTCAGGAAAGGCCTCTAGGCCTAAGGTGAAAAACTATGAGGGTGAAAAAGCACCTATCCCCTAGACCAACACCTTGAAAAAGCTAGTGGACACAAAAATAAATAAAGGCATGAGGGGCAAAAAGGGGACAAAATAAATAATAAATTGGAGGGACTACGCAAAAAGTCAGACAGGTCTAACAATCTCCATAAGTGGCTCGAATTTTCAGACAGGTTTTAAGAAACATGGCTATGCATTTGGCATTTGATGCTGTATCTAAAAATGGTAACGCCATAAAAGCTGGACGACATCTTCTCAAGCCCAGGGACAGTAGTTTTGGAATAATCCATCGTTTGCGTGGTACAACGTAATATTTACAGAACAGTAGTACGTGGATATTGGACTGTTCAGAGGTACCATCACAGGGACACTGGATGATGGAGTGTGACCAGTCCTGTCTCCCTGGGAATATGACCAAGCGAAAAAACAAATTAAGTCTTAACCGAGTTAGCAAATACTTTTCATAGGTAGATAGGCAGAAAGTAAGGTACGGCTGGATGCCCAAAGTACATTGAATAGTTAAAATATGGCAGTTAGTAACTTTATGAATTTCTTGAGCCATACAAAATTCTCCCAGGTGAGATAAACAGAGCGATCGCAGGGCCTTTCTGGTAACTGTGTTTAAGACTACCGGTTCTTTAAAATAATTGGAGAGGCCCAGATCATTTAAGAAATTATGTACATATGACAGCCAGGGGGACATCCAGCCAGTTGTCTAGGGCTAAGCAATCTACTATTAGTGCACGGGTTAAGCTACACTGTTCCGTTGTCCAGATACGATGTAACAATAATATTGGGTGGATTTTTATACAATCGGCAGTATAGTCCATGGCTAATTCTATGTGGCAAGCATAGGTTGGAGAGGACTGAGGAACAGCCAAAAGATAACGGATAAAGTTGTTCTCGACCCTTTGCAAAGTGTTCACAGGTATATAGCCCCATACCCCGGCGCCATATACGGCTACGCTATGGCACTTAGCGTAGTATATTTGCAAAAGTTCTTTTGGGGGCGGTTTACCTATTTTACAAGAGAAAGCAGTCAGTGCAAAGGAGGCTCTTAAAAATAAAAGATATCTGCTTTCGATGGCCGATTTCCAAGAGGAGGTGTTATCAAAGAGTATGCCTAAATAAGGATAGGTCCTGGTACAATCCAACTTAGCTTTTTCTATACAAATCGGTTTGTTCTTAGTCCTCTTTTTACCTAAGTGCATGACTAGTGTTTTCTTTATATTGACCTTTAAGTTCAATGAAGCCATGAACTTACAGTATGAGTTTAATTGGTTCTGGAATTGTACTGGAGTTCGAGCCATAATTACCGCGTCGTCCGCGTAAAGTAGTGCGGGAATTGGACGATGGGCAATTGTAGGAAGGTCCTGGCTCCCTTCTAACATGGCCTTCTCAAGGCCATTAGTATACAGATTAAATAGAAAAGGAGCCAGGACACACCCTTGTCTGACTCCCTTGGTTACTCCAAACGAATGCGTGAGCTCCCCGTTCACCCCAAATCTCACCCTTGCCGATGCACCAGAGTACAGCTCACGTAAGAAGGATATTATATGATGGTCCACTCCCATTTCTGCGAGGATTGATCACAGCCTAGAGTGCGATACACACTCGAAGGCTGTGGCCAAATCCACGTAGACCAGGTGAAGATTGCCACTCTTTGCCTGGACTTATTTCCCGATTAGAAGGGAGAGGTTTATAGCTTGGTCCACAGTGCCCAGTCCCTCCCGGAAACCATATTGCAGGTCTGTCATGATGTTATTATCTTCTGACCAGGCCCGCAACCTCTCCAAAATTAAGCGACCTGCCACTTTGCCAAGTGAATCCAGGAGGGAAATGGGCCTGTAGCATGATGGATTGTTACGATCTCCCTTCCTAAAAATAGGGAGCAAGATAGAGGTAGACCAGGTTTTTATAAGGCCGCCTTTTAATGCCGCTTCGATTACTCTGGTTAGTAATGGCGACCAAAGCTCCTTGGTGTGTGTATAGATGTCAAGTGGGACACCGTCCGGTCCAGGAGCTTTGCCAGATTGTGAGGAAGACAAAGCATTTATTACTTCCTCGTGGCTGAAAGAAAGGTCGAGGGGATAGGGTGATGGGTATGAATCTTCACTGTAATGTGCATTCTCACCCACAAAAATCTCAAAAAAGTGGGAAACCCAACCCTCTGCAGATATCGCTACTTCCACACTGGGGCCATTTTTCGCCGTGTTCAAGAAGGGTGAGTTAACCTCTTTCCAAAACTGTAGGCTGTCTTTCCTATTACAACTCTCATGGAGCTTCTCCCATAGGTCTTTTTTCCTCTCTTGTTTACAATCTTTTTTCGCCTTAATATAGAGTTTTCTCAGCCTCCTAATTTCTATTTGGTCCCTCTCAGTTTTATGTAGGGGTAATTTTAGGGCAGATAGAGCTTTACGACAATCAGAATTAAACCATCCTTTATCATGTTGGCCATTCCGTTTTTTGTTTACGGAAGAGCTCCTTGCTAATCACTTTGGTTATATCAGTGAAGTTGTTCAATATTTCCTCCGCAGAGGAGAGGGGGTTTAAACATATTTCCAGCATAGGAAGAGATTTAGCGATAACATTTTGTGTAATAGCGTCTGGGTCAACTTTTGCCCATTTAACCGAATAGCCGTTGCTTTTATCCAAGTGTAGGGCTCTTTGAATCAGCTGGCCAGAAGTAACAATTGGGGAGAATCCAGACGGAGCTATAATAGTCACACTGTTTGGGAAATGATCACTACTGGCGTCACCTCCAGTACAAAATGTTTGCAAGTCGTCCCTCATATGATTCGGAAATCAAAATGAAATCAATAGTGGTGCTACAACCTCTGCCATGAAATGTAGGGGAAAAGTCAATTGGGGGAAGAACTAACTCGTTGGCAAAACCCAGTCCTAACATAAAAAGTTTTTCGTTTAAAATATTTGAGACATTTGAGTGAGCGAAGTGAGTTAGAGGACCCCCCTCCTCATCCACAATACCACAATTAGAATTGGAGTATTCACTACATAAAGGAATATTGTAATCACCTCCCCAGATTAGCTTAATAGGGAGAGAAAAACAATATTTCCGATGTTCCTCTACGATGGTGGTTATCCTATTAACAACTTTCACGAATTCTAGGGGTAGCATATTATTATAAAAGTTTACAAGTAAATATATGTGCCCTTGATCCACTGTAAATTTGATTATTTGAGATGACGTGGGGGGGTCCTGCACTTTACTGTGGTGCTCAGTAGTCATAACGTGCTTGTCCTGCACCTTGTTTAAAAAATCCATTTTATCAGCGAAGGCACCACAATAGACCACATTTGGATTAAACGTTACTGCCATGGTCTGCCTGTCCGAAATAGGGGAGTTGTGGCAGTTTGATGGAGTGGGGGTGGTGATTAGTCAAGCATTATCGTCTAAGCCTGACAGAATGCCAAAGTGATTCTGGGTAGGGAGCATGAAAGATCTTACTGACGGTAAATAATTATTGTGTCTCCCTTTCCATGTATAAGGGCCAATCCATGGTGGGGGATAATGATCCCAACAGATCTTAGCCGGATCTGTATAATACTGAGGGGTAGGTCGACAGTAGTTAGCCTGATGTGAATAAAGAGGCCTAAAGGGAACAGCCTGCTGGTAGGATAGAAAATCAGGGTGCTCTATGCATTTTTCAAAATGTGGTCTATTGTAGGGGGGGACCTCATCAAATAGAGATCTTTATTCATCTGCCTGGTTTTTAATCGGTGGTTTAGAATTATTCGGGAATACCATGTTTCTGGGGTAGAAATACATAAGGTCTCGGGCTGTAATTTCATTGCTATCATTGGGAGAAGGCCAGTCTAGAATGTGGCTAACTGCCCTGGGATCCCTAAAATTTATTATGACAATATCCCCCCTTGATATTTTTTGCACTAGGACCTAACCAAGGAAGGCGCCTCACGTGTAAGATTTCACCATATACATGGGGGGAAGTGAACGATTTTTCTTTAACCAAAACATGACCTTGTTCTTTAGTTGGTTATGGTTTTCGTTTGTGTTCTTTTTTCCATCTAAACCTTCCTCTAAGGGCGGGACTCTGGTGAGCACCACCAGTAACGGTAGTGCTTCCGGGGGCGGCTCTACGTTAAGCCTCTTTAGGGTAGTGGACCTAGCTACCGCCTCAAGGCCAGTAATTTTATCGACATTTACAGGTGTGTTAGGCCTTCCCTTATCTTCGCCTACTCTAGTACTATTTTTGTCTTTTGGCTGTAAAGCTTTGGTGGATGTTAATTTTAAGGCTTCCGGTATAGGTGACTTTACGAGATTTGTAACTGATAAGTCTATGTCGTTTGAAGGGACCTCCTTCGCGATTGATACTGCAGGAAGGATATCAGAACCACCCGCTCCTCGTTCAATGTCAATTATTGCCTGTTCTAGATTACCCAATTGTTGGCCTATTTTATGCAATCTCTCTACCAGGGGTAAAATAAACGACCTAATTAATTTTTCAATGTTACCCATTAGGTTAGCACCCAGTTGATCAAGTATTGGGAGGGATGGTTCAGTGGATGAGACAAGCGGCACAGGTGCAGGGGGTGTAAGACTCTTGGATTTAGAACGGTCAGTATAATTTAATTTATTTAATCGGGGTCTAATACCCCCTTTCCTCCTTTTTTTAGTGGGTGGACCTTTGGGTCGAGGGTTTGTCGGAACATGTGTATAGCTATTAACAATATCAGCCTCCGGAAGTGGAGACGCTATCAAGCCCCCGACCGATTGTGTCATGACTCCAGGGGAGAGCAAAAGATCTATAAGCAGGTCGTTATTTTTGACCATAGTTGGGGGAGCATTTTGAAGGAGTAATGGAATGCCATTGCTATTACTGGGTGAGACTTTGTTCCCATCGCTTTCACAATCGATGGGAGGAAGGGGGGACAAAGCCTGTTGTGATGAACCCAAGGAAGACCGCTTATTATTCATAAGTTCGACTGAGCGTCGTCTTTCAGCTCATCGTTCAGCTAGGGTGATGTTTCTCTCCGTTCCCGCTGTAACCTTTTTAAAATACTTGTCCAGTGTTCCCTGTTTTTCACTACCACCCACCAAACTTAGGTTAAAGTGATCCGGGGAGGTCATATTGGCCGCCTAAAATAATCTGTACACCAACTCGAACAGTTATGAGGGGGGCACAAGAACAATAGCCTGTAAGTTTTGAAAAACAACAAGCGGCAGGGTAAAGCCCACTGTTCGTTAATCACGAAGGAAACCTTGATAGCCAAGCGTACATCCAAAAGTCTTCTCGGAGCCGGGAAAAGGGGGGGGGGGGCGGTCCGGGCTCCTCCGGCCTCTGAGGGCCACAGAGGGCCCGCCCTTTGCCCGGTCTTAGCCCGGCTAGTCCCGCGATGCGCTAAGGTGGCGTGGTTAAATACACTGACGTAGGCGGGGTTGGCACGGGAAGAGGCACCAGCTGCAGGTCAGTCCGAGAATGCTGGTCCTCGCGCTTGACAACTCCCAGTTTCACTTAACGCTATGGCCAGAGTGGGGGGGCCAACACAGAGGGTCCGATGGAAAAACCAACAAGGTAGTGGGCTGTAAACTGCTGCGAGCGGCTCCCGCGAAGCGGGGGCCGCGAGCATTTAAGGGCTGATGCAGGTAGGCGGGGTCGGCACGGGAAGAGGCACCAGCTGCAGGTCAGTCCGAGAATGCTGATCCTCGCAGTCCCGGCGGCACGCTGCTGTAGTCCAACAAAGCGCTTGGAAACTCCCAGTTCCACTTAACGCTATGGCCAGAGTGGGGGGGGCAACACAGAGGGTCCGATGAAAAAAACAACAAGGTAGTGGGCTGTAAACTGCTGCTAGCGGCTCCCGCGAAGCGGGGGCCGCGAGCAGTTAAGGGCTTATGCAGGTAGGCAGGGTCGGCACGGGAAGAATCACCAGCTGCAGGTCAGTCCGAGAATGCTGGTTCTCGCAGTCCCGGCGGCCCTCTGCTGTAGTCCCACAAAGCGCTTGGCAACTCCCAGTTCCACTTAACGCTATGGCCAGAGT
Organism: Lissotriton vulgaris; assembly: GCF_964263255.1. Lineage (NCBI taxonomy): Eukaryota > Metazoa > Chordata > Amphibia > Caudata > Salamandridae > Lissotriton > Lissotriton vulgaris. Next base: position 904,989,058 of record NC_141696.1, on the reverse strand, counting down.
GGGGGGCCAACACAGTGGGTCCGATGAAAAAACCAACAAGGTAGTAGGCTGTAAACTGCTGCGAGCTGCTCCCGCGAAGCGGGGGCCACGAGCAGGTAAGGGCTGATGCAGGTAGGCGGGGTCGGTATCCATTCTAGCACCAATAATGCACATGTTGGTAGCTGTTTACTGAAGAAAGCTCAGAAAGAAAATTGAGGTAAATATTATGCCACCTCAATTTGCTGTATGGTTGATAAATATTTAAATGGCATATTGACTAGTAATGTTTGCTCTCATACTTCCTATACATTTAAACACAGTTAATTTACATTCCTTGGTTCGAGTGTCTATGGCAGGCCCTTCATGAATGGACCCAACTGGACTCTGTCGTGCAACCTGTGGGGTGTACCATGACAGGTTTGCAGAAAGATTCATTTGAGGAAGGAAAGGGTGAATTTGTCTTGTTACTTTTGGGGTTCTTGTTATCTTCTTTTTTTTTGTTGCTTCAAGCATGGCCTTTAGTGGACTGTCTCTTAAGCAGTTTTAAGCGCTTTTGTTTCTGAGTGGTTCCTTTAGTTTGTGCTCCTCTATGCCTATATAGGGAAATGTGAATCTGTATGGGAAAAGACTATTATGTCAATTAAAGTCAGGAATTATCCCAAAACCTGCCCTCACCTATCTCTCCACAACAATTGAAATGTGACTAATTAAGCCTTCGAAGTACATGGTGGACATGTCCATATTAACAACAAGGGAACAAATATCTAAACCCATAACGTGCTCTCTACTGGTTCATGATATGGATAAAACATATACATCTTCATTTCAAATAAGAAATACAGGATGAATACCCATGAAACTCATTGCTCCTCATTGTCACCAGCAGTGGTAGAGGAAACCAATTTGTCTATTGAAAAGATGACCAAGGCTACTTGATGATAAGGCCTGTAAGCCAGTAAAAGGAAAGAGAAGCTAGTCTACTGTTTATCTAATGGTAATTGACAGGAGATGGGCTCAAGAAGATTCACTCAGGTCACTTGAAATTCCCAGGGTACTAATTATTATGACTGTGAAAAAGGAAGCCTGTGGCTCAGACTTTCTGCTGCAGAGAAATACTAGAAATAATAAAAAGACTGTTAGATACTGTTAAAGATCTTTTTATGCAAACTGCATGCTTACTTAACAAAATCATCTTAGGTACCACCAAACCACATTTTTTCTGTATAAACATTCTTTTGCTCAGTTTCTTCACATTTTCATGGAGGTTTGCAATTTTAAACAACCCTGGTGCAAAGTGAAATGTTAATACTGAGACTACTTCGTAATTACCCCTAGAATTCTAGAGTAAACTCTGAGTACTACAAGAGTTTTCTTAACGACTCATTCAACAAATCTAACTGGAAATTATGTTTAGAAAATCAATCTCATTTCTGAATCTTTCCCCAATGTAGTTAAGTTTGGAGAGAAAATATTAAATATGACCCCCCATGCAACACTTCCCACACTGTAGTTTAGTTGTGAGTAGGAATAGTAAATCAGGGCCTACCCAAAGTCCCTTTTCCCCAATTTAGGAAATACACCTTTCCAGTGCTCCAATGCTTTTACATGGTGTTTAGCTATGATTGATTGTTCAATGTGTACAAGCAATTCCATTTTTAGTGATATCACAGAAAGAGCTCATTGGTGCAACGTAACCTTACTAGAGAATCCTTCAAAATAATTTCGTGGAGAAAACAAGTATTGTTGATTGTGTTTTCAAGTACCATCCATCCAATGTGTCAATATTGAAAGGGGTCTACCCACATATTACCAGGCAGACATAAGTTGAGGTTTCAGATATCATTAGAGAAAGTGCATTATTGTACTATACATCTAAGGAACAAACAGCAAATATACAGTAAAAAGTGACTCATTATCATACATCAAAAATCAACAATTATCAATTCATACTGCACACAGCATCACACTATATTTCTTGCTGTCTGAGGGTACAAACATATATCTTACGTGACAAAACCTCTACAATAGAGTCTTAAAAATACCATTATTTTATTACAGACAATCCATTATCATTTGGAAATGTTTCAATAAGTCTCAAAGACACATTCACTAACATTTACTGGACTATTTAACAATACCAATCTGCTTCGTCAGGTCAAGGATTCAATTTTGTGGCATATGAATAATAATGAAATATAACCGAGTTTGTAAACATTATGCCATCTATTGATGATAAGACACACCTGAGACCCTAACTAGAAGAAACTGATCAATAAACAGTGTTACAAAAAACTCTGTGAGAAGAATATTATGAGACACAAATATAATTAATCAAATACACAAGGTCAAAAAAATTGACAGTCAGAATATTGCAAGAAAGAATTTCTTTTTTATATTTTTATATCATTGTTAAAATACATTTGCATTTGCAAATATTGGTTTTTAACTGTGTTTTGTGTATATTATTTTTGCATTAATATACTGTTTTTGTTTGCTTAAAATGTCTGTATGATAACATTTGGAGTGGAAAATTGCGGTTACGGGGGAATAGGCTAGGGAGTAAATAAAAGGTTTACATTTATATGATTGGTATATTTAAGATTGTTTTTGTGTGATTTTCATATTTATTTTTTAATGCAATATGTTCATGAAATTGTGTATGTAATTTAGTATATATTTTGTGATAATTGTGAATTAAATGTGCATATGTACTTGTTTTTAAAAGCAATATAGAACATGTTTTATGTATACAATTTTATAACAAATGCTTAATTATGTAAAAACATTGTTAGATAAATAATATTCCAATCATTTAAATATATTTGTTTGTTTTTAAAGAAAGGTGTTTTTGTCAAAAGATTTATGGAATTTCATCGTAAAAATTTGAATATTGTTAATTAAGTTGGGCCCACAGAACTAACTTTAGACAAAATGCTACACTTATTACCATTTTGGTATTTACAGAAGGCAATGACTCATTTTGGTATTCACAGAAGGCACTTACTCATTTCGATATTCACAGAAGTTAGGAGTCCTAACTTTAGGACTCCTAAATGTCTTCTGTGAATACCGAAAGTCTTCAAGTTAGGATTTTTCTTAGTTTAAGAGTAGTAAAGTTAGGACTCCTAACTTTAGGACTCCTAAATGCCTTCTGTGAATACCGAAAGTCTTGAGGTTAGCATTTTTCTCAGTTTAGGAGTAGTAAAGTTAGAACTCCTAACTTTTATTAAACGTTTTATTTATTATTTTAAATACATCAATCATGAAGTACATTTTGTTTATATCGGTCTCAATGAGATGGTGCTTTTCTATGCCATTTTATTTCCACTTTCGTTGATTTTGTAATAATTCTTCATGATTCTTGGCTGGTTGTGGAGATTGCACTCAGGGTCACACATTGATGAATACACTAATTGGAGTTTTTTATTTTGATATTGAACATGTATTGTGTATATTTGACTGAATGTGTTAACGCTCGTAAATAATATTGGTAACATATGCGTTAGTTCTTTTATGTTAATGAGGTTGTTAAATAATCAAAAGGTCTATTTTTCTGTGGGGCTAGTAAGTCTTGGAATACCTTTATATCTTCATATTTTTTCAGGTGCTAGTGGTGTTTCCCTGGCTGTTCTAAATATTCTGGCAATTAATCTATTTAGAGTTGGTATATCAGAGAGTTAGCCTTTCTGTGGTTCAGGAATGTTTTATATAATATTTGTAAGTAAAGTTCCTGTTGGTTATTGTGAGCTCACACTGGCCTCTTTTAAGTGCTGTAAAATATATCTGATGTCTATTTAAAAAAGGGATGGTTATGTCCCCCATTGCTCTCTACTATTTTCTTTTTAGTGGTAACTCTGCTATAGCATGCATTTGAATATCATTTGGTGCATCTCCTGTATGTATTCTCACTGGTGGTGCTCTTCTTACTATTTGTGTATCCTCTATATTTAATAAAGACTTCCCTCATTTATATATATATATTTATGATTTTTATTTCTAAAAAACAATGCATGTTATCATATTTATTTTAACATTTTACATTGAATCAGCAAATTTAGGCTTACTTTCTGGATGTTGACTTTATTTCATTTTAGATTTAGGGCCCGATTTATGCACAGGTGATCACAGGCTGTTGGACAAATGGCTACATGACCGGCCTCCCAATTTAGATGGCTGAAAACAGCAATTTTTTTGTGTCTTTTACCACCAGGCAAACCCTGGTCGTGAGGGACAGTAAAATCATAATAATGCCCACCCACAACCATGGGAGGAGATTCTCATAGCAAGGGGAGCATTATTTATTTTTCTTTAGAAAAAGAAAATCCTGATTTTATTTTGTAAAGAATATTCTCTGCTATAGGAATGTGTCCTATTGACTTTTAACATTTGAGGGCATCTTTTTCATATGTCGAGTAATTTTTGAAACCGTGGGGCATATCATCAAGCCCCTTATCGCTGCGGCATCAGCACTTTTCTGCCGATAACGCGGAGATATTTGCATCGCCCTATTATCAAGGCAGCGTTAGGTCAATTAACGTTGCTTAAAGCCATGTAAATTGACTTAAGCCTGCCTTGGGAATAGGGCCCCTTTCACTATAAACTCATCGTGAAAGGGGGCGTGCAGTGGGTGTTGCGGTGGGCGTTCCACCGCAACACCAATTCACTTCCACGAATTTAAGAACAGGAAAGACCTGTTCTTAAGGTGGCGAAACGAGGAGAAATGCTTCATTTCTCCTCGTTTTTGCTTTTTCCATGTCTGCTGCCTTGTGCAGCACACATAGAAAAAGCAAAATGCCAAGGTTTATGTTTATGTACAGGAAGGTGTCCCTTCCTGAACATAAACAAACCTCTTTTTAAAAATGCCAATTTGTAACTTAGGTGTGTGCTGCATGAAGCAGCACACATGTAAGTTACAAAATGACATTTAAGCTTATTTTATGTGCATGAAGGAACATCTTCCTCTACATAAACAAACCTTCCCTGCCTGCGCTGGTGTTAAGTTGTAAAACGTATCGCCATCGCAGGGGGAAGCGCTAGGCTGCACCATATCATTTGTAATATGGTGCAGCCTAGTGTTTCCGAAGTGACGAAGAGAGGCCTTGTGCCAAGGCGGCTAACACCTCTCTTCGCCACTTTGTTGGTAATATGCCCCCGTGTCTTTATGGTCTTTTCCTTTCCCTTAAAGAGGATGAATCTGAACTTTGGTATTTTGGATATAGAAATATATAGCATAGTTGAAAATATGAATTATGTGAACATAGTTAACTTTAGTTTTATATCATTTATTGCCAAACGTACTTATTTGTAGCATTTAGTGGTCCATTGATGCATTGAAATCTTAATTTGTAGATTTCATATTGGACAAAGTGAAGCTGTCCACTGTGATTGTTGTTCAGAACATATTTTGTTGTGCATTTTTGGGGCCTTTTATGCTTTTTTTAAATTGGAAAAGTGTTTCTCATTGCTAACAGTTTTTTTATGGCAAACTGTAATTTGTGGTTTTGTTATATATTTAATGTATATTCATTTTATTTTAAGTTATACTTGCACACACACACACACACACACTCACACACAGACACATTATATTTCAATGACATCACACGAATATAGTCAGATATGGCAGATGTGAATGACAGAACTTGAACCTTATTCTCACATAAGCATGTTGAGCGAAACCGAATACACAGAGCTGAATAAGTGGATAAGCACTGCTGATTCCAAAAAAAAAGATTATAGAGAATGTCGGAAGGCTGGCATAGTAACTTCAGAAGCTGATCCAAAAGGACTCTGATAAATCCTCTAGAGGACGATCAATAATGTGACTAATTGGATTCTTCTAATAGATGTTCATTAATGCTGTTCCAAAATCGAAGGAGAGGAAGGAGAGGAAACACAGAAGAGGAGGAAAAAACTGAGCTAGAGGACTGGAGGAACAGAGGGAGGATAGAATACCTTCATGATCCTGAGCAATAATTCAGAATGCAGCCAAAATAATACTGCAGCAAAGCTTTAGTCACTGGAAAACACAGGCAGAAAGTGTTGTAGATTGTGTGGGTAGGTCCTTTTATAGTAGCATGGAGACATTATCAAGTGGCGTACCCAATGGAGCAATGTGGCACGTCCACAATAGAGTCACTGTTTCCTTGTACATGTGCATCGGTCATTAGGATGGCATCCTTCCTTTTCACTATTTATCTCCTCGCCTCTATTACCCACATGCACAAATGAACTTCTGGTAAACGCCCATCTAAAATTAATACTAATCTTTATAATTTCATCTAACCTGATCTCTCAGATGCTCTGCCATTTCAACTTAATTCGTGCACATAGCTGCACCTCTGTGTCTTTTTTACCAAGCTAATGTAATGAAAGTCACGCTTTTGTGTGTTTGTTAATCTGCTCTATACGTTCTCTAATTAACATAAATAGTCATTATTGCTTGATATCCCTTTCATGAATTACCACCCTCAGTTTAGGAGAATATCCTATGCAAACAATGGGGAGAGAATGTGGCCGGATTCGAGTCGATGCAGGGACTCTCAACATCTTGTGATTACAGGCAAAATAATTAATCTCTCCGTCCCTAACGCAACTGGTGCTCATGTAAAGCGCACTGATACATTCGGGTCTATTTTTCGATGTATAAAACTCAACAAAAAAAAAACAAATGAGATCAAAAAGTGGAGTCTTTCCTTTTTCAGGAAGAGACAATGTTTTGTGTGACGTCAGTGTACAATTGCAAAAAACTTTTAGGTGGTAAAAAGAATGATTGGCCATTTCACCCTGCTCATTTTGGCTATATGTTGTTGGTGAGTGAATCCTCAGAACCATTGCTTGGGAGCAGCAGGACCCAAGGATTCCCGAAGCTATCTGCTGAAAACCTGAGAACCAACGACAGGGCCTCAACCCCATTTCCAGGTTGGGAGGGAAATACATGAAATTCTTAGAGGGGAATGGTAGAGCAATATCAGAAATTTGCCTTGGAACATATGTTTCCAGCAGCTAGAGTACCTTATAGGATAAATCCCACCTGTTTCTGCTACTTAATGCCTCAGAAATAGATATATATATATATAGATTTTATCTAAGCATCATTAATTAATCTGGAAGGGCTTTACTAAAAACCTGGACATGAAACAGATTATCTCAAGTAGTCATCTAAGATAGTCTCCTCAGGTATTATCCAGCACAGCTCTGTACAGGGGCATCCATCATGGTTTGGAGGTAGGGGGTGGGGCTGGGAGGACGCTGGAGTTGGAGGGGCAGGATGCTGGGAAAGTGGGTATAAAAAAAACAAAAAAAACTTCTCCTTGTTTCCTCGCCGTGTCTCTCCTTCATAGTCCTCCCTCGCTCTGCCTTGATAGAAAGGTTACCCAGGCTCTCAATCACAACACTGCCTTAGCTGCATTGTGATTGGTCTGAGCACCGTGTTTTAGTGCTCAGAAACTGACTGGGGGCCTGGACATGTTCTCCACATATGCTGCAATGAAGCCAGCATGGAGTACATGCGAAGTGGGCAAGACTGATTTGGGTGGCCCAAGAGGGCTAGCAAAGCAGTTTGTGTGCCTTTTAACGCCTAAACCGCAGCGGTATTTCCGCTGCAGTGTGGGGCGTTCCATTATGAGGGCGGTCCGCGTAGGCCAAAGGACGTGTGCAGCACTACGAAGGTAGTGCTCGTAACGGCCGTTGGCTGACGGGCACAAGAAGGGGTTAAGGAGGGTGCTGGCCGGCCCCCTCACACAAATCTGCGGGCGGAAGTTGGAGAAAATAAAAGGATTATAGCACAAGTTATCATTTTATTTTCCCTGTGTTTCACTTAAAAAAAAGCAGTAGGGTGATGCTCCTCCACCATAGCGGAAGAGCTGCCACTGGCTCTGAAACCTAAAAAAGTGTTCATGTGTCGTGTCCTTTGATAGCTATTCACATGGCTGATTTTTTATGCAATCAGTTTGTCAAACAGAAATTCAGAAATATCAATGAACATATTTTATAATAATTCAGGAGTGCTATACTGATGGAAGAATTACCAGATTCTAGTATTCACTTAGAAGAAAGAAATCACACTTCATCCTGAATGTGATCAATAACTTTAATGTTTTGACATATTGTAGTGGGTCTCAGCTGTGCATTTCTATTTCATCTGGTTAAATAAGTGGTAATTAGTTTTTGGGGGAATCAACAATATGTAAAACTTCTGTACATACACAGAATGACAGTAAAAAAAGGCAATTGAATATGAAGTCTGTCCAGACCAGCAACTGTCAATATTCCAGGTATGTTCACAATGCATGAGCATATGCCGCTCACTTACACTGCAATTTGCATCTGTACCTCTCCTGCACTGTTTTTCTGTGTTGTGCAACATGAGCATCTGTTAGAAAACAAACGCTGCATTTATTGCTGTATCAGAATACATATGCCAAAAATCCACAGGGAAGTGATGGTGCCAATTTGAAAATTAATTTGAAAATTGCCCATAAACATGATCTGCATTGAAGGAGGGATGTTATGTGATAGTTCAAAATGTGCACATATTCAAAAAATCATTAAACTGTATAAAGAGTCTCTGCCACATTGGTGGAGTTTTCAGACACGAGCGTCCCTGGTTCTCTGGTGGGCAAGTCCAAGCCATCCACTCAGTTTGCGTTTTAGGGGTGCCTTATGGCAATCTCAGAGTACACAACTCTGGTCGTTCTGGCCTTCTCCAGGCCAAGCTGATGCAGTTAAATCCACAACAATTTGTCTCGGGTATGACGATTTTTTATTCTACGGCATATTCTTAATAGTTGCAGTCGTGGTTTTTTTTCAGTATGTACATTTCCTCCTGGTAAGAGGCCGTGTGAAACGTTTTTAAGCTTACTTAGCTGTACTGTGGTACATCAGAGCAGGGGGCCGTCGTGGGTTCTCATTGGCTTTCAGAGTGTGTAGGTATTTACAATAATGCAGGATTTCTGCGTGCATCATAAAGTTTTTGAAGTGTAAAATGTCCCACACATGATGTAGAGTAACGAACCATGGGGCATATCAAAAATGCCCGGCGTTAAAATTATCGCAGCTTTAGCGTCCGTTTTCGGGCAGATAGGGGTGATAATTTATCGCCCTATCAGCGTGGACCCGCTAACGCGTAAATCCATGCATTTTCCCCCATTTTCTTTGCGCCTGATCTTGTATCGCTAATAAGATGCGAGGTAGGCTTTCCCGACTGAAATTCAGCAGGAAAAATCGTTAACACAGCTTCTACCTATCAACAAGGAAATCGCGAATCCATCTTGCGACATAAAAAGAAGCGCTAACCGGGTATATCGCCGGTTTCTTACGCCAGCTAATTTCCCGACTTAGCCATATGTATCATGAGAGGTGGATCATAATGCTAAGACCACATCTCCCCATCTGCAATGCTTTTCCAAACGCTTTTTTTAATCGCTGGTAATCCTGCGATAATGCCGCTTATTGCCGCTATTGCCGGGATTTCTCTCGCCTCAGCGATTCTTGTTGTTAATAGTGCGCTGACCGAGTGATAGTATCCAGCGATAGACGGTGTTAGAATTGTGCACGCTAAACGATAATTAATGCTGCCACTTGGTGATATGCTCATTCATGAAATAGTGCAAGGAAAGGTTCTTAGTGCATTTATAGTATATATGGACTAAATATAATTTTTACTACTTCATTTATTGTGCACGCATGGACTAAGGTACACCTTTTGAACACAGTGTAAATGCTTTCTCAATATACAATTAATGTTCCCATGTATTTTTTGTGTGGTAAGTCTAAGGGACACAAACAGACTGTTGTGCAATTTTATGTATTTTAGAATTGACTTCTTTGTTGATTGTCCTGATTATATATCTTTTTTTTACTTCTTTCTTTTTTGGTTCTCATAATTTCACATTTTGTACGGTTCTTCAATTTCAGAGGGTCCATCAAATAATAACATAGTCTGAATACTATAATTACTTCGCACACTCTCTGGGGTTAAGGTACAAACCCCTTGCACTGCTGGTGCGTCACTTTTTGTGACACATCAGTGGCGCAGTGTAGTGCTCAATATTTACAAAGACATGTAAGGTCACCCTGTGTGGCTTTTTGTGTCCTTGTAAATACGGCCTAATTTCAAGCACCACTTTACATGAAAAGGCCGTTCCGTGGGTGTTGCTGTGTGTGGTCCCATGCAACACCCATGGATTCTTACGCATTCCCAGATTTACAATGTTTCTAAAACCTGGGAATGCAGTCAAATCCTAAGCCTCAACGAGGAGAAATATTTTTATTTCTACTTGTTTTTTCATCTTTCTATGCAAAGAGGAAAACACCTCTTATGATTGTTTTTGTGCAGGAAGGTGAACCTTCCTGCAGAAAAACAATCATACCTGCAATGCAGACATCCTTGCGGCACGTTGAAAGGGTGCCAGCTTTGGCGCATGACAGACAATTGTGCACCAGCGGAGGGGAGAGCTCAGGTATATGTCATATTGTTACAAACATGACGCATACCTTCGCTTTGAAAGTAACGCAACCCAGACAAATGGCTTGCAGCACTGCGCTGTGTTACCTCATTGTAAATATGGCCCTTTATTCTTACCTGTGCTATTCACAAATGTAGCTACAAACCATTTGACTGATTTAGTGTGTGCAATAAAACTTCCAAAATTGCTAATGAAATCACAAACTCTTTGAAACCTTAAAGCATAGTTTGATATGTGGACAGATGACTCTTGTAGATTGAATTCAGCCTTTAAAGAAGTGAAACTGAGCCTACTTCTGTTAATTGGTAGTAATCAAGTTTCATGGAAAATACAGAACAAAACTAATTTCTTCCCATTGGAGGCAAACTGAAATCTTTGACTAAGGGAGACACTTGGGGGCGCAAAATTCAATAGAAGGGAAATGTGCTTTTTGAAAACAGGAATGACCCAAAAAGTAATGAAAAAGTAAGCACTGACAAGCCATTATGTCTGGCTTCAAACTGAAAGTGCATTGTAATCACTTTTAAGTTTAGGCACGAAATAAGTTTGTGACTAGTGTAAGTCAACATGAGTGCATTCAGTCTTGCACTCTTATACTCCTGCAATTATTGATCCACCCACTGATTTACTCACAATAAAGCGCACAAACTCAACACTCGTATGCAAGATAAATGAAAAGAATACCAGGAAAAAATCTGCAGCATTAATATGGATAACAGGATATTCAAATAAAAACAATAAAAAAATACAAAAAAAACTATAGCAATTCAAGGGCATGTTTTAATGCTATTTGTAGAACTTATCAGTGATTTAAAGTTCCAACATGGCTGCAACATTTAAAAGCTACTTGTCTGGTATCCTAAATTGGTAACCACTGCTAAAGTTTAGCCAGTGGTTTACAGTACTCGGCACTGGCATTAAATTATCAACACTGGCCTTTATAACAGTATGCCCATGGTGGTGATATTTGTCTCATTTAAGAACAACAGTTGTGTATGAAGTCAATAAACATTAAAAATGCCAAACACCTGCTGCCCAAGCCATTCATAAAGCTCTTTGGGCCTGGAATAGTCTGACATGTCAAGCTCGTAGAGGTGTGATGTTAACACTTGTTTTGGTACTGGCCATGGCAGCACTGGCAGGGGCAATGGGTGGGGCAGGCTGCAGTGGCTTACTGGTAGGGCCCTGGTGCTTATTTTATTACAAATAAAACACTGATGGCAACACAATGACACATCATGCAAAGCCCCATTGCAAGACTGTGTCATGGTAAACATCACACTGACTGGCCATTGGGGAATGATTTTGCAAATAGTGTTTGTTAGAAACTGGGTTTGTGGTTGGCAGAGGTATACACCCTGTTCAACCAGAAGCCACAATCCTAGTCAGGGTAAGTCATACACACACTAAAAGATTACCTGTACTCACCCTCTGTTAGCATGCCACAGAAAAGTTGGGATAATCTAAAGAGGCAATGTGTATACTATTTGTACAACACACCGCACAGTAACACAATGAAATCATAACAAAAAGACTCTACACTGGTTTAGAAAAGTAGACAACAATATTATTAATTAATCAAGATCAACAATAGGAACGGGCTCAACAAATGCCAACTGCATCCAAAACAGAGTTTTGAGAGGGAAAACCCAATATGTTTTTAAAAGAACTCTCACCCACCAATCTAGTTGGTGGCATGCTTCATCATTGGGTTCCCACCTAGGGTGCAGAGTGAATCCTAGGTGTGCTTTAATGCCTGACTAAAGCGGAGTAGGATCTTGTTTTTTTGTGACAATTTGTGAAAAAAAGAGATGGACTATAAAACTTTCTCCAAGAAACCCTTCCTATCTAGTAGAATATTAAGGATGGGAATCTGGGGAAGGGTTAAAAATGAAATGCAGATGTTTAGGAGATGTGGATGGTCTCATACATCCTATAACTGGACTACATTTTTCAGCCAAATAAAGTTGATTAGAATGGCTTTCGTCAGAACCAAACAGTGAAACTCCAAAGGAAACTATGCCTTTGGTGATGTGAAAGCACATGCACTGAGGTGTGGTAAAAAATGAAGAGCATTATCTTTATTTTTAGGGTGAAACAGTAACTTACGGTTTACACCCAACAGGCACTACCTGTAAGAACAAAATGTTACATAATAATTCAATGTCATTATTGTACAGTAGTTATTTTGTAATGCGGTCAGCGATGTAAAATATCCATCAGAAATAGGTGCTCGTGCATGCGCAAAGATCAATCATCCCAGCATGTACCAGTGATTTGGGTAGTCATCAGTGCTTTTGGAAAGAAAACCACAAACGTGTCAACAATGATAATATGTAAAAATGCACTTTACTTAGTCATTTACGTACAAGCATTTCTCATTGCACATACATAGGAGAAAACGTGTGTTGTAACTGAAAGTCAGTTCTGGCACTTACAGGTGTCTTTTGCATGCATTCTGAAGTCAGCGTTCCAATTAGGGGGCTGTGCTTCTTTTTTAAGAACATTTTATTTAGCATCAGAATGTAATCTCTTAAGTGTTTTTAGAAAACAAACCTTCTTCAGGCAGAGAATTCTCTGGAGTGTGTTAAGTGAAATGTCCATAGATATGCCACACCACATTTTAAGTGTTATCCTGGTTTAAAATGATCATTTGATACAATATTGATTTGATTTCTCAGGTTATATTATACTCAGGTGACATGGATATCAGCGGGGGCGGTGCATATATTCACACTCTAGATGGGGGGGGGGGGGGGTATAAGAAAGCTTGTTCAATGAGCCATACCCAAAAACGTTTTGGTGCATTAAAGTGAAAAACCAAGGTCTTGTCTTACAAGACAAGGTAGGTTACCAGGCAGAATGCAGACGACTATTGATGAAAAAAACTACAAATGTCTTCAGAATGATCCATCACTAGGTCTGACAGAAAGAATCAAGCATCTAGTAGAACAAACAGAAGCACAGAGTTTTGTCTCAAAACTAGAAGCAGACTTCCTGCGCACCAAAAATGCTAAGATCTCATACGTTTCCACACTGCCCAACATACATCGAGATAAGACACCATCCCCTGGTCGTCCTATTCTTTCTGTGATCAGGTCATTCCTTGAATCGCTGTCTCGCTTCTGCGATTTCTTTTTAAAACCTCTAGTACAGAATACCTAAACCTAACTAAGGATACCAAAGATCTCCTGACTCTTTTAAAAGAGATGAGCTATGATCCAGAAACCTGTCTTTTGGTCAGTCTAGATATGGAAAGTCTACACAATAGTCTCCCCAAGGATGACACTATTAAGGTTATTAGGAAGGCCCTTGAAGGAACTATATGGGACTTCAAAACACAAAAGCTTTTGTGGTAGAGTGTGCAGAATTGCGTAAGCTGTTAGCGCTTCGTACAAGGCAGAAGCTTGTTTGGAACAACATCTCCGGTATTAAAGAGACGGACAGACGGTATGTTACAGGTCTATCAATGGGATTGAAGGAACTATGGGGGACCCACAAGGGGTAGATGAAGAGATAAGACAGGAGATGGAAGTGAGAATTACACTTGAGAACATTCGAAATGCTCTACACTGTATGTCCTCAGGGAAAGTGGCAGGCCCGGATAGAATTTGCCTTAAGGTATGTAAAGCATTACAGGTGGAGTTTACCTTTTTACTTCTGGATCTGTTCTCTGGGTTACTGCAAAGTGGGATCCCCTGGAATCCTGGAGAGGAACGGATATAGTAATCTTCCTAAAGAAAGATAGGCTCCCTGATAACCCTGCATCTTATCAACCTATATCAACCTATATCCCTATTAAATCATATGATGAAGCTATAGTCAAAAATCTTTGCAACTCGTTTAGGTAGGATCAAGGCTAACCATCTTTTTCCATGGCAGTACAGTGTTATACCTGGTAGGGGTACCACCGATCATATCAGACACGCCATAGCACTATTTTATATAGCAGAGGTAACTGGAGAAAAGATGGGTATGATCCTCCTGGATGCAGAAAAGGCCTTTGTCAGGGTGTCATGTAAATATTTCTGGGAAATCTTGGTTCAAAAGTGGTTTGGTTCAAGTGTCATAATCGCCATATGTGCAATGTATTTTAAACCTTATTCCAAGCTACAAATAATGCGCCAGGAATAAGGTAATATTAAGGTTGCAATGGGGACAAGGCAGGGGTGTCTTTGCTTCCCAATCTTACTTGCCCAATTTATCGATAATTCAGCAAACCCTCCAAAATCAGATAATGAAGCCAGTGCATGTTAACAGATTTGGCACCAAAGTAATGGCATTTGTTGATGACATCACTATTTTTACTTCGGACCCAAAAGCCGATAGCAGAAATAGAAAGCTTTGCCAAGGAGTATGGCCAGAAATCTGGCTATCTACTGAATAAAGAGAAAACACAGATTGTTTGTAATTCCAACACCCACCTCTTGGATCCTCGTAGGCAGGTTGCAGCAATCTATCAAGGGGTCCGGATAAGTAGTAGGATTAGCTCTATATGAACAAATAATATGAACCCCTTGTTAATAAAGATCAGCACAGATCTAAGATGCATGGATCGGCTTCATATTTCAATATTAGGAAGATGTAATATTCTTAAAATGGTTATTCTACTGTTGAATCTTTATTTGTTTCGACCCATCCCCCTTGAGATTGAAAGGTCTTTCTTAAAGAAAATAGATTCCGTCTTTATAAATTTTATTTGGAAATATTAGAAAACCCAACAGCCTTTAAAATTATTATCCCTACCGCAAGAACCATGAGCCTGGGCCACCTATTCCAACTATATAGGACCTGGCAATAGAAAGACTGGCCCGTGGTATGTTTCCCCAGCAGGTTGAGGCCAGCGATTACAAAAAAACATGCTTTGAGTTTGTAATAGCAACCTAGAAGGTGTGGGGTAAAATGTTCAAACCTGTGAAGATACCTAAGTATAGTCAATATACACCTTTGTTGCGATCTCCCCTTTTCCCTGTAATGTGATGTGATGGGTAGGCAATGTGAACAACATGGCATAATTAAGTTAGGTGATCTATATCCGACTAATCAAATGCGTACATTTATATATTTCAAGCATCAGTATGGAGTAGGTAAGGGATCTTATTTTAAATTCATACAGATAACAAAGTTCCTAAATCAACTTAAAACTGAATTAATCTCCATAGAAATAATTCCTCTCCTGGAAGTAATTATCCATCCCCAGTCTAGGATAAAGCACATTTACCAAAACCTTGTGGGTAAAGCACATTTACCAAAACCTTGTGGGTACAATTCCTAATGACCAGGAGAAAGTAGAAGCATATTGGGTGAGGAGGCTGGGAGATGGTGACATGAATTTATATTGGGA
Source organism: Lissotriton vulgaris (assembly GCF_964263255.1). Taxonomy (NCBI): domain Eukaryota; kingdom Metazoa; phylum Chordata; class Amphibia; order Caudata; family Salamandridae; genus Lissotriton; species Lissotriton vulgaris. The sequence goes on along the minus strand of NC_141696.1, from coordinate 904,973,266 downwards.
CACTTTTTTATCAGCTAACCTGAAAGCATTATCAAACTATATTTAACCTCTGCTTTACTCCGACAAAACTCTTTAGCTGGGATAAAACAAAGGATGATAAATGCCCAGGTGTACCCTAGGGCCAGCTGATTTGTTTCATATGTTTTTAAATTGTGGGAGATTACTAGCCTTAAAAGAAGGGATGGAGGATTTCTTGTATAACGTGTTGGGTATGTATAACTCCAGTCCTGATGCTTCTGGGCTTCGACAATAAAGAGCTATCCAAGTTAACTCAAGTTAGGATCACTTTTATTGTGGTTGCTGTAGCCTGGCAGCACATAGCCACAGGGCGGAAGGATGCTGAGCCCCCTACCTATCAAGCCTGGCTGGGCTGCCTACTGGGTATATATAACCTTGAAAGAGCTTTGTATAACTGTAACAGCAGCTTTACCTGTTTTTATTTGATATCCTATTATATTTTATCCTAATAATCTGCCTGCTTGCCTCTGTATATATATATATGAAATCGGTGTTTACTATATATCAAATTGTAATGTGTGTTGCTGTTTTTTATGCTGCTCTCTTCCAAAGAAAAAATAAGAGTGCACTGAATTGGGTTTAAAAAGTATTTTTTTTTTATTTGAAGGAGACCTGGTTCTTAAGACCTATAGTACTTCTATGGGAAGCACGTTTGCCCCTAGTGTGGGGGGACTCTTTGTCTATGATTTCGAAAAAGCATATATTATAAGCATCAACAACCCTTTTACAGGAAGAACTAAATTTTGGAAACAATACATAGGCAATATCTTCATGATTTGGCAGGGACAAGAGGGTACCTTGTCCAACTTCCTTGAAAGGATCAACAACTGTGACAAGAATAAGAGATTAAATTACTGTTCTGACAGTAATACCATCACCTTCTTCGACATCACAATCACTGCTGAGAATGGAAATCTGAAAAAAATAACTTACTACAAGCTCACAGCATCCCAGGACTCTCAAAGAGAATTTACCATATGGACATTTCCTTCATCTTAGAAGGAATTGTAGCCCAATAAAAGACTATCGTGTCCAAGCAATGGCCTTATCAAAGAAACTGAGGGACCATAATTGTCCTGAGAAAATAATAAAAACTTACCTAAAACCAGCATGCAAACAAAACAGAGATGCCTTGCTCAAAGACTCATCGAGGACAAAGATGGCTATACCTCTCAATTGTGTCGCAACTTACAGTATGATTTTAAATGAAGTGACAAAAGTGATCAACAAACATTGGCGTATTCTGCAAATGGGCAAACATGAACGGGAAATACCACTTTTCTCATTTAAAAAAGCAAGAAGCATAAAAGATTGTCAGTATCTACTGGCCTCAAAAAGCTATTTGATCACCCAACCAATACAGTTCTTTTCGCATGAGTCCTGCCGAATGTGCAAGTATGTTATTGTGAGAAGCTGCCTTTAATATGATGCACACTTATGTACGTGGGCACCCTAAACCAATCCAGACAACACTTATGGCGATTTTAGTGGTCTTAGACAACCTTAGAAATGTCTCTGGCAATGGAGAGTAGCTGTCAGGCTTAGTTCAGAAGGAGTGTAATAGAATCTTATATGTATAAATTAAGTAGAAAAGTACCACACAGTATATTTACAAAAATATATATTTATTATAAGACACTCACTAAAACATACAGATATCTCCTAGCAGGAGACATACACAGTACACACAATACTTGTCAATAGAACCAGGTAAGTAGCATAAAATAGACAGTGGTCACCAGGGGGAGACCAAACTATATACTAAAATAATGGTATGCGAACCATGACTCAAGTCAAGATTACACCCATACGTGCCCGGGACCCAAGGAATCCCCTGAGGAAATTAACCAGGAGCTCCATATAGGCCATGTGCAGAGTGGGAACACAACCACAGGTTTAATACAAGTCAATGGGTAAGTCGTGGTTGCAATTTTAAAGAAGAAGGACCCTTCCCAATGGACCCTGAAGAAATCCCGTGTAAGACAGAAGGTTGGAGAGCCATCCCACCCATAGATAACTCAGGAACCATGGTACCTACAACACGGAAGCTGGGTGCATAGGTGTGAAATGACGTCAGAAACCGCCATAAAACTCAATGGAGGACTTCAGGAAGATGATGCAGCTGGAGAAGGTAAAAGAGTCCGGTGGAACCCAAAGGTGGACTCAAGTTGAGAAGTACTTGCAAGCAGAGGGGACAGAGTCTATGCCACTCAGGAGTGACCAGGAGCATGGAAGACGAATGTCCACGGATGTCGGATGTTGCAGGAGAGGTGATGGTGAACTTACTTTATCACTCCCGAGGTTAGGGTAGATGACGAAAACAAGGGAAGGAACCAGTTGGAGACCTTCCAACCAATTAGCTTGGAAGAGCCCTATAAGGCTATTTTAGCTGCTAAGTCCGGTTCTCCCTTCGACCCATGTCGCCCAGCACTGCTACACATGATGGTTGAGGTAGCCAACCCCGTGATTAACAGCATTGTTAACTCCTCTCTGACTACAGCAACAATCCCAGCTGAATGGAAACTAGCGGCATTCAAACCACTACAAAAAAAACCACTACCTGATCCCACCACTTTATCCAATCTAAGACCAATATCTCTACTTCCAGTGTTATGTAAAATCACAGAGGCCTGTGTAAACAAACAGATCACCAAGTTCCTGGAAGAAAATGAAGCCTGGCATCCCAATCAATCTGGCTTCAGGGCACAACACTACACGGAAACTGCCCTCCTGCTCACCTCTGACACCATCCGTATGTCACTGGACCAGGGAAAGAAGGCCGTCTTGATTTTATTAGACCTGTCGGCGGCCTTCGACACGGTGTCGCATGCCATCCTGATTAATAGGCTTGAAACATCTGGCATCTCTGGTACAGTGTTGGAATGGATTAAAAACTTCCTGAGTGACAGGAGACAAGTAGTCACCCTGGGCGAATTCCGATCTAAGGAAAAACAAATAAAGATGGGCGTTCCACAGGGTTCGAGCCTCAGCCCAACACTGTTTAATGTTTACACTGCTCCTCTAATTAAGCTAATATCGTCATTTGGAATTGATGTTGTGGCCTATGCCGACGACACTCAACTGATATTGGTCCTGGACAAAGACACACAGGAATGGGAAGAAAAGCTCAAAGGTTGCCTCACGGCTACATTCAACTGGATGAAATCTAATCATCTAAAATGCAACACAGGCAAGACAGAAATCGTGGCTATGGGCTTAAATAACAACTTCACTCCCAAAACCTGGTGGCCGGAAAAGGCAGAGATCCCACCCAACACAACTCAATCGGCACGAAATCTAGGGATCACATTTGACAGCAATCTGTCTTTTAAGCAGCAAGCCCTGAAGGTCGCAGGGAACTGCTTTGCCATCATTAAAGGACTCAGGAAGTTTTTCGACCTTCTCCCACTAGAGGCTAGGAAGACGGTAACAGTTGCCTTAGTGACGTCGAGGATAGAATACTGTAATAGTCTATATGCAGGTACTACCAAAACCACCACCCATAAACTTCAAATGGTACAAAATGCAGCAGCTAGGTTAGTTCTCAAATGGCCTAAGAAATCTTCTGCAACATCGGCACTTAACACACTGCATTGGCTACCAATAACTAAGAAAGTCCTTCTTAAAATATTGATTATTACCTTCAGAGCTACCCATGCCCTAGGACCAAAATACCTACAGCAGAGATTTGCCAGATACCAGCCATCACGCAATCTCCGATCATCTAGTTCGAATTTTTTGTCGGTCCCTAGTTTCAGGCTTAGCACGAGAGGTGGCAAATCCCTCCCAGTACTTGGAGCAAAAGCCTGGAATACTCTTCCACCCTCCTTACGTGCACTAGACAATGAAAAAGACTTCAGAAAGGGATTGAAAACCTGGGTTTTCAAGCTACAGGACACTTGCGTTAGAGCCCTAGTGTAACAGTTGGATGAGCTCCCATCTACTCCCAACCTGTTTTCCTTCATCTCTGGATCAGTATCTGGCGCCTTGATGCTCCTTGGAGCGGCTGCTGCGCGGTACAAATGCTCTATTACATAACATTACATTACAGCTGCAGCTGTGAGGACCAGGCAATGTTGTGAAAGACCAGGAGCTGTACAAGAGCTGTCCCACATTGGATGTCGAGAGTTGAGAGGCCATCAAGAGCACCAGTAAACCTTGGCAATGCAAACAATGTGGGAAGCAAAGAAGGTGCAGTGTCAGAACCAGCAGGGTCCAGGTGACTCACCACAAGCAGGGGTGTCAGGAAAGGCTCTGAACAAACAGGGGAGCCCGCAGAATTCAAAGATGACCTTCAAAAGGACCCACAGGCCGAAGGCGCTGGAGTCGCCTGTGGACCTCGAGCAGCGCACCAAAGAAGTAAGCCCACAATGCAGTGATGTGGGGAGGATAAAGATATTGGACATTGGAGGTGCTTGAGGTGGGGGCTGCTTGGAGCCCGAAAAGTGGCGAAAAGTCTGGCCCTGAAGAAACTGCCCAAAAAATGAGAGGAAGTGAAACATGTTGGCATTCAGTAATGGTATGCATAAATAGCATCCTACTTGGCTTTCACTTTTGATTGGGTTCACTCGGTAAAGAATAAAGTTGTTGCGAGTTTGAGTGAATCTTGTCAATTTTAATCACTTATTGCCACAACATGGAGTGTGATTTGTTGTCAATTCACTGTATGCACTTTTACACACTTTTATTTTCTTTTTGGACACTTTTTCTTTGGGCAAAATGACCGCCAATGATGAGAAAAATGGGCTTATCTGGTGAGTACCTGTCAGTTACCCTGTTGGTTGTGCGCCTGTGAGGGGTCATTTTGCCTTTTCACATTTTTTCCACAACAGTTGTGTGTATGAGACTGCAAGAAAGAGGATTCTAAGGAGCATATTCTGTGTAAGTCCCATGTTTCCTTAAAACTGTCAACAAAGTTAAAAAGGGTTTTTATGTAATACATTGGAAATTTGTTACAACATTATGTTGAGTGAGGGTTATGTAGTAGACTACAAATCTCCACATAATTAAAAGACAATAGAAGACACTTTTGTAGTCTGAGGAGCCTGGTCATTTTTGTTTGATGGTTTTTGAGTGGAGGGCGACCAGGGCTCCTTTTTCCCTCTATGCTCCTTATTGAATGCCTTAAAAAAGAGGTCATAGCCCCCTAACTGAAACACTGAATTCAGAATGCAGGTGAATGAAGCCTGCCAGGGCTGGAACTAACTTTAAGGGCCTGATTACGATGCCGGTCGGCCTCTCGCCCAGTAACCACCATGATGGAGGCATTACCACCCGACTCGAAGTCAGCGGTCATGCAGACCGCTTTACGGTGTGACCGCCTTCACGGTGGTTGCAATGTGTATGTTTTGTATTGCGCCGTGTGCTCCGGGCTGCAGCACAAGCCACAATGCAAAGTATACACATTTGAAAGATCCCTGCACTATGTGGCAGGCACCATGTAGTACCTTCCACAAGGTGCAGGGATGTTTAGGGGAGCAAGGATCACTTGTCCTGCTCAACCTTAGGTATGTAGGAAGAACGGAGGATGTCCCACTATCTAGAGAAAGGCCACACTGTACTTGATTTACAATGGGTCATCCTGGAAAACCTTACCCAACAAAGACCACAATGCGGAGAAAATTCTCTTTGAGAAAGAACAAAGGTGGGTACACAGGCTCAGAACCGATAGTGAAGGGCTGAATGATAATATACCCTGGCTCACTCTGGCGAGGAAATAAACAACCAGAATGAACCCATTCACTACAATCCCTGTGTCACCACTACATCCGAACACCTTCAGAAGTGGACCAAACTAACGTACCACTATTAAAAGACTCAACCCGACTGGTACTGACACAAATTTAAATGATACTAACTGAACCCCAATATTCTGACATATTTTGCGCCATGAATATGAACAGCTAAGCTATAAAACCCAAGGTCTGTCCTCTTAACCGGTGTCACCACTACATCGCGATCACCTTCAGAGTTGAACCACACTAACGTACCACTGTTAAAAGACTCAACCCGACTGGTACTGACACGAATTTGAATGACACTAACTCAAATTATTTTGGCACATTTTACGCCAAGAATGGGAACAGCTACCCAAGGTCTGTCCTTTTAACCGCACAAATTGTCCCTAGTTCGGCATGATGACAAGATGTGTTCACACTGTGATCACCCCTACTGAAACACACTTAATAGTGAAGTATCATAAAAGTAAACTGACGAAAAGAATCGACCTATCACGCAATCACTTTATGATCCACGCTATTCTATCTACTCAGCGCGATGACAGGAGATAAACAAATCCCTCGGTCTCTATGGCAACAAGTATAGACCAATGATAACCTGCCAACAGCAGATTCACCGCCCATTAATAACGACCCGGAAACACAATGAACTGTTTCCGGGTTGGTAAGAGCAGAGCAGCGCACTCACGAGAAAGACGAGGACCGGGGGCGAGACGAGATTAACGCGTCCACACAACCGCAAGTATACCAATAACGAACATTCTAACTACCCTTTGTCTCTCCTCCCTAGCCCCCTCTCAGAACTCTACCACCCGAAAGGAGCGCGTTCAGTAAATGCGCGAGGTAACTTCCAGGGCACCTTAAACCACTCACTGTGCTCGGGTCACCACCATTAACACTTGGAAACACGCTGCACACCAACATTTACGCACAACTTGGTCTAGTCACCTTGACCACTATGCCGCCTGAGCTGAGTCTACACCATGATGAGTGATTGTCAATATAACGTCGGATTATTAATCACCTTTTTAGACAGTAATAGCGCCAAAGTCTACACAGTCTTTACAAGACTAAACACGAACCCACCACATTATGATATCACCTATAAGCATGCGATAAGCCCGGTGCATGAGCTTGGAGTGTACATAAGAGAGAGTTGAAACTGCCATGTTTTCTAACCGGTCTTCTAAAGTATTGCTATTTTTTAGTTGTTTAATAATCTATCAGTGGATAGATATGTGAAGCAGATTTCTGCTTTGCGTGTGTTCCTCCTAGACCCCGAACCCTGTGTGTGTGTTGCAAACCTTGTGTTTACTCATTACAGGTACTATAAGACCTCCAATACAGAGAAACAGGTCAATAACCTTTTCCTTTCACCTTTGAGCACTTTATCCTTACTTTTTCACGTTATCTCACTAACGGTCCTGATGAATGCCCGTAAGTCCTAACCTCAGGCGATTGAGGCAGAAACATGTCGACCAATTTTTAACCACCCTTCACTACTCTCAGTGCACCTGAAACTCATAATCCAGTTCATAAGATGCACTACCATAGAGTTTACCAGACCCAAAACCAGGAAAAATAAAATTCCGAATTCCTGGTTTTTGCGTTTTTTTAAAAATCCCCTATCACTGGCTCACTACTGTTTCAACCTTGGGTAAGAACCTTCTGGTGGAGGCTGCATAACCTAAACAGACCTAATGATTATGCACACACGTGATCTATAAGCGAAGAACCAAGATATACCGCTTCAGATACCACCGCACCCATCACGTGCATGAGGGTCTTTTTACTGGGACATCCTCCCTTCTTTCTGCATACCTAAGGTTGAGAAGGACAAGTGATCCTTTCTCCTTTGATTAGTATATGCTATTTGGAAAGTGAATGGATCTACGTTCCATCTCCCCCACCTTTGATTAGAAGATGTTTAGGGGAGCACCATGGGTGCCCCCAAGCCACATATCAGAGGCCAGGGGAAGAAAGTCACTTTCCACCTGCTTTGTCATGGCTTAACCGCCTTGAAAAAGCCAGGCGGAAAGGAACATTGTAATCACTGGTGCAGTGCCTGAGCAGGCACTTCCCTATTGTAGGGATTACTGTCCCTTTGGTGGTCTGACGGGCTCCTTGAGCCCATTGAATCACGGAGGTGGTCCCTTCACCAGATGCCTCCGTCTGCTGCATAGTAATGCTGCAGGCAGACCTGCAGGGTCGATGGCAGTGGGACGGCCTGACTGTGGTGGTGCCACTGCCATCATAATCAGGCCCTAAGTTACAGCACACATTTTCTCCTATGCATTTTCATTGAGGAATGCTTGTACATAAATGCCTAAGTGCTTTTTTTCACTTATTGATAATGATGACGCTTTCAGGGTTTCCTTTCCGAAAACACTGATGACTGGCCAAATCACTGGTTACATGCTGAGATGATTGATCTTTGCCTATGCATGAGCACCTATGATTATTTGTGATGGATGTTTTACATTGCTGACTGCATTACAGAATAACCACTTCACAATAATGAACTTGGACTATTAAGTCACATATTGTTCTTACAGGTATTTGTGTCAGGTGTAAACTGTAAGTTACTGTTTCAGCCTGAAAATAGAGATAATACTCCTAATGTTTTTGCACACCTTAGTGCGTGTGCTTTCACATCACCAAAGGCATAGTTAACTTTGGAGTTTCATTGTTTGGGCCTGAGGAAAGCCATTATAATCGACCCTATTTGGTTGAAACATGTAGACCAGTTGTTGGATGTATGAGTCCATCTACATCTCCGAAACATCTGCATTTAATTTTTAACCCTGCTCCAGGTTCCCATCATTAATATTCTCCTAGATTGGAGGGATTTTCAGGAAAAAGGTCCATGATCCGCCTCTTTTTTTTCACAAATTGTTACCAAATACAAGATCTTGCTCTGCTGTAGTCAGGCGTAGAAGCACACCCAGGATGTATTCATCACCCTATGTGGGAACACAATAATGAAGCATGCCACCAAATAGGTTGGTGGGGGAGGGTTATTTTACAAACCTATTGGATTTTCCCTCTCACAACTCTGTTTTGGATGCAGTCTGCATTTTTTGAGACCGTTCTTATTGTTGATTTAGATTATCCAGGGGAAAAGTATGAGCTCTCTCAAACTCCTTGGTCTCTCTATTTGTTGAAATATAAATACATCAAGACCAAAATGATAAAAATCCAATAAGTAGAAGTCGAGATATGAACTTTAGAAGAATAAAAGTGTTTCTAGCACGTAGAAGTAATAAACTCCTATGGGGGTTATCTAGTCATGCTGGACCGGGATAAAGTCAACAGTTCAGGCCGAACACAATGGAGCACAAGCTGGGTGTAGGAGCCACGTAGACCCGGTGAACAGATTACCTTAAACTTGATCACAACACAGAGATGCTGGACACAGTCAAGTGATGTGTCGATGTCGATCCTGCAGTGATGGCGATGCATCAGTTACAAAGTTTAAGCACCAAAGCTGAGAGGCATTGGTTCTAATGTGATGCACCAGGTTTCTCCATGCAGTGGAGGGGAAGCATCTGACTCTCCGACGGTGATGTGCGGTTCCGATGCATCGTGTTCTGAAGGTGATGCATTGGTTCTGGGTACGATACGCCAATTCTACTCTTGAGAATAGGTCGATATGCCCGTTCTACATCAAGCAGATGCACAGATTTCTCTGGTACATGTATTTGGGTCCACTTCCAGTGAACGCGCACAACAGCAGGAGCTGAGACTTTGATAGCCATGAGTCTCACGCAACAGGAGGAAATTCAACATGCCCTTGGAGATCACCTTGGCTGCAAGGCAAAGTCCAACTATCCATCCGCAAGGTCAAAGAGCAGCAGACAGCAGGGCTGCACAGCAGAAAAGCATGTCTTCCAGATCAGCGGTTGCAGCAGAGTGTCAGTCCTTGTAGCAACATAGCCCTTGTAGCAGCCCAGCTGTTCTTCTTACAAACGTTATTTACAGGTACACAAGTGTCTGATTTAGTGGGGTCAGAAACGCCGTTCTTATAGCCAGTTGTACCTTTGAAGTGGGGATGACTTTAAAGAAGGGTCTCCGAAGTGCACAGAAGACCTTTCTTCCTAGCCCCGGCTCCAGACTAACTATAGAGGGTAATGAACCCTTTATATGGGGACAGGACACTGCCTATTCAGGTGTGTCAGCTCCTCCCTCCCACCTTGCCCCAGATAAGCGATAAGAAGTCAGACGGGCACTCAGACACCCCTATCCTTCCTGTGCTTGTGACTGTCTAGAGGGAATACATACCTCAGCCAGATGTGTATTTAAGACAGGCTGTAGGCACACAGAGCTATAGGAGTAGATAAATGTCCACTTCCCAAAAGTTGGCATTTCAAAAAGAGTAATGCTAAATCCAACTTTACTAGTAAAGTGCATTTATCATTACCATTTCAAAGATATAAAACGTGACACAGCTACTCCTTTCTTACCAGGAATTACAGCTTAGTAATGTATCAAGGCATCCCAATTGTTAACCTATGAGAGAAGTAGGCCTCAAACTAGTGAAAAATGAATTTGGCACCAACCACACATGGTAGCGACTGGCCAGGATGGCGGGGAAACTGATACTGTACTCCCCTCTTATGCCACTTCCATACCTCCTGCAGGCACTGGTCAGTCATGAGGCTGTCTGCCGCGAAATGCTTCACAGGAGTAATCTAACCTGCTGGGGCAACTTATACTGAGAGGGTGTATTCGGGGTGCAATGAGATCTGCTCACCGAAGACAATGTCACCCCGCGGAGACATTCCTATATATAAGACTGAAACATGAAATCAGATTGCATGTCCCAGGTTTTCCCCAAGAGCCTCCCACACTAGAAGCATTGCATACCTTATTTAAGATGACAGGATCAGCACAAGCAGTATCCAGAATTTACTAAGCTGCACTATTAGAGAGGTTACAGTCAAAATATGGGGCCAGAGAGGCTTGGGATCTTGACTTGGAGTCATCCCTGACAGACAAGCAATGGGCGTATTATTGTACCCAGACAGAAGGTCTCACAGCAAGCAGTCGCTTACAAATAATATACTTTAAATATCTACACCGGACTTACTACATATGCTCGAAACTGCACAAGTACAAACTCAGCTAGGACAACCGATGTGAGAGATGCCATCATAGAGGAGCAGACTTCTTGCAACTCGCCTGGCTATGCCCTGGAGTTCATGCAAACTGGCGTGAAGTGATTACTGCCCTATCCCAAATGATATGCACCCCTCTCCCTGCATCCCCCGTGCTGGCACTTCTTGGACACACAGCTGACATACAAGCACCTCACAGGTGATACGTGGCATTGGGCCTATTACTGGTCAAACGTAGGGTGGCATGCAGATGGAGTAGAGGACGTGCCCCTAAATTCAAGGAATAGATGACTGACCTCATCTACTGCAGGGATCCGCTCATGACCTATGCCGAACTTATCCCGTCCAAGGGACATCTGGGACCCTCTGGTGAATTATCTCAGAGACCACCCAGCCTGAACTCACAATCCCCAGCTACTGATACGCATATTGGACGCATGGGACTTAGCTCCTACGCCTGAAAGGAGACACACGACAAAAGTAAACACCCCCCTATTGCTTGTGTGACGGACCTGTTGAATCTGCTCCGGAGGTGACATCATGCAAGCACACTCCCCAAAATGACGGGAATGTGGGGTTAATCAATGACTTACTGTCAAATAATAGTTGTAATTTGAAGCAGCTGACAAATTGCAATAAGAATGTTGGAATGTGAAAAGTAATTGATTGTGGTGTGCATAAAGGTGCAATATTGATGTATGGTATCTCTATGTAAGCTAAAACGTTTTTAAATAAAATGAATTTCACTACCAGGACATGCACAACTTAAAACGATATGCCCTACCCTTTACTTACACAGCACCTGCCTTATAGGCTACCTAGATCCTAGCTTTGGTGTGACTGTTAATTAAAAGGGAAGTTTAGGGCTTGGTAAAGTGTTTTAAATGCCAAGTTGAAGTGGCAGTAAAACTGCACACAAGACTCTGCAGAGGCAGGCCTGTGACACGTTGAAAGGGATACTCGTGTTCATGGCACATTCAGTGTTGCAAGCCCTCTATTAGCATTTTATTTACAGGCCTTGGGTATATGGTATACCACTTTACAAGGGACTTACAAGTAAATTAAATATGCCATTTGTGTATACACCAGTGTTACCATGTTTAACGGAGAAACACATGCACTTTAGCACTGGTCAGCTGTGGTAAAGTGCTCAGGGTCCTAAGGCCAACAAAAAGAATCAGAAAAAAGGAGGTAAGCAGGCAAAAAGTTTAGGAGAAGACTACCCTAAGGATGTCAGATCTAACATAGTATCACTGTTGTACCGATTGGCTGATGTTGTGCATCTAAATATGGTAGAGAGCTTGGAACAGTAGGAGAATGATGTAATATGGACAATATTAGCTGAAGAGGGTGCACAAAATACAGCGCCCTGAAATTAGATGAGAGGCAGACAAGTGGCCTTTTAGCACCCTTTTGAGAGATGTAAGCAATCCGAAAAAGAAATACTTTAAAAAAGAAAACAGTAAAAGGACAGAAAGAAAAATGTACATATAAAAAAGAGAAAATGAAAGACTAAAATAATGCTCAATCAATCCTTGCACTGAAGTGCACGCATATTAAGTGGATGTGCACATGTGATGAAGAGAAATGTAGAAAATAAAAACGAAGGCGAGCCATTCTGCATGCTATCATGGGTGGAACTAGAATGTGAACAAATATACCAGTGGAACCAAGAGAACTGACCCAAAGTCTTTTTAAATGAATGTTTTTATTACCACATGAGCCTGAAAGGTGGAAAAACTTATTTATTTAATGCAAAAAACGAATTAATGAATATAAATATAACATCACAAATATATGCAAAATTGTAGTTGGCAAAACAATGTACAACCCTTCCTAAAACGGTCTAGCAAGTAATATCGCAGTTCAAATCTTCTACTGTTAGGATTTATCGGGGGGGGGGGGGGGCGAAGGGGGAGTTAGCCAACACAAAACCCCTTCCTGCTATGGTAATCCATGAGCTTCTATATAAGAAAATACCTCTATACAGACATACAGTGTAATAACAATACAGATTTAAAGGCCTACTGTATTTGACAGAGGTTTTCACTATAAATAAGTCAGTCCTACTATCTTCGGAATTTTTTTCCACAATAAACAGTTCAGACCTACTTCATCAGATACAAATTTACTGGGTGAATAATCAGATCTGTAGGCTTTATTACTGACTTACTCCCATAAACTACCTAGGTAATCACAAGGCAATAAATAGGCATACAGTCAAAATATGTCACATTGTGACGCTATGCCTATTACAGTGCAGTACAAATATGCTTGAAACTGCAGATGGCCTAATAGTATACAATCTTCGCCAAAAGTGTCTTACAAGGATGACTACTGTGTAAATATTCTACTCTCATGGTTTGTTAGAGGTCATAACTAGGACCAAAGCCCTTGGCAAATAGAATTCTGTGAGATTCCATGTAAGAAAATAGTAGTCAATAGCCTTTAACACAGTGTAGTAAGAATCAACCATAATGGCCTATTGGTTTTATCTTATGGCTTTCAAAACGCACAAGTCAGACCTACTGTGTTTGTCAGAATTTCTCATAGTAAACGTATCAGATCTATGGATGGCATCTGACATAACATTTCAAATTGAATCAATGAGGGCTATAACACTTATCATTTACAGTACCCAACTGAGGCCTACTGTATTGAACATAAGCTTGTCTACAAAGTTGCATATCGGCATACAGTAACACCATTACAACTATACGCAAAAATAGTTGACAAAATTAAGTAAGGCCTAACAAGGATTATTAAAATGCAATTTTACCTCAAGGATTTGTTAAAGGTGGTAATGTCACCGAAACTCTTGTATAATCTTGTAATCTGTAACATCAATTGAAGGAATGTACAGGACTTTTGTAATCGGTAACATTCCTTCTAATGAAGGAATCTACAGGAATCCCCTTTGTGTAATAGCAATCCGCCCATTAATGCTAGATGGTTTTAATAAATGTCAGCTTTTCTGCCTTTGTTAGAACTTTTCATAATAAGCAGACCTGTCATATGCCATCTGATGTAGGTTTGTGACATTAACCTACTCAAACCTACTGTTTAGAGCCTAATCGTTCTCATCGGCCTAGTCAAACACTACAGGAGGAAAGATGAAAATGTGAGTTAAAGCCCCTCTTTCAGTTGTGCTTCCTAAAGTTATTTAATCTCTGATCACATGAGGTACAGCAATAGCTGTGTTGTCCAATCAGGTCTAATAGATGATTGCTGCCTCTTGTAGTTGTAGACGTGCATTATTCAGTGAGGCACATAACAAGAGTGACAGAGGGTAGGTCTAAAACTTTGTGGAAAAGAACCACAAAAGACTTGCGAATTTATATTATAGTACAATCGCCAGTCCATGTAATAGGTGCATAATCATTGTTAGTCTAGAAAATAACTCTGAAAGATGTGTTCAAGACTGTTCCACTTCTTTCTAGGGGACTGTCGTGTTCCAGTTAAGCACATTAGAGGTTTTATAAACTTCTTGGTCAAGAACATTAAAGGAATGTTCAAAAAGCTTCCGTTTTTCTCAGCGTGATATGTTAAAGCTTAAAGTCCTCCGTCAAAATTTTCCAAAATGATGTATTTCATATTCTGGAAGGCACAGCGCTGATTGAATGCATAACCCCACGCCGCCGTGACCTACCGTAGGTGCAGGTAGGAATGCAGAGAGGAAAATTATCACGTAACTCCAGTTAAAGAGAAATGCCTGCAGCAAGGATAATAATTATTAAGAAAAAGGCTATTTTCAAACAAATGATTGTGGTTTGCCTATCAACAAGGGGTCACTTGTTCTGTAAATGTTGCTTCAATAATTGTCCTTTAAAGTGATTTCCTTTAATCCCAACACAAAACTTGTTTTTGTGTAAAACCAATATATTTTGAAAAAAGTGCTAACTTTTCTGTATACTTTTGGTGCGCAATCAAAAACCTGGCCGTGATAAGGAGTTTAACGGACCTGAACTTGGGAAGCTGAGAGATGTATAAAAAAAATATTTGAGCAGTAAGTTAAACGGCAGTAGTAATTCATATTTACTGAAGTAGAAAACCTTCATTTGGGTGGGAGATGGTGAATATTTTTTAATCCTTTAGCAGCGAATATGAGTGCTGACATCTTAAAAGCTACAGCTTCAAAATATTATTGTTCGATTAAAGCATTTCGGTCAGATAACACTGGGAAAAATGGTTATTTAACCAAGTGTTTTTATGCACGAGGATGTGTGGACATGAGATAGTTATCATAAGTTTTGGTTTCAAAATGAAAGTAGCTTAGCTAACGTGACAAAGGCCTCAGTGCAAGCATTGAAAATGCCCCCCAAACTGTTGGTTAGGTAGTGAAACACAGTATCAATCAGGGGTCAGTGGGCCCCAACCTTCGGGCCCTGGTGCCACTGCACCTGCTACACCACTTGTTGTTACGCCCCTGCAGATTGACAGAGTCACAGCAACGATATCGGAATCCAAATGATTGGAAAATGTAAATCTGTCAGAAATGTTCAACACTGATTTGTCTGACGCATTGCATGTGTGACAGCATATTCGACCTTGCCCGCTGCTAGTGCGCAAAGGACAATTGCAGCCTCAACAGTCATAGAGAAGGGATCCTAGCTGGAGGCCAGTAGACAGGACACCAGGCGGCTGGTGCAGAATTGACTGTGGGCTATGCTTAATATTATTCTCCTCTTTGGCAAGGATTTTGAGCAAGAGCTGACAATGTCTGCCAGCTGACCATGCCACTGTAGCATTCTGGATGGATCTTCGTTCTTTCGAGCACAAGGGAGACCATGATTGCCTTTTGCTTCTTCATCCACCGTACAGTGAATTACAGGATGAGGCAGAAAAATGCATTGCAGGAATGGCATTGGAAGGACTACTCTAAATAAAGGGAGTTTTCTGATACAGGGTTAGTTGCTAAACGCTGGCATATTTCTGGTGATTTGTTTGAACATGGAGCCAGTGGCAGTTTCTTCCTGAGCTTCTGTCCTGCCTATAGCTGTAACTTGGTTCATGAAAATAATTAGTACTAGCACAAGGAATGAGTTAATTTCTGCTATGTTCCCTAAACTGGAGTATCTCAGTATGATTATTCTTCCCACAACAACAAAAAATGATTTAATATAGTTTTTCTTTTTACCCAAAATTGTAGCTATAACAATTCTGCAATTCAAGTCAAGAATAACTTTATTTTTGCTCAAAGAACCATAAAAAGATTTACAGAATAAAAAGGGTTAAAATACAACACATACAAGATGCAAAATAACACATTAAAATCTTCTCACAAATTCTACTCATAATGATTTCTGATCACTATAGAGGCTCTTATATAATTATAACTCTGCAATTAATTTTACCTCATGCTTGGTAATGGATACAGTTTGTACATCATGGTCATTTAACAGGGTAATGCGTGAGCAGACTAACAATCTGAATCTACATTGCACTAGTCGTTTTAACCTTGGTACTTAATGTGACGGTTCTTAAACAACACATTAAAAGAGGTAATGAGCTATCATTTTCTTCTTCTAGGGTGAACAGAATTAAAGCCCACACCACACTAGGAAGTAATTGTTACAATTATCAAATACCAATTGTACTTAATTTGTGAGTGGCTATTGAAAGGGGGTGTAATGGAGGGTGGACTCAGTCCAGTTAAAACATAGAGGCAATTAGAAAATTACTTTTGTTTTGCACAGACTGTTCAGTTAAAAAACAATGTGGGCCAATTCACATCTGTATTGCATTTCTTCAGGAACATTAAACTGTATACAGCGAATGACATTGGCTGGAAATGACTAGCAAGGTTTAAAGAGTTGTGAAACTGCATTACCTACACTATAAACAGTTTTAGAGGTAAGAGGATTTATGTACAAAACCTACATGTGCAAAATGTGGCCGTATGAATATATATATATATATATATATATATATATATATATATATATATATATATATATATATATATATATATATATGCTTCCTTCTCACGGCTCTTTTGCGGTGGAACCTCCCACAGTCCGGTGGCGCGTTCACGGCTGGCAGAGCCCCGCCAGTCAATTATTTCCCATAAAATTCCAAGTTAGACGCGCACTCAGAGGTAAAGTGGTACACAGTGTCGCTTTATTTGCTGTTACGCGTTTCGGAAGCCAAAACTCCCTTGCTC
This sequence comes from Lissotriton vulgaris, assembly GCF_964263255.1. Lineage (NCBI taxonomy): Eukaryota > Metazoa > Chordata > Amphibia > Caudata > Salamandridae > Lissotriton > Lissotriton vulgaris. The sequence goes on along the minus strand of NC_141696.1, from coordinate 904,956,230 downwards.
ACACAGCAAGCCATTTGCTTTGCACCAGTTACATACACACAGCGTTATAGCCATAGAAACAGGACTGTACACATTTCATTTTGGCTGACATCTTTGAGTGTACTTTCTGTAAAATTCTTATACACACAGTGTCTCTTATTTACACAACCACTTAATTATAAAAGTGATTAAGTACATTTCATCATTACTTTTTATCTCACATTTCATTCGCCACAGTGGCTAATTGTGCAGTGACTGTTTCTAAACCCCTCTTCTTTCGCCTAGTGGCTTAATAAGGGTTCAATGTCTCTGGTTAAAGCTTTATCTTTAAAAACAAAGAAAAAAGTGCAAAAAACGTGAACTATAGGTGAAGAAATTTCTACTTAGTGAAGAAGTCTTCTACTCTATTTTCGTGAATCTTCTGGGTGACAGGCTCATTTTTCGTGAAGTGCACGTGATCCCTAATATCTCATCTTGATTCCGCCTGTTAGAGTAAAACAAAAATTAAAATTACAATCTTATTCTCATTAAAACATATTTCCAGCTTAGATATTTAAACCAACATTCCTTCATTGTGACAACTTTATATACATTTCATAGGTACAGGATTCTTATTTGATTTCTTCATGAATCATATAGATGAACTACCAATTCCTCATGGTCATTGTGCCCATTCGGTTGTCTTGTCTCTAGTTCTAAAATCCATTTAGACTCTTTTTTCCTCAACTGCATCTCTCTGTTACCCCCTCTGTGATTATGTCTCACCTGTTCGATTGCAAAGTATGTTAGCAAATTGCAATTCGATCTATGATATTGCGCAAAGTGTCTCGCGACTGGGTATTGAGGGTCCTGATTTGTGATTGCCCTAAGGTGTTGCATCACCCTATTCTTAGCCATTACTGTTGTGCTGCCCACATATCTTTTTTTACACAGACATTCGAGCACGTATACCACATGTGTAGTGCTGCACGTGAGGAATTGAGCTATCTTTCTTTTAGTCTTGCCATGAGGGAGATCGATGTCTTTTCTCATAGGGCTATGCTTACAGGCTTTACAGTGCCCACACGGAAAGAAACCTACCAGATTATGTTGGTTCCTATCCCTGTAGTCTGTGATGTCTCCCTTCGTGAGTATATCCCTCAGGCTATGACTTTTTCTGTAGGTAATGGCTGGTCTAACGCTTAAATCAGGGCCAATGATAGGGTCGCTTTTAAGGATGTTCCAATTTTTTGCAATTATTTTTCTTACTTTGTGAGACCCTCTATTGAATGTTAGGATTACCCTGGTGGTGTCGTTTTCTTGCGCTTCCTTCTCTTTGGTTATTAAGGTGCTTTCCCTTGTCACATTTTCCATCTTTGTCAGGGCTCTATCTAGAACCCATTTGGGGTAACCCCTCTCTTTGAATCTCTGAATCATTATTCCGCTTTCTTGTTTGTACTCCTCTGTGCTAGAACAATTTCTCCTTGCTCTCAGCAGTTCCCCATAGGGAATGCTCCATTTTAAGGTATCAGGGTGGCTGCTCAGAGCATGGAGGACACTATTGCCTGCAGTCTCTTTCCTGAACAACTTTGTTCTTAACCGGTCACCTTCTGCTCTTACTTCTACGTCTAAGTATTCAACCTTATGTTTATTCTTTTGATGAGTAAGTTTTATGTTGTACTCATTGGTATTCAAAAGTTTCACAAATTCATCAGCCTCTGCATCATTCCCACTCCACACTACAAAGAGGTCATCTATGTACCTAAGCCATACTATGACTCTTTCGAATGCCTGTCTGTACTGGGGGTCATTTTTTATCTCCTCTTCCCATTTGCCCAAGAACAAATTCGCAAAGCTCGGCGCAAAGCTCGTACCCATGCAAGTTCCAGTTGTTTGCTTGTACAGTTCACCATTAAACATAAATACATTATTTTCCAAACATATTCTTATCATTTCCTTTAGCATCCTTGTGTGCTCTAGGTACATTATGTTCCGTTTTTTCAGATAATGCATGCATGCCTCTATACCATGTTCATGTTCAATGATTGTGTATAATGAATTTACATCCATAGTTATTAACATGTACTCAGCTTTCCAATTTATGGTGTCAATCTTTTTCAGAAAGTCTTGGGTATCCTTCACATAGGAAGGTAGCTCTTTCACGTGTTCCTGGAGGAAGAATTCTACATATTTAGACACATTTTCATACACGCTACCTATAGATGACACTATGGGTCTCCCTGGTGGTATAAGTGGGTTCTTATGTATTTTGGGAAGAAAATAGATTATTGGTAATTTGGGATAATCTTTCTTCAAGAAAGTAAACTCCTCCCAAGACAGGAGACCTTCCTCCTGCCACTTGCTCAGGTTAGACCACATGGTTAGGATGTTATTTTTGTATATGCTCCCGTTACTTTTACAGTAATAGTTATCATTATTTAGTTGTCTTGCTGCCTCAGCTATGTATGCCTCCCGATCTTGTATCACCACATTACCCCCTTTATCTGCTGGGCGTATTATTATGGAGGAATCATTAGCTAGGGATTCAATGGCTTTCATTTTGGCTGACATCTTTGAGTGTACTTTCTGTAAAATTCTTATACACACAGTGTCTCTTATTTACACAACCACTTAATTATAAAAGTGATTAAGTACATTTCATCATTACTTTTTATCTCACATTTCATTCGCCACAGTGGCTAATTGTGCAGTGACTGTTTCTAAACCCCTCTAAAATGGCATGCTCTCAAGAACAACATTAGTAATTGGAGCACACAGGAAATCATACCCCCAAGCCAGCCCTTATTAGAGGTAGGAGACGCTAATGCCATCCAAATAGCGCAGGACCTACTACATGAAGGAGACAATACAGGAACATACACCCGGGAGGCTGGCGCAGAATCATTAAATTTAACTACAGACAGAGCCGCCATGACTAGTTTTAAACCAAAGTCTGTGTTTTTCCCCAATCTCCCACACGATAATGTAGACACTTTTCATGATGTAACTACCAAGGCGCTCATAGAATACAAGCACTGCCCTAGAGGAAAGGGAGGAGGTTTCAATTTAAATGCAAAACAAAAGAAAGCCATTGAATCCCTAGCTAATGATTCCTCCATAATAATACGCCCAGCAGATAAAGGGGGTAATGTGGTGATACAAGATCGGGAGGCATACATAGCTGAGGCAGCAAGACAACTAAATAATGATAACTATTACTGTAAAAGTAACGGGAGCATATACAAAAATAACATCCTAACCATGTCGTCTAACCTGAGCAAGTGGCAGGAGGAAGGTCTCCTGTCTTGGGAGGAGTTTACTTTCTTGAAGAAAGATTATCCCAAATTACCAATAATCTATTTTCTTCCCAAAATACATAAGAACCCACTTATACCACCAGGGAGACCCATAGTGTCATCTATAGGTAGCGTGTATGAAAATGTGTCTAAATATGTAGAATTCTTCCTCCAGGAACACGTGAAAGAGCTACCTTCCTATGTGAAGGATACCCAAGACTTTCTGAAAAAGATTGACACCATAAATTGGAAAGCTGAGTACATGTTAATAACTATGGATGTAAATTCATTATACACAATCATTGAACATGAACATGGTATAGAGGCATGCATGCATTATCTGAAAAAACGGAACATAATGTACCTAGAGCACACAAGGATGCTAAAGGAAATGATAAGAATATGTTTGGAAAATAATGTATTTATGTTTAATGGTGAACTGTACAAGCAAACAACTGGAACTTGCATGGGTACGAGCTTTGCGCCGAGCTTTGCGAATTTGTTCTTGGGCAAATGGGAAGAGGAGATAAAAAATGACCCCCAGTACAGACAGGCATTCGAAAGAGTCATAGTATGGCTTAGGTACATAGATGACCTCTTTGTAGTGTGGAGTGGGAATGATGCAGAGGCTGATGAATTTGTGAAACTTTTGAATACCAATGAGTACAACATAAAACTTACTCATCAAAAGAATAAACATAAGGTTGAATACTTAGACGTAGAAGTAAGAGCAGAAGGTGACCGGTTAAGAACAAAGTTGTTCAGGAAAGAGACTGCAGGCAATAGTGTCCTCCATGCTCTGAGCAGCCACCCTGATACCTTAAAATGGAGCATTCCCTATGGGGAACTGCTGAGAGCAAGGAGAAATTGTTCTAGCACAGAGGAGTACAAACAAGAAAGCGGAATAATGATTCAGAGATTCAAAGAGAGGGGTTACCCCAAATGGGTTCTAGATAGAGCCCTGACAAAGATGGAAAATGTGACAAGGGAAAGCACCTTAATAACCAAAGAGAAGGAAGCGCAAGAAAACGACACCACCAGGGTAATCCTAACATTCAATAGAGGGTCTCACAAAGTAAGAAAAATAATTGCAAAAAATTGGAACATCCTTAAAAGCGACCCTATCATTGGCCCTGATTTAAGCGTTAGACCAGCCATTACCTACAGAAAAAGTCATAGCCTGAGGGACATACTCACGAAGGGAGACATCACAGACTACAGGGATAGGAACCAACATAATCTGGTAGGTTTCTTTCCGTGTGGGCACTGTAAAGCCTGTAAGCATAGCCCTATGAGAAAAGACATCGATCTCCCTCATGGCAAGACTAAAAGAAAGATAACTCAATTCCTCACGTGCAGCACTACACATGTGGTATACGTGCTCGAATGTCCGTGTAAAAAAAGATATGTGGGCAGCACAACAGTAATGGCTAAGAATAGGGTGATGCAACACCTTAGGGCAATCACAAATCAGGACCCTCAATACCCAGTCGCGAGACACTTTGCGCAATATCATAGATCGAATTGCAATTTGCTAACATACTTTGCAAACGAACAGGTGGGACATAATCACAGAGGGGGTAACAGAGAGATGCAGTTGAGGAAAAAAGAGTCTAAATGGATTTTAGAACTAGAGACAAGACAACCGAATGGGCACAATGACCATGAGGAATTGGTAGTTCATCTATATGATTCATGAAGAAATCAAATAAGAATCCTGTACCTATGAAATGTATATAAAGTTGTCACAATGAAGGAATGTTGGTTTAAATATCTAAGCTGGAAATATGTTTTAATGAGAATAAGATTGTAATTTTAATTTTTGTTTTACTCTAACAGGCGTAATCAAGATGAGATATTAGGGATCACGTGCACTTCACGAAAAATGAGCCTGTCACCCAGAAGATTCACGAAAATAGAGTAGAAGACTTCTTCACTAAGTAGAAATTTCTTCACCTATAGTTCACGTTTTTTGCACTTTTTTCTTTGTTTTTAAAGATAAAGCTTTAACCAGAGACATTGAACCCTTATTAAGCCACTAGGCGAAAGAAGAGGGGTTTAGAAACAGTCACTGCACAATTAGCCACTGTGGCGAATGAAATGTGAGATAAAAAGTAATGATGAAATGTACTTAATCACTTTTATAATTAAGTGGTTGTGTAAATAAGAGACACTGTGTGTATAAGAATTTTACAGAAAGTACACTCAAAGATGTCAGCCAAAATGAAATGTGTACAGTCCTGTTTCTATGGCTATAACGCTGTGTGTATGTAACTGGTGGAAAGCAAATGGCTTGCTGTGTGAGCAAGGGAGTTTTGGCTTCCGAAACGCGTAACAGCAAATAAAGCGACACTGTGTACCACTTTACCTCTGAGTGTGCGTCTAACTTGGAATTTTATGGGATATATATATATATATATATATATATATATATATATATATATATATATATATATATATATATATATATATATATATATATATATATTTATATATATATATCCACTGGCTTTTCCCACACCATATATACATATATATATGGTATATATATATATATATATAGAAGAGCCCCTCCAGATGAAAGGACCGAAGGACACAATGGGGATGAAGGTAAGCCTTTATTTTCACGCAGGTTGAAGCATAATGCATTTCGGCATTTTCATTTTCGCCTTCCTCAGATGCCTTTGCTGCATGGGATTACTTCAGCTCCCTCTCTCAAATTGCGGAGTTCCAAAGATGATATATATATATATATCCACTGGCTTTTCCCACACCTCTTAGATGCACTCCAGCCGGTAGCACTCCAAAGGACGAGAAACGGACACCAAGGTAACGTGGTTCAGCAGGTCTTTATTTGCTCACAGCTGATGTCAGGTCAGACGTGTTTCGAATAACAAGTATTCTTTATCAATTGACTGGGCACAGTCCGCTTTCTGTTTTTATAACCCGTTGTTTTCTTCTATTGGTGATGCTTTCACCTCCCACATGTGATTATTAGACATGAAAGAAATACTATACATGCATAAATGCTAAGTTTCTTTGACATTTCTGAATAACTTTTTGTTGTTAGATATAAAGATGTTGTTGACATTTGTTTGAGATGTGCACATTGATTGTTGTTACATGCATCTATAAACATGACAGTATAATACGTGTCTTGAATGCTTTTCACAGTCGCCCAGCCTTGGCCTCTACTTGTGAGAGGGCCCAGTTTGTGATTTGCAGATTGTACGCATGTATATACGTATATTTAATATCATAGATATAAATAAATAAATATGAAAATTAAATATACGCACGCAATGGTATATACATACAGAGTAAATATATTTATATCTGTACATATCAATAAATATACTGTAAAACTCTTAAATATTTTGCAGATAAATAAAATGCTTAAAATGCATAAATATTGGTGCAATAGAAATCACAATCAATCAGATAAGTTTCAAACTGATTAGTAGCCTGATATAATTAGAATCAGTATGGGCAACTGTCTTAATTATATGTGCAAATTGTTGCAATGTGTAAAAATTGTCGTATGTGCAAATATAGCATTAGAGCAGCTGTTTTTTGTATTTCTAAACATTGTCTTAAAGTGCATACTGAAAAAGTGTTGTCTGTGCAAGTTTAAAGTGCATAATATAAATAGAGGGGGGGTGTTTAAAAGATACATAAAAAAATTACATATTGTATTTATTGGGAAAGACTAACAACATTTTGTTTTCTATGAAAAGGGAAACACAAGCATGGTAACAGTTTGTTTGGAGTAGCAAAGTGGATGGTAGACAAATATTAGTGTACAGCAGATTTGCTTGATCTTAAAGCCAAAGCCACTATGTTACAGGAAGTTGTATAAGTCCTCTGTGTTGTTGAGTCCATTTGGATTTTTGCTGTCTAGCTCAAGGATAAATTTGCATTCCAACTGCCTTAAACTCTTTTCTCGGTTGACACCCCGGAGAGGTTCAGATACAGCAGCTATGACGAAATATTTAAGATCCTTGAGGTCAATTTTATGGACAGCCTTGAAATGCCTGGCTACCGGGTACGTCGGGTCATTATTAACTATTGCCCGTAGGTGCTGGAGTATCCTGACATGCCCCTTTAGTTTGGTACTGCTCACATATCTGAGGCCACAGGTGCATGTCATGATATATATGGCGTACTCGGTTTTACAGTCAAAGCATCCCTTAATTGTAGACTCGTGAGGGCTGAATGGAGTGTTGTATTTGGTAGTTGTTACACCAAATTTACAAGCCCTGCATGATGACAATTATAGAAACCATCCTTTTGTTTGAGCCAGGTGGATTTATTGCTCTTTATGGTTTCTGGGTGACTGTGAACTATCTGAGTTCTCATAGAGGCACCTCTACGGTATGTTATAGTGGGCCTAATGGGCACCTCAGGTGATATCACAGCATCCGTTAGAACAATTGGCCAATTTTGAGTGATGATAGACCGTATTTGGCGATATTGCTATTAAAGGTTAGAATTAGGCGAGGGGCATCAGTTGTCGCCTCATCTACATCCAGTTCATGCTGATCAGTGCTATTGTTTTTTGAGGGATCCAACAGTGATTCCCTTGATCTGGTTTTGGCTTTATCGAGTGCTCGAGTTCAGAGTCCGTGTGGGGTATCCTCTCCTACGGAATCTTTCAAGTGCCTCCCTCATGCAGGTATCTATTTGCTCAGTACTACTGCATATACGTTTATTTTTGAGGAGCTCTCCATAGGTGATGCTCTCAATTAGGTGTTTGCGGTGAGAGCAGGCGGCATGTAACGTGGTGTTACCCGCCATCGTTTTTCTATGCAGGGTAGTTTTAATGGTGTCATTTTCCACATACACTTTGACATCTAGGAATTCAATGTCTTTGGCACTAATGTGAGAGGTACATTTTAGGTTGACCTGATTGACGTTGAGATTGGCAATAAATTCTTTAGCCTTTTCTTCACTGCCCCGCCATAATATAAACACATCTTCTATAAATCTCAACCACAACCTCACATGTGTGTTGTATAGTGCTGAGTGTTCTTTCTTAAGGACCTGCTCCTCCCACAAGCCAACCATAAGACAGGCATAACTGGGGGAGAAGCAGGACCCCATCGCTACACCCCTCATTTGCTTATAAATTTTTGTTCCAAACATGAAAAAATTGTTGTTTAAACACCATTCGATGCAATTGAGGACAATCTTGTTATGGCTGTAGCACTCTATCGGTCTATTGGTCAAAAAGTGTCTGGTCGCTCTTAGTCTCACATTGCGCTCTATGCATGTATAAAGTGACTCTATGTCCAGAGTGATCAATTTCATATCATTTTCCCATTTGATATTGTCAATCTTTTTCAAAAAGTCACCTGTATCTTTTAAATACGTTGGTAGTTCTTTGACCAAGTCTTGCAGGTAGTAATCTACGTATTGCGATAGATGTTCACTTGCACTATTGATGGCCGATACTATGGGACGTCCGGGTATTGGTCTTGTATTTGTATGTGTTTTCGGAACAAAGTATATAGAGGGTATTGTAGGGAATTCACTCCAAAGAAAATTAAATTCAGCCCTGGAGATCATGCCATCCCGTTTGCACTGTTGTAGGTGTTTTCTAAGCGTTTCGATGGCTGCTGTGTACTTCTTTTTAATTGATTCTTTATAGCATGCTTTGTCAGATAGTTGACGGTGGGCTTCTTTGAGGTAATCTTCCTTTGGCCAAAGGACTATATTCCCTCCTTTGTCCGAGGGCCTGATAATCACTTCCACATTTTTGCTCAGTTTTCCAATAAGTTTGTTGTATTCTATTTGGTTAAAACTGGGCTTTTTGGGTTTGTGATTAAGTCGATGGTATAAGTGTTTAACATCATCTATTACCCTCTCATGGTAAATGTCAATGGCATATTTTGGCATTTGAGGGACGAAGGTGGATTTCTTTTTGAAAGGGCTACTGCCCGCACCAGCTTGACTTATGGTTGCTTCTCTAAGCTGTTGTTGTGTGGATGCCTGTACTTCATCTTCCTCGTTGTTACTTGCTATGGATTGTGCTTCAAGTAATGTTTCTACATCCATGGCCAGTAATTTGCTGGTTCTCATGTCCATCGGTGTACTGGCTGTTTGTTTTTTGGCTGTTGCTTTTTTCACTTTAAAAAACTTTATGAGTTTACGTTTACTGATGTAGTTGAAGATGCCAATCCTCGTTTGTGTATAGCTAAAGTCATTGGGTGGGCAGTAAGAGAGACCTAATTTCAGGATCTGTTGTTCTTTGTCACTGAGCTGAAGTTTTGTTAGATTTATGATGGTTTTATCCTCTTTATTGTCCATCATCATTTGCGCCAGTAGCTTCTTTTTGTTTTTGCATTTGGTTTTATTGCGCCTTTCACGCCTTTTAACACTTCTGCTTTTGCTTGCATTTGGGGTTGTGGCCATTTCCGGGGCCTTAGGGTGTTGAGCCGGTCTTCCACTAAAAAATCTATTTCTTCCCCCAAGTCTAGAATTCTTATTTCTGGGCATTCCTCATTTGTGCTGGCATTGCTGTAAATAGAGCTTGTTTCACTCACTATTGAGCATGCATCAGATATTGTCTCTGTGGAACATCCTGCTTTTTCTGCCACTTGTTTCACTTTGGGTTTTTGAGGATTGCCTTTAAGTTTTTTTGCTGTGTTGTATTTGCGGGCAAAGGTGTATATTTTGCCTTGTTCATAATCTGCTGAATCTCTGGCGAATTTGTATACCTTTCGCTGTTTGATCTTTTCTTCCTGTTTGTTAAGTCTGTCATTTATTGCTTTCCGTGTCTTATCAATGAATTCATTTGGCTCCAATTTACTCAAAGCAACATTAATTTCATCGATTTCCTCCAATAGTTTTGCTCTATCAGATTCTGCGTATTTAATAAGTATCCGGACTAGATTCATGGAGGCATCAAGATTACTAGCGCCCCATTCTCTAAGCATTTTTGGGTCTGGATTTTCGTAGCTGTGCGCAAGAAGGATGCGAAGTCCACGCAGCACCTTCCCAGCTTCCTCATATTTGCTTAGGGATTTCTTTTCCCACCATTTGGTGATCTCTGATCTCATGCATTTTTCCAGCCGCTTGAGTAGTGTTTTGGCTGTATCATCCACTTGAACTGTGTTTTCACTAGCGTTTTTTTTGCCCCGCATTGTAATAGTTGGCAGTTTGCTATATAAATCATTGGCAGCCGCTTCCCTAGCATGGACCGCGTCCGCCGACATTGCCGTTGTGTATGTTGCCGATTCAAATGCGAGAGTCGACTTGTGCCTGCCCACACCTACCCACTGAGTTGAACTGTGCTAAGGACACTCACTGCAGTGTGTACAATTCCTGAAGGTCCTCCGACCCTGCTAGGGTTGCACCCGCATCGGTACCGGTCTCTGCACGTCACTGGGGGGCCGTCGCGGTGATTCACCTTTCGGGAAAAGTCATAGAGGAAGGTTGTTAGCAGCGGCAACTTCCGGGGTAGGGAGTCCGTTGGCGGAATCAACCAGGCTTCCGCAGGATATTATCCACTGGGTTTTCCCACACCTCTTGGATGCACTCCAGCCGGTAGCGCTCCAAAGGATTAGAAACAGACACCAAGGTAACGTGGTTCAGCAGGTCTTTATTTGCTCACAGCTGATGTCAGGTCAGACGCGTTTCGAATAACAAGATTGACTGGACACAGTCCGCTTTCTGTTTTTATAACCCGTTGTTTTCTTCTATTGGTGATGCTTTCACCTCCGCATGTGATTATTAGACATGAAAGAAATACTATACATGCATAAATGCTAAGTTTCTTTGACATTTCTGTATAACTTTTTGTTGTCAGATATAAAGATGTTGTTGACATTTGTTTGAGATGTGCACATTGATTGTTGTTACATGCATCTATAAACATGACAGTATAATACGTGTCTTGAATGCTTTTCACAGGCGCCCAGCCTTGGCCTCTACTTGTGAGAGGGCCCAGTTTGTGATTTGCAGATTGTACGCAAGTATATACGTATATACGTATATTTAATATCATAGATATAAATAAATAAATATGACAATTAAATATACCCACGCAATGGTATATATATACAGAGTAAATATATTTATATATGTACATATCAATAAATATATTGTAAAACTATTAAATATTGTGCGGATAAATAAATTATATATATATATTCAGAAAAATTCAACGATTCAAGTAAAGTTATAGTAAGGTGTGATAAACAAACAAACTAGAAATTCACAGAAAAAAACAAAGATTAAAGTGATGTTATACTTAGGTGAATATCTCAGTGACACCATTAAAGTTTTGAACAAGAAAAACACAGAAATTCACCAGTTATAGTTAGCAGAGCAAACTATAATTTTTGCTCCCACCATGCACTGCTTATGACCTCACACATTCGGAATAAGCCATCTTCTATTTTCTCACACTGTTTACTAATCCCACTCTGCCATGCGAGCGCAACTAGTTCACTACCGTTAACGCTCAGCACACATCGGTATTGCAATGCGGAGCACCGGACGAATTTGACACTCCTCAACCTTCAATTTTGTAAGTACCGCCTCGGCGGACTTTAACTTTCGCGTACCTTTACACATTACGAATAACCCCGATAACCACATGTCCTGCATTTTATTCATCCTACAGCTTGTTACATCTTTAATTGATCTGCCGATCACGTGAGAACCTTTTTTATATTTGCCCATCAGCCATACCACAATGTATGTTTTTCACCTTCTGCAGCGTTTGTGGTACCTATTTGCGGCACGATAAACACCGACCGAGCTATCACCAAGCCCACCCCACATGCTTATTATCGGTGAACTTTACTTGTCACGCATGTTTTTATTCTCGTTTTGCGCACGTATTTCCATAACTGATAACCACCCTTCACTTACATCGGAAGTTAGTCACTATTAATAGCACCATCAGTTCACCCCGGTTCTTGCAGTCAATTTTTATCACCCTCAGCCACAAAGTCGATCCTCGTTGCATGTTTTAACTTCAACCACAGTTACCACAGAGCTTGACCAATCACTCTAACATACCTAGCAGGTAGACTGAGATGCGTCCCACTAAGACTCTGTAATTATCTATTGTGTTTGTAGATTTTATCTCCTGACGAAGGGCAACGATAATGCCCGAAATGCATTGGGATTATGGATGTAACCTGGAGATTCAATTGAGAGACATTTGAAACATAACTTTGTGAAAAGCTCAGTATTCACAAGACAATTGATCATTGAATTGAAGTGGTCATTAAAAACTGTTTGATAACGGACCGTTTGCTTTAAACTTTTGATATACTTGGAATCTGGATTTAAACTTCTATTTGTTTTCTAAAGCTCATCACTGACAATATCTCAAATTAGATCATTGATGACATCACTTTATTCTGTATTGATGTTTAATATTTACTGATATTTATGATGGATTATTAAATGCAGATTTTTTTTGGGGAATACATAAGTCATTGCTTTATATTAGGGATCACTGTACTTGCTATATGATTACAGCCTCAGGTCCCCAGAGATCTTTGGGTAGCTCTTGTGTAATAGAGAATACTATTGCAAATGGGTAGCATTACAAACCCTGTATTTTACCGTGCTTGTGGGGATATCTGCCAAGGTTTTGGTGTTTTAAGCCAATTCCCTGAGCTGAGATAGTCTAACCGTAACAACACCTGAAGCACTGTCATTCAAAATAGAATCTTATGCCCAGGCCGAACAGCGCTACCTGACGATGGGTCATGCCATTATATTATTCTGACCAGGAGGGTAACAGAACTCTTTGGAAGAAAGAAGTACAAACTAAGAAGGGTAACATCAAACCAAAAATTGAAACATCAGTGTACCATCCACTCCCTCTCCCTGTAGTATTTGCCCTTCTGGGCCCACTTTTGGTTCTCCCTTGGTTGCTCGTATTAGCAGCTGTAAGCTGCCTTACCCCCAGGTCCCTCCTGTCCTCGTCTCATTCATAAACAAAGTGAGATTATCCTATCTCACCAACACCCCCCAGAAAGTACATAAGTGTACCTATCCCAGCATTCCTCCTGTTCTATTTTCTGTCTTCTAACAGAATGGGACAAAGCAGGAGCTGCGGAGCTCCTGGGTATACTTATGATTTCACTGCCGAACAGTGGGATCATTGCAACGTTGCCTCACCTCCTTCCCTGGCAGGCTTGACAGGAGTTGGGGGATTTTCTTCCTGCTAGCGGTACTGATGGTGATGGCAGGGGAACCTGGTCAGCGCCTCCCACGTTGCCAGGCACGTAGAGAGGCCCGGCGTCGCTTCACCGCATAATGGTGGTTCCTGAGGATGGAAGGCGGGACTGGACGTCAGGCACTGTATTGCCAGTCTCCAGCATGAGAGGCAGTATTTAGGAGTCAGCAGATGTAAGTACTGCATCGTGGTTGTTTTCTCATTCCGGTCACTTCTGTTTCCTGACATTGATTTGCAAGGTTGATATTTCTTGGATGGAGACAAGGCGGGTAGGGCTGGTTTTGTGCCTCCGCATTCTGATTGTGTGTACAATCTGATTGCTCTGACAGGATTTGCAAGAGCGATTACTACTTCTGGCCCTGGGGTGCACTTGGATTCCTGTCCTACGAGATTTGGCCTGTTTCATTACCCTTCCTGGAGGTTCTAGGACACAGGGTCAGGTCTGGTTGGTGCATAAGTGGAAGGTCCACCCGGGGTTCCGAGCCCTTATTGGTGCCTGGAGGCCTCATGTTCACTGTCATGGGGAAGGATTCCAGGAAGAGCAGGCATTTGGATCGCTCCTCATCCTCCTCATCCTCTACTTCCCCTTCTTCGGCACAGCCTAATTGCTGATAGGAGGGGAATGATGCTCGGATCAAGAGGTTGATTAAAGAAAAAGAAACTCTGCATGAGATGGAGGGGCCCTTTCCAAGGGCTCTCTTCCGGTTCATTCCTCTTATTCTTCTGATTCTGAGGAGGATTAAAAGGGGGGTGAAGCACAAGGGAAAGTACATTGACAAGGATATGTTGCCTGAATTGCTTAAGCATGTCAAATCCAACATGGCTTTTCCTGATGAAGAAGCGTCTGGCAATCTATTGCTGCAGCAGTTTTAAAGTTCAGTTGTGGCCAATGTACCTATCCATTCCTACATCCGTGAAGTTCCGAAGCGGTAATGGAAGGAGCCTGATCGTATTATTCTTCCAAGGTTTATGGCTAAACTTTTCCTACTTCAGGATATGTCTAAGGAATTTCCAGACTATATTCCAAATAATTCCTTTGTGGCTAATCTTGAGGGTCAGACTTCCTTGGCACAGGATGTGGTGATGAAAGATCCTATAGATAAGAAGGTGGATGTTTCCCTTAGTAAGATGTACTCTTGGTCTCAACTGGCTCTGCGGGCTGGCATTTATAGTACCTGCATTGCTCAGTCTCTGATTTCCGATATCAAGGCTCTGTATCAGTCAATGGATGATACATCTGACTGTTCTGGGATTTTGGAGCACATTGAGCAGCAGGTGGAGTTCCTCTCTGATGTGTCCTTTGATGTGGTAAGGGCTTCAGCCCTTTCTGGTGGAGAGAGTGCCCGCCACAATTTGGTTTTGAAGGACTGGAAGACTGATTCTGCTTAGAAGGCCTGTGCCTTGCACTTGCATTTTCAAGGGACTATGATGTGTGGGGAGGAATTGTAGAGCAAATTTCATAAGATGTGATAAGGGCTTCAGCCCTTTCCAGTGGAGAGGGTGCGGCGGCCCACCACAATTTAGTTATGAAGGACTGGAAGACTGATTCTTCTCAGAAGGACTGGGCCTTGCATATTCAAGGGACTATGATGTGTGGGGAGGAATTGGAGAGCAAATGTCATAAGATGTGATAAGGGCTTCAGCCCTTTCCGATGGAGAGGGTGCGGCGGCCCACCACAATTTGGTTTTGAAGGACTTGAAGAATGATTCTGCTGAGAAGGCCTGTGCCTTGCACTTGCATTTTCAAGGGATAATGATGTGTGGGGAGGAATTGCAGAGAAAATTTCATAAGATGTTTAATGAGAAAATGCACTCTTTTTCCTCCCCGGCCATTTATTGTGCACCCTCGATTTAAAGGACGCTTACTATCACGTCCTGAATCACCCCAACTCTTGTTGATACCGGTGGTTTTGCATTCAGGGCCATCATTTTCAGTTTCAGGTCCTGCCTTTTGGCCTGAGTTCTGCCCTGTGGGTGTTTACCAAGGTGGTGGCACTGTTGGTGGCTTCCTTACATCTTCAGGGGTGTCCTAGTTTACCCATACCTGGAAGATTAGTTGATCAATGCTCTCTCTGGGGATCAGTTGTTGGTGGATCATGAAGTGGTGTGCTCTGCAGTGCGAGCTCATGGGTTTCTTCTGAATCTTACCAAGTGTCAACTGGAACCCTCACAGGATTTGTCAACTGGAGCCCTGACAGGACTTGATTTTCATCAGGGTGCGCTTTTACGCTGATCTACAGAGGGTGTTCCTGGCTGTTCCTTGGGCTATGACCTTGGGTTCTCTTGCTCAGGAGTTCTTGGATGGAGGTTCTTTTTTATCTGTCACTGGTTGAGGCTTCTGGGTCTCATGGCAGCGACAGTGTTTACGGTGGCTTGGGCACAGTTTCATCTCAGGCCTCTGTGATTGTATCCGTTGGCCTATTGGAATCTGTTGTCTCCCAATCTTGGCCTTCTGGTTTCTGTGTCACCTTCAATCCTCCCTGCCCTGCACTGGTGGAAGGTGTTGAACCATTTTTCTCAGGGTCTGCCATTGCAGCCCTCTCCTTCCGGTTCATTCCTCTTATTCTTCTGATTCTGAGGAGGATTAAAAGGGGGGTGAAGCACAAGGGAAAGTACATTGACAAGGATATGTTGCCTGAATTGCTTAAGCATGTCAAATCCAACATGGCTTTTCCTGATGAAGAAGCGTCTGGCAATCTATTGCTGCAGCAGTTTTAAAGTTCAGTTGTGGCCAATGTACCTATCCATTCCTACATCCGTGAAGTTCCGAAGCGGTAATGGAAGGAGCCTGATCGTATTATTCTTCCAAGGTTTATGGCTAAACTTTTCCTACTTCAGGATATGTCTAAGGAATTTCCAGACTATATTCCAAATAATTCCTTTGTGGCTAATCTTGAGGGTCAGACTTCCTTGGCACAGGATGTGGTGATGAAAGATCCTATAGATAAGAAGGTGGATGTTTCCCTTAGTAAGATATACTCTTGGTCTCAACTGGCTCTGCGGGCTGGCATTTATAGTACCTGCATTGCTCAGTCTCTGATTTCCGATATCAAGGCTCTGTATCAGTCAATGGATGATACATCTGACTGTTCTGGGATTTTGGAGCACATTGAGCAGCAGGTGGAGTTCCTCTCTGATGTGTCCTTTGATGTGGTAAGGGCTTCAGCCCTTTCTGGTGGAGAGGGTGCCCGCCACAATTTGGTTTTGAAGGACTGGAAGACTGATTCTGCTTAGAAGGCCTGTGCCTTGCACTTGCATTTTCAAGGGACTATGATGTGTGGGGAGGAATTGTAGAGCAAATTTCATAAGATGTGATAAGGGCTTCAGCCCTTTCCAGTGGAGAGGGTGCGGCGGCCCGCCACAATTTAGTTATGAAGGACTGGAAGACTGATTCTTCTCAGAAGGACTGGGCCTTGCATATTCAAGGGACTATGATGTGTGGGGAGGAATTGGAGAGCAAATGTCATAAGATGTGATAAGGGCTTCAGCCCTTTCCGATGGAGAGGGTGCGGCGGCCCACCACAATTTGGTTTTGAAGGACTTGAAGAATGATTCTGCTGAGAAGGCCTGTGCCTTGCACTTGCATTTTCAAGGGATAATGATGTGTGGGGAGGAATTGCAGAGAAAATTTCATAAGATGTTTAATGAGAAAATGCACTCTTTTTCCTCCCCGGCCATTTATTGTGCACCCTCGATTTAAAGGACGCTTACTATCACGTCCTGAATCACCCCAACTCTTGTTGATACCGGTGGTTTTGCATTCAGGGCCATCATTTTCAGTTTCAGGTCCTGCCTTTTGGCCTGAGTTCTGCCCTGTGGGTGTTTACCAAGGTGGTGGCACTGTTGGTGGCTTCCTTACATCTTCAGGGGTGTCCTAGTTTACCCATACCTGGAAGATTAGTTGATCAATGCTCTCTCTGGGGATCAGTTGTTGGTGGATCATGAAGTGGTGTGCTCTGCAGTGCGAGCTCATGGGTTTCTTCTGAATCTTACCAAGTGTCAACTGGAACCCTCACAGGATTTGTCAACTGGAGCCCTGACAGGACTTGATTTTCATCAGGGTGCGCTTTTACGCTGATCTACAGAGGGTGTTCCTGGCTGTTCCTTGGGCTATGACCTTGGGTTCTCTTGCTCAGGAGTTCTTGGATGGAGGTTCTTTTTTATCTGTCACTGGTTGAGGCTTCTGGGTCTCATGGCAGCGACAGTGTTTACGGTGGCTTGGGCACAGTTTCATCTCAGGCCTCTGTGATTGTATCCGTTGGCCTATTGGAATCTGTTGTCTCCCAATCTTGGCCTTCTGGTTTCTGTGTCACCTTCAATCCTCCCTGCCCTGCACTGGTGGAAGGTGTTGAACCATTTTTCTCAGGGTCTGCCATTGCAGCCCTCTCCTTCAACGGTCCCAACGACGATTGCCATTTCTTTTGGGTATAGGACGACCTTGGAGTCCTAGTCGCTTCAGGGTTCATGGTCCTTCCCGAGGGTCAGTGTTCTACTAGTTGGTGGGAGTTGACTGCGGTGTAGTGGTGTATTCAGACAACATGGTGTTGGTGGCCTATCTGAATCATCAACGGGGTTCCAGGTTCAAATCTCTGATGGGTGGAGGGGCATCTGTTTGTCTCTCTCAGCTGTTCATATTCAAGGTGTGGACAACGGGGTGGCAGATACTCTCAGCCATTATTTCACCACCTCCCAGGAGTTATCTCTGACTCCAGTAGGCTTTCAGCTTGTGTGCAGGATGTTTGGTCTTTCCTATCTCAACTTCTTTGCTTCCCAGCACACTGCCCAGCTGCCCCGGTTTGGCTCCCAGGTTCTTTGGGAGGGGTCTTAGGGGGATGTATGCTGTGACCATTCCTTGGCCATCTCGCCTGTTGTATGTCTTTTCTCCCCTGGCTCTGATCCCCCGTTATTCGGCTCACCTGGCCTGGGAGTCCTGGTAGGTGGTGGTGGTGTTTCCGTTTTGGTCTCATCGGTCATGGTTCCCCACTCTGCAGCTGCTGGCTGTACAGGATCCCTGGTTTCTCCCTTGCTCTCCGTCTCCCCTGTGGTCATCTCTGATGTTGTCTTTCCCGCTGCTGCAGCTGGAAATGTGGCAAATGAGAGGCAGGGGTGGCGATGTCAGGGTTTCCCAGAACATTTAGATGTGGCTCTTCAACAGTCTTTTAGGCCTTCTACTTTGAAGTCTTTTGGATGCCATTGGGCTAATTTTCAGCGCTTGTGTCGGGCTCTGGACTTATCCCCTCTGGATTGCTCTTTGGTGGAGGTGCTGTAGTTTTACTAGGATGGCTTTGAGATGTGTTTGGATGCTTCTACTTTGTGGACTCGTTGGGCTGCTGTTAAGGCTTTCCATTCCCCTTAGACAAATTTGTCAGATGTTGAGGATTTGGTCTTTTGTTTGTTGCAGAGTTTTTCTTTCTCGCGTCCTATGGTGCGGCTGCCCTTTTCCCTTTTGGGATCCTCCCCTAATGTTGCCGGCATTGGTGGCTCTTCCATTTGAACCTTTGTCTGAGGTGGATATCAAATATCTTACTTTGAAGGTGTTTTTTCTGGTAGCCATTACCTCGGCTTGACGTCTTGGTGAGTTGGGAGCTCTTATGGCACGGTAGCCGTTTTTTCTTTTTCAGAAGATGGGGTGGACCTCAGGTTGGATTTGACTTTCGTCCCAAATGTGTCTTCACCGTTCCATTGCTCCCAGGAATTGGTATTACTTGCTTTGTGCACAGATTAGGAATCTGTGGATGATCTTCCTTGGTCCTTGATGATGTGTGCAGGGCTTTACATGCCTATCGTGAGAATACACGTCCCTTTAGGAAGTCAGATTCCCTTTTGAGGTTGCCTTTTGTGGTGGGAAGGTGTCCTCTTCTTCCATCGGTCACTGGCTGAAGCAGGTCATTATTTTAGCTTACTTTCTCTCTGGTTCCCCTCCTCCTGCCCGGGTTCAGGGATATTCTATCCAGTGAAGGTTGCAGCTTCCTGGGCTGAGGTTTGGACCTTTTCCAGTCCGAGATCTGTAGGGCGGATACTTGGGCATCCTCTAATACCTTTGTGAGGCATTATCAGATACAGAATTTGCTGGAGGATGATGCTAGTTTCGGATTTTGGGGTTCTGCGGGCTATGTGCTTCTGAATTTCTTGTTCTGTTGTATCAATAAATCACTGGGTTTTGCTGTCTTTTTGTGTCCTGGTGGTTTGTTGTTGATGAATGCCAGTGGTCACTTGGGCATTCTCACTTTGTTTATGAATGGGACGAGGACAGGAGGTACCTGGGGTAATGCCATATTACTTACCGTAATCTTCATTACTCTTGGTCCCGTTGTCCTCGCCCCATTCATTACTGCCCTCCCTCCCTCCCGGGCTTGCCGGCCTTCATCTGTGGCTTGGTATTTCAGTAGGAATGCTGGGATAGGTATGCTTATGTACTCCCAGGGGGAGGGGGTGCGGTAGGTGAGATAGTATTATATCACTATGTTAATGAATGGGACAAGGACAACGGGACTAGTAGTGATGAAGAGTATAGGTAAGTAATAGGGCATTTTCTTTGCACAGCCACACATAATACATTTGTTTTTTTGACAATCAATTATTTTATAAATATGCTGTGCACATTATTTGTTATTCAGGGACTCTTCTTGGGATTCAGTCTGAACATTTTGTACAATGTCGAACAACATGGTGTACTGTTTTCTTGTTCCTGGTCAGCAACATCTCCTAACGTTTTTTGAAACAACACAGTAGCACGGCTGCAGTTTTCTAATACAATAGTTACTATTATATCAATCATGTCTCAGACCCTTGGACAGAAGATGGCAGAAATCCAGCAGAGAGACCAGTTTTCGGATGGGGGCAGCAGACTTGCATAAATTGAGTTTACACCTATGATGCGGATCACCTAATTACACACACACACACCAGGTATGGGGTCAGGTGCTAATCCCAGAGATCACTATCCCTGTGCTTCACATAGTGAGGGTAGGCCTAGATAGATATATTATTTGCCACGCTAGGGATTTCCATTTCATGCAGTCTACAAGTAATGTTGATTACGTTGCTGAGTTGCATTTGTCTACTAATCGCTCCTTTGTGCCTAATCCTTGTATCCTATGAAGGTGCACGAGTGAGGACGAGAGGTGATACTCCTTTTCCACAGGCCCCTGGGTGACTCGAGGTTCATGTTCTAGGTTTGCCTAAATCACCTGTTACTCTGTAAGGTTAGGTGTTCAGGTGAGGCACTGTGAGCTAGCACAGACAGGGATAACAACCATACTTGCTGAGAAAGCTCAGGAAGATCACAAAGTGTGTTTGCTAAAGGAAACATTACCAAGAAAAGGTGGCAGCTGTTCCTCAGCACAGGTCAAGGTCTGTGCAGTTAGAGATGTTGCATTGTATGGAATCTTGTATTTAGAATATTTGTGCTAAAGATGCTCTGCACCTTTCCCTCTTATGATCAGGGCAGGATGAACAAGAACAGAGTCAGTTTTAGTGATTTTGTTGAAGTAAATATTCTCAGTTCAGGTAGCATAGGGGCTATCTTCAATCTGGAGAACTCACAACATATGCACAAAAAGTGTAAGCATTTTCATCTCGCTGACTTTCAGGGTTCCTGTAGCAGTAATCAGACATACAAAAAGAAAAGCCATTCCTAGAAACTACCTCACCTGAGAAATTGAAACTGCAGTCCTACACCTTACACTTTCTAGCTACCAAACCTGCAGTTCTCAGGACAAACAAGTAATCAAGAGGCCCTTCAAGTCATAGGAATGCAGGCAATACTTGTTCATTGCCAGGGAAGGGTATTGCATCTATTACTACAGCAACATATGCCTATGTTCTGCAGAAATCCAGTATTACCTTATCAATGTATGCAGTGTGCTCATTAACCTTCAGCTTGGAACCGTGTTTGTGTTCACACATTACTGTGTACACATATTTGGCCCAGTGAATATGAAGGGTACTGTATAAGCCTAGAGTAGTGCACATAGACTAAGCACTGTTCAACGCTCTGCACTGTATGTGCACTGCACTCTACCTGCACTCCACTCCCACAACCAAACAGATTAGGGTGTACCAAGTCCTCTGCCTATCATTCAGAAGCTGGACGGGATTGACAGTTTAATGTGTGCTAGAAAGATTGAGAATCCAAGGTTTAAGATAAAGTTTTGGATTACTATTAATTATGGCACTTGTAATAAGGATATTGTACTATAGAACAAAGTTTTACAAGCGACAAAACCCGAGGGTTAAATTATCCTTTCAGATGTGGAAGGAATGTGCTCTGTACTAGATTCCACCCAGATGGGTGAATATCCAAATTGGAGACCATTCAGGGAGATCCTCAACAATTCAGGTTAGGTATTTAAAAGCAAATACAACAGAAGTGCTAATCATTGAAGTAGATTAAGGGCAGGAACACTGGAAGGGCATTTAGGAATATTTTTTGGTCTTTCAAGATGGTAACCCAAAATACAAGGACACACACTAGTTATTCTGGGTGGGAGGCTACTGAAAATCAATTAAGGAAGTACAAAGGAGTTGTTGGCAGCCTACTTTTGAATATTAGGCTCGCTTGAGCGTCATCTGGTTTCTATCCGCTACAGCCAATTCCACTACAAGATAAACCAGTCCAATAACAGTGGTACCATATTTGTGCTTTGCTGAGATCCACTTGTCTCGTGAATGAGGCTTGCCTCCCTAAAAGGGGGAATGTAAGGAATCTTGGAAACTCAGAAGTAATTGATGATATGGCTTGAGGCACTACTGTCCAACCTGTTGGATTCTGAAAACATGTAAATTATTCAAATTGTCTCTTCAGAATTTTCCAAAATTCAACTCAAGTATATATATCTAACTATTGAAAAAGGGAGTGAATGTAAATTAAAAGGTGGGCACTAGTAAAGTAGGCTGAAAGTGATATAACATGATTTCACAAGTTTGATTTAGGGGAGTGTTCTACTTGGAAAATTATCCTCAGGAGTGTGAAAGCCAGTTCAAGAAATGTGAAAATGTTTGCTGTTTCAGTATCTAAACAATAATCCAATTTCAGGTTCCACCTGGTAGATTTGAAGATGAATGTCTTAGTATTCCAGGAGCATCTGGCCAGGAGCACCTAAGAGACCTCCTATAGAAAGTGAAATCTTCTTGCATACCGTATTACATTTTAAGCTAAGAGTTTTCTTTAAGACAAAAGTCTCACATTTCTAAGTGCATCTGGTCACAAAAAGCAACTAAAAGACCTATTGGAGATGCAGAAATCCTGACATGGTTTACATTTCATTTTCAGGTGAATGCTCGATGAGAGAGCAATGTATCAAGGGTGTTCTTTGACGACTTCATTAGATTTATTTAGGAGTAGCTGGTAGAATGCAGGGACGGTATACACCCGTTACAACGCATCTTTTACTCTGCACTACCATTACAACGCGACTTTTACAACGCATACCATTACAACGCATTGCGCTGGGGGGGCGCTCTAGGATAGGGAATAAGTTTAATTTACTATCCAACACCTTCCCTAGGGTCCACGGGGACTGGAGTTAGAATAGTAAATTATACTTACCACTATCCAGCACCTCAAAGCGCTATGCGTTGTAATGGTATGCGTTGTAATGGTCGCGTTGTAACGGTAGGTAGTTGTAATAGTATGCGTTGTAACATGGTACATCCTGCAGGGACATATTACCAACAACTAGCGATAATTATCGCTATGTTGGCTTAGCGGCAATATTTTTATCGCCGAGCTGTGGCAATTTGTATCTCTTAGGAACCTTGCTATTATCAAGGATTATCTCCTAAGCGATAAAAATCGTCCGAAATGCATGAATATCGCTGAATAGTCTGCAATATTCATGCATTACCGAGCTAATGCTCTTAGCCATGTTATCCACCTACCATTGGATAACATGGCTAAGAACTGCTCAGGGGCAGGTGTTAGCTTTTGGAGATAATCGCGCTTAGAGCGAATATCTCCAAAAGTTGGTATTAGGAGATAGCGATGTTAGTGACTGTTTCCAGTCGCTAACATCTTGGTACGCCCACTTTGCACGTCATTAGTGATAAATATCACTGACATGCAAAGCGGGGCCCAAGATGGTCGCTATCTCCTACTAGCTGTCGCTAACTGGTGTTAGCGACAGCTAGGTAATAGGGAGATCATTTTATCTCCACTTTCTAGGCTTTTAAAGCCAAAAAAGCGGAGATAAACCCCCTTGATAATATGCCCCCATATTCCTTACAGGTCAGTCATATTGTTAGGGCAGGATGATCATCACTTTGAGCTGTGTGGCAGGGAAAGATCTGGGGGCAAGTGTGGTTTTTAGCTCTCCCCTACATTAATCTCTAAACAAGTCCATAAATATTTGATTTTCTGAACAGTGTGGGCAATGTGTTAGATTGATGGTTGATTAGTGTTGTTCTTCCAGGTAATAGATATTCAGTGTTTGAACCTTTTAGATAGAGGAAACATTCTCTCATTTAATGGTAACTTTGATCTGAGAAGAAGGGAATGTTGTCTTGGCTCCTTCAATCATATTACATGTGCTTGAAACTTTGATTGCATTCACCATACATCTGTTAGTAGATTGTATGCTGATCAAGCAAATGAGACAAGAAATACTTATAGCAATAAATCAGAAGCAGTCAGAGGACGGATCTTTGTGAAGCAGCTCACAATAGTGTACTAATGTATGTTTCTGTAGTACATATGGATACTAGGTCAGAGAAATTATGGCAGAATTAATTCTAGATCTGGTTAACTACATTCCTGGACCACACTGTTGTGATGGGCAGTAACAAGATTCAGAGCAACATGTTGACCCTCTTCAGGTCAGAGGAGGATATTCACTTGTATGTAAGTCAGAGATAGTTCTGTTCCTCTTGTGGGATGGAACCCCAATTGAAGGTCATGAAATAACAGATTTTGTTCAGCATATTCTTCTAAATGATTTGTTAATTATATTTGAAGAATTTTGCTGTGGATCATAGCCTAAAAATCAATCTTTGGCCAGATAAAAAAATTCTGGAGTTAGTTTAATTAAATATGGGGACATTTTTGCATTTTTCGGTAATTCAGGGTCTATGCCCAGAGACAGAGCGGAATTTAAGATGTTGGTCACGCAAATTGTCACAAAAAGGTAAAATTGCTTTATGTAAGGTGCAAGAGTATGTTCCAGAAAGGTAAAATGCTTTTAACTTTGAAACCTCCTTGGTTTCCGCCTGCCCGAAGACAGCTTTGAAAGTAGTAAATCAGGATTGTGGTCAAGGCAGAGAAGTAGCTCAGACATGACACAGGAATGCTAAGATCGATGCAAACACAAGGAGATAATGGACGGAGTGACTAAACATTTCAGACACTCACTCCCAGTCACAAATTTTGACTAAATCCATCATCGTTCTGTAGCTCACTTCACCACCCAGTTCAGACCCAGCCATATGCGAATCAGTCTTGACCCTGTTCCTCATGGGAACAGTCAAGACTGAACTGCCAAGCCAGGTCTTCCCTGGACCGTAAACAAGCATCCTGGCACCAGTTTCGGGGTAACACCCCTCATCAGCCAGGCTAGCTTGAATCCAGTGGCAAAGTTAGCAAGGAACCCTTGTTTGAGTATACCCTGCCAACTTGTGGGAACAAAGCAAACACAAGGAGATAATGGACTGTGCACTGAAACATTTCAGACACTCACCCCCAGTTACACATCTGGGTTTTTATCTGATATTCGTTCTTTAGCTCACTTCACCACCCCAGTTTAGACCCAGACTTATACAAACCAGTTTTGACACTGTTCCTCATGGGAACAGTTCAGCCAGAACTGCCTAGCCAGGTCTTCACTTGAACTGGAAATAAGCATCTTGGGACCAGGTTTGGTGTTACATCCCTCATAAGTCAGGCTAGCTTTAATCCAGTGGCACAGTGAGCAAGGGACCCACGTCTGGGCATGCCCTGCCAACTTAGGATGAACAAAGCAAGCACAAGGAGATAATGGACATCGCGCTGAAACTTATCTGGTTTTAATCCATCATTGTTCTTTAGCTCACTTTGCCACCCCCCTCAGACCCAGCCATATGAAAATCAGTCTTGACCCTGTTCCTCAAGGGAACGGTCCAGCCCAAACTGTCAAGCCAGGACTTCACCAGACCGGAAACAAGCAGCCTGGGAGTCAGTATGGGGGTTGGGAGCACACTGCCTCACAGTCCCAGCACAGTTCGCCCCTTTGCATCCTGGTAAATGCAGAACACAGTTCAAACTTACTTCAAAATTAGCTGGAGTTTTTCACCAAAGTGGTGCAGACTTTGCTGTACATGTCTAGACACGTGTTTCTGGGTTGAGCCCATCATCAGTAGAGAGCAGCAGTATTAGAGAGCAATGAAAAGTCATCTGGGGTTGCTGGAAAGAATATAAGACGTTACAATACATACATTTACAACGCCTGCACTTACCACGCAGTTTTTACATCGCAACATCCACTACAACGCATTCCATTACATCGAGTGACACTACATTGCATATTAAACGACTACCTTTACAACACATTCCATTACGTCACATAGTACCTTCACAACACATACCATTACACCGCATACCATTACATTGCATTTAAGGTAAGTATTGTATAGTATAGGGGTGAAAATTACTAGTCTAACTCTAGGGGGTGCAACAGTAGGGTAAGTGTTGGATAGTGTATGGATAAAAATTACTAGTGTAACTCCAGGGGGTGCAACTGTAGGGTAAGTGTTGGATAGTGTGGGGGTTAAAATTACTATTCTAACTCCAAGGGGTGCAACAGTAGGGTAAGTGTTGGATAGTGTAGGGGTACTATGCTTTGTAATGGTATGCATTGTAATGGTATGCATTGTAATGCCTGCATTGTAGTGACATGTGATGTAGTGTCATTCATTGTAATAGTATGGGTTGTAATGCCTGCAATGTGGTGACATGCGTTGTAAAGGATGTTGCGATGTAATGCCTGCATTGTAAGTGTAGTGCAATGTAATGACTGCGTTGTAAAGGTTGTTTACCTGCTGGAAATGCTGCCAAGTTTCTCTAAGGTCACAGTACCACTCACAGGCACAAAGGTGCATCTCCAAAGCTCATCAGCTTGCTGGCTCAAGGAAGCCTTTTAAACAGAATGGGGATTGGGAGCACACTGACTCACAGTCCCTGCACAATTTGCCCCTTTGCATCCTGGTAAATGCAGTACACAGTTCAAACTTACTTCACAATTAGCTGGAGTTTTTCACCAAAGTTGGGGCAGACATTGCTGTAAATCTCTAGACATGTGTTTCTGGAATGAGCCCATCATCAGTAGAGAGCAGCAGTATTAGAGAGCAAAGAAAAATCATCTGGAGTTGCTGGAAATGCTGTCAAGTGTCTCTAAGGTCACAGTACCACTCACAGGCACACAGGTGCATCTCCAAAGCTCAGCAGCTGACACACATCTAGAGAAAAAATGGCACTGGCTGCACCAACAAGGTTGAACAAATAAAGCCTGACACCGAAGAAAGTGCTATCATGCACTGCATTTATTATGATGCTTCGGGGTTAACTAAGTGCTGGCATGTGATTCAGTGTGCGCCCACCCCCCTCCCATTTGAAAAGGCTCCCTTGAGTTAACAAGCTGACGAGCTCTGGCTGATGCACCTGCACCCAGCAAGAGGTACTGAGACCTGAGAAGATTTTGGGCAGCAACTCCAGCACCCCCAAAAAAGTGTTGCTCTCTTCTGAAGAAGGATAATTAACCAGAAGCACTTGTCTAGAGATACACAGCACTGGCTGCACCACCCACTGGCTGCACCACCAAGGGTGAAAAACTAAAGCCTGACACTGACAAAAGTGTTATCATGCACTGCATTTATTATGATGCTTTGGGGTAAACTGAGGGCTGGAGTGTGAGGCAGTGTGCCCCCCCACTCCAATTTGAAAAGGCTGACTTGAGCTAACGAGCTGACGAGCTCTGGTTGTTGCACCTGTGCCCACAGAGTGGTACTGAGACCTGAGAAGACTTTGGGCAGCATCTCCAGCACCTCCCAAAAAAGTCTTGCTCTCTACTGAAGAAGGACAATTATCCTGAAACACATACCTAGAGATACACAGCACTGACTGCAACAACAAGGGTGAAAAACTAAAGCCTGACACCAAAGAAAGTGTTATTATGCACTGCATTTATTAGGATGATTTGAGGTAAACTGAGGGCTGGAGTGTGAGGCAGTGTGCCCCCCACTCATAGCTTGAATCCAGTTGGAAAGTGAGAAAATTACCTTGAAACCAGTCCCAGGATACTTGTTTGGAAGCTTTGATTGAAGGGGCGGCAGACCAAGGCAATGTTGGTGCTCTTACAGCTCCATTGCAGACCTATAGAATAAGAGCTGTGGCTCGTATGTCAGCTTGAAAAAAACACATTGTTGAGCCGTTTTTGTAAATCTCCTGTGTTTGCCTTTTACCAATACACTCTATGGCTCCACTGTGAGTTATATTTTGTAGTGTGGCACTAGAAGGAGGTGCTAGCAGTTTTAGGGAATGGTGAATTTAAGCTGGTTTAGTGCTATTTATACTTTGGTTTCCCCCCTCACCTTGCTACAGTGGGGACAATAATTTTCGTCTGTGGGCTGATCCATTCAAAGGTGTGTTGTTTAATCTGTGGGGGGGGGGGGCTTCTGACCTGCATGTGCTACGTGCAACTGCGAGGGTAAGTGGATGTTTAATTTTTAGGTTGATGTTTCCTTTGACACATGCGCATATCTTGGGTCTATGCATGTAGAGGGTAATGAGATTTTTCTCTAATGTGGTTGGGTTGTCGGGTTACGCCTTCATTCTGGAAGCTTTGGGGCTTGTTTGTGTGGGTTCTGTTTGACGTTTACCTGTGGTTTGGGTGAAACTGTTTCTCACACAGCATATTGGAAGTAGTCTGGGGGTTGTTCGTGGCCCGTATGGTTCTGTACGAGAATGGCTGGAATCCTGTTTTTTTATGTGTTTTCACTGAGAGTCTGGCGTGCCATTGGGACTCATGTGCTTGGCCCGATGTGGGTAACGCTAATGGACATGATGGATTTTTCCCTCTGGACTAGGGTTGTGTGATTGGTTTTTTTCAAAGTTTTGAGGATGCCTCTGCACTAAGTGGGTGAGAAATCTGGCTCCTGTCACTGAAGCATTCGCCTAGTTTTGTAACTATAGGAGGACCTCCATTTGGTAGAAACCCTGGGATTGGTGTGACTTACATTCCTCAGCCAGGGTTAGATTTAGACTGCTGGACCTGGATACCGGTTTTGTGCATCCGTTGAGTGTCACCCTGCTCCCTCATCAAATTTTTCCCCCTTTGGGGGAATGGTCAGCAAACCCCACCCTGGAGTATCAACAGCAGTGGAAGCTCAGGAACCTGGATGGGAATCTCTAGCATGGATTGCTGGTCGACAGAGTATGGCAGCCCTGAGGTATTCCTGAGTGCAAGTAAAGGCTTGAGTTTTTCCTGAATTCTGTGTCACTAGTCTTTATGGTTGTAGAGAGTTTTGTGAAGTGGGTATGAAGTTGGTGTCCTACTGGGGATTTGGATTTTCTGCATGTTTGGATTGGGTGATTTGCGTAAAGGTTTTACCTCCCAGGCCATTACCCCTCCCTGCAGTGGCTGTGGCCCTGGTGCTTGTTGGGCTGAGTTGCCTGCCTGCCTGCTGCAGTTGCCATGTGGTTGGCCAACGATCTGGTCCTTTTCATGGTAGTGTGTTTGTGGACTGATTTCCCTGTGGCTGAATGTGCTGCACGTTTAGGTTGATCTGGAGGTGGTTTTGTGGATGGGTATTTTGTGGGGTCTACTCTGTGACTATTCATTTCTGCTTGTGATATACTTTTAAGGGGCAAAGGTCAATCCTGTGATTTCTTCGGAAACAATAGTGGCATTCTCTACAATTTGCAATTTGCCAGCTCTGGTGTGGGTAATCTGTTGAATCTCTCTAGGCTTCCGTGACAGAGTCTTCTTCCAGACAGACGCAACATGCTTGCCCGTAGTCGCTGCAGTCCCTTTGGTGTTGCTATTGACTGTTTCTTGGTCATTCCAAGGGTGCCCCATCATGGGTGGTGTAGACAGTTGCCTGCCCACTGTAGGCCCAGGGATTTCTCCAAGGTGGCAGGCAGGGATGTATCCGTGGGGTGTTATCCCACCAGTCAGGCATGCAGAGATTTTACAGAGATCATTCATCCAGGTACCACATTTGGTAATGGTAGAAGTCGCCTAGTGTGGGGGATGAACCACTTGGTACAGGGCTACCTTGTCTGTGATACTGCCTGACTCAGGGAGTTGCCAAGGTGTTGACAGAGTCTGAACCGAGTAACCCTGGGGAGCGCATGGTCTTCTTGCTACCTCCATTGTCCCGATAAGCCTTGCGTGGGGCCTCAACTAAGCCTCAGGGGATGTTGTGGGCATGTACATGTCATGATACTGGATTTCTGGATCTCTGCACACCATACATGCTATTCTTTTGGCCTTGTCTACCAAAAGGTGGTGTCCATGGGCTGTCCACTGCCGGGTTAGGCCATACAACTTTAAGAGACTATACTCTTTACTGGGACTCAACTGACTGGGAACACCCTGGCTGGCCCCCTCTTACTGTGGGAGAGGTTTGCTGCTTTGTACTCTAAGGGGAGGGTTCAGGGGAGGAGCCTGTCCCAGTATTTTGGTTGGGGAGGAAGGATAGTACAACAATTGTACCCTTAGCCTATTCTCCCCTATTTCCAGCTCAAGGGATTTCGTGAGGGGGACCTTGGCCACAGAACCTGAGATTTTCTGTATTTTCATAATGGTCTTTGATATGAGGATGCTCCTTCTCGCAAGCATGACCTAGCCATCCCTGTATCCAGCACAAAATGGTATGGTGTCTTTCCTATTAACATTGTGACTAAGGTGTTCTCCTCAGGGCTGCCTACAGTTGTCAGGGATTTGAGCACATTTTTAAGTGCCATTGTGGTTTCTGGCGTGTGCTCTCTGTCTTCCCCCTGGGGTGGCGGGCCCCACCTTAAGCTTTTGCCTTTGCTCTTGGATTCTGAGGAGCTGCAACTTTCTCCCTCGTTGTTGCTTGCTCTGTTTTTATGTATGTTGAGTGTTTTGCTCACCCTGCGGTCGGCACATAATCTTAACAGAGCTTTTCTCATGGCTCTCTCTTGGCCTATATGTGAGATGTGAGTGTAAGTTCTTGTGTGGTCTATGATGTTGTTATCAAATGTCCCCCCCTTAGGCTAGGGGATGCATTTTCTTTGTTATGGTCATGCCACTCACAGCAGTGTTTCTCTAGTTTCCATGCCTGTTTGGGGATCCTAGCTTGCACATGGTCTTGTGGAGCTACAATGATGGATTAGGAAATTTGCTAAAGGCTTTTACATACTTTTGATTGTTGCGAGTATTTATAAATATTTTTAACTTGTATTTATCATTTATTCAACAACATACAGTGGTTATGGTATGTTAATACACGGGTGCATTCCTAGGTCAATAAAGAACATAATATATCAGGTACAAGTAAATGGATATATCGTCCTCTCTGTTATAGTTGTTGATCAGTCATAATGTACGTTTCATGTCTCCCCACACCTCTACTCCAGTATCCTATCCCTGGCCTTTATTATCCGTGTATCAGTAAGTGTGTTTCTTCGCCAGTAGGGCTCTGCAGTCAGTCCTCATTGATTATGCATCTTGGTTTGTTTCCTGCCCTTCATGACTAGGCTGTGTTTCCCATTCCTCCTGAAGCAGGAGGTATTCCCTGAAGGGCTCTCATATGTCCCTAGGTTGGGATGTAGGCGGTTGTAGTTCAGCATAAAGTCTGTTTGTGGTGTCACAATATGACATGCTCTTAAGCCAACGTTTGATATTGGGTTTCTGCCTAGTGTCCCAGTGGGTTACTATTTCGTGTTTTGCCAGAAGCATTGCTGTTGCTGCAAATCTGCATGCGCTTTTCGGCAGTGAGTCTTCATAAACCATGTTGTACTTGACCCTTTTTGCAGGGTCACCCCTGAACTTTTTGCCGTCCTCCTAGCCTTTTTTCTAACATGGTGTTGGTGGTTCTAGGACTCTGGGCACTTTAGCACTGGTTAGCAATGCAAAGTGTGTGTGCTCTCCGCCCTCTATAGACTAACATTGGGACCCCCCCATGGGATAACTCCTGAATGGAACAAAAAAAAATGTTGTCATGTTTTGTATATGTTGAATGGAAATAGTAAATGCTGTGCAATGGTGTGCGCAGATATGTTTTCACTATTTTAGGAATGCCATTTGTAGAAGTTGTCATTTCTGTGTGCTGTGTGCCTGCCTGCCTGCCTGGTGTGCATTGCATGTCTGGTTCTAGAAGTGACCGGGGATGGTGAGGAGTGGGTGGCTCCAGGGAGGGCAGGGTGAGTCAGTGTGAGGCTGAATAGGAGTTCTGCAATTGGAGTAGCGGGAGGAGACATCCCCTGTCCGTGAATAGGTCTGTGCCCACCCTGTACAATGCTGGCTCCACCCCCGCTGTTGTGTGTCTGATTACCATGCCCCAGATCACAGAGGGTGGAGGGAATCCTGGTAAACAAAGTGCTCTACACTCCACCAAGACCAGTTGGGACTGGTTTCCCCAAATACCCTTCCAGAAGCTTCTGCCCTTTTCTAGTAGCAGGGCAGAAGGGTGTATAAATACAAGGGCTGTGACCCCATGAGTTTGTTGGGCATCTGCAGACTTAGAGGGGAAACTATGCCGGGAGGAACCACCATGGGACCCAGCTGCTGGCTCCTGGGGGGTCCCTGTGTGATTGCCCCCCCCCAACTTTTCCCGTCCGGCTTCTACAGGACCAGGAAGGGACTTTTGTTGGAGTGAAGACTGCTGCACCAGGAGGATTGCCACACTGATGGGTTTGACCGTTCCCAGGAACTGCTGTCCTGTGCTGCTGAGCAGCTCTATTGCCTTCTGAACCTGACCAACATTGCCTGACTGCTCTCCTGGGTTATAGCGCCTCATGCGCGCCATATCCTAATTGCCCATGTGTGATTCTCCCTGGGCTGCCTGCGGAAGAGTGGGAACCCACCCGCATGTGAACACCTTCTAAAACTAGAGCGGGTGGCTACCCTGTGTTTTCCGCATATTTAAATAGTGGGAGCCCACCCCACATTTTTCACGTATTGTATTAGCTGGAGCCCACCCTGCATTTTGTGCCTTGGAAGGGGGTGCCCACCCTGCGTTCCTGCATATTTCATAAGCGGGTGTCCACACAGCCTTTTCTGCCTTTGAACGGGTGCCCACCCCGCAGTGGTCTTTACTGCAAATGGGAGCCTACCCCGTATTGCGGATGAAACCTTCAGGCAATCACCGCCGCGGCCCGGGAGCACCAAAAGCAGAAGACAGGTGCCCACAGCTGACTGTGGGCTGGCACAAAGAGGAAGCTGTGGCCAGTGGACGAACGGGGCTCCCACGCATTGGAGAGAGCCCCGCGTGTAGCAGAGGTGTGGCGGCTGCAGTGGCAAGATCGGGCTCCCTCGAGAAGCTGTCCAGAGCGGTCCTGGCAGATCAAGGAACTGTCAAGGCATATACCGGTACCTGTCCCCTGCTGGAAGGAGTCCGGTGATTTGGGGAGGCAGCACAAGAAGAGTCCTGATGAATGGGGGCTTTTGGGAGTGTCGAGGGTGCCGGAAGCAGCACTAGAAGGTCGCATGTGTGGTTGGTGTCACAGCTGCCCCGCCTGACTGTGGGCAGCTGCAACGTTGGGCAGTTTTCTCTTCTGGGGCCCCATCTTCCACAATTCCAGCCAGTGTTCTCTTGGCCATACTTGGGTGCTGCAGTTGCAGGCCACTGCAATGTTTGGGGTATTTTGAATTCCAGAGTCCAGGAGTGGGGCTCCAACTTGGTCAGAGCCTCTTGGACACAGCTGCACTGCAACTGCGGGCAGCTGCAACATTGGGCAACTTCTGTGGTTAGAATCCCAGAGTGGGGCTCCAATCTGCACCTTGTTGGTATTGCTAAATGCATGGTGCCCTTATGCTGATGATTTGGTGCAGAGTATGCATCTCTCAGTAATACCATGATGTCTGCATAATGGGTTTATGCCTAATGCTTTTCTCTAATGTTCACATAAGGTTATGCCTAATAGCATGTTATGGTGGTGTTCTAGGCTTATGTCTGATCTAACATGTTTCATGCCTAATGCTAATGTGATGTTGCTAAGTTAACTCTTTTACTAGTAGCTACTGGCTGTTATACTTTTATTACTGGCTATTACACATGTATTGCTGGTGGTTTTGCATTTACCGTTTATGCTTGTAATGGTTCTAGAAGTGACCTGATTGGCACTGACTTGTACATAGTCCTCTGTAAATAATGACCTGGTGAATGTAGGCACAGTGTATATATCTGTGATTGTGATTCTAATGTGTTTTACATATTACAAAGGCAAATTTTACATAACCTTGTGTGGAGGCTCTTTTGTAGTGTGCCTAGTGTGTCACTGCTATGTGTGTGTGTTGCACAAATGCTTTACACATTGCCTCTGGGATAAACCTAAATGCTTGTGCCAAGCTTCCAAGGGGGTGAGCAGGGGTTGTCTTCAGTGTGTAACTCCCTCGCCCTCACTAGAAATGGGTGTTTTTGTCTGGCTTTGGCACATGCCCTAGCCTACCCGGAATCCCAGTTTCTAACAAAGCAACAATGCTAACAAGGGGTAAATTGTCAGTTGCGTTCCAACCAATTGCTGCACTAGTCTATATACATCCTGCCATAAGGCATGTATCACACTGCACAACCAGGTCATATGTAAAAATGATGCAGCCTGCAAATTGCATTTAGGGCAGCATGTGAAGTTGGAGTTGTTTATCCTAACCATCTGCTAAGGTGTGACATAAGCTCTCCTGAGAATCTTAAATTGAAGTAGTTTGTGTCTATGTTTTCACAAAACTAGCTTGGTTTCTTTGCAACACAGTTCCCACACATTATCTGTGAGTGGTTGTCCTATGTTGGCTACCCAAGCTTCTCTTATCCTGGTGTCATTTTGTGGCGTAAGTGCAAGCCTACGTTTGTATAGTCTAGAGGTGATATGTTCCTCGCTGGTGTCTGGGATGATAGAGTGAGTGGCTGAACTCAGCGGGTTCTATAGG
Organism: Lissotriton vulgaris; assembly: GCF_964263255.1. Classification (NCBI taxonomy): domain Eukaryota; kingdom Metazoa; phylum Chordata; class Amphibia; order Caudata; family Salamandridae; genus Lissotriton; species Lissotriton vulgaris. Next base: position 904,921,695 of record NC_141696.1, on the reverse strand, counting down.
GTAAGTGGCAATAACTTCTCTTAATGTGCTCCGCATTTGGGTCAGTACAAAATTATCCATAAATGTGGCCGTCAAAAAACTTGGGTCTTCCGTGCAAGAAAATACGTGCCCCCCAGGGAACAGATCTCCAAAGGTTTCTAACACTATGCGGGAAAGAGTGCTCCGAGTCCCAGCTTACAGTTTTGGGGAGCCAGGGATTCGCCAACAGTGGCAATGCTGACGAGTATAATGTTGCCCCCTCTGTTTTCAATAGTAGTTTTTCCATGCCCAGCAAGTAGTGGAGAGAGGTTCTATGTCATGTGGATCTCGTGAGATCCCAGTGGGAAGTATCACATTCAATGGTGTAGGGTCTGCTAAGTCTCCTTCAGGTTTGGCATAGGGTATCCGTGTGTCGAGGTGATACCAATGGTGTGCATACCCACACTGCGCAAACAGAATGTAGAGTTGCATATCTGGCAACCCAAAATCCCCTCTATCATAAGTAAGAGTTAATGTATCCCAGCTAATTTTTGTCTGCTTCCCTCACCATACTATCTTTATTAGGTGTGTGCGGACATGGGTAAAAAACACCTTTGTTAATGGGATAGGTATAGTAGTGAATAAATAGAGCAAGCGAGGCAATATCACCATTTTAATAATGTCTATCCGCCCTGCCATTGACAGCGGCAGCTTGACCCGTTGCTCCACTTGTACCTGTAGGCCAGCTAGAGCACCTGCTCTCTGTCCTTGGGAAGGTGGATTCCGAGGTACTTGGTCTCGCCTTTGCACTATTTCAGGGGAAATTCTCTGCATTTGCGGTTTTGTACTTCCGTTAGGGGATGTAGCTCCAATTTACTCCAATTGATATGGAGTCCAGACAATGCTCCAAATTGTTCTATTTCTGTTAGTAATGGTTGCAAATTATCTTCTGACTTCCTAACATACAGCGCCACATCATCCACGTTTAATGTCACTACTAGATGTTTAAGAGAAAATGCGTGCTGGCCTCTATGCAGATGTTCTTTCTGGAAGTATCACATGAGTGGGTCCATTGCTATTATGAATAGTAAAGGGGATCAAGGGCACCCCTGCCTGGTGCCTCTGGTTATGTCAAACAGTTCTATCATTGTACCGTTAAATCAAATGCAGGCAGAGGGACTTGCGTAAAATAGTTTTACCAGGTCTGCGAACCCCTTCGGGATGCCCGTTTTGGCCAGTATAGCAGGTATAAAGGACCATTCTATGGAGTCTAATGCTTTTTCTGTGTCTAAAAAAGCTGCCACCGCAGGCATAGTAGGGTTTATTCTATTGATTACTGAGAAGAAGGTTCACAAATTGAGAGCAGTGGACCTGTGACTAATGAACCCAGTTTGCGCAGGTACTATAATTTGTTCCATTAAGAGAGACAGCCTAATCGCCATTATTTTGGCTAGGATTTTATAGTCATAGTTAAGTAATGAGAGCAGACGGTACCATTCTCACTGCACGGAGTTCTTACCAGGCTTGGGGAGCAGTACCAAAAATGCATCTCTAAATGTGGGGGGGGAGTATACCCACTTCTAATGCTTCAGTGTATATCTTTAGGAGGTGTGGGGCAAGCAATGACTTGTAGGTTTTGTAAAATGTTCCGGAGAACCCATCCAAGCCAAGGGCTTTAAAGCCATCCATGGCCTTGATGGCTTGTTCTATCTCCTCAGATGAAAAGGGTTCACTTAGGAACTTTCTATGCAGGTCCAGAAGCCAAACCATGGCAATCCCGTCCAGATTTGGTGGTGTATAAATCAGTGTAATAGTGCAGGAGAGCTTGCTTAATGGCAGTCGTTCGCTCGTGTATCTGCCCGTTCTCATTTCGCAATTTGGTAATGTACTTCTGCGTATAACGGGGCCTAAGTAAACATGCAAAAGTGCGACCTGGCCGATCTCCTTTTCTGTACTTGCGGGCTGTCACATATTCCCCTAGATAGAGCGCTTCATGGTTTGCATCTTCCGTATACTCTGCTAATAGCTCCGTCCTACGATGCATATATTATGCATTGTCTATAACTCCAGCTGTCATGTTTCCTCTATCAAGCGTAGCTAAGTCTCCTTTCAATTTAGCTAAGCAATGATTCAGGTCTCTATGCACTCATTTGTGGACAGAGATGCATACTCCCCTGATAGATACTTTGAAGGCCTCCCAGATGGTCTTGTGTGTAGAGACTGAGTCTGTGTTGTTAGCAAAATAGTCCGCTATTACTGTACACAGTTCTTCTTTAAAACCTGTGTCTTTTAGTGCCATGGAGGGGAACATTCACTGTTTCTCGAATCCCCCAGTCAGCCCGTAAGTGTAGTGAAAGAGTCACTGGCGAGTGATCGGATAATGTGCGAGGTATGTGTCCTACTGTTTAAACCGAAGGGATCATCGATCTTGTTATCAGCCAGTAATCTATCCTCGTCCATGTGTTGAACTGCTGCGCATATTGTGTATACTCAGTGCTATGGGAGTTAAGCTATTGCCATGCGTAGGCTAAATCCCAGGCGCAGCACATTTCCGTTAAGACCATACGGGAGTGAGGATTATTAACTGGGGCCTCTGCTGTGCTATCTAAATGGGGCTCCAGCAAGATATTAGATCTCTCCCCAGCAACATTTTGTCAGTTGCTAGATTGTCTATTTCTCTTGGAATTTTTCGTAGAAGGTTGGTTCATCAGAATTTGAGGAGTATACATTAGCTAGTGAAAGTTTGTGCCCTGCCAGTAAACCTGTCACTATCAGTAATCGCCCTCCCAGATCAGCTATTGTGTCAATGTGTATAAAGTGTAGCCTCCGATTGCTCATTATTGCTACCCATTGAGCATATGAACTATCGCTAGAGAAATATCTGTGTGATCCCATGCAGGCACAAATTTAGATAGGAAGGAAGGTGATAGATGCGTTACTTGTGGATACACTCTGGCTGCGGTGTGCTGACGTATACACTGAAGCACTAGTCTACATTTCTGTTCAGGCCATGGACATTCTAGGTCAGTAGGGTGATATTTGTGCTACCACATACATCTACCTTGTGTGCCATTGCAAGTGTGTTGTTTGTATGTGCTGTCCCTGCAACATATAAATGATATACCTGGCTAACATCTGAGTAAAAAACACCTGCATTCTGCACTGTTTTGAACAATTCTACACCCCTCTCACCTGGCGGCTGTCCGTCAGGTGCTGTCCCTACTTTCCCCAATATATACTGTTGTTTCTCATAACACCTACATGGCGATCTCCCCCAACTTGTGCACCCACAGGGGGTGTGGCAACACCATGTGCAACCATGCGCACTAGTGCCATCTGAAAATATGTGTCCCTTCTCTGCCGGGCTCTGTTTAGTTAGAACAAGCATTCTCACTGCAGTCCGAAATCACTACCTGTAGTTTTAAGATCTGGCAGTGTATGTTCTTAGTTCTCTGATGTTCGATGCTTAATCTCCCAGTTGTGTGCTTTTAATTGGCTGTGAAAAGGTCCGCACTTGTGCCCGATAAGGCTCCCTGCATCGCTGGCTCCTGCTAGTGTTCACAAAAGTTCTGAACCTCTCAGGTTTGTCAAATATTTTCACCTTGCCATTGACATTGATCCTGAGTCTTGCGGGATACAGCATTCCATAGACCAGGCCCAGTTTTTGAACCACTGCCTTTGCCCCCAAAAACTTGTACCTGGTTTATTGTACTAGAGCAGTGAAGTCTGGGTATATAGAAATGTTGGAACCCTGCCATGTCAATGTTACGGTTTCTCTAACAAGGCGAAGCACAGTGGGCTCGATTCACAGAATGAACTTACTACTTTTGGCATTCACAGAATGCACTTACTACTTTTGGTATTCACAGAATGAACTTACTCGTTTCGGTATTCACAGAAGTTAGGACTACTAACTTTAGGACTCCTAAATGCCTTCTGTGAATACCGAAATTCTTAAAATTACGATTTTTCTCAATTTAGTAGTAGTAAAGTTAGGACTACTAACTTTAGGACTCCTGAATACCTTCTGTGAATACCGAAATTCTTAAAATTACGATTTTTCTCAATTTAGTAGTAGTAAAGTTAGGACTACTAACTTTAGGACTCCTAAATGCCTTCTGTGAATACCGAAAGTCTTAAAATTAGGATTTTTCTCAATTTAGTAGTAGTAAAGTTAGGCCTCCTAACTTTAGAACTCCTAAATGCCTTCTGTGAATACCGAAAGTCTTAAAATTAGGATTTTTCTCAATTTAGTAGTAGTAAAGTTAGGACTCCTAACTTTACTACTACTAAATTGAGAAAAATCGTAATTTTAAGACTTTCGGTATTCACAGAAGGCATTTAGGCATCCTAAAGTTAGTAGTCCTAACTTTACTACTACTAAATTGAGAAAAACCCTAATTTTAAGACTTTCGGTATTCACAGAAGGCATTTAGGAGTCCTAAAGTTAGTAGTCCTAACTTCTGTGAATACCAAAATGAGTAAGTTCATTCTGTGAATACCAAAAGTAGTAAGTGCATTCTGTGAATGCCAAAAGTAGTAAGTTCATTCTGTGAATGCCAAAAGTAGTAAGTTCATTCTGTGAATCGGGCCCAGTGTCTCTGTCCTTGAAGTTCAGGAGTCTCACCATGATGGGTCTCTGCAGACATCTTGGATTCCTTCTAGGCCATAGTGTTCTGTGCGCCCATTCTAACATGAATGTGTTCATAAAATGCTCAGTCCCGAATACATCCATCAGCAATCGTTCTACAAATTGATCCAATCTTCTAGTGTTGGTAGATTCTGGAATTCCCATTATGAGTAAGTTATTACGACGGCTACTTGCTTAGAAATCTTCGTTCTTAGCGACGACTGTCTTCAAGATGCGCTCCAGGCGCTCTACACGCTTAGTAGGTCTATGCGTTCCCCCAGGCCATTAAGTCTTGGTCCAGTGCATCAAATCTAGTGTCTAATGACTTAAACCCTGAGCAACGTTCCAGCATTAGTGCTGCTTTGTCTGGGGGGGGTCGCTCCTCCTGCAGCGCCTGTGGACGTTTCCACCACCATTTTCGTGGCCTGCTTGTTTTTCTGTTTCTGGTCGCTTCGAATTGTAGTTGTTTCTTTCGGAGCTCCTTTTGCAACATTCCCAATGGGCCCCAGGTCTCCCACGTGGTCAAGCAATGAAACAATGGGTCTCCGTGTGGTCACCAGCCGCTTCCGACATGTGGATGTAATGGTTAGCTGGCAAGCAGGGGTCATCACAGGCTTGGTATTATTTTTCCACCAAGTTCTTTTGCCAGTTCAGCCAGTGTTAATTATCAGGATTCACTTGCTGGTTAAGCACCCCCTTCGGTTGGTCCTGCCTCCTTTTGCCAGATGGTTGCCATATGGGTGATTCTGGTTGGGTTCTCTACTCCCCCATGCGTTGTGCCGATGAGTGGAAGTGCAAAGCTTGCCAGGTGGTTGCACAAGTGTACCAATAGCGTAGATAGGTGTATTACCTTGGATTACCAATCTGCGGCCAAGTTACCCAGCCTATGCGGGAATGTCTCGTAGCTTGTGTGGGGCTCCACCTAGTCAGAGGAGCAACTCTGTGTACTTATAAAGCCCCCAGCAGCCGGCTCCTACACTCACCCTTGGTTCTCAGGGGGGGCCAATTCCTAGCGCACAGGCAGCTAAAGCGGGGATTGGCTTTCCATGCGGCATCTTTAATACCCTCCGGCCGGCTCAACCACACTGCGTTGTATCGGCGCCTCACCTTCTTCAAAGCAGAGTACCCCACCATATCACAGGACCCAAGAGTTTGCGCTGGGACTCAAAGGAATATAGAGAGACTTGCTGATTATCCTCGCGGATGTCTGTTTGGGCAGGCAATTCAGCTTGGCAGGGCAGATTTGTCTCCAACGCAGCAGTTCCGAGTTCATTACTCTGCAGGCACCATGTTGTCCTCCAGACACCCGGGCTCATCACTCAACATTTTTTGGCTGCACAGCTTCATCAGGAGGCGGCATCCAGCTCATCCACCTCTCCATGTGTTCTGACTGCCAAATTGTCACAGATGTCGGGGATTATGTGTGGCGAAGCGCCGCTTCAAGTCAGAGCATGCAGGGTTTGCACAGAGTTTCAGCTCCAAGACACCATTACAGTCGCTGCTGCGGCCACGCTCCCCATTGTTGGGAGTATTTTAATATTTAATTACAAATTCAACTCTGATTGTGGGCAAACTATGTGTGTGGGATTGTACTGAAAACAATTGATGCATCAAAAATGTTTGACATTCTGACAAAGACAAATGCAATGAAATCATAACACACAGTAACAAAATGCAATTGTTAGTTCAGAACAGTATGAGTTGATTTTTAGCAGTGAAATAGCAAACATGGAATTCTGATTTGTGGAATAATAATTATTTCATAAATGCATAAACTCACTAACATGACAGAACTTTTAAACATGAAGCACAATTGCAAAATTCTAACAGCACCACAACATCAACAATGCATCAATTGAAAATGTTAACCCCTCCTGTGCTCATGAAGAGGTCAGCTCGTCTTGAGCTACGGCGCTCCGGTGCTCATGACGAGGTGAGCTCATCATGACCGCGTGCGGTAAATGGAACTCTCGCATGCTGGGCTGATTCCCCTGCTGTGCTGAGCATTCCATTGGAACGGGCGTGGTCATGACGAGCTCAGCTCGTCATGAGCACCGGAGCGCCGTGGCTCATGACGAGCTGACCTCGTCATGAGCATCGGGGAGCTGTGCGTGCCTCCCCGCCACCCAGCACAGCGGTGGGAAACAGCCCACAGTGAAGGGGTTAAAGAAACTAGAAGAGAAAAGGTTGCCCGAAAAGATTATTATTTTATCCCAAAAATCTGAGCCCCCTCCTAGCACTTACAGCCCGATGAGAGGGGATGCTCTGTGTAATACATGGAGCTTAATGACGCCGATAGCCTGTCAATATCGGCTTGGTGGACATCTGGGTAGATTTTATTCAACGTTTCTGGGGTATAGTATACCATCCAATGAGCAAGAAATGCCATTCTTTTATAATTAGCCGCTCTCAGTACCTTATTTCCTGTAATTTATATCCTTTGCCAATCTTGATAGGAGAAAACACATTGAGTTTGAATTGTAAATTTCGCCAACATTTTTAAATTTGGGAGTTTAATAAACAATACCAGTTACCCACTCCGGTCAATTTTAAAATAAACAATGCAGTTGCAATTTGACCAGGGGGATGTTAAATATCAGATTATACCTCTTCAAAAAATAATTTTAATAAATTAAAAAAAGAGGGTTTGTTCTTACTAGAACCTCTGGGCTGCACTTCTTCCCAAGTAATCATCCTGCCCTGTATGGTAAACTGATTACCCATCCCCAAACTGTATACATTCCATCTTCTCAGCTGGATGGGTTGGATATATAAACCTAAATCCCTACACTCATTTAATTTGAAGGAGAAAAAACCCGAAAAATCATTTTGCTTGAAACCAGTACGTAGTCAATATGCGAAATCCACTAACGTCTTATATATTGTTTTCTTTGGGAGTTTGGAGGTCTTCAATAAAGTAGGAACTTGAGTTCAAGCTTCTTGAACCATTTTATTAATGAAAAAGTTATTAACCTGTTTCTTTTTAGATCATAAATATGCTACATAATCAAAAAATGATGGTTCATAATATGAAAGCATATTTGGAACAGCTAAACCACCTAATTTAGTATCTAGTTGTAAAATCAGTAAGTTAACTTTTGGTGCAGTTTGATTCCAAATAAATGAACTGATCATAGAATCAATTCCTTTAAAAAAATTGACGTTCACCTTAATCGGGATGTTAGAAAAAAGAAATATTAAAAGAGTTAAAGATCGACATCTTAATAAGTGCCACTCGGCCTATCAACGTTAAAGGAAGATTAGTCAATTTATTGAGTAATTTCTGGATCTTTATACTGGTGGCATCATAATTCAGTTTAGCTAGCTGGCCATATTGGCCTGAGACATAAATCCCCAAATACAGTCTGGGGTCAGATCTTAATACTTGTGGTTTCAAATCATCTGGCAGGAATTTAGTCCCAGTAGAGAAGAGTGTGAGAATGTAAGATGAGGGAGCTAAATGTGACCATGATGAGACATGTAGCTATGCAATGGTCAAGGACATTAAGGGGTGTGTAGTGTAGGACGCAGTGAGTCTGACCACTACACATCATTTTTTGTGTATTGTATGTCATGCTTACTCACATAGTGCAATACAGATGAGGCCCATTTTACATTGGTTGCTGGCTGGCACTCTGCATGTGTATGAGATGGGCATGTATTATGTTCATCATCATAGATGTATACATTGCCATGATAGGGGTTGATCCAAGTGTACTATGTGACATGCTGTATGGGCCCTACCCTCCATTGATGTATTAGTGTGCTATGTATTTTCATGCACCTGTACTGTCACACAATTTTACACAGCACATTGTCACAGAAACGTCCTCTTCTTTTCTCCCATGTCTGCAGCTTAAGGGCCATCAGTGTAAGGCCAAATGAGGGCCATTGCTACCCGTTAAACAATCTCCCTCCTTTTCCTTTGGCCCTTTCAGGACTCGCCAACGCCGCTCGCTGCCCAGACGGATAAATCATCTAGGTAATTACTTCTACCTAGGTAACTGATCGTCACTAATGGAGGCAGTCTCCCTCTAAACCTCTGACGTATCACTTTTTCACCCCTAGTAACCTTGAAAAACTGAGTTTTAACCCAGGATTTGGACTTCGCCATCCTAGGAAAGCTACTATGTAAGTTTTTACAGTCATCCGCATGGAGCGACCATGACTCAACCTATACAAAACGGATAGGTTACCCCATAGTGTACTATACCCTAGACACCCCCTAAAATCACTTTTCCCTGTCACGATCTGGCCCTCCACTCCCCACTTCAAAACACGCCTTAGTTCGCAAATCAGTCCGAACTTCACAAACTTGCACCCCCTCCCCTGCGCGTTTTCTTTCCCAGTCCACGCGCTCAAACTCCCCTTTATACCTACAGCACTGTTCTCATCGACAACCCCGTCCTGATGAGGATCCCGAACAACAGGGATCGAAACGCCGTCGACTAGACAGCTCGAATTTAACGACGCATTCCACATCTTGTGCTCCCATCCTAATAACTTTGTTTCGAGTAACGATTACTTGTCTCTACTGGGGCCATCATTTGATGTTGTGAATTCTGTTTTAATGCGTCACAACTGCTGTCATTTTAAAACACTTGCACACTCACATGTCACTGATTGTATATAGCACCTGCACCAAGTGTCACCGGGTTGTCACACGATCCACTCTGTACAGTGCTGCTTTAACTGTATTGACCCTCAACCATTTGGGAAATAATACCACTGTCTATGAAAAACTTTTTTGACTCCTTGGCTCTTCCTTTCTTTGTAATGCTTATTGCATACATCTTTCAAACTGTCTCTACATAATACCTGTTGGGAACTGTTCTTATCTACTTATCCTACTATCAGCAGCATGGCATAACATGATGTAGTTTCCTGCCATAATGACAGGAAGTGCACACAGGTGCTGAATGAGGTCGATGGTGATGATTGTAGTGATGCATTGGCCAATTTGTATTTACCATTTGTGCACATGGCAACTTGACTTGAATGGTTAGACTCTGATTTAAATGCAATGTAGCTGAACCGGGCTATTGCTAAATTGTTTTGGCACTATGGCTTAACATGGTTGGAAGTGATCAGCGGGTATAGCAAAATGTGATGTGACTGAGGTGGTATACAGTACTTTGAAAGATGATAAGGAACAAAGGTTACTCAGAGTATCAGTCCTCAGTATGTGTGCATTGTGGAGGGGTGTTCATTAGCATCAGTGCATGGTGAAGTTGTGGCTAATGCTTTTTCACAGTGAGTGACTTTTTGGCACATTGATGTGTCCTCAAAGTCATCAGTTAGCACAACGTAGGGATGTCACATGCCAGACCCTAGGTATTCTCACACATTAGCTGTCCTAATGAAGTCCACCGACTTCCTCATCAACAGAAGACACTATCTTGCTTTGGATCTATGAGGGCCTTTTGGGCACTTGTCGAGATGTTGATATGTGACATGTAACAACGTAAGAAGGCCTTGCATTAATCCCCATTCTCATGATATGTGCATTGTGCATAAGACTACATTGTTTTCTGGGGCTCATTATCACTTCATTGACAAATTAAATGCGTCCTTGTGACATATGCTGCAATGTGAGTTTCAGAGACATCAACTGGCGGTGAGCATCATGTTAGTGTGTATTTAGAGATGTGTGCTGTGCACAACAAATACATTGTGACATCTACACAGCTGAAACCAATGGACATCTGTATTTGTGCTTCAAAGCCCAACATGGTGGAATTCAGGAGGGGATCTTTGTATCTGTGGTGTTCCATGAACTATACTCCATATGTGACTGAGACAACATGTTTGGATGTATAGCTACCTTACCTACAGGCACTAATGTGTGCCTACAGACAATTGTATGTGTGGTTACAGGGAGGCACTGACCCAGCCACTTGGCTGTGTCAACGCAACATGGAGCATGACTATCAACTATGCATGTTTCCTTGCATCAGTTGATGATTGCATATATGGGGCATATGCTGAAAGTACATGGACTAGTCCAACATGGGACTTTCATTTGCAAGATTTGAGTTTTTATTGCATATGATGTTTGTTAGTATGGCACTACACTGAACCTTCGTCTCTGTCTCTTGCAGGATCTACTGAGGTCAGACAAGGACAATGGCCAGACAGCGTTGGGGAAGCTACTGGCATGACTGGGAAACAGGAGTTAAGAGACGCTGAGGGGACCAGCGCCTCGGGGGGCCGTGAGTCCCCAGGATGATTCCAGGCCGGACACACTAACCTCCATATCTTCTCAGTCCAGTGGTGACTCCTCGATGTTGGTGGGCACCATAAGTTCTAGATCTGTATCTTCTTCCACCACACCTCATCCAGTGCCCACCCTCACAGATGCTCCACCAAGTGCTGTCCTTGCCACAGCCCTAGGAAGAGTAGAGTCTCCTTCCATCCAAGCAATGCTGCCCCTGTCTCACCTGTTGTCCTAGGTGTGGAGGCCGTAGACATTTTTCAGCAGCTGTGTATGGGTCAGACTGCTCTCCTGAATGCCCTCCAGGATCATGAAAACAAGTTGTCACAGGTTGTTGTGTTCATGAAGGGCATTCATTCGGACATGGGTGGCCTACAACAAACTGTCCAGTCATTGTCCCCCACAGTGACGGCAGCCATTCAGCAATCCCAAGCTCCCAGTCCAGCTCCTGCCCCTTTGGCATCCGCCCTGCTAGGGGCCCAACCTGACTAGAGTACACACACACCAAAGCCCTCAGGCACTCAGTCAGCCACACGCAGCACACAACAGCAGCACTCTAAGCGTACCAGACACCATCTACACAGCCCACAAAGAGTACACATGACCGCAAGACAAAAATCCCATCACAGGACACTCAGGGGCATGAGGCAAAAAAGCATGCATCCACATTACATTCCTCCAAATCATCACCGTCCGAGGGCACTCCCATCCCCACACCTGATCCCAAAGACACATGTGCACTTGCCCTGTCGGCAGTCAACCTGATGCCTGCCACAACTAAGCCCAAACACATTACAAAGGCAGATTCACCCAAAACTTTGACTCATTTAAATTCATAAAGCTTTATTCGGAACACACCCACACCCCTGTGAAGCATGGACAAGAAAGCAAAGTGGGGAGTGTACATCAACAACAGGGGATGCAGGGAAAGGCAACGCCACCCACAGCGTACCACCAGATCCAGCAAATTCCCACAGGAAGAGACTCCTGATCCTGATACACCTTTAGGGAAGAGTGAGGCTGTTGTGCCCACCTTTCTCTGGCAAAGACACTTGTGGGATATCAGATCCCCCCAAAATTGAGACCCAGCCCTCAACATTCACCCTCAGCCACTGATCCTCTACACAACAGGTCTCTACCTCCCGTCTCTACCTCCCCATGACACTACTCCACCCAGTCCAAGCAGCCCCAGCACTTATGCCAATGACAGGCCAATCACAGTCATACTGTGTGATTGGCCTGTCATTGGCATAAGTGTTGATGTGTATGTGCCCCTGAACATGAGACCTACCCACATGTATGATCCAGGTAATTAGTGCATGTTTGTTCACATTATCAGGCATGTGCATTGGATTTTAGGCACATGTAGGAGTTGTTGGTTGAGCAGTGCTCATTGTGTCAATATGACCTTGCAGTCCTGGGGTTTACCTACTTGTTGTCGCAGTCAGTTGTGAGTATGCTGAGTGGTTCTCTGCAATATCTGTGTTGTGGTTTTTTGATCAGCCATTACTTTTGCTTACATCTGTGCTCATCATGCTGAACTGCTCAGGCAAACTGACATTATAAGTGACTTTTCTCATAAATTGCTGTCACATTACACTTTCTGTGACCAGTATGTGGTATTAAGAGCCATACTATCCCCAATTTGGGCTTTTGATGGTTACACATTATGAGTTACTCCTTTATGTGTTTTTGCTCTGTACATTCCTCACATCAAGTCTAATGTCTTCCATCCCATGCCTTGCCAGTGCGTGACCCTCCAAACCACTTCACACTATACTGTGGGAGGATGATCTTTGTCCAGGACCAATGTTCCACTCAGGACTGTTTCACAATTTGTTATGTGCTATTTTCTTCTACTTTGTTGCAGTCATGGCTGCTCATGTACAGTGCAGATGTTTTACAAGCACAGTCCTCCAGTCATGTTCCAGGCATCTGTGTTTTCCAGAGTTGTGCAGCAGTAGGTGATAGCTAAAGTGTATGTGTGTTTGCTGAGGCACAGCTACCCATCCTGAGTGTGATGGAATCTGTTTCCTGTGACTATTTGTGGTGATGAAGTTCATGGTGGCGCACTCAAATTAGTGCGATACTGATTTTGTTGGTGTTCAAACACTTCTTACTGTGCATGCACTGCTGTCAGTGTATGTTGCCTTGTCCTTGCCTGGTGTGAGTCCCCCTGATGTCCAGCTGAGTTTGCTATGTGATGATTTAGTATGAGCATATGGTGTGTATTAGCTGTATTGTAAATCATTCAGATGTGTGTTTAATTTGTAGTATGCGCTTCTTGTGTGAGTGTCACATGCAGCAATGTGGAGTCTTGTTCATGAGCATGTTTTGAGGGCACACTTGTCATATGGCCTCCTATATTTGAACAGTCACTTGTCAGGAATGTGCATGTGCATGTTTGGGTTACACATTGACACCATGCTCACTAGGTAACTGGTGGAAGGTCTATGTCTGTGTTAGCAGATTTGTCCCATTGAACACAGTTAGGGTTCATGATTTTCATTTGATTAGGTGATTGTTGATTGAATTGGATGATGGTGTATGTGCAGTTGGGCAGAGTAACATTTGTATCTATTCCTGCGCTGTCTAGGGTCATATTGCCTCTCCATTGTTTGCATAAACATGGCTGAGATTGTTGGATTTCTTTTGATGTGGTTTATGATACATGTGTTTGGCAATTAGGGTGGGGTCAGTATTGGTCCCTGAGTGTGATTCTGACATTTGTAAATACACACAAGGGTGTGGCATTGGTTATCAGGAAAGTCACAGTACCTTATTTTCCCCTTTATCTGTGCTTCTCACAGATTTTGATTAGTGACGGTGGTAGATGAGGGGTATGTGTGAAGGTCATACTTGGGTTTGACATTCAGGGAGTGTCACAATGAGCCATGAGTGTTGTGCTGATGCCATACACATGTCAAGATAGTTGATACAGATGAGGGGCTGGTTGCTGTATGGCTTCTGACAGTTCCTATCATTCCTGAGCCAATGCATAGCTTGCATTGCTGTATCACAAGGATAATGCACAGATATTACTTTAGTTCATTTTCAATCACTGTGCCTACCATGTCTGATTTGATGGTCCAGGTGTAGTGTGGTATGTTGCACCTCTTGCATGTCATGTACAAATGCTGTCTGCGATAGCTCCATGTTTTTTCTCCACTGTGCACTCCACTTTAGGCTAGTTTAGTTATTGTCATACATTACTGATGGCTTATGGTATGTGTATGAGGCTATGTTTCAGTGTGCGAGATGTCTGAAGGACTTGACATGCAGTGTGAACAGTTCCATGGTTGTTAATCTGCACAGTGACTCTTCATTTCTTCAATTATTCACTTTGATTCACATGAGTGGAAGGCAGATGTGAGGAGGAAGGTTGTCCTGGCTCTCAGGTAGAGTTTCCTGCTGTCAAGATTGACTCTTTCTAACACTTTGGCATTCATACACTATTTTGTAGTTGGTGCTCCCTTTGTTGAGGTGGAGTAATGGTGTGTAGGTTTTCTGTGAATTGATAGTGTAGTCTGTGTTGTTGTTGTACTGTATATACTCACATGCTGGCATTTATTGCAGCAGTACACTTGTGTGTCAAAGGCACATTGGTGCTTACTTTGTTTTTGCTGATTGAGTCAGTAATTTCTTACTGTGTTGTGTGATATGGGCTGTCATTGCATGATTTGGTCTGCCATTGTATGTGACAGGCTTCTCAATGTCTGCTTGGGGGTTGTGGTGATCTGTGATTGTGTGGCAGTGGTGTCTAATATCATGTGTCTTCTACCTGGGCTCATTTACTCATTCTAACACCTAGTTGGACTACTGTGAAATACACATACACACCCTGCTTGGCCTGCCCTTCTCTGTTCCACATTGTAGGTGGACAGACCCTTACTTTTGTGCAAGGATGACTGTTGTCTTTTTGGAGGGGCTCTTGCCTCACCCCACACTCATGTTCCTATTCATTTGAAGATGATCCTAATGAAATGTCACTCTAGACATTGTCTCCAATCATGACTTCTTGTAGTAGATATGGTGTGCTGAGTTTTGCTTCTTTTATGTTACATGTGATGTGTATGTTATGATGTTGATCTTGCTTTTCTGGGGCAATGTCCTGGAATCCTACTACATTGTGGGCAGGTTTTCACGTGGCTTCACTGCTGCGGTGACATGACCGGCACGACTGGGCTAGTTGCACTCATTTTTATGGTGATGGATAAGCCGAATGCAGAAGTGTCAATTTGTAACATGAAGGATATGTGTACTTACCCTGAGGGATATGTTCATGTCTCCACCAGGCTGTCTGATGTGGATAGGACACGTATTTCAGTGCGACAGTTGTGTGTTGGGGTTGTATGTGGGCATTTGTTGTTGACTTACCTGCGGTGTTGATTGCGACGGCGTTTTATCTGCTGATAGCGGATGAGGTACAACAGCGGAAGATCTTTGATGCGCTGGATCAATGGCGGTCAGGATCGTGTGGAGGTGGCTAGGATTAGAGTTTATATCTCTGCACTTTTGTTCCCGCCGTCTCTGAGTGTCTGGTTTCTCCGCTGCGTTCTGATGGGCTGGTTGAGGCATTGTGATTTGACCGGCGGTCATAACGTCTTTCCACACAGCGGTCTTTCTCTATTGGATCCCTCCGCCACTGTTGCAGAATGAAAAATCTGATGGATCTTGAAACTCTGCATGGACGGGAAATGGACTATCTTAGCCCATTGTAATATGGCAGACTGGAGGATCACCGCAGGAGTAACTAAATGGATGTTTTCCGCCACCGCCAGCACCAAGGAGGTGCCTACTATGACCCCTTAGTACATATGCAAGATGTATATATCCAGGAACTTTGTCACATAGGTCAGGAATAGCTAGAGTAAACAATATTCAAGTTAAAAGACTACAATTCCCAACACTACACCTGTTGTCAAACATGTGATCTTAACATATCTCATGATACTTACTCCAAGCACAAAGTGGAGAAAATCCTGACCTTAAAAGCTCCCATCAAATCCATGCAATCAATCTACCCGCAGGCGGGGATGGTCGTGTCAGGAGACCTGAATATGTTCCTGCTGCAAAAGGACCAAGCCTTAACCATGACTCAAAATAAATGGAACGGGTGGACAATTCCAAACATCATAACAAGCCATCGAAAACGGGATAAGATCGGTGAACAGTGCGCTTTAATGTTTGCTGAGCTCGGAATGGTCAGCCTGAATGGCCGCCTCCCACAAGGTCAATCTGCATCATCAACTAGAAAAGTCAAACAGGCTCATTCAGTGCTGGACTATACCATTGTGGATTTAGTGGTCCTGCAATCCATCGTTAGTTACAAAATTATTCACAAACTGGAGAGCGACCACAGCCTGCAAGCATTTGAATTTAGCCTCCAACACAACAGGGCCACAACAAGCGAAGCCTTGATCAAACTTCCAAGCATTTACAACCTCAAGAGACTTGCGTAGAATGGCAATAACATCAAAGAGATAATGACGCACATCATAAATGCCCACTCGGCAGCGATCGGAGACAACCCTCACGCACATCTGGACAACTGGGATACACTGATCACAACATTAATTGAGAGATTTGGTAACCCACCTCGCAGTTACCAATCAACCTCGGGTAAAGCCCCTCAAGAGTTCCAGGGCCCCATCATGTGCAACAAAAGGTCCCTAAACCAAGAAATTAGAAAATGACAAGCAAAACCCAAGACAAAGGCTGAAGACACGGCCAATCAAATTTACAAACTAAGGCAAAATTATTAAAAAGAAGTGCGGCAAAAAAAAAAAAAACATCAAACTGGTATCTGGCTATCAATATTAGCATCTAGCAAATCAAACAACGGGACATTTTGGGCAGAAATTAACAAAATTGCAAACAGTGCTGCTCAGACCTTCAATGCCAACATGAGGGGGACTGGATACAGTATTTAAAACAAACACAAAGTAACTGTTCCCCAGCATGGTGTCCAGCCCAGCAGACCCTATTTTCAAATAACAACCGAGATGCAGATTCACACCTTGATGCAAACTGGATAACGCCATTGCAGGTAGAAAAGGTGCTTAAAAACTTGAGATCCAAGGGCGCCCCAAGCCCGAACGGCTTACTGAACGCCCTGTTCAAACAAGGAGAGGCAGCATCCTATACCCAATCTTCAAGGCAGGCACAAGATCTGACCCAGCCAACTACCGCCTCATCGCGCTCATAGATGTTGAGGCAAAAATGTACGCCTCAAATCTCTTGAGGGCCTTAGAAGACTGGGTCTGCACGAAAAAAATTCTCCTGATCGCGCAGACAGGTTATAGGCCTGGAACCAACACACTATGCAACCTGCTTGCGCTAAACCTTCTGGTCGACAAAGCAAGGGAAAACCAACCAAGCTGTATACGTGTTTTGTCGACTTAAAAGCAGCGTTCGACACAGTCCTGAGGGAGGCACTATGGCAAAAAATGGCCACTGGGAAATTCCTTCAATGTTGCTGCAGGCTATTATCAATCTATAATTCATCTACCTGGGTAAGAATAAAACTAGGTAATGACAGAATATCCAGAAAAATACCCACTCATGTTGGCCTCAAGCAGGGCTGCGTATTGGCACCAACGCTTTTTAACATCATCACAGCGGACCTGGACAAAAGCATCGCGGAAATAGAAAGCGATCCCCCAAAGCTAGCCCAGCACTAAATTAGGAGCATACAGTACGCAGACGATATCGTACTGTGTAGTCAGACCGCGATGGGCTTACGACGCTCCATCACGAAGCTCCATGATTACATCAATGCCCAGGGCTTGCAAATTTGTATTTGTATTTGTATTGGTTATTTGTAGAGCGCAACTATCGCTCCGGAAGGAGCATCCTGGCGCTGATAAGACAAAGTGCATACAATTACAGGTACAGAGTTAAATAGTTATCATTACATAGTCGTCTGGAAGATTGAAGATCCAGGTTTTCAGAAGCTTCCTAAACTTGTTTTCCTGAGTCAGCAGTCTAAGGTGTTTGGGCATTGCATTCCAGGCTTTGGATGACAGGAAGGTTAGGGTCTTACCCCTTTGGTTTTATAGTTGAATTTGTCCAATTTAATTAAATTTTCTCCTGCAGATCGTAATGTCCTGGTAGGGTTGTAATGGGGGAAGCGCCTAATGAGATTCTTCGGGCCGGCGCCATTGAATGCTCGAAAGGCGACAATCAAGATTTTAAATAAAATCCTCTTATGAAGAGGCAGCCAGTGTAAAGTCTTTAAGGCGGCTGACGCTGAGGATTGCCTTGGCAGTTTAAGAACAAGTCTGGCCGCTGCGTGTTGTACGCTCTGGAGTTTTTTTAGTGTGATTTTTTTAACACCGGCCATCAAACCATTGCAGTAATCCAAACGTGCGAGGATTAGAACCACAGCAACAGCTTTTCGTGAGTCAATGGGCAGGAAGTAGAAAAATTTCTTTAAGGATTTGATAATACTGAAGCAGCTTCCTGCTACATTCCTCGCATGTTGGTCAAATGAAAGCTCGGTGTCAAATAAGACACCTAGGTTTCTTGCTGAAACCACAGTTTGTGGGGGAGCAGGAGAGTCTTCTGGCCACCATTTGCTGGGACAAAAATGTTGGGACTTTCCCATAGGAAGAATCTCTGTTTTATTTACGTTGCACTTAAGATTACAAAAAAATTAAGATCGTCTGTTTTGCCTCGCGGCCAGGGAAGAAATCTTTTAAATGGCATATCGCAGGCAACACACTCGAGCAGACTGCTTTGTACAAATATCTGGGCATAGTGGTCGATGCCAGGTAGACTCTGAAAGACCATCAATTGTACAGAAAGGCTCAGGCAAACAAGCTACGCTTTGCCCTAAACTTATTGAAAACAAAACTGAATTGTCCATCTAATTTGCACCTGCTGAAGGTAATAGTTGCCAAGTTTTTACCATCTCTTGCATATGGGTCAGAACTGTTCGGGGGAAAGGATGCAAATTTCTTGAACACACAACAATCAGAGCTGTTCAAACATATCTTTCGGATCCTGAAGTTTGTATCCCAATCACAGATTCGTCTGGAATTTGGTCTATCAAACCAGTACCAAGTCAGACAAGCGGCCATTCTAAAAACATGCTGGAAACTAAGAGCAGCCCAAGAGGACACGTTCATGGGCCTCTGCTGGATGGAGATGAATAACCAGACAAAATCGGAAAAACGACTGGAAAACAGTATGCGAGAATGCCCTGTTAGATCTCAAGCTTGAAAAGGCATGGAACACAAACCAAACCTTCCCGGCTTTCAAAAAAGCGAGCAATGGGGCCGCAAAGCAAAGATCATGGCTATCAGAAAAAGCTGCAACAGCTAAGAAAAAACACGGTTGGACGGTGTTGGCAACGTACGGGAAAATGGTGCCCCAACCCTATCTAGTCAACTACATATCCACGGCCGCCCCAAAAATGCTTCTAAATCTACGGTTGGGTACTACCATCTTAAAAGAACACACTACACCATGGAAGCAAACATGGATGACTCTTGACTGCAGACTATGTGGACAAAAGGAAGAATCAACAATGCACATATTGTGCATTTGTCCATCTTTGAAAAACTTGAGACGTTACTATCTCCTTCACGCATTCCGTTTCTTCCAAATTAGAACATGCCGCCCGGCCGTCATGCTAGCACTGAACAGTCACCAATTGCAGACAGCTTGTAGGGCCGCCGGATTTTGCCAAAGGGCACTGCAGCTAATACAAAACATTGAGAAAAAGGTAACCAAAGGCATGAAATCGGATGCATGAAGTGTAATGAACAGACTCATTGAAATACCTCCAGAAACTCCAGGTCTTCCAGAAAGCTCTTTCTTTTTTAACTGCTCGAGAATTTGTACTTTTAAAAAAAAACACGTCTTTTTATGCTAAAATATTGTAAAGGTTTTGATTAACTACACACAATAACATGTATCACATTTTCTTTTTCATTTCCTGTTGACACCACGGGGCATATTACCAACAACTAGCGATAATTTTTGTCTCTAACTTGTTTAGAGACAAAAATTATCGCAGCAAATCAGCGATTTTTATCGCAGATAAACCTTGCTATTAGCAAGGTTTATCGCAAATGCGATAAAAAACGGCTGCAATGCATGAATATCGCTGAAAAGTCAGTAATATTCATGCATTATCGAGCAAATGCTCTTAGCCATGTTATCCACCTCCCATTGGATAACATGGCTAAGAACTGCTCAGGGCAGGTGTTAGCTTTTGGAGATATTCGCGCTTAGCGCGAATATCTCCAAAAGTTGGTAATAGGAGATAGCGATGTTAGGGACTGTTTCCAGTCGCTAACATCTTGGCACGCCCACTTTGCATGTCAGTAGTGATAAATATCACTGACATGCAAAGCGGGGCCCAAGATGGTCGCTATCTCCTATTAGCTGTCACTAACTGGTGTTAGCGACAGCTTGGTAATAGGGAGATAATTTTATCTCCGCTTTCTTGGCTTTTAAAGCCAAAAAAGCGGAGATAAACCCCCTTGATAATATGCCCCGCATTCTAACCTGACCTTGACTTAGGTGACCATGCAACACCTCTCACTACTTTGGATGGGAGAACAAGACAGGTGGCATGAAATCCCATCACTACTAACCTCAGTACACCTATGTCTTCGGCGGAAGGGAACAGTAGCATTTTCACCCTGGACATACACCTAACTAGTATGGTAAATTACCAATGATCACAATGTGGCAATGACATATTATCAAACATTAGCTACACATGGAATGAATGAACATAATGACCTTTACACCTGGTCACCTTCCTACATCTGACATGACCACAGTTGAGCACTGTGCTTTGCCATGTGAAGGCTTGTGACATGACTGACATAACACTGATATTGCATCATGTGTGTGAAGTTGTTGTTGTGACTTTGTACAGTAACAACTTAACTATATATGCATATGACATTTCACATTCACCATTAGGGTTAATTTAGCTATGACTCCACAAGCAATTTTACTTTAAAATATGACACAAAACAAGGCATCATCATGTCAAACTGATGTGCAAATCCCTAACTAATACACCACTCAAATTTTGTGATTAATGATGAGATATTCACATGAGAACAGTGATATAGTTTTCATGGCAGTTCCTACTCCATGTAAACAATGGTGGAGAGGAAACAAAGGGGCCACCCTGTGTGCAAGCACCCCAGTACCTGCACAGCATGGACTGCACCAGACCATGCCATGCAGGTGCTATCTTTGACATTCTCATTGCAGTGCCTATTTCATTGGCACCGCTGTGGGACCACTACACAACCGTCCGCCAGTGACTATAAAAGTTGTAATCTGGCAATCGGTGCGCACCCAGGTTTGGCTGTGTGGAGGTCCCGTTCCCACGCCACCAAGCTTGTAATTGGGCCCTTAGTGATGGACTTCTGAGATTGAACTGGGACAAAACAAGTCAGATATTGCCAGGCACTGACCCGTTCCTGCACAGTCCTCACATAGACATTTATTCTAGAAGTCCTTCCCACAACCTGTAATTGAATGCTAACATTTCCAGCATTCAATTTCTCATATTCTCCAAGCTTGACTGATTACAAGTTTTAAATATTTGAATCCTGAAAGGTGATCAAAAGCATGAGATTGGCATGATCTTTCCTACTAATCTTGACAAATATTTGTTTATTTTTTTAAATTCGGTAAATAAGGTCATTCACCTGTTCTGCTTTATATTGTTCTTTCTCTTACTCGATTATAGCTTGTCCCTAGCTTTGTTTAAAGGTTATTACTATAGTATTGTAAACATACCAAACAATATTCAGTAAACAATAAGAATATAAACTAATCTATGACACGACCATTTGTACAAAAAGGGATTCATAGCATCAGTATTACTAGGTGAGTTCTTGCTTGTGTAAATATCTTGTTAACCCTGCGGAAAGATCTGTAGAATTTCCAAAGGGGACATTTTTGCAAAATCAGATGCTTTTTGAATTGTTTTTGATGATTAACTGGTATTCTCATTTTCCGTTACTTCTAGCATGATATCCACAATTCCCTCTATCTTACATGTGTCATCTGTCTTTCCTTTGAAATGTGCTCTACATAACCTAGCTTGATATGGATATTGATCAGTCGTTTTTTTCATACTCTGCCAGGCTTAGAATTGGCAGCCTTTATCAAATGGGCATGAACAAATTCTAAAAGATAAAAACTGAGATTTCAATGTGGTTCCTTGTTGATATTTGAGTTTCTTTTGATCAATTGAATCTGAAACTATTTTGGCCCAAACATAAACTTGATTTCCAGACACGTCCAGCTTTTTTAGCGCTTTTCACATAATACATAATAATATAAGTATCTTGGAGGAGGGCTCACTAAAAGCTCTAGTTATGAGCCTGGTATGAATGACTTCTGTATCTTTGAATCTCTTTCAACCCTCCTGATATTAACAAAATTCAAATTTGCCATGTTATAGAAGATATTACTGTTTAATCAATGCATTCATGATGTAAATTGACCATGGTGTCTAGTACGTGCACTGTTATGCAATACGATTACCTTATGTAATTAATGTAGAATCCTATCACCTGTGCTTAATCCTAAAATATATGTGACATTCCACCAAATTCAGATAATAGACTGCATACACCATAAGCACCAGATTCAGGCTAGAAAATTAGGAAATGATGGACAATGTATCTGTACTTTTTATTTAAGTGTTCAAAGTAAAGGCTGCTACAAATCTTATGGATACATTTTGCAAGGTAGCCATTACCTACTGAAATCTGAGGACAGAAAATACATTCCCATCTTTATTGGTAATAACTGTGCCTTATATGCAAAAATGATTAGAATGGCTTCTAGTCATAGCAAACACAGGATTGCACCTTTTGTGCTGGTATTAAACCACATCACATTTTTGATCAAAATCCTAAAAATAGATACCATACTGTCATATGGTTACTGCGTTTCTATATATTGTGTTAAGTTAGCATGAGTTTATTAAATGTTTAAACAACATATTTTCCTTCAGCTTCAGTTTGCACACGACACCTAATTGTTATTGTAGCTTTCAACCTAGACGAAAGATGTGATTTATTTGAGAATAATATGTTATTGCTCTGATATCAGTCGTGCTTGGTACAACTGTCTGCACACTGAGAACTGCACCCTCTAAGAATAACCTAACACAAGGTTGCTGAAAGCCTGATCTCGCACCACATTAGAACACGAGAACACCATCAAGGTATCTCTATACACAAAGCTGACGGCTCGGAACACCTTGCTCCAGTACTCCAGCTTCCATCCGCGGAGTCTGAGGGACAGTATCCCATACAGCCAGTTTCTTCGTATTAGAAGAAACTGTTCAGATATGCACGACTTCCTGATTCAAGCTGATATCTTGCAAGAAAAACTTCTTTTCCGAGGCTATCCAGCCAGATTGATTAAAGAGTCCTTCAAACGGGCGAGATACACTAACAGAGAGGCGGTGTTTACAGAAAGAAATTCTGAAAAGACAAACCAGCTAGTATGCGTTACCCGCCACTCGGAAATGAATCACAGAATTAGACAAGCCATCAACTCGAGTTGGCATATTCTGAATTTGGAAAGTGATAAGACACATTTGAGCCGACCCATATTCGCCTTCAAAAAAAACCCCAACTTGAAAAATCACCTGGTAAGAGGCAAAATCCGAGAAACACCCGAAAATATCCAAACCACTATAACCGGATTGGAACCTGTATATGGCAACCACAAATGTGGGACATGTCATATTTGCCCGCAGGCTATCGTGGGAGAAACTGTCAGTACCAACATTCGCACGATATCTGTACGACGTAATGCCACCATGACCAACTGCCGTACTAGCAACATCATATATTTGATATTGTGTCCGTGCAATCTCCCATATGTTGGGGAAACAGGCAGAGAATGCCGAGTGCGAATAGGGGAGCATAGGTCCAACATTAGGAATCAAAAAACTGCAGCCCCTCTTGTAGCACATTGGCTAGAAAAAGAACACAAAGAACTGGAACTTCGTTGGTTCATCCTGGAAAAAATAAAGGCGAACCCGGGAACTGATCCCGTGTGCCTACGAAAAAAACGGGAGGTGTTCTGGATCTTTTTCTTGAATAGTGTAGATAAAGGACTGAATGAAGAATGTCCTTGGCACCAGGCATTCCTGTAAAAACAACTCCTGGCTACTTTATTCAAGAAATGTATAACAAATAGGGAGAAAAAACCTTTGTATTTGGCAATATCCGTAAGTTAGGTGCATTTCCAATATTATAATGGGATGTTTAAATAGGCAAATAAAGATGTCTCTATGAGATTCTTATTAGTTAAATAAAATCAGAAATCACTCTCTTAAGATGGCCGCTGCCCGGCTACTAGAGGAATTAGGTCCGTCATCCATCTTTACAGCTCCAGAATAGCTTACCTAAGATGGCCGGTATTTGCCTATCAGAAGAATTGAGTCTGTCGTCAATGTTTACAACTCAAACGCAGCTGATGCATCTCGTCGGTGGCGCGAAGATCGGGTTATTTAAACGCGAACAAGCTCTGAACGGGCGAGAGTCCTGTCTCCCGTTGCGGTAGGTCGACCCGCTGAGTCGACGGAACACCATCTACGGACGATTGATCAATTCTTTAAGGTATGTGTATCTGACCGACACCCTGCCATCTAGACCGAATTTGCTAAGTTGTATATTTACAATTGGCCTCCTAATTTTCTACCCTCTATTAGGCAGCTCCATCTACAGCCACTCGCCCACCCCCATAGCAGAAAATACGGCGGCGTCATACTCCATCTCTTTACGGTGTGTATATGTGACAGATATCTTACTACTTAGGGGATATTTGTTAAATTATATACTTACTATTGGCCCTCTCTCTTCTATTAGGGACTTCTACTGATAGCTACCTGTTCTTCAAAATAGCTGGTAATACGGCGGGTTTACACCTAACCCACGACTATTGGCCTATCGTTCACGGAACCAGTTTCCCTGTATAGTGCTTCATGACAGCTAATCCATTCAGGTAACGGGACATTATCATTTACTTTTTTAGATGTTAGACCCAACAGTATGAGCATGGCCATAATGAGTGCTCCCCCTTTTCTGCTAGGAACTACATATTCTCGTTCCCTGGAAATTAATTAATTTCACACTACCGCCGGAGAGCTTTCCAAAGAACGCCTCAGGTAATTTGAGAAATATCTTTTAACCTTTGTCTGAACATAGGATCGAGCCTAGTTAATTTCAAATTGGAATTGATATCAAACTGTGTCCTAAAATAAATATGGAAATTCTATCACAGTCTCGTTAAGACAAATGTTTATTTAAAGCCTTATCTCAATTATAGGTCCACTACCTACAGTATCCAGTGTGAATGGAAGTAGAAAGCATTCTCCTCCGTACGTAGGACATCTGATCTCGAGTTTCTGTGTCTCTATGACTAGAATTCTATAATAGGTAACATATTACTTAATAACTTCCCTCTTCGGCCTATTAATAACTAAAAAACCACCCAGGAATTATGCCAATAATCTCCCTGCTTATCTACATCTGATAATAAATGACTTGTTCCACCGTTAGGTCGGGCTCTCTAACAACCAAGCCTTAGACCTTCACTAGTGATTGTAAAAACTTTTTCTTGAGGGTCCTTTTGTGCAATTGGTCAAATGCGCGCCAGAATGAATGTGTGTATGCATTAAAAATAATGTTGTATATGAGAGTTGTTATGATATGTACTCAATGGGTCGCTTAGTTAAGGTTATCTCTGTGCCTTTTACGGATCTCACCTAACCGGGAGTCTGTCTTAGGGAGTGTCACTAGGCAGTCTGGCATTGCAAAGCCGCAAAAAGCCAACCATATAGTCATCATACCAATAACTAATGCTTATTTTGTTAAAATGCATCAAACAGTGGAGAAAATATATGTTTGAATACTCTATGCTTGTATTGTGTATATAGAACAAAAAATTTAAGACATTGTTTTTATTTCCAGATTTTTACTCTTTCCCCTCCCAGTCAACAACCCCCAGCCCTGCCGAAGGTGTGGCCCCACTGGCCTGTCACCGAAACGCGCGTCAGCTTGTGTTTCCAGGAATACGGCACATTGTCCTATATTCATCAGGACCCGTATTAATGTCATCTGCCTGGAATAACATCCTGATTTATGCAACAAATTTACCATCTCTGTGTTGCACACGCCAGGACTATAGGAATGAATGGAAGAATGAAAGTTGAATGGTAGAATATTAGGTAGATTAATTTTGAAATCAGTGAGTATGAGAGTATGATTGAAGTGTGGTTTGTTACTGGGTAGGTCCCAAAGTAGGATGAATTTCCCCTCTCTTTACCCTTCCCCTCACCAATGTATGTCTTTTGATGTTCTAAAAAATATTATGTGGATTTAAAATGCAATCTATTTTTGTACGTTTTTTTCTACCTCAATTCAAAGAGTATAAAAAAATAAAAATATATATATATTTCCTAAATATTTTCTCTTGAGTATATTTGGATTGACTAATTTTTGTTATGTGCAATGCTAACTCCTAGACTAATCACCCCATACATATTGGTTGGATCCTACTGTTAGGACCATTGTATCACTAGGCGGGGTTGCGTTCCTTGTTCTATTTTCACCTCGCACCACATTAGACATAACACAAATAATGTTGCTGCCAACATTGGGCTCTACGAGGGTTTAAGATAGAGTTACAGGGAATGAATCAACACACTTGATGCTTTGCATACAGAGAGCTGGTAGCTGTTGATGTGATCTGCTCCTACTGACCATTAGAGGTATGGGCCCGCCCTGCTAAAAACCCAAATGAGACATTCTTAGATATAATATAATATGCTAAATAGGGTGCGCGAAATATAGGTGATACAAACTTTATAGAGATTTTGCATTATAATATGCTATCACCATTCGCTTACTATGGATTAGTGACTATGCTGTTAACTCTAGTTTTTATAATATGTATGTTGATATTATATAAGATACTGCGTTTGAGAACATTGCATTGAGAAATAAATATTTCAAACTTGCACGTGTGTTCTTTGACTCCCAGTTTTTGTTTGAAATGATTATATAACGAAAGAGTGTTCATGTGTTCCACGATACCTGAGGTACCCTAAGTTCATCTTCTGGATTGTCTAAGTCATTGGGAGTTTGTTATAACCAATGAGACACTGTAGCTAGCTAGGTAAGGGGATTTCTGATACTAAGGTGAGTTTTGGGTCACCCTAACTCACCCAGGTTCTAGATCTCTGTGCACAGTTCTGTGGGAGAACGGAAACCCTGCTACAATACTACATATAACAGTCGGTAATGGATTATCTGAAACTGCTGTTCTGCTATTGCTACACTAACACATCCTCTACCAGTTCTGGCAGTTTCCTCAGTACCCCACTTCATATTATCCACCCTGCCATCGTTACAGATGGCAAAGCTCAAACCTCATGTGAAATCAGTTCAACCAAAATTGTCTTCTTGTAATTTTCTATAGTTATAAGAAGCGCCATATAAATAGTGCAAAATATCTAACAGCTCTAGATGCTCGTCTACAGAACTGTGTATCCAACATGTAGGTCAAAAAGCAACCAAACCCTAGACACATAAGAACTGGGCTGTCTAGCTACAATTATGTCAGCACCAAAAAAAAACGTTCAGGCTTTAAAAGGACTCCTCCTGAACTTTGAGTAAGCATTTTTGCCATCTGAAATTGGCTAGCCTACTCTTGTGTATTCTTTTTTACCTTTGAAGAATCTTGGTGGTACGTCTGCATGCTTTTAACAGGTCTGTTAGCTTCTACAGCTTTCATTTTTTTAATATTTTATTGGAGTTCATGGTGCAATGAGAAAATGCATAATTAACCACAAGCAGGGTATAAGAACATCTGATACAATTACATGATCACTCGTATATAAGCAGCTAAAAACACATTATTTGACGTGGGGATAAAAAGGATACCGAAGATCTATCAATAAATATAACAATACAGTACATTTCAAGTTCTTATTCTGTCCTCAAGCCATTTCTTAACCGGGGCCCATACTCGTCTTCCCATTTCTCATTTTTTAACACCTTTAAATTCATAGAGAGAAGATTCAATATTATAAATACCCAAAAATCTGGAGACCCACATCTGAAAAGAGGGGGCTGTAACATCCTTCCATCCGGCCGAGATTATTTTATACTGTACAACTACTGTAAAGGGTCTTTACAGTAGTTGTACGGTATAAAATAATGTGTATCATTCGCTGTACATACTACTCTGGCAAAACACTTGCATTTTTGATTTTAAAAAAGTGTCCAGTTTGCTCTTTTTCTTGCCTGTAAAACCTCTTCTTACCTCTAACTCTCCCTAAACTTTTCTGTGTTGTGGTAAAGCACAGGATTCTGCTCTTGTATTCTTTGTAACTTGACTTACAATTATTCTTACATTGTGAAAATAAATTCCTTGTCCGGCTGGACTTGGATAAATACAGGTGGCTTATTACGGCTTTGCTTAAATATTTTTCTTTTATTCATGCACTGCTTTGGACAATTGTTTCCTTACAAATTGTTACTAACCCTTGGTCCACAGCCAACTATAGGGTCCCCCTTGTTTCCGTAAAAAAATGTGATTTCTGTGATGGAACATGTTTATCCTCAGTGTAACACCCTCTGGCCTGCACTGTAAATGCATTAAAAAGACTGAGTAAAACATATGTGTTGTCCACCACCCTATTTCTCAATGAGCTATCATAGGCCTGAGGAGTACACAAGACAGGACTACATCTTGTGAGAAGAGTGTGAGAATGTAAGATGAGGGAGCTAAATGTGACAATGATGAGACATGTAGCTATGCAATGGTCAAGGACATTAAGGGGTGTGTAGTGTAGGACGCAGTGAGTCTGACCACTACACATCATTTTCAGTGTATTGTATGTCATGCTTACTCACATAGTGCAATACAGATGAGGCCCATTTTACATTGGTTGCTGGGCTGGCACTCTGCATGTGTATGAGATGGGTATGTATTGTGTTCATCATCATAGATGTATACATTGCTATGATAGGGGTTGATCCAAGTGTACTATGTGACATGCTGTATGGGCCCTACCCTCCATTGATGTATTAGTGTGCTATGTATTTTCATGCACCTGTACTGTCACACTGTTGTACACAGCACATTGTCACAGAATCGTCCTCTTCTTTTCTCCCATGTCTGCAGCTTAAGGGCCATCAGTGTAAGGCCAAATGGAGGGCCATTGCCCTCAAGGTTTAGTCTCCTGGTGTCTCAACCAACGTCATAAACACTGTCACAAGAGGTGGGATGACAACGGCCGCCTGAGCAAAAACGTTGCTGAGATGACGCTGGGGTTCTCCCTAGAAGTGGCTGGTTGGCGCGCAGGACCATGACACCACGAATGCCCTACATCTTGGCAGTGACACAGCCAGAGCTGCATGGATGCTTGAGGGCCCATCAGGAGGAAGTTGGGAGTGAGTATTGTGCAAAGTGTGACTTTGCATATGAGTGACTGTATGAAACCCAGCCCTCATCAAGTACAGACCACTGTGATGTCTCTAGTGTGATGCAATGGCTTCTAACTAGCCTCAGTGTTGAGTGCAGCAGTTCTGCATTCGTACTACATATTGCTTCTCATGTGTTAAAACCCTTGAACCTTGTCAGATGAAATCATCTTGCCATGTTTTCATCTCACATTTTGTGAATGTTGTCTGAACTGAGACCTTTCTGCACAGGATAATACATTGTTTGAAGTGTGTAGCCCAGTACACTTGTCAGACTTGTGTGTGCTGTGTGGCTAGCACAATAGTGTGCTCATGTGATGATGTGTAAGTGGTTAGGCACATGCACAGATGTGGACTCAGGAATCAGTCGCTGGGTAGAGGTCACACCTGTCCCATGGGTCTATTTTTCCACAATGATAGAGATGACAGCACCATTGCAAAATATTCAGGCCCTCATTTATGAAGCCTTGCATCAGTTTTGCGCTTCCCATGCGTCACTTTTTGTGATGCATCGGTGGCGTAAAACATGCCTCCTTTTGCGCACTATTTACAAAGTGACGCATCTAAGCAGATGCGTCACTTTGTAAACTCCTGAGCTACATTATACCTGCGTCGGGTATAATGTATGCAGGGGGGCGTTCCCCCGCAAAAAAGCCTCTTAGAAGTGATGCAGTGAAATCCATGATATTTCACTGCGTCACTTCTAGGACACCGTTGCGTCAAAATTTTACGCCTGCCTCACAGCAGGCGTAAGACTGACACAGGCCCTTTCACATGGGGCTTGCCCCATGTGAAAGGATGCATTGCTGGAGTTGCGTCACTTTTATGACACACTCCAGCAATGCGTCACTTTTTCGCCAAACAGATACGTCAGAAATACTGAAGTATCTGTAACTCCTTGCGACATGATGCGTCATACAGTAAATATGGCGCATCAGGTATGTCGCAAGGAGTGCGCACTGAGAAGTGACGCATTGCTGCTTTCAGCCTTCTTCGGCCCGGCTTGCTTGAATCCTGATGGAGCAGTGAGAAAGGGACTCATGTCTGAGTATACCCTGCCACACCTATAGTGGCCAAAATCGATTTAGAAAAGGGGGTGGTGATGAACAGAGTGTCTGAGTTAAGCAGACCACTCTTACCCAGTCCAAAGATCAGGGCTTGATCCATCACCGTTATTTATCTCACTGCCCCATCCCAGCTCAGAACCTGGCTATATGCAAATCAGTCTGTCCCTGGCCCAGTGCATCATGGGAACAGGGCAGACTAATCTACCAAGCCAATTCTTCACCAGAAAGGAGACAAGCTACCGGGGACCGGTTTCTGGCATTTCAGCCTTCTTCGGCCCGGCTTGCTTGAATCCTGATGGAGCAGTGAGAAAGGGACTCATGTCTGAGTATACCCTAGCACACCTATAGTGGCCAAAATCGATTTAGAAAAGGGGGGGGGGGGGGGTGGAAGGGTATTCTCAGGTGTGAGACCCTTGCTCATTGCACCATCAGGATTCAAGCAAACCGGGCCGAAGACGGCTGTAATGCCAGAAACCGGTCCCCAGGAGCTTGTTTCCTTCCCAGTGTAAGAATTGGCTTTTGTAGTTTGGTTTGCCCTGTTCCCATCATGCACTGGGACAGGAACCGACTAATTTGCATACAGCCAGGTTCTGAAACTGGGATGATGCAGTGAGCTAAAAAACGGTGTTGGATCTAGACCTGATCTCTTGACTGGGTGAGAGCTTTCTGCTTAATTCAGAGACTCTGTCCCTCACCACCCCTTGTTGTAAATATTTTTGTCCACCCTAAGCGTGGAAGGGTATTCTCAGATGTGAGACCCTTGCTCATTGCACCATCAGGATTCAAGCAAACCGGGCCGAAGACGGCTGTAATGCCAGAAACCGGTCCCCGGGAGCTTGTTTCCTTCCCAGTGTAAGAATTGGCTTTTGTAGTTTGGTTTGCCCTGTTCCCATCATGCACTGGGACAGGAACAGACTAATTTGCATACAGCCAGGTTCTGAAACTGGGATGGTGCAGTGAGCTAAAAAACGGTGTTGGATCTAGCCCTGATCTCTTGACTGGGTGAGAGCTTTCTGCTTAATTCAGAGACTCTGTCCCTCACCACCCCTTGTTGTAAATATTCACGCAGCGATGTGTCATTTCTCATGAATGAGGCCCTTATCCTAATATCAGCAGCATGGCATAACATGATGTAGTTTCCTGCCATATTGACAGGAAGTGCACACAGGTGCTGAATGGGGTCAATGGTGATGATTGTAGTGATGCATTGGCCAATTTGTATTTACCATTTGTGCACATGGCAACTTGACTTGGATGGTTAGACTCTGATTTAAATGCAATGTAGCTGAACCGGGCTATTGCTAAATTGTTTTGGCACTATGGCTTAACATGGTTGGATGTGATCAGCGGGTATAGCAAAATGTGATGTGACTGAAGTGGTATACAGTACTTTGAAAGATGATAAGGAACAAAGGTTACTCAGAGTATCAGTCCTCAGTATGTGTGCATTGTGGAGGGGTGTCCATTAGCATCAGTGCATGGTGAAGTTGTGGCTAATGCTTTTTCACAGTGAGTGACTTTTTGGCACATTGATGTGTCCTCAATGTCATCAGTTAGCACAACGTAGGGATGTCACATGCCAGACCCTAGGCATTTTCACACATTAGCTGTCCTAATGAAGTCCACCGACTTCCTCATCAACAGAAGACACTATCTTGCTTTGGATCTATGAGGGCCTTTCGGGCACTTGTCGAGATGTTGGTATGTGACATGTAACAACCGAAGAAGGCTTTGCATTAATCCCCATTCTCATGATATGTGCATTGTGCATAAGACAACATTGTTACCTGGGGCTTATTATCACTTCATTGACAAATTAAATGTGCCCTTGTGACATATGCTGCAATGTGAGTTTCAGAGACATCAACTGGCGGTGAGCATCATGTTAGTGTGTATTTAGAGATGTGTGCTGTGCACAATAAATACATTGTGACATCTACACAGCTGAAATCAATGGAGATCTGTATTTGTGCTTTAAAAGCCCAACATGGTGGAATTCAGGAGGGGATCTTTGTATCTGTGGTGTTCCATGAACTATACTCCATATGTGACTGAGACAACATGTTTGGATGTATAGCTACCTTACCTACAGGCACTAATGGTTTAGGCGCCTTGACGCCCATGGGGCATAGTAGCGCATTATAAATAATATTTCATTCACAGACAATTGTATGTGTGGTTACAGGGAGACACTGACCCAGCCACTTGGCTGTGTCAACGCAACATGGAGCATGACTATCAACTATGCATGTTTCCATGCATCAGTTGATGATTGCATATATGGGGCATATGCTGAAAGCACATGGACTAGTCCAACATGGGACTTTCATTTGCAAGATTTGAGTTTTTACTGCACATGATGTTTGTGAGTATGGCACTATACTGAACCTTCGTCTCTGTCTCTTGTAGGATCTACTGAGGTCAGGCAAGGACAAGGGCCAGACAGCATTGGGGAAGCTACTGGCATGACTGGGAAACAGGAGTTAAGAGACGCTGAGGGGACCAGCGCCTCGGGGGGGCCGTGAGTCCCCAGGATCATTCCAGGCTGGACACACCAACCTCCATATCTTCTCAGTCCAGTGGTAACTCCTCGATGTTGGTGGGCACCATGAAGTTCTAGATCTGTATCTTCTTCCACCACACCTCATCCAGTGCCCATCCTCAGAGATGCTCCACCAAGTCCTGTCCTTGTCCACAGCCCTAAGAAGAGTAGAGTCTCCTTCCAACCAAGCCCTGCTGCCCCTGTCTCCCCTGTTGTCCTCGGTGTGGAGGCCGTAGACATTTTGCAGCAGCTGTGTGTGGGTCAGACTGCTCTCCTGAATGCCCGCCAGGATCATGACAACAAGTTGTCACAGGTTGTTGTGTTCACAAAGGGCATTTATTTGGACGTGGGTGGCCTACAACAAACTGTCCAGTCATTGTCCACCACAGTGACGGCAGCCATTCAGCAATCCCAAGCTCCCAGTCCAGCTCCTGCCCCTTCGGCATCCACCCTGCTAGTGGCCCAACCTAAATAGAGTACACACACACCAAAGCCCTCAGGCACCCAGTCAGCCACACGCAGCACACAACAGCAGCACTCTAAGCTCACCAGACACCATCAACACAGCCCACAAAGAGTACACATGACCGCAAGACAAAAATCCTATCACAGGACACTCAGGGGCATGAGGCAAAAAAGCATGCATCCACATTACATTCCTCCAAATTATCACCATCCGAGGGCACTCCCATACCCACACCTGATCCCAAAGACACACACACACTTGCCCTGTCTGCAGTGAACCTGATGCCTGCCACAACTAAGCCCAAACACATTACAAAGGCAGATTCACCCAAAACTTTGACTCATTTCATGTCATAAAGCTTTATTCGGAACACACCCACACCCCTGTGAAGCAGGGACAAGAAAGCAAAGTGGGGAGTGTACATCAACAACAGGGGATGCAGGGGAAAGGCAACACCACCCACAGCGTACCACCAGATCCAGCAAATCCCCACAGGAAGAGACTCCTGATCCTGCTACACCTTTAGGGAAGAGTGAGGCTGTTGTGCCCACCTTTCTCCGGCAAAGACACTTGTGGGATATCAGATCCCCCCAAAATTGAGACCCAGCCCTCAACATTCACCCTCAGCCACTGATCCTCCACACAACAGGTCTCTACCTCCCGTCTCTACCTCCCCATGACACCACTCCACCCAGTCCAAGAAGCCCCATACTTATGCCAATGACAGGCCAATCACACTCATACAGTGTGATTGGCCTGTCATTGGCATAAGTGTTGATGTGTATGTGCCCCTGAACTTAAGACCTACACACATGTATGATCCAGGTAATCAGTGCATGTTTCTTCACATTATCAGGCATGTGCATTGGATTTTAGGCACATGTAGGAGTTGTTGGTTGAGCACTGTTCATTGTGTCGATATGACCTTGCAGTCCTGGGGTATACCTACTTGTTGTCGCAGTTAGTTGTGAGTATGCTGAGTGGTTCTCTGCTATATCTGTGTTGTGGTTTTTTGATCAGCCAAGGCTTTTGCTTAAATCTGTGCTCATCATGCTGAACTGCTCAGGCAAACTGACATTATAAGTGACTTTTCTCATACAGTGCTGTCACTTTACACTTTCTGTGACCAGTATGTGGTATTAAGAGCCAATCTATCCCCAATTTGGGCTTTTGATGGTTACACATTGTGAGCTACTCCTTTATGTGTTTTTGCTCTGTACATTCCTCACATTAAGTCTAATGTCTTCCACCCCATGCCTTGCCAGTGCGTGACCCTCCAAACCACTTCACACTATACTGTGGGAGGATGATCTTTGTCCAGGACCAATGTTCCACTCAGGACTGTTTCACAATTTGTTATGTGCTATTTTCCTCTACTTTGTTGCAGTCATGGCTGCTCATGTACAGTGCAGATGTTTTACAAGCACAGTCCTCCAGTCATGTTCCAGGCATCTGTGTTTTCCAGAGTTGTGCAGCAGTAGGTGATAGCTAAAGTGTATGTGTGTTTGCTGAGGCACAGCTACCCATCCTGAGTGTGATGGAATCTGTTCCCTGTGACTATTTGTGGTGTTGAAGTTCATGGTGGAGCACTCAAATTAGTGCGATACTGGTTTTGTTGGTGTTCACACACTTCTTACTGTGCATGCACTGATGTCAGTGTATGTTGCCTTGTCCTTTCCTGGTGTGAGTCCCCCTGATGTCCAGCTGAGTTTGCTATGTGATGATTTAGTATGTGCATATGATGTGTATTAGCTGTTCATGGATGCAGTTTTTGGCCTGTGTTGGCTCTTTCAACTGACAGGTCCATGTGTGTGTAATGTTATTTTTGCAGGACATTGTGTGTGAGGAGTTTGTGTATTGTAAATCATTCAGATGTGTGTTGAATTTGTAGTGTGCGTTTCTTGTGTGAGTGTCACATGCAGCAATGTGGAGTCTTGTTCATGAGCATGTTTTGAGGGCACACTTGTGCTATGGCCTCCTATATTTGAACAGTCACTTGTCAGGAATTTGCATGTGCATGCTTGGGTTACACATTGACACCATGCTCACTAGGTAACTGGTGGAAGGTCTATGTCTGTGTTAACAGATTTGTCATATTGAACACAGTTAGGGTTCATGATTTGCATTTGATTAGGTGATTGTTGATTGAATTGGATGATGGTGTATGTGCAGTTGGTCAGAGTAACATTTCTATCTATTCCTGTGCTGTCTAGGGTCACATTGCCTATCCATTGTTTGCCTAAACATGGCTGAGCTTGTTGGATTTCTTTTGATGTGGTTTGTGATACATGTGTTTGGCAATTAGTGTGGGATCAGCATTGGTTCAGACATCCCTGAGTGTGATTCTGACATTTGTAAATACACACAAGGGTGTGGCATTGGTTATCAGGAAAGTCACAGTACCTTATTTTCACCTTTATCTGTGCTTCTCACAGATTTTGATTAGTGAAGGTGGTAGATGAGGGGTATGTGTGAAGGTCATACTTGGGTTTGACATTCAGAGAGTGTCACAATGAGCCATGTGTGTTGTGCTGGTGGCATACACATGTCAAGATAGTTGATACAGATGAGGGGCTGGTTGCTGTATGGCTTCTGACAGTTCTTATCATTCCTGAGCCAATGCATAGCTTGCAGTGCTGTATCACAATGATAATGCACAGATATTACTTTAGTTCATTTTCAATCACTGTGCCTACCATGCCTGATTTGATGGTCTAGGTGTAGTGTGGTATGTTGCACCTCTTGCATGTCATGTACAAATGTTGTCTGAGATAGCTCCATGCTTTTACTCCACTGTGCACTCCACTTTAGGCTAGTTTAGTTATTTTCATACATTGCTGCTGGCTTATGGTATGTGTATGAGGCTATGTTTCAGTGTGCGAGATGTCTGAAGGACTTGACATGCAGTGTGAACAGTCCCATGGTTGTTAATCTGCACAGTGACTCTTCATTCAATTATTCACTTTGATTCACATGAGTGGAAGGCAGATGTGAGGAGGAAGGTTGCCCTGGCTCTCAGGTCAGAGTTTCCTGCTGTCAAGATGGACTCTTTCTAACACTTTGGCATTCATTCACTACTTTGTAGTTGGTGCTCCCTTTGTTGAGGTAGAGTAATGGTGTGTAGGTTTTCAGTGAATTGACAGTGTCGTCTGTGTTGTTGTTGTACTGTACATACGCACATACTGTCATTTATTGCAGCAGTACACTTGTGTGTCAAATGCACATTGGTGCTTACTTTGTTTTTGCGGATTGAGTCAGTAATTTCTTACTGTGTTGTGTGATATGGGCTGTCATTGCAGGATTTGGGCTGCCATTGTATGTGACAGGCTTCTCAATGTCTGCTTGGGGGCTGTGGTGATCTGTGATTGTGTGGCAGTGGTGTCTAATATCATGTGTCATCTACCTGGGCTCATTGACTCATTCTAACACCTAGTTGGACTACTGTGAAATACACATACACACCCTGCTTGGCCTGCCCTCCTCTGTTCCACATTGTAGGTGGACTGACTCTTACTTTTGTGCAAGGATGACTGTTGTCATTTCGGAGGCGCTCTTACCTCACCCCACACTCATGTTCCTATTCATTTGAAGATGATCCTAATGAAATGTCACTCTAGACATTGTCTCCAATCATGACTTCTTGTAGTAGATATGGTGTGCTGAGTTTTGCTTCTTTTATGTTACATGTGATGTGTATGTTATGATGTTGATCTTGCTTTTCTGGGGCAATGTCCTGGACTCCTACTACATTGTGGGCAGGTTTTCACTTGGCTTCACTGCTGCGGTGACATGACCGGCACGACTGGGCTAGTTGCAGTAATTCTTATGGTGATGGATAACCCGAATGCAGAAGTGTCAATTTGTAACGTGAAGGACATGTGTACTTACCCTGAGGGATATGTTCATGTCTCCACCAGGCTCTCTGATGTGGATAGGACACGTATTTCAGTGTGTGTTTGGGTTTTATGTGGGGATTTGTTGTTGACTTACCTGCGGTGTTGATTGCGACTGCGTTTTATCTGCAGATAGCAGATGAGGTACAACAGCGGAAGAGCTTTGATGTGCTGGATCCATGGCGGTCAGGATCGTGTGGAGGTGGCTCGGATTAGAGTTTATATCTCTGCACTTTTGTTTCCGCCATCTCTGAGTGTCTGGTTTCTCCGCTGCATTCTGACGGGCTGGTTGAGGCATCGGGATTTGACCGGCGGTCATAACGTCATTCCACACGGCGGTCTTTCTCCATTGGATCCCTCCGCCACCTTAGCAGAACGAAAAATCTGATGGATCTTGAAACTCTGCATGGACGGGAGATGGACTATCTTTGCCCATTGTAATATGGCAGACTCGAGTAACTAAATGGATGCTTTCCGCCACCGCCAGCACCAAGGAGGTGCCTACTATGACCCCTTAGTACATATGCAAGATGTATATATCCAGGAACTTTGTCACATAGGTCAGGAATAGCTAGAGTAAACAATATTCAAGTTAGAAGACTACAATTCCCAACACTACACCTGTTGTCAAACATGTGATCTTAACATATCTCATGATACTTACTCCAAGCACAAAGTGGAGAAAATCCTGACATTAAAAGCTCTCATCAAATCCATGCAATCAATCTACCCGCAGGCGGGGATGGTCGTGTCAGGAGACCTGAATATGTTCCTGCTACAAAAGGACCAAGCCTTAACCATGACTCAAAATAAATGGAACGGCTGGACAATTCCAAACATCATAACAAACCATCGAAAACGGGATAAGATCTGTGAACAGTGCGCTTTAATATTTGCTGAGCTCGGAATGGTCAGCCTGAATGGCTGCCTCCCACAAGGTCAACCTGCATCATCAACTAGAATAGTCAAACAGGCTCATTCAGTGCTGGACTATACCATTGTGGATTTAGTGGTCCTGCAATCCATCGTTAGTTACAAAATTATTCACAAACTGGAGAGTGACCACAGCCTGCAAGCATTTGAATTTAGCATCCAAAACACTATGCAATCTGCTTGCGCTAAACCTTCTGGTCGACAAAGCAAGGGAGAAACCAACCAAGCTGTATACGTGTTTTGTCGACTTAAAAGCAGCGTTCGACACAGTCCCGATGGAGGCACTATGGCAAAAAATGGCCACTTGGGAAATTCCATCAATGTTGCTGCAGGCTATTATCAATCTATTTTCATCTACCTGGGTAAGTATAAAACTAGGTAATGACAGAATATCCAGAAAAATACCAACTCATGTTGGCCTCAAGCAGGGCTGCGTATTGGCACCAACACTTTTTAACATCTTCACAGCGGACCTGGACAAAAGCATTGCGGAAATAGAAAGCGATCCCCCAAAGTTAGCCCAGCACAAAATTAGGAGCATACAGTACGCAGACGATATCGTACTGTGTAGTCAGACCCCGATGGGCTAACAACGCTCCATCACGAAGCTCCATGATTATATCAGTGCCCAGGGCTTGAAAATCAATTACAAAAAAACGAAGATCGTCTGTTTTGCCTCGCGGCCAGGGAAGAAATCTTTTAAATGGCATATCACAGGCAACACACTCGAGCAGACTGCTTCGTACAAATATCTGGGCATAGTTTTTACCATCTCTTACATATGGGTCAGAACTGTTCAGGGGAAAGGATGCAAATTTCTTGAACACACAACAATCAGAGCTGTACAAACATATCTTTCTGATCCCGAAGTTTGTATCCCAATCACAGATTTGTCTGGAATTTGGACTATCAAACCAGTACCAAGTCAGACAAGCGGCCATTCTAAAAACATGCTGGAAACTAAGAGCAGCCCAAGAGGACACGCTGATGGGCCTCTGCTGGATGGAGATAAATAACCAGACAAAATCGAAAAATGACTGGAAAACAGTATGCGAGAATGCCCTGTTAGATCTCAAGCTGGAAAAGGCATGGAACACAAACCAAACCTTCGCAGCTTTCAAAAAAGCGAGAAATGGGGCCACAAAGCAAAGATCATGGCTATCAGACAAAGCCGCAACAGCAAAGAAAAAACACGGTTGGACGATGTTGGCAACGTATGGGAAAATGGTGCCCCAACCCTATCTAGTCAACCACATATCCACGGCCGCCCCAAAAATGCTTCTAAATCTACGGTTGGGTACTACCATCTTTTAAGAACACACTACACCATGGAAGCAAACATGGACTACTCTTGACTGCAGACTATGTGGACAAAAGGAAGAATCAAGGATGCACATATTGTGCATTTGTCCCTCTTTGAAAAACTTGAGATGTTACTATCTCCTTCACGCATTCCGTTTCTTCCAAATTAGAACATGCCGCCCGGCCGTCATGCTAGCACTGAACAGTCACCAATTGCAGACAGCTTGTAGGGCCGCCAGATTTTGCCAAAGGGCACTGCAGCTAATACAAAACATTGAGAAAAAGGAAACCAAAGGCATGAAATCGGATGCGTGAAGTGCAACGGACAGACTCATTGAAATACCTCCAGAAACTCCAGGGCTTCCAGAAAGCTCTTTCTTTTTTAACTGCTCGAGAATTTGTACGTTTAAAAAAAAACATGTCTTTTTATGCTACAATATTGTAAAGGTTTTAATTAACTACACACAATAAAATGTATCACATTTTCTTATTCATTTCCTGTTGACACCACATTCTAACCTGACCTTGACTTAGGTGACCATGCAACACCTCTCACTACTTTGGATGGGAGAAAAAGACAGGTGGCATGAAATCCCATCACTACTAACCTCAGTACACCTATGTCTTCGGCGGAAGGGAACAGTAATTCACCCTGGACATACACCTAACTAGTATGGTAAATTACCAATGATCACAATGTGACAATGACACATTATCAAACATTATCTACACATGGAATGAATGAACATTATGACCTTTTCACCTTCCTACATCTGACTTGACCACAGTTGAGCACTGTGCTTTGCCATGTGAAGGCTTGTGACATGACTGACATAACACTGATATTGCTTCATGTGTGTGAAGTTGTTTTTGTGACTTTGTACAGTAATAACCTAACCACATATGCATATGACATTTCACATTCACCATTAGGGTTAATTTAGCTATGACTCCACAAGCGATTTTACTTTACAATATGACACAAAACAAGGCATCATCATGTCAAACTGATGTGCAAATCCATAACTAATACACCACTCAAAGTTTGTGATTATTGATGAGATATTCACATGAGAACAGTGATATAGTTTTCATGGCAGTTCCTACTCCATGTAAACAATGGTGGAGAGGAAACAAAGGGGCCACCCTGTGCGCAAGCACCCCAGTCCCTGCACAGCATGGACTGCACCAGACCATGCCCTACAGGTGCTATCTTTGACATTCTCATTGCAGTGCCTATTTCATTGGCACGCTGTGGGACCACCACAGAACCGTCCGCCAGTGGCTATAAAAGTTGTAATCTGGCAATCGGTGCGCACCCAGGTTTGGCTGTGTGGAGGTCCCGTTCCCACGCCACCAAGCTTGTAATTGGGCCCTTAGTGATGGACTTCTGAGATTGAAGTGGGACAAAACAAGTTAGATATTGCCAGGCGCTGACCCGTTCCTGCACAGTCCTCACATGGACATTTATTCTAGAAGTCCTTCCCACAACCTGTAATTGAATGCTAAACTTTCCAGCATTCAATTTCTCATATTCTCCAAGGTTGACTGATTACAAGTTTTAAATATTTGAATCCTGAAAGGTGATTAAAAGCATGAGATTGGCATGATCTTTCTTACTAATCTTGACAAATATTTGTTTATTTTTTTAAATTCTGTAAATAAGGTCATTCACCTGTTCTGCTTTATATTGTTCTTTCTCTTACTTGATTATAGCTTGTCCCTAGCTTTGTTTAAAGGTTTTTACTCCAGTATTGTAAACATACCAAACAATATTCAATAAACAATAATAATATAAACTAATCTATGACACGACAATTTGTACAAAAAGGGATTCATAGCATCAGTATTATTAGGTGAGTTCTTGCTTGTGTAAAAATCTTGTTAACCCTGCGGAAAGAATTTCAAAAGGGGAAATATTTGCAAAATCGGATGCTTTTTGAATTGCCTCAATTGATGATTAACTGGTGTTCTCCTTTTACGTTACTTCCAGCATGAGATCCACAATTCCCTCTATCTTACATGTGTCATTTGTCTTTCCTTTGAAATGTGCTCTACATAACCTAGCTTGATATGGATATTGATCAGTCATTTTGTTCATACTCTGCCAGGCTTAGAATTGGCAGTCGTTATCAAATGGGCATGAACAAATTCTAAAAGATAAAAACTGAGATTTCAATGTGGCTCCTTGTTAATATTTGAGTTTGTTTTGATCAATTGAATCTGAAACTATTTTGGCCCAAAAATAAACTTGATTTCCAAACACGCCCAGCTTTTTTAGCGCTTTTCACATAATACATAATAATATAGGTATCTTGGAGGAGGTCTCGCTAAAAGCTCTAGTTATGAGCCTGGTATGAATGACTTCTGTATCTTTGAATCTCTTTCAACCCTCCTGATATTAACAAAATTCAAAGTTGCCATGTTATAGAAGATATTACTGTTTAATCAATGCATTCATGATGTAAATTGACCCTGGTGTCTAGTACGTGCTCTGTTAAGCAATACGATTACCTTATGTAATTAATGTGGAATCCTACCACCTGTGCTTAATCCTAAAATATATGTGACATTCCACCAAATTCAGATATTAGACTGCATACACCATAAGCACAAGATTCAGGCTAGAAAATTAGGAAATGATCGACCATGTATCTGCACTTTTTATTTAAGTGTTCAAAGTAAAGGCTGCTACAAATCTTATGGATACATTTTGCAAGGTAGCCATTACCTACTGAAATCTGAGGACAGAAAATCCATTCCCATCTTTAATGGTAATAACTGTCCCTTATATGCAAAAATGATTAGAATGGTTTCTAGTCATAGAAAACACAGGATTGCACCTTTTGTGCTGGTATTAAACCATATCACATTTTAGATCAAAATCCTAAAACTAGATACCATACTACATATAACAGTCGGTAATGGATTATCTGAAACTGCTGTTCTGCTATTGCTACACTAACACACCCTCTACCAGTTCTGGCAGTTTCCTCAGTACCCCACTTCATATTATCCACCCTGCCATCGTTCCAGATGGCAAAGCTCAAACCTCATGTGAAATCAGTTCAACCAAAATTGTCTTCATGTAATTTTCTATGGTTATAAGAAGCGCCATATAAATAGTGCAAAATATCTAACAGCTCTAGATGCTTGTCTACAGAACTGTGTATCCAACATGTAGGTCAAAAAGCAACCAAACCCTAGACACATATGAACTGGGCTGTCTAGCTACAATTATGTCAGCACCAAAAAAAATGTTCAGGCTTTAAAAGGCCTCCTCCTGAACTTTGAGCAAGCATTTTTGCCATCTGAAATTGGCTAGCCTACTCCTGTGTATTCTTTTTGACCTTTGAAGAATCTTGGTGGTACATCGGCATGCTTTCAGCAGGTCTGTTAGCTTCTACAGCTTTCTTTCTTTTTTTTAATATATTTTATTGGAGTTCCTGGTGCAATGAGAAAATACATAATTAGCCACAAGCAGGGTATAAGAACATCCGATACAATTACATGATCACTCGTATATAAGCAGCTAAAAACACATTATTTGACGTGGAGATAAAAATGATACAGAAGATCTATCAATAAATATAACAATACAGTACATGTCAAGTTCTTATTCTGTCCTCAAGCCATTTCTTAATCGGGGACCATAATCGTCTTCCCATTTCTTGTTTTTTAACACCTTTAAATTCATAGACACAAGATTCAATATTATAAATACCCAAAAATCTGGAGACCCACATCTGAAAAGAGGGGGCTGTAACATCCTTCCATCCGGCCGATATTAAGATTCTAAGCACAGCGACCGACATAAAAACCAAAGCATCCTCATCCTCTATTAAAACCAGTTTAGAATCTGAGCCAAATAACATCAGTGTTGGGGATAGATCGATCTTATGACCTAGCAGCCCCTCCCAAAATGTTGTTTTTCCATCCAGGACAGGGACCAGTCGCTCACAAGTAAAAAACATATGTAATAAGTCTGCTTGCCCCTTGTTGCATCTCGGGCAGCAAGCATCATTCCTAACACCCCAGGCAAATAGTTTGGTCGGTGTATGATACAGATTAAAAACTGTTTTAAAATGTTGTGCCCGTAAGTTGGATGCCCGAAAGATCTTTTTATTTAACCATAATGCTAGGTCCAAATCTACATCCGGGTTTCCCAATTTTATTGCCCAGTCACTTGCTACTTTTCCTACATCATCCTGTAATCTGGACCCCAGCATATTATAAACCTCTTTTATCTTCCTACATCTTCTTCCAATGCCCTCAACCACAGGGAAGTCTACAAGGGGTTTAAGTTTTGGCCTAAAAGCCTGTATGATACCCGAGATTTGGCCATATATAAGCCACTGATTTAGACGGAGGCCATATCTCCTTTGCATGTCCTCAAACCCACTTATCTTGTCTCCTACCATTAGGTCTCCAATAGTCTTAACCCCTAAGCCCTTCCACATTTGTAGGTTCCCATCATTACTTAGCTGAGGAAAAAGGCTTGATTTTCCAAAAG
The DNA here is from genome assembly GCF_964263255.1 of Lissotriton vulgaris. Lineage (NCBI taxonomy): Eukaryota > Metazoa > Chordata > Amphibia > Caudata > Salamandridae > Lissotriton > Lissotriton vulgaris. Next base: position 904,877,677 of record NC_141696.1, on the reverse strand, counting down.
AAGAGAAGGGTTAATTTTAGGGACATGAAAGAATTTTAAGATAGATTTCAATACTTGCCATGCCCCCAGTAAGGTCTTAAATCATGCCTTCCTATAGAACCTATATTCCAGTTCCGTCAACAGTAGACCAGTTGCTTTCCCCTTCATCAGTAGTTTGAAGTTTGGAGGGGGACCCTGATTGTCTATATTAGTCACGCCAGTGTCAGATTGAAACAGAATTGACATCTGGATCAGGAGACAAGACCAGTGATACAGTCTCAGGTTCGGAAGTGCCATCCCACCCCTTTCCCACGGAAGGGACATAAGGGTCATTGATCGTCTAACCTTACCATACTGCCATATGAACCTAATAAAGGCAGACTCTAATTTCTTCAGAATTTTCTCCTCAATGTATAGGGGAATGGCTCTAAATAGATACAGCACCCTTGGAAACATCACCATTTTTAAGACATTTACCCTCCCAACCAGAGAAAGATGAAGAACATCCATCCTTTTCAGTTCTATCTCTATGGATTTAATAAGGGGGCTAATTCTCTTCCACTATCTTACCCACTGAAGCATTAATCTTTACCCCTAAATATGTAGCAGAATCAACATACCTTAGATCGGGTCTTGGTATGTTCCTAGAGCAAATTATCTGGGTTTTGGATTCATTCAGAAGATATCCAGAGCCTTGACCGAAAACTTTAGCCATCTGTACCAAATCGGGGAGTGCCTGCTGCGGGTTTGTTGTGATAACTGCCACGTCATCAGCGTAGGCTAAGATCTTATTTTCGTAGCCATTATAGATCACTGGAGATGTTCTAGGGCACTCTACGCCCAGGAACAAAACCATGTTGCCATGGAGAGACGAGACCTCCTATGATCCTGCCCAACCTCTTCTCGCAGATCCTTGAGTATAGATTAGTATCGGCATTTATTAAGGATATAGGCCGATATGACCCCGGTTTCTCAGCTTGTTTACGTTTCTTATGAAAGACTATAACATTAGTTTCTTTCCACGAGTCGGGGACCACCCCTGAATACAGTATCCCGTTAAATAGATCTACTAAAAGGGGGACGATCTCTTTTTCCATTGCTTTGTATACCTCCAAGGGGAGACCATCAGGGCCAGATGCTTTCCCAGGCGCTAACTCTCGCAGGGCAGCTAAAACTTTCTCAAACGTAATATCCTTATCAAGGGCTGTTCTTGTTAAATCATCCAAACAAGGTCCATTGTCAATGCATTCCTCCTCCGGATCATTATTAAGAGGATCCTCCTCATATAATATCTGATAGTATTTTTTAAACACAGACAGAATGTCCTTTATCTCTGTATATGTTATCCCTTCCTCTTCTATACATACAATCGCATTCTTTGATTTTTCCTATCTAATCCGAAGAGCAAGTGCTCTGCCAGCTTGCTCTCCCGTTTCGTACCTCTTTGCCCTTGAGGATTGATACTCCCTATTGCTTTCTGTGTAACCTCCTTCTGCAATGCCGCTTTTACAGCCAGCAGAACACCCTGACTAGCCTCACTATTACTACCTGAAGCAATATCCTTTATATGTTGTTCTTCCGCCTCAACCAATTTATCCATTCATTTCTCTACTTCGCTCCTATCTTCTCTTCTAAGCCTGGTGGCACAGCTGATTGTTTCTCCTCTCAAAGCGGCTTTAAAAGCCTCCCAGACCCCGTTCCGAGATGTCCTGTATCTATTTGCCGCAAAAAGTTAACCAGCCCATATAATTCAAATGGTCAACAAATCTGCTATCTGCCAACAGCCTTCTTTCAAAAGTCCAGTTTGTCTTAGACCGTTCTAACCCTCCCATAACGTAGTTTAGCAACAGAGGATTGTGATCTGAAATGACCCTTGGGAGTCTACATATTTTAACTTTTTAAGATTCTAAAACAGAGACAAAAAAATAATCCAATCTTGAATATCTCTGGGCTGGATTTGAAAAGTAAGTATAACCTGCATTTAAGGGTTCTTTAGCTCTCCATAAATCCAGAAGCCCATGAGAAGCTATCATAGCTTGAACCGCCTTAAAAACTCTAGGTTTTCTCCCCTGATACGATATCCCGTCCCCCATTCAGATGAGATATTTAAATCTCCTGTGAAAACCAGAGGAGAGGGCCAATTTGCAAGCTCTGTTTCTAGAAAATCATAAATTTCAGGGTCGTCCTCATTAGAGCCATATACCGTACAGATAGTTAGACCCAATTCCATCTCAATAATCACCCATCTTCCATTGCTATCTACTTTCACTTTCCTCGCTTTCCCTAGACTTTTCCTTCCTAGAATGGCGACCCCCCCTAATAGTTGATGTTTGAGTTGTACAGGCTAATAATTCAAATCCATTTATGGAAAGCAAATTTCGCTTAGACCAAGGGAGGTAGGTCTCTTGTAGACAGAGAAGATCTATTCTATTATGTTTTACCATGTATGCTAATTTCTGTCTTTTCCTCCAATCATTTAATCCCCCCACATTCATTGTACAAATATTAATGTGTGTCATCAAATTGAGTGTAACAACCTATATCGAAATTCCTTTCAGAAATCTTTTTCCTTGCTGGCATCCTTTGACCATTACCTATTCTACAGCTTTCATTGAATAAGTACTCAGGATAACATACACTTACTCGTACTTGTAGGGGATTTGATTGAGTCCTCTTCATTCATTTGGCTATTATTGTTTCAGTCTTTTTTTTTCCTCCACTACCGAATACAAGAGTTAAAAGTGGGCCAGCCCACTTCAGCCCATGGCCAACTTGCCTGTGAGAGATGATATCCTGCCCTTTAACTAGGAGCATACCCACACCCACAACAAAGCAGCTCTGAAAAGTGTTGAGGGTTACTATATCAATGTGTGCTATATGAAACCAAATACATATTTTTGATTTTGGACATTGTTTTAAGTGATAAGGACCTGGCAGCTTCCCCAACAATTACTTTTTACAAAATCCATGAGAGAACAAAACTAGAATTAACAAAGCCAAAAGGTAAACGGCCAGACCTTGTGCCTTCAACAGTGCTTGTTTAAGAATGTCATGCTGGTGTATGAAAAGAGCAGCTGCGGTATTAAGCGTAGAAACGGGTACCTTTCTTACCTCTGCTTCCTGTGCTACGAGTAACTGCAGTCTCCTTCATTATAATGGAGCCTTCTATCACACTGTCAACCCCGCATCCTCCAGAATTATTCCCAAACGCATCTGTTTCTCAGAAAATTAAAACGTGGGCACTGTGGATGCCAATAAACATCATCCATTTTCTTGTATGAATATATTACCTTCATTTCTAAGAAGGAATCATGAAATGTTCATTCTCTGTCCGGATGAGAATTAGTAACTAAAAGCTTGCATGTGTAGTTGAAAAAGAAACAGCTTGCAATTCCAGCAAACTGTAGGTCAACGTTCTTTGAAAAGTGTTTTATGCAACAAATCTACGTGCCTATACTTGACAAACATGTTTTATTCTCTGTGTAAAACATATTCTGCTGTGACCACTGCAATCACTGCAAGAATAGCCTTTTCTTTTTCAAGATAGGCGGTGTGGTTCAATAAACATGGACAATGAGTCAATCTTTGCTAGAGTTCTTCAAGGTGAACTGCATGTCTGGATTTCTCTCATATTTGAAGACCATGAAGTGATACTGTGGAAGAAGTTCCCCAATGGTGCATTTTAAACCAGGGTCCGACTGGCCCAGGCATCAAAGACAAAGTTGCCCCCACATTTGTAAATCGAACAACTCTGAACTTTCTATGGCCTGATGTCTGGGGGTGGATAAGATACAGCAGTAAAATTTACTATGTTTCTTACCCATCAAAAATAAAAACATTGACACATCCTAGCTCTTATACCCACAGAGTACTATTGATACATTGATCCTGTCTTTAAGATTACAGCTTCCAAAATGTACCTTTTATAATTCCCTCAGACTTCTCCTACCTACTTTCCCCTCTCGTTTCCACCTTTATTTGTCCACTGAGCACATTAGGCGACTGTGTCATTTTATTCTGGGTCAGGAATCTGATCACACTGCGTTGTGGCAAGCAGATCAACACTCCCAGAATTGTATGATTATCCATACTTGCAGACAGCAGAACTGGCACAAAGTAGCCCAACACACATACAACCACCCCTCACATATCACATATCACATATCTCAAAATTGCCACAGATATTGACTGGCCCATCTGACATTAACCAACTGACCTATATATCAGTCACAGGTTAGAGTCAGGGTGGGACATTGCACACCTGTGTCTATGAAAGATTCAACAGAAATGTAATGCAAGGCTCATTTCCTGTCCCCTCCATTATTTTGTTTCAACACCTCTGATATGGGCCTAACTTTAAGACAAGACAGATGCTTACGCTCATAACTACAGAACATGCCTACTCAAATGAAGTAGTGCTCAGACTGTTTTTATGGCCAGACATCAGTGTTTCGATTATGAACACACTGATTGAGTTCATATTCTATTAAACATGAAGTAAAACAAATTGGTCATGATAATTTACATCATCCATGGCATGTAAATATCACAGAAAAAACACTGCACAATAACCATCTTAAGTATCAATTGTTGCTAATAAAATAAAACACATTTTAAAATGTCTTGGTATTTGAGGATTTGAAATAACAACCCAATCTAACATCCACATCTAAGAAGAAGGTATTTAAAAATAGAGGTTTTGCATCAGGATGGGACTTAGGTCTAGATGTAGGTAAATTAGATTTACCGATTCAAAAATACTGAATTTTACCGATTCGGTATTTTAGAATAGGTAAATCTAATGTAGGTAATGATTCAGTATTTTTTACCGAATCGGTAAGATTCAGTATTTACCGATTCGGAAAATACCAATTCGGTATTTGCGATTGACTCCTATGGGCCTTGAAGCCCACAGCATATTCTCCATTGTATCTATTGAACATTTTCAATTTGGCAGGCAACATTAGTGCCTGTTACTTCACTTGGTTCACAAGTTGTTGAAGGAATTGCTTAAATGGAATTCAGTTCACTTTGGGATTTTAAAACATCCTATCCTGTACACTGGTAAAGCTCCTACATATCAAAACTATCATATGAGTGAAAAGTTAAAGAGCGCAGGCATTGCAACAACAAAGTACCTTAATTTTGCTTAGAATAACTTACCAGGAACCTCAGACTCTTTGAGTAGTGCACGAGTCTTGTTTCCTTAGTGGTTCCAGGTGCTTTATGCAGAGCAGAGCTCAATATTGATTGATTCATTCCAGCACCGTAAAAATATTTTATTTTGATAAGTGTCCAATAATTTTTTTTAATATTTCAAGCTATACAATGATGAATTATTGTGCCGTGCAGTCAGTTTCGATTTCAATCACATTTCTTGAACCATGGCTAAACAGTAAAGTGACAATTGCAAAAAACACAGTTGATGGACAGAATGCAGAACAATGTCTTACATTCACCCTAGCACAAAGATCTGGGCCTAAATCCATAGTTTTTTGCACTCCACACCACACTAGGTTAGACAATGGCTATATGAAAGTCAGCCTTTACCCTGTGCCTCATGGGAACAGTCCAGCCCGAACCACCAAGCCATGTCTTTCCTAGACCGGAATCAAGCATCCAAGGACCGGTTTCTGGCTATCAGCCTTCTTCGGCCTGGATAGCTTGACTCCAGTGATGTGGAGAGCCTGGGACTCACGTCTGAGCATACCCAGCCCACTCGGGGTGAAAATTGCAAAAAACACAGTTGATGGACAGAATGCAGAACAATGTCTTACATTCACCCCAGTACAAAGATCTGGGTCTAAATCCATTGTTTTTTTGCACTCCACACCACCCTAGGTCAGACAATAGCTATCTGCAAATCAGCCTTGACCCTGTGCCTCATGGGAACAGTCCAGCCCGAACTACCAATCCATGTCTTTCCTAGACCCGAATCAAGCATCCAAGGACTGGTTTCTGGCTATCAGCCTTCTTCAGCCTGGATAGCTTGACTCCAGTGACGTGAGTCCCATGCTCTCCACAACACTGGATTCAAGCAAGCCGGGCTGAAGACGGCTGAAATGCCAGAAACCGGTCCTCGTAAGCTTGTTTCCGGTCCAGGGAAGGGATGGCTTTGCAGTTCGGGCTGGACTGTTCCCATGAGGCACAGGGTCAGACTATGTCTGAACTGGGGTGGTGTGGAGTACAAAAAAAAAGATGGATTTAGGCCCAGATCTCTGTACTGGGGTGAATGTATGACATTGTTCTGCATTCTGTCCATCAACTGTGGTTTTTGCATTTGTCACCCTGAGTGGGATGGGTATGCTCAGACGTGAGTCCCATGCTCTCCACACCACTGGATTCAAGCAAGCCGGGCTGAAGACGGCTGAAATGCCAGAAACTGGTCCTCGGAAGCTAGCTTCCGGTACAGGGAAGGAATGGCTTGGCAGTTCGGGCTGGACTGTTCCCATGAGGCACAGGGTCAGACTGATTTGCATATGGCCATGTCTGAACTGGGGTTGTGTGGAGTGCAAGAAAACGATGGATTTAGGCCCGGATCTCTGTACTGGGGTGAATGTATGACATTGTTCTGCATTCTGTCCATCAACTGTGGTTTTTGCATTTGTCACCCCGAGTGGGATGGGTATGCTCAGGCGTGAGTCCCATGCTCTCCACACCACTGGATTCAAGCAAGCCGGGCTGAAGACGGATGAAATGCCAGAAACCGGTCCTCGGAAGCTTGTTTCCGGTCCAGGGAAGGCATGGCTTGGCAGTTCGTGCTGGACTGTTCCCATGAGGCACAGGGTCAGACTGATTTGCATATGGCGATGTCTGAACCGGAGTGGTGTGAAGTGCAAAAAAATGATGGATTTAGGCCCAGATCTCTGTACTGGGGTGAATGTATGACATTGTTCTGCATTCTGTCCATCAACTGTGGTTTTTGCATTCGTCACCCCGAGGTGGATGGGTATGCTCAGACGTGAGTCCCATGCTCTCCACACCACTGGATTCAAGCAAGCCGGGCTGAAGACGGCTGAAATGCCAGAAACCGGTCCTCGGAAGCTTGCTTCCGGTCCAGGGAAGGCATGGCTTGGCAGTTCGGGCTGGACTGTTCCCATGAGGCACAGGGTCAGACTGATTTGCATATGGCCATGTCTCAACTGGGGTGGTGTGGAGTGCAAAAAAACGATGGATTCAGGCCCAGATCTCTGTACTGGGGTGAATGTATGACATTTTTCTGCATTCTGTCCATCAACTGTGGTTTCAACGGTAAAGTGGCAGCAAACGCTTTAGAGCTCGCCTCTCACCTCAATCCAAGTGAATATTTGGACCTAACATTAAAATGTCATCTTCATATAATACTTGTGGTGGTATCTTTAACAAATAGGCCTGGACTAGGGTGAATCTGAGCAGCCATCAAAATTCTTAATACAATTGTGATGGTGCAAGATACAGAGATGTCACTATGGACCTGATTTAGACAGAGAGGGCATGCACTCTTCCAATTAATTACATCATTTGATCCTACACATCTGACCACACTTTGTGATCCAACCAATCCTGCAAAGGCCACTTTTTAAAGGGCTGAGTGCTCCTATATCATTGCCTATCTTTTTGCCACCTGTGATCTCCTGCCAGGGTCTCTATGCCAGCCATGGACACAAGCGTTTATAGGGATACTAACCCCTATGCCTTGGTTAATGTATCCCAGGAGGAAGGGGAGGGGAAAGTGTGTGGCCATGCAACCTTTAATGGCTAAAACCTAAGGTCTGAGTCTGGCTTGGAGAAATTCAGACCTGAAAATCCTCTTATCTAAACTTTTTCAGAACCATCTTCCTTTGGTGTCTGATTGTCGTATTTGCATTGAGGATCATTGGTCTGTGGCCAATTAATTTGTACCGCTGAGTTTAGTCGTGAGAAGACTGCTTGTGAAGCCAATTTAGGAAGGCCTTGGTGTACCTACATATGGCTCTGATGGAGATACCCAGGGACTCCCGCAAAATCCAATGATGTAGAGAGGAGTATCAGACTGTAAAGAGTTACAATATTAACCCTGCGGAAAGTTGATAAGATATCTAGGCTGAAAGATACCAGGGGCATTTTGTTGGTAGCTAATAACACCAACAACTGTGAGTGTCAAATCTAACATTGTTAATACCACCATTAGCCCAGGAGCTAGGGTTAACCATTTTAAATAAATGTATGGGACTAGTATTTCTAATGGAGTATGAGAGAGGGGGTTTTACCCAGAACAAGTCACTGGGACCTGGGTCATAATGATGCTAAGAGGGAAGGGGTCCCAGTGGGAAAAAGATAGTTATATGCAAATTGAACTAAATAAAGAAACAATTAATGAGTCTACAATGTTTTATGGTATGACCGGCGTCTTCTCGACCCTGCCGAGAAGACGCCGGTCATACCACGAATCGCTCACGACTCCTGATTAATGCGGAGCTTCGTGACTCTTAGGGGACGTTTTCTACGTGAATGATTAAACCCGATACCTTGAGTGATTTCCAGGGCCCAGCGTCCCCGGGCCAATCTTCTAATCTCGCCCTAACGCCAACATTTACAAGCTAATTGACGTACTGGTCTTCTCGCAGATTTTTTGAATGTGATTATATGACAGAAGGCACCGATTTAATAGGTTGCTAGTCCCCCCTTTGTCCTGATGAAGACCCCGCCACAAGGACTCCACTGATTCCTGCACTGTCTGGGGTCGAAACGTCGACAAGTCCCTGCCTAAATACAGCCCCCTATCCACTATTGCTACATACTATGTATTGTGGGGCATGTGCTCGATGAAATAATGTGTTTGGATCAATGACCGTTATGTACATTTACAATTGATTTTTGGATGCATCAGATACATATCTGATTTTATTGTCACTACTCCTTACCTGCACTACCCTCACTATATCACCTCCTCCTCACCTCCAGGGGCACTATTCAACATTTTCGAAATGACAATGTTTGATACTATATCCTTGGTTTGTTCTATAATGTGATTAAAACATTGTAGACTCATTAATTGCTTCTTTATTTAGTTCAATTTGCATATAACTATCTTTTTCCCACTGGGACCCCTTCCCTCTTAGTATTTCTAATGGCCATGCTGAGGAGGAGGTGGTCTTCCCATTAGCCCTGGAATTTATCCTTGATTAGTTTATGGAGACATGAGACCCTCAAATAAGGCTCCAGATCTGAAATGTGTGCACATGGATTTGTATAAACTTTCTCCAGAATTGTGGACTCTACTGTTGTGTAATTTCTTTAATGTTTCTTGTGAGGCAGGACACACAAAGTCATTGCATACTGCATTCATTATGTTCATTAACCAGGGTTTTACAGGCCAATATCCCAATTGGATTCAGCAGTGAAGGTAGCAGGTAGAGTTGCTCTGGAGTGTCTTCTTACCGGGATAAGGAAAGTGGATACCCTGTTGGAGGTGCAGTATGTATTTTGTGAGGAGCTCTGCATGGTGGAGCAATGCCTACATGTGCAAATGCTGATTTGCAGGTCCACTGTTGTTAAGCAGGACTGCATATGTCTGGCCTTCATGGACCCTTTGTGTGCCTTCAGCAGCATGGTAATGTCTGAATTGTGGGAGATCATGACCAATTTAGTGGTGGCAGGTGACTTGGTATAGTTCCTGAGAGCATTGCACTATGATTTGTCAGCTTCAGTTAGGTATGGTCCATCAGATGAGCGGACAGCTTCAAGCTGGGGAGAGGGGTCCTGGCTCCTTGATTGCTCCTTCTATATATTAATGGTCTAGGCTCAGACCTGTCCAACAAAGTTTCGGATGCTTCAAGGTGAGAAGGGGGAGTAAAATGGTCCCAATTCCTTACTGACCGTATTATTGAGTGCAATGTGTATGAGGTATTTGTCCTTGACAGTGGGTGACCCCAACCTACTGGCAAAATAGAAAGATCCAAGGTTGTCAGGACAAATTGAAAATTCAATAGTCCAATTGTGGCAAAAAAATCCCAGACATAGTTTTTCATATGCAGTGTTTTTATATACAGTTGCCAGGACTCCTATTTAGGAGACTAGCCAGAAGTAACGGTCAACTCGTGTTTCGCCCCCTTACATGGCCATCCTGCCTGGGGCATTCTCAGGGCATAAATTGTATGATGGATTACCTATAGTCCAAGCAGTCCGTAATCCTTGTGAGGAATCTCTATGTTCGCAGCATAAATGCCATGGAGCGGAAAGTCTCAGCAATGCAATGTGTATTCTGAGCCGAGACTTTCAACTAGCCACAAGTCAACATGTATAATACTGTAATTTCTTTGTGATTTCCCTACCACCTATGTTGTAAAGCACTCCCATACCTTTGGGTCTGGCTAGCACTATATAAATCTCCAAAATAAATAAATTAATGAATATATACGCATGAATTATCAACTATGTTTCTACTATTAGCAAACCCTGATTGTTCCATCCCTACAAGATCAGGAATATGACCAGTGAGTCGGAGGGATAATGTTTTAGAAAATATCTTACAATCGGTATTTATTAAGGATATGCAATGATACATTTTTGGATTGGGATAAATCACTGTCCTTTTTTGGAATGAGACAGATCATAGATTCTGAGAAGGAACCAGAGAAATTATTCAATGAGAGGAAGTGCTGAATTACTTTAAATAGTTTAGGGAACAATAATTTGGAGAAGTGTCAAACGAATACTATGAAGAATCCATCTGGGTCGAGCGTTTACCTGTGTAAATGCATTTGACAGCAGTAAATAATTCTTCAATGTGTAGTGGTTGTTCAAGAATCAACAAATCATTGCAAGTATATCAATGCACTGTGGGGTGAGAACAAAAGGATGCAATGAACTCTTCGAAGGGTGTGTGTTCTGGAGTATATAAGGCTTGATACTTATCAGCAAAGCAACAAGCAATGTCGTTGTCATGAAATAGGTTATCACTTAAGGGATTGGTAATTGATTTAATGTACACATTTTCATTCCTACCTTTCAGATAGTTGGCCAATAGAGAGCATATTTAATTTTTGCCCCAATAATACCTAGTGTTCATTTTTAAAACAGTACCTCATGCTTTGTTTATGGTGGACGTATTAAATTGAATCTTAGCAGCTGCTATAGCATCAAAATCAGTGTTATTATTTTTAGAGGTGTAACATTTGTGTTGTAATTCTTTGATAGTGGATAAAATGGAAGACATTTCTTAGACAGTAGGGTTAATTAGTCTCCAGGAATCAGATAATGCATGTGTAACAGTGTTCCTAAAAGCTTTGTGGGCTTTATGAGGGAGAAACTTAGCAGTGGAACGTCTACCAAGGAATGGATCTGGGTTTTGATTACAGTCTCCTTCCAAAATGAAGTTTGCAGTGGATTATTGTGAAATCTTTTGAAAGATATTCCTCCATAAGGTTGGGTCAGGGTGTGCGGGGCTATATACATTTACAATGGTGAATTTAACATCATCAGTTTTGAATTGAACGAAAACCCATCTACCCTCTTCATCATTTTCCTTTTTTTAATTGAAAAAGACCTGGTATAAACAACAATAAATAAATACATGTTATTCAATCATATGACTTAGTTAAAATCCATCCAATATATCATAGAGAGAGCGTATGAACCAATTCTGAAAAAGAAAAAAGTTCCATAGGAAAATAGTATTTTCTAAAAAGAGGAACAATAATAACTGGGGACAGCAGATCATTCATAAGCATTGCTAGACAGTCAGTCACAGTTCCATTGTCAACTCATATTATCCCACATAAAATTAGACAGAGCATAAACACTAAACATACAGGGTCATCCAGCTAGTAATAGGTCCCCAGATGGCCTGCCCCAATCCCTCATCTTTCTACTCCTGCGTGAGTAGAGAGTGGATTCGATATTATAAATCCCTAAAAGTCTAGCCAACAACATCTGATAAGAAGGAGGTACTACATCTTTCCAGCCAGCAGCTAACAATAACCGGAGGACAGCTACACAAATGAATATAAAAGCTTCATTCTCATTGTTGAGATTCACGTTGTTATCCATTCCTATTAACATTAGGGTAGGGAATAGGTCGATCTTAAATCCTAGCAGCCCCTCCCAAAATTTCTCAATCTCTCCCCTAATTAAAAGTAGTTTGTCACATTGATAAAACATATGTGGTGGGATGGCTGGACCTTCGTGACATCTCGGACATTTGTCATCCTCTCTTTACCCCCAACCGAATAGTTTGGCAGGGGTAAAATACAAGTTAAAGATCGTCTTGTAATGTTGAGCTTTCAAATTTGATGAGCAAAATACTCTATCAGCCAACTGCAAAGATTTATATAAATCCACATCTGGGTCAGCTAATTTGGATGCCCATGTCATTTCACATTTTTCCAGGTCGTCCTGTGCACTTGACAGTAATGTGCCAAAGATCATTTGAATTTTAATACCACCTCTTAACAAATACTCCATCATATTGATCTGGCCTCCTGGAATAATCTGACTCAGAGAGATTCCAAATTTCTGCTGAATCTCTTTAACGCCCAGAAGATTATCGCCTTCGCAGATATCACCTATTCTTCTAACCCCTTGTTGCTCCCATAATGTCCCCATCCTATCGTAGCTGAGTTGCGGAAAGATGTTAGAATTCCATAGCGGTGAGTAGTAATTAATCTTAGGAATTCCCAACACATTTCCCAGAGACTGTTGGAGTCCTTATAGCGCATCTTCTTGTAGTGTCGCCTATTATTTTTACATAACAGGAGTCCAAGGGCCTCTCTGCCTAGCAGCAACTCATATATAGGTGGGATTTCCTGATTACCAAACCGGGTATCAGATATTTTCCTCGCAGGGTCAAATAATATATCCATCTGGCTCAGGAGACAGGCCACTTGGTAAAATCTTATGTTTGGCATTGCCAGCCTTCCCCTTTGTTGTGGGAGTGACAAATATTTCATAGAAAGCCGATTTTACCATATTGCCAAATACAATTCATGAAAATTGACTCAATTGATTTTATTATTACTTCATCAATCAAATAAGGAATTTAGCGAAAAACTAAAGTACCTTAGGAAGCATGGTAATTTTAAGTATGTTTACTCTTCCTATTATAGACAGATGAAGCACATCTAATCTCCTAAGGTCTGCATTAATTGACTTTATCAGCGGAATAAAATGTTCTTTTACTATTTCGGTTATTACAGAGTTTATCTTAACTCCCAAATAAACCGCTGAATCTTTTTACCTCGAATCCACCCTTAAAATATTGTTTGTACATATTATCTGTGTTTTGCTCTCATTTGAGAGGTATCCTGAATTCCGCCCAAACTCCTTAGCTATACCCACAATCGCTACCACAGCTTTATCGGGTTCTGGAGTAATAATAGCCAGGTCACTAACAGCGTTGTTTCGAAGCCATTGCAGATCACTGGTTTAATTTCCATGCATTCTAATAGATATCGTACAAGCGGATCTATATACATAGCAAAGAGAATGGGCGAGCAGGGACACCCCTGAGGTGTCCCCCTAGAGATACAGAATGGCTCGGAGGAGCCTCCCAGTAATTGAATCCTGGCCTTTGGACCGAAATACATCGCCTTAATTGCTTTCATAATTTTAGGGCCGAAGCCCCTTCGGTCCAATATCCCCCACAGATATTCCCATGCGACACGATCGAAGGCCTTTTCGGCATCAAGGAGGATCATGGCCATCCAGGACCCCGTGGCAGCCTGGACATCGAATAGCGAAATGGGACGTCTGATGTGGTCCTTAGTCCCACGGCCTGGGGTAAACGCATGCTGCCATTGAGAAAGCAGGCCGCCATTGACCCCCCCTAAAATCCTGCGCAAGACCTTTGCATAGATCGTTGTGTCTGCGTTAATGAGGGATATTGGACGGTAAGAACCCGTTTTCTCCTTAGTTTTGCTTTTATTATGAAATACGCTGATGTTTGTTTCCTTCCACGAGTGTGGAACCTCACCAGAATAAATAATACCATTTGTTGGACTTGGCCCTTCTGGCAGGTTCACCCCTAATCTTTTTGATTTTAATCTGTGATCTGTGTTAATGATTTCTGGTCTGTGCGCACTTTTTCCCTGTGTCCCAGAGTAAAGTGCGTGCATGTAGTTAGGCTGGCCTGCTCTCCCATAGGAATGCATGGGGAATGTCTGTGTCCCTGGTAGTTCCTGATGCGTGGGGAGTGCAGACTCAAATTTGGTATGTGCGAGCTCGTGAGAATGATTGCTTCGCAATGGTGTATGTGGCATGAGTGTGTCATGTGTAGAAATGCCACTTCTAGGACTTGGCATATTAATGTAAAATATGCCTGCCGTGTGATTGGCTGGAGCTGGCTGGTGAGCCTGGCTCCAGGAAGGCTGGATGGGTCTGCCCGGTGGTGAGTGTGAGATTAGCATGTTGATGGCTTGGGAGGAGTGCACCTGGTCCCTGATGGGCCTGGACTTTCCCCACACAATGCTGGCTCCACCCCCTGTAGTGCGACTGATGACCCTAGCCCTGCCAGTGAATGAAATGGGTGGTTGAGCTATCAAGGGTACTTCAAAACCAGCTGCGACTGGCCCCCCACCCTACACCCACAGACAAAGGGCTTTACAGTATAAGAAGGAGCTGTGTCCTCATACAATTTGGTTCTGTTCTGCTTTGGATCCTTGCCAGAGGGGGCTGCTGCTGTTGCTGGGGCCAGGAGGAGCACCACTTGGCTTGTCTCCCTGCCTGGAGACCCAGTGAGCTGGCTCTGGCCCTGCCTTGCCCCCCTGCCTGCCTCCAGACCCTTGCTGGAGCTATACTTTGCTTAGAGCGCCTGGAAGCGCTCTTATTTTGACTTATAGCGCTAGGAGTGCTTTATTTTCCTTTAGCGCTGAGCACGCTTCCCTTTGCCCTGAAGCGCTTGGGAGCGCTTTGCCGATTTTCACCCGAAATTGCGGCGCATAGCGAGTGCCTACCTCACTTTATATTTTTATTTAAAGGCCAGAGCCCACCCGGCATTGCCCCCTTCTTGGATTTGTATTTATCACGAGGGAGCCCACTCCTCGGATACTGAGACCCCGCCTGCCTGCCTAAAACGGGCCGCCGTGCTGCCCGCGATGACCCGGAAGCATTGGGCTGGCTGACCAATTACAGCGCAGCCCCCTCGAGGCCAACGGGAAGTCCCGCCCCGGGCAGCAGAGAAGCAGCCAGCCGAGTCCCCGAGGCTCCCCGAGGAAAGAGGAGCCCCGCGCTGCTGACAGGAGGTCCGGTGAGTGGGGCTGGGAGAGCGAGTGGAGGGAGGAGGGCGTCGGGGCACATTGCCGGTGCCCGCCCCTCCCCTCGGTTGTGTTAGAGCCCCGAGAGGCTCGCAGGGCGCCTAGTGGTTTCGAGCCCAGAGAGGCTCGTGGGGCATTAGCCATTCCTCTTTTGTTTCCCGAGCGGCCCCAGTTGGCAGAGGGCCGCTCCAACGATCCCGGCGGCAGTCATTTGTCTGAGTCCCCTGTGAGTGACTCCAACAAGCCCACATGTGTGTTGTAGAGCCCCGAGAGGCTCTAAGGTGCCATTCCTGATCACG
The DNA here is from genome assembly GCF_964263255.1 of Lissotriton vulgaris. Taxonomy (NCBI): domain Eukaryota; kingdom Metazoa; phylum Chordata; class Amphibia; order Caudata; family Salamandridae; genus Lissotriton; species Lissotriton vulgaris. The sequence continues at coordinate 904,862,190 of NC_141696.1, read as the reverse complement.
AGCCCCGAGAGGCTCCAGGGCACCGCAGTTGTTCAGAGCCCAGCGAGGCTCCAGCCCACATATTGATCTTTTGAGCCCCGAGAGGCTCTGGGGGACATTTTCATTGTTTAGAGCGCTGAAGCTCTAAATTGCCTATTTGCTGTGTGAGCCCTGAGAGAGGCTCTTGGGACACGAGTGTGGTTAGTAGCCCCGAGGCTCTCACACAGTACTTCCACCCCTGTGTTCTTGAGCCCACGTGGCTCCAACGTGTGCCCAGCATTATCCACAACTGTCCAGCACTTAGTGGACAGTTGCTACGTTTAGGCTTTGTGTTCTGTGCTGCCTGCGCAGCCTACTGTGACATTGGACTCAGGGCATTCAGCCCTTGCGAGGCCAGTTGGCCTGAGGGACAATTCTAGTGTTGTGCTACATGCACCCTGCGCATTGTAATTTACTTGTGTATGTGATTCCTGCGCAAATGTTCTACCTGCACCTCTGAATGTGTTTTAATGCCTCATGTGCAATGTGTTTCATGTTTTATCCCCTTTGCTAAGAGTGACCTGCTTAGAGGATTGTTTATGTTCCATTACCTTTGCTAAAAGTGACCTGCTTAGGTATTCTATGTTTTATCCCCTTTGCTAAGAGTGACCTGCTTAGAGGATTGTTTATGTTATTACCTTTGCTAAAAGTGACCTGCTTAGGTATTCTATGTTTTATCCCCTTTGCTAAGAGTGACCTGCTTAGAGGATTGTTTATGTTATTACCTTTGGTAAATGTGACCTGCTTAGGTGATGGTATTCCTTCCTTAGGTCCTGATGATAAGGTCCTAGTTCCCTGCGTGATTTTCCTACAGTGTTTAGGGTTGCGTAGGAGGTATTTACTCTTTACCAGTGATTACTGGTTGTGTGCTGCATTTACTATTTTGGTGCTAATCATTATATGTTTATGTGCTAAGTGTATACCTACAAGTAATATTTTTAACAAGTGCCTACCCCTGACAGTGGCCCATGTGGCCCTGTCCTGTACATAATCCCTTGTAAATTCTGCCCGTGCCTGTTTGCACATTGTAAAGTTTGTGTATTATCTAATGTGTTTCTTTACTATAATACAAAGGCTATTTCTTATATAACCTTGTGTGGAGTTTCCTTTGTGGTGGGCCTTGGGTGTTGTTGCTGGGGTGCGTGCGCAAATACTTAACTCATACTGCCTTCAAGTTTAGACTTGCTGCTCGCGCCACGTTACCTAGAGGGTGAGCAGGGGTTATCTTGGCGTGTAACTCCCTTGCCCTGACTTAGGAGTGGTGGTCTCTGACTGACTTTGGCGTGAGCCCTGGCCAGCCAGGGACCCAGTTTCTAACATTGGACGCAGCTGTGAGGATAAGGATTTGTGTTTGCATTGTACCACAGTGGCGACAGGTCGCACTTCAAAGCTCTACATTTTTAGATAACCACATTTTGGGGATTATTGTTTTTTAGGTGAAAATCAGTATTGCTTCTCCTGAAAGGTGTTATTTTGTGATTTTGTCCAGTACCTTGTTCCCCGCCCTGCTCCCAGAGTTTGGTACCTGTGTCGCTTGTGGTCAGGTTGAGAAAATCAGGGGTGGTAGAAACTGCCTTACCAGTCCGAGGGGAGGGTTGTGTGTGAATGAGTGGTGTGTTACACTGGACAGTGGAGTGCAAGTTCTCTGAGATAGGAATCTTGCTGAACTTTGATCTCAGAAGAGAAATAGCGAGTATGTCTCTCATGAACTACTTTAAGTTGTGCCGGATTAATGAGGAAGTCTTGAATGTTCTTATCATGGACTGGTTTAATTAGTTACCTCAATCTCCACCATCTCTCCACTGTTGAGTGGCAGAAATCAGGGCGAACAAAGAACGAGACCCCCTCGCTTGACCTCCTTGCTTCTGGCCTAGCTTTCTCTGATATGGCTTGTCTTAGGAGGAAGTTGCCTAAAAGTATTGAAGTTGCTCGGGGTTTGTCTCCCTCTTTTGCTTGTGCTCGAGGCCTAAACGGGATACGGTGGGCCCTTTGAACCTCTCCTGCCCAATTCCATTCACTCAGTTCGGGAAAGGCAGATCTGAACAGAGTAATTACATATGCTCTTATGTCTTGCCCCTCAACTCCTTCAGGGACACCCAGCACTCTGAGGTTGTTCCTTCTCTGTCTGTTCTCGGACTCCTTAAACTTCCATTGGATGTCCCTGATTTGTGAGGTATGCGTCTAGGCCTGGGCGGCAGCACTGGAGGCTTCTCCTTCCGTTACCATTATTCTCTCCTCAAGGTCTACCACTCTTTCCCCTATATTTCAGTATGCTTTGGAGAGTTTCCTGACCGTCCCTTGCATCTTCCTGATTGCCGCTTGTGCTTTGCGGCTGTCCTGGCGTGATTCCTCCCTATGAAAGGGGATAGCCTGATGCATCACTTCAAGCGTCGATGGAGTGACCTTGGTTTGAGATTGGGGGACATCCATTTCTTCGGCTGACAGTGGAGTAGTAGAGGAATAATCCCACTTGAGATCTCTCCTTCCTCGATTCTTGCCTGTTGTTAAATTATATGTTTTAGCTATTATAGGGGGGTCCGGTTCAGTCTCTTCTGCAGAGTCAGAGTCTACGTTACTAGTGCCCGGTGAAGAACTCTGCTCTGACCATTCACCGCCATCTGAGACTGAAAAAAAACAGTTGCTAGTATCTTTATCTCCCTCGGGCATGACTCTATCTGTACAAATTAACTCTGAATCTGAACTGATAGCCCCTGTTACATTATTAATAGCGGATTCCTGTACCCCCATCGATCGCTTAAATTCCAGCGTTTCACCTGGTACACCTTGTCTTGATCTTTATCTACAGGGCAGTCTTTATCTATAATCCCGGCAACGAGTTGCCCCGCCACTAGGGAATCCCCTTTTTCCTTCAAAATCGCGTTATTTCTGCCATCAGACTCTGAAATCAATCCAGAGCCCATAGTTGTATCTATAATGTCCGGCACTGCTGAAACTACCAGGGCTTTTATAACCAGAGATTCGGGGGATTCGGATCCATTCGAGATCACCTGGTCGTCCTCTTCTCCCCCTGCTCCTTTCTCTACCCGGAAGGGCCCATCCGTCTCGGTCTGCAGCTGCAGCTCTTTTCCGCGGGTTAGCATCTTGGCTACAGACACTGGCGGCAGCACTAGACTCTACAATGAAGTCCCGCCTTTTGCGCGTCTCATCGGACCGGGCGAGGGAGACTGCCTCGGAGCAGCCACTGTTTGTTCCAGCATTTCTGGTCCCGAGGCTGCCTGCACCTCTCCCCGGAGCTTACGAGCCACGGAAGCCCCCTTGCGCCAGCGGAGTTCGCAGTATTCTTCGGAGCCATTCTTCCTTCGTAATGGGCGCCCCCAGCGATCAGGTGAGTCAGATACTTCAGGAGCCTTAGTGCCACACTCTCGATCAGCCGGGATCCTAGACTCCACTGGGACTGCCCAAAAATTTCATAGGGGCTTCGCAGAGCCGGCATAAGGGGGGAGGGGGTATCCAATAGCTCACGGGTTGTTCGCATGTATCATTTCGGGGGATTGTTTCAATTACCAGCCCGTAGCTCGCTGTTGCTATCGGCCTCTTACTCGGCTGCCATCTTGCCTCATTTACCTCCTCGTCATTTTCCTGAGAAACCAATAAAATATTTAAACATTTATGAGACAGAATTGCCACCCCATTTGTATTTAGAAAAGAGGGGGAAGAAGAAATCTCACCCACCCATTGTTTTTTTAACTTAGTAATATCTGTATCAGAGAGATGAGTCTCTTGAAGTAATGCTAAATTACAATTCAATATGGAGAGGTGAGACAAGTCACATTGTCACTTGATAGCGTTTTTTAAACCTTTGACATTACATGTTGTTATTTTGAACAGCGTTTTAAACAAAGTCATCAAAAAAGAGCATTCACTTCTTAATAGAAAGCAGAGAAATAGAAGAGGGTAAAGAAGAGACAAAGAAAAAAATATATAGAAAGAATTATGAGGAAAAGACCCCGGAAGGAAGATAGAAGCAGGTGGGCAACACAAACAATTGAAGGATTCCTTGGTTGGTTGCGGAAATGACACTAGTGATCATGAAGATAATCCCGAAGTGGAAAGAGCAGAGCACTGAAAAAAGATAGAACCAGGTCTGGCCCTGGCAAAAAGGAAGAAATACAATACACTTGAAGAAAGAAAAGGGAAATTACCACTGGAAGAGAACACCGAGGCGAAAATATTATATTTCAATTGATAAAGAAAAAAAGAAAGACAAATAATACAACATAGGATTTAACATAAAATAGAAGGGAAGAACGTCTATAGGAGCGGTAAAAATCACGAGTGCAGTGAGAACGAAGACAGGTGAAATAATCTAAACAAAGTCTTGATACTAAAATACAAGGGGAGAAACAGAATGTTAAGCAAGTATTTATCTGAAGGAATTGCAATAGCTAACAAGCATTTACAATGCAATGGTTTCGCCTTTGGAAAAGTTAGAGTTATTGGCAATGTAAATGACAACATTTGTATTTATGTGTTGGTTTTCAAAACAGATAAATAAATGGCATTGTCATTTACATTGCCATTAGCTTAATTTCTGCAGTCACTCTGCACGCTCTAGCACTCCCTAGCACTCCCTACTCACTCTGCACTCTCTAGCACTCCCTAGAACTCCCTAATCACTCTGCACTCTCCAGCACTCCCTAGCACTCCCTACTCACTCTGCACTCCCTATGCACTCTCCACTCTCCACTCCCTATGCACTCCCTATGCACTCTCCACTCCCTATGCACTCTGCACTCCCGATGCACTCTCCACTCCCTATGCACTCTCCACTCTGCACTCCCTATGCACTCTCCACTCTGCACTCCCTATGCACTCTGCACCCCCCACTCCCTATGCACTCTGCACTCCCTATGCACTCTGCACTCCCTATGCACTCTGCACTCCCTATGCACTCTCCACTCCCTATGCACTCTCCACTCTCCACTCCCTATGCACTCTGCACTCTCCACTCCCTATGCGCTCTGCACTCTCCACTCCCTATGCACTCTCCACTTCCAATGCACTCTCCACTCTCCACTCCCTATGCATTCTCCACTTTCCACTCCCTATGCACTCTCCACTCTCCACTCCCTATCCACTCTCCACTCTCCACTCCCTATCCACTCTGCACTCCCTATGCACTCTCCACTCTGCACTCCCTATGCACTCTCCACTCTGCACTCCCTATGCACTCTCCACTCTGCACTCCCTATGCACTCTCCACTCCCTCTGCACTCTCCACTCTCCACTCCCTCTGCACTCTCCACTCTCCACTCCCTCTGCACTCTCCACTGTACACTCCCTCTGCACTCTCCACTCAACACTCCCTCTGCACTCTCCACTCTCCACTCTGCACTCTCCACTCTGCACTCTCCACTCTGCTTTCTGCACTCTGCACTCTGCACTATCCACTCTCCACTCTCCACTCTCCACTCTGCACTCTGCACTCTGCACTCTGCACTCTCCACTCTCCACTCTGCACTCTGCCCTCAGCACTCTGCACTCTGCACTCTCCACTCTCCACTCTCCACTCTCCACTCTGCACTCTGTACTCTCCACTCTCCACTCTCCACTCTGCACTCTCCACTCTCCACTCTGCACTCTGCACTCTGCACTCTGCACTCTCCACTCTCCACTCTCCACTCACCACTCTGCACTCTCCACTCTCCACTCCTTGTTACACTCAAAAGAGGACTAGGTACACGAGCCTACAACGGGTTAATAATTAAAGGGGATCACACAGGTTACGTCTGTTAACAGTATTCACCCGAAACACAAATTAACTCCATGTAGAATTACAGATGAATGGTGGGCACAAATTCTTTAATAAAATGCAAATGAAACACGGGGAAAACATATACGAATCAATTCAAATGTAAACTCATATTATCTTAACCGAGCCGACCCGATTTTATGCAGTGCATTACGTTACGGGAATGGAGGCTGAAAGCAACTCACCTGGACTTCGGTCGGCCGTGGAATGGCCAAAACAAACCTCGACGAGCAAAATAAATAAACCCCGCCCACAGCCGCGATGACAACATCGCAGAGGCGGAGAGCGAAAAAATCTCGGGAACGCCCGCAAATCTGGTCCTGCCATGACGGACAGATCTCTGTTCCAATGGCTAGCCTCCATTTATGGAGCTAGCCAATGGAACAGAGGGCGGGACTAAGCCCTACATTGTAGGGACATAAGATTTCTCCTGGGCGGAGCTAAGAGCTCCGACACCAGGCGAAACCTAAAAAGGAAAAGCATTGTGTTAAGCATATTAACCTATTTATGAGGTCCCAAGTTTTTTTCCCTAATAACTCCACCTCCACGCAGTACATTTATCTATACCAGAGTATTTATTCCTCTGGGGAGGGTGGAATTACTGAGAATTATAGAGAACCCCGTGGATCATCTGGCCAATGAAGAATTACCATCAGAATCAGTAATTCCAGGTCTGATTTATCTGGTAATTCCTAATTTTTCCCTTCACCCGAAGACTTGAGCTTCCTTTAGCAGCTGGATTTGCCAAGTGTAATTTACCGGGATAAGGAGGCATTTGTAATTCCCATTGGGTAATTCCTGTTAGTTAGCTTTCCTCAAACCTTCTTGAGTTTTTAGGTAATTTAACTGATATAGCGGTGGTTAATCTTCACTTTACACTCTTTCTAGCTATTACTAATCAAAACCTTTTCGGGATCTGACGAGCTTCGCTGATTCCACGTGTTTCTTTTTATTTGCATTTGTTGTATAATTTCAAATAAATAACAGCAAACATGACTTTGACTAAGAAAAAAAGGCAGGGTTTTAGTCCCCTTTGCAGGATAGTTATTCTAAAAATAAAAATATTTAAATAAAAGAGGTTGCCATATAAAAAAAAAGAATCAACTAAACAAAGAGAGCCTCTTTTGTTTTATAAACACATTTAATGCAAAGGGGAAGCACACCTTTCCTGTTTCCCTGAAAACATCATTAGATGACATAATCTCGATGAGAATTATTTATAAAGATGGGCTGCTAGCAAACAAACAAATGCTGCTCTCATATATGTAGCTAAAACATTTTTCTTTGCACTTTTCTCCTCTCCAAACTCCTTTCAGTTCCAGTGAAAGTTGGAAATAACATACATTTTGGACAAGAGCCACTTTTTGCTACCTCTGCTTTCAAATCATTTGACAACCCAGTGTAATGCTGTATGGGTCACTGAAGTGCTAACTCAGCCTCGGGGAGTACTGAATCTTCGTCTGACAGATTACAAGAGAGTGTACTGGCTTTTGGAGGAGGAAAAGCAGTCTCCTTTCATTTTTCTGCGTTTCTCATTTTATGACTGTTTGCTGTTAGAATCAAATCCTGACTTGAAAGTTCCTGCACTACTCACACGTGTGGCTTAATGTAGTACAAAGTTTCAAAGCCTCGCACGTGAAATAGGGTATAAATAAACTATTCTTTAGATGCACAGTTTACACTTTTTCCCAGTATGTCTGCTGTTGTGACTGGAGTCTCAATAGCACAAAAAAGGCCCGGCTGGCTCTTTTCAACAATTACAGTGTTTGGTCAGTTTTCCTGAGCGTGCAATATTGGTTGCTCCACTAAAGCCCTAATTGGGAGTCAGGTGGCTTGAAAAACCTTGTGGAATTCCTCTCCGCCTGATTCCAAGTGGGTCAGTTTTCCGCAAACAAGGCCTGATTATGAGTCAGTGGAGTTTTTCCTGACAAAATTTAACAGGGGGAAACTATCCGCCAATTACCGTGTTGAACACAGCTAAATCTGCATGCTATTCCTCAGAAACTCTTAGGAGCAGATTTACAATTACTGGCGTATCCCTGCATTTCGGCAGTGATGCGCCAGTAATTGTGCCCCACAGCTACGCCACCCATGGTGCGCCTCATAAATGTGGCGCACCATGGGGCAAAATCACCACAGATGCGTCACGCATCTGTGCCATAAAAGCGGCGCATTGCTGGAGTTGCGCTGCAAGCGCGACGCAGCTCCAGCAATGATCAGGGGGCCCCTATGTGCACAATGCTGCGTCAATCCTTACGCCTGCTTCAAGCAGGCGCGGGGTTTTGACGCAGCATGGGCCAAAAGTGACTGAGTGAAATCTTGTAGATTTCACTTAGCCACTTTTGGGAGGCAAGAAACTGAATAGATGATGGACCCTTCCTAGAGTAAGCACCTGACTAACTTTCCCCCGTGCGGTATCTTAACCCTTAAGTTTAAACAAGGGGGCTGTGTGCACACTGAATGGCACGCATCATCACCGTGCCTTTTCCCTAGGGAATTTTAAATCAGATCAAACAACCGCAAAGGTGCACCACATAACATGAAACAGTAGTAATAATAATGATATTTCTCAAAGATGTTGGAGTTCTTCTTCAAATCTTTTATTTTCAAACAGTAGTCAAACACATACAGCCGACGCGTTTGGTCCCAACAATGGGACTTCTTCAGGGCTTTAAATTGGTTGGACGTCGCGTGCGGAAAAGAAAATGGAAGCGGGATCCAGGGGTCACCTTCCCAGCTACAATTCTCCTATTATTTAGGTTCTATCCGACGCTGTTTTTATATTAAATGTATGCTAGCGGGAGACAGCAATAGAAATTTCCTTAAAGTTCTTCGGTGGTATAACGAGTTGTGCCACCTTACCAACACCCGCACGACGTCGCTGCGGGTGTTGGTCAGGACGAGGGCTGTGGATGGGCGCCGGCCGCTTCTACTTTAACGGCCTGCTGGGATACAGTGCCCACACCCTCCTCCATTGGACTCACAGGACCTTCAGTCCAACATCATTTCCATATCTGACTCAGCATACGGACTGAGACAGTCTTTACAGTAAGGTGGCACAACTCGTTATACCACCGAAGAACTTTAAGGAAATTTCTATTGCTGTCTCCCGCTGTCTCCCTACTGTTTGAAAATAAAAGATTTGAAGAAGAACTCCAACATCTTTGAGAAATATCATTATTATTACTACTGTTTCATGTTATGTGGCGCACCTTTGCGGTTGTTTGATCCACTTTTGGGAGGCGTTCATGCGCTGGAACGCCTCCCCCTGCGATGGTACGCCTCTTCTGGCGCAGGGATTTACAATGTGACGCATATGGGAGATGCGTCACGTTGTAATTACCCCGCACCATGGCCTATCTTTTGCGCCGCCGCTGCGTCACAAAAGTGACGCAACGGCGGTGTAAAAGCAGCGGAAGGGGCTTGTAAATCTGCCCCAGAATATGTGCTATTTATCGCACCCGATAAATAGCGTACCCCATAGTATTGTTATTTACCAGGTGCGATAAATTGCGCCAAACTTGGAACCAGGCTCCTACCATTTCTGGGTATGGGGAACCATACCCAATTTTTCCACAGTCTACTTTTACGCAATACAATGTTTTGAGGTTTTAGCTTCAGCCAAGCTGCAATCCTGCTGCCCACGCAAGTAAGAGCCATGAGGTCGGGTTGGTGGTGGTGGTGGTATGGGATTCGACAGATGACCACGAGGGAAAATTAAATAAAAATGTAATTTCCCCTCATCGTCGTCTGTCGAAATAACCACCCACCCACACCCCCTCACCGTTCTTACCTGCAGGGGCCGAGGCTGAATTCCCGTTTGTTTTGACAAGCTGCCAGAAGGGCACCTACCTCCCCTACTTGCCGTCCCCCTTTCCACCCAAAGGCCTACAAATACATGTATCCCGCTCGCAGCACGTGGAAGAATGTATGCGCTAAACACCAGACAAATCGGAATCTAGATGATTGTATTCATGAAAAACCGGTCCCACACATTATTTCCCCATTCCACGTGGTTTACATTTTAATTGCATGATACTGGGAGGATTAACCACTTGGCAACAGAAATATCACATGCAATTAATTCTACTGTGCTTCTAGTAGCGCGCAACTCTGGCCCTATGAGGTTAATTCAAGAGGAGAATATTTCTCTAAAACGTGATAAAGGTTCAAAATGCATAAAGAAAATTATCACACAACGGATGCGTCAAATAGCAATTTCAATTTATGCTTCATACATGGGTAAGAAGAATGCACTCAAATTTAGCTGCCACAGATTAGCTTGAGTCATGAGCACTTGCCGTGATGCATTAAACACAGCTAGGTCAGTGCAATATGTGGGGTCCTGGCTCTCATCGACATTTAAAGCCACGATGAGGAGAACACCAGAGGCATTACTAAATCAACTTTCATGACATTGCCCTGCTGCCGGCAGCCTAATCACCTCGGGGCATATTATCAAGGGGGTTTATCTCCGCTTTTTTGGCTTTAAAAGCCAAGAAAGCGGAAATAAAATTATCTCCCTATTGCCTAGCTGTCGCTAACACCAGTTAGCGACAGCTAGTAGGAGATAGCGACCATCTTGGGCCCCACTTTGCATGTCAGTGATATTTATCACTAATGACATGCAAAGTGGGCGTGCCAAGATGTTAGCGACTGAAAACAGTCGCTAACATCGCTATCTCCTATTACCAACTTTTGGAGATATTCGCGCTAAGCGCGAATATCTCCAAAAGCTAACACCTGCCCTGAGCAGTTCTTAGTCATGTTATCCAAAGGGAGGTGGATAACATGGCTAAGAGCATTAGCTTGGTAATGCATGAATATCGCTGACTTTTCAGCGATATTCATGCATTGCGGCGATTTTTATTGCATTTGCGATAAACCTTGGTAATACCAAGGTTTATTTGCGGTAAAAATCGCCGCAGCTCAGCGGTAAATTTTTCACGCTAACCTATCGCTATTGCTTGGTAATATGCCCCCTCGTTTTCTAAGATACAGGTTTTTACTGGTCAGGGACATGGGTCTTCACTATACGCATGTGAATTGTGAGTAGCCCAGCTGTCCCTGGCTTACAAAGTTTAGCCCAAATTTCCCACTAGCAGGGCACGCCATATTCAGCATCTTGGAAAGCAGGTCAAAGCTATTGTGATCGTTTTCTCTCCGTCAATGTAGGGCGAAAGTTTTTGTTAACACTGGAAAGCTGTTAAGTTGTTTTTTAGAAATGTTTGTATTTTGAACGTGATGCTTAACTGTAATTGGTGATTTGCCCTATTATTTGCACTGTATTTAAGCTTGTGTCCCTTAAAATAAAAATAGAACGATGATGAAAAAAGGAAAACAGGTCAGAGAGAGGGGCCCCGTCCGTGGAGGATTCCCACTATTAGTGTAGGCGTCAGCAGAAACAGCACATTTGTGACAGTAAGATTCATGAGATGAAAGAGGAAGCAATCTCTTTTTTTCACACAAACACACAAAGTATATTCCTTCGTCCCCTGTAAAACTACTTCTATTCAGAAAAGAGGGAGAGTGAATTAATACTGTTAAATGTTAAAGGAAGCAGGCCAATACAAGAGAATAAAGACTTCTGCGCCTTTATTGTTTTCAATGGATAAACAAGAATTCTTATGTTGCAATAAAGATTATAACCAGGGCCACTGGATTTATGTGGCAGTGTGCCCAAGATTATGCGGCAGGGTAACTTAATTATGTGGCAGGAAAAGGCAAATTATGCAACTTAATAAGGCTCATTTTGTGATAGTTTTGCTTCAAAGTTTGTTCATTTTTTCATGTTAACACTGTCTGGGCAAAGGCTGCACCTCATTAGTAGCAGTTTAAGCTTCGAACACAGTAATAAACTACTGAAAGATGACCGGTCAGCCACTGCGGAGGGCATTCCGCTGAGCAGCAACAGAGGTTCATGCGTTTTAGTAACACTTGATCGGTTGGAGCTAGAAACCAATTTTCTTGGTTAAAATCTGCAGATTATGATGTAGATAATAGATTGTTTGGCAATTGCAGTAAATCTACAAGTATGTGGAAATCACAGTTAAGGCAAAATCGTGGCCCTGGTTGTAACCCTCAAATAGCCCCCTTCACACTGATGCCATTATGAATGCCTCCCTGAGCGTGTTTTACAATAGAATGCACCTGGTTTTATGGGTACTGGAAGATATCTTCCCATGTCCAAGTGTAGTGAGCTCATGTTCATATTTTTTCCATTTGACCAAGTTTGCAGAACTTGTCAGTAAACTGACTCATCTTGACGGATGGTTTGTAAGGACAGCAAGATGTCCTCCAAAGGATAATAGCAGTCTGAATGAGAGTGGAGAAGCTGGGATTCTCATCTAAATTTTACCTACCATTTTCTTGAATCCCAGAGCAGGTCCGCTGGACCTTTTAACCTGTCATGGAGCGTAAAGAAGAAACCTATTCATAAAACAATAACTAAATAACAATCCCAAAGAACTAAACTCAAAGAACCACCAACTACCGAATAAAGTTTAAAGATTTATTTACAAAGTCAAGAACAATTGAATATACAGACATCTCAATAAAAGGTTTGGAAGACAGACTGGCACTAATACAAACATAATCCTATGGAAAAGTCTCAGACGACTCAGGATTAATATTAAGACTTATTCCAGAACAATCAGGCTAGCAAGGATAGCTATTGCCTGAGCATTGGAATGCATTTACAGAAAGGAAAATAAGGTTAGTCTGTCCCTACCCTAACACTAAAGTGACATCCCTACTTAGCATCTCCCAACCTAACAAAAGGTGTCAGCAGTGGTGACTTCCAAAGAAGTTCACTCACTCTCTCGAGCTCGTTCTAAGATGCTCCTTACTACCTCTTATTCTGTCTCAAGTTCTCCATCTACTTGCAACTTGTCCCTAAGGCCCTCTCTCTCTCTCTCCTGACCTACTCTCAGGCTGTCTAAGTCCAACTCTACCACTCCACCCCTGGGTGCTGTCCTTAATACAAAATCTCAAATACAGTTGACACGCCTTCAGGTACGCCCCTCTGGCAGGTGCTGGTCCTCGTATTTTTGCTGCATGGCACCTCTCCACCAACGTCCATTGAAACGTCCTTGGGTCCCAGACACCTTCTCAGCTAATATTGCACTCCCGAATTCCTTGGCAGCTCCCCCGCACTTGTGCCTAACATCCTAACTCCCTACACAATGGGCCTTTCTACCTAACGAGCTACTTGACCTTGCACCTGCAAAAAGAAGCGCATGAGAACAGCTCCAAGCATACTCGAAGTTGCAATTCAACATTCGCTGAAGGCAGCCTTTCCCAAAAGAAATCGTTTTCTCCAACCAATGCTAAGTAAGAAAATCAGCTAGGCTTCTACGACTTCACCAGGTACTAGGCCTCTGCACGTTTAAATGCACTAACAATATAACGTGAGCATTACAATTTCATCATTTAAAGCACCATTCTAATACAAAAATACATTTGCCTAGCCAGTGTTAATTCAATCATTTAAAGGCACATCTCTAATTCAAAAAGCACATTTCTATTAATGCGAACTTCCCATGTGATTACATTTCTATGTTAAACAGCATCATGATTTCTTTAAGGCACTACATTGTTAGCAATTAATGAACACCATTCTATCTAGCACTCTAATTTTTATCCTAATGTTACATTTAAACTCTGTTAATGAATCCCCTAAATATGCGTGTGCTGACTACTCATGCATATGATGCACCCCTACAAATTTTTCTGTCATGGCGCTCTCTCAAGAGTGCATATCCACACACCAGATAGGACGCCCCATTCTGTCATCCTGCACTGAAAATGTATCTTCCTATACTATATAACCCATATGGGATCACAACTATTGGTAGTTCTACATCTCTGGGAATAGGCAAGGACCATGATCGATAACTGCCCATTCTATTAAGGTATTCTAGATGTCGATCTCACAAGCGCTCTGTCGGTAGAGGGTATTCCATCAGAATTTCCCACTGGACACCATATTAGCTTGGCATTTTAAACTATTCAGCAGCTACGTACACCAAATGAATCAGTATTGGAACCATACAGCCATTGCCTCGAGGTTTTCAAGTGTGCAGACGTCGCCATGATCATTATTAACAGCTAGCCCAGAGAACCCATCATCGAATCTTGTTCACTGTGACGGAATCCTGAGGAAGGCTTCGCCGAAATGCTCGTAGTGTCAACTTACCCCGCTGTTTTATTGTATCATGTTATTCTGACTACATTGTGAAGGAAATGGTTATCTGATATTCTGACATGACTCCATAGATACAAACAAACTATTATCAGAAATCTAGAACTGATGTAATACATCTGTATTCACTCACATTTTGTGACATCATTAACACCTTGGCTGCTGTGGTTATTTTTCCCCTGTGCTGAAAAATGGAAGCACCAATGTTACATGACGAGCTCAGCTCGTCATCAGCACACGACCACCGTAGCTGATGACGAGCTCAGCTCGTCATCAGCATCGAAGGGGTTAATAACTTTTGATGTGTATTTGGTAATATCTTTTTTATATCAAAAATGTCTTAATAAATTCACAGATTAGCTTTGAGAATATCAAGTATGTTCTATGTGTGGTTTACGGATGCAATACTGATGATCCCACCCTTTTCGACCTACTGAATATTAAACTTCTGGATTGGGAGGGAGAACTCATTATCATGGGGGATTTTAATTGTATTATGGATTACAAAATAGATACAACTAGAGCTAGCAGCCACCAAAGGATGCATAAAACTAGGTCATCTATCCTTGATTTATGCCATATACATAATATTAAAGATGCCTGGCGCTACTTGCATGCAAACAAACCAAGGTATACTTACTTTTCCGCACCCCACAAACTATGCTCAAGGTTAGACATGGCACTAATAAGCGACAATTTATTGAAAAATAGCTCCATGGTTTTATGTCCTAGAATTTCATCTGATCACAATGCTATAATATTGATTTTTAAAACAACAAACACCATAGCCACTCCTCGGCCATTTTCTTTTCCCAGACATCTGATTTCAGATACGCGCTATATGACGCAACTTAAGTCACATCTAACCGAATTTATAGATATAAATACAAATTCAGCTTCACCCGCTATAGTATGGTATGCCTGCAAGGCAAGTATCAGGGGCTTTACTCAGACTTACGTGATCGGAAAAAATCTAGAACTTAAAAAAAATAAGGATTTATTGCTGTCAAAAATAATTATTCAAGAAGAACTGCTATCATCTGCGCTTAGATCTAACCTATCAACAAGCACAGAAATTGGTCTTAAACTTTGTTTACTTAAAAATGAAACCAAGACTAAATTTATACTCAAAAGTACAAACAGCTTACATAAATTTAAAATAACACAATATGAGGGGGGGGATAACATTGGGAAAATACTAGCTTATAAAACCACTGAGGACAGGGCAAACTCCATATTTACTAAAATAAGGGGGGCAGGCAATAAAATCTATACCCAACCACAAGATATCTTAGAACAATTCGCCGACTTTTATAGAAACTTATACACTCCAGAAATGGTGCCTAATTTAGATCACATACAGAAATATCTTGAAGATCATGCCACAGACACACAACATAGGCAAGAGATAGATTCACTCTCCGGTGATATAACAATGTCTGAACAACACTAAGCCATTGCCTCATTACCAGGAGGAAAAGCGGCAGGGGAAGACACTATACCCTTAGAAATATACAAACTATGCTTAAACAAACTTGAACAACTACTATTAAAAGTTATACAGTCTGTAGGCTCAGATGGAAAGACACCTAAATCCTGGAACAGGGCAAAAATATTATTTTTTTTGAAGAAAGGCAAACCAAAGGAAGAGAGAGGGTCATATCGCCCCATTTCTCTAATAAATACAGACGCAAAAATATTTGCAAACATTTTAGCACTAAGACTTGCTCCTATCATGCCTCAGATCATCAACCCACAACAACATGGCTTTATAACTGAAAGAGATACCACCATACACGTTAATATGGCCATCACTGCATTTGACGTTGCAGAGACCGAATCCACCCCACTCGGTATGATTCTATTAGACGCTGAAAAAGCTTTTGACCGAGTGGGGTGGGACTTTCTCTGGTGCGTACTGTCCAAAATTGGGTTCGGGGGACAATTTTTGAGGTGCATACAAGCATTGTATGATAACCCAACCGCATACACCAGTTATGGGGGGTTGGCATCCTCAGATTTTTTTTATCCAGCGAGGAACCCGCCAGGGCTGCCCTTTATCTCCTCTTTTATTTGCTCTCTCACTAGAACCTTTTTTGTTTGCCCTTCAATCACAAACTCAGATTACACCATTTAGATCAGGACTACAAGAACTAAAAATAACTGCATATGCAGACGATATTGCGGTCTATACAGAAGACATAGTGGAGGCATTAAAGGGAATAGTATCAGAGGCCGAGAAATATGGGAAAGTGGCGGGATATAAACTAAATCTACAAAAAACACAAATAATAGCCAATTATACTCCAACTGTGATTGTACCAGAGATTTGCCATACTGCTACATATCTTGGGGTTAAAATAACGGCTAAACTACAAGAAATTAATAATATAAACTATAATGAATTACCTAAATCTACCAGCCTATTACTAAAAAAATGGCATAGACTACCTTTAAACTTGATCAGTAGAATTAATCTGATCAAGATGAAGGTATTGCCCAAATATGTGTATCTTTTTAGATCTATACCACTTGCGCTAAATAATCAATTTTTTAAGAAACTTGATGGCATATTGAGTAGCTTTATTTGGGGGTACAAAAAAGCACGAAGATCATTGAAATATATGAAAAATAATATGAATGAAGGAGGGCTCAATTTTCCAGACTTTAAACTATATTTTTGGTCCGCTTTTTTTATTCGCCTTCGCTCTCTACTTAATGAAGAAAGGACTTTGTTCTTCCACTCTTTTATGTTAAAATCTGATTCGAATATGTTTCTGTTTAGAACTAACGACCCTAATTGCAATAAAAGGGTCAAATTTAAGACCGCAAGAGACATAACAAAGATCTGGGGCAATATACTTTTATTCTGCAATACTAGCTTTTTTCACTCGAAACTTCCACTATGGGGTAACCCAGGACTTCCAAGCATATTTAACGATAATACTGCACGCGGCTGGCTTAGATCAGGTGTAGTTGTTTTAGGGGACCTATATGGCACACAAGGATTTCTGGAATTTAACACTCTGAAAATACTATACGATCTGCCTGAAACCATGAGGTACAAATATATACAAATACATGATTATTTGATTAATAAAAAACAAATGTTGGAGGCTACTGAATGTGACATATGGACTTGTCTATATTCACTAAAGAATAAATCTGTAATAAGCGAAGCATATAGATCTCTCAACAACTATAAATCAAACGACTGTATCACACTGGCCGGCAAATGGGGAAGAATACTGGGCACAAACATAACATCTAAAGAGATAGAGAGTTCTCTGACAAACATCAACAAACGAGTACGATCATCTAGCTTAAGACTTCAACAGTTTAGAACAACTTGTATGCTATATTATACACCGTAAAGAATTTCTAAATGGTCATCTAACAACACCCACAGTGACCGCACAAAATGTCCTAAATGCCTTACAGAAGCAGCTGACTTGGTACATATGTTATTCTCGTGCCCCAATCTCAGGACCTTTTGGTGTGAAATTGAAAATGTCTTGAAAATAAAACAGATTCAGTTACCCACGTTAACGGCCACTTCGGTTTTATTAGACACTTACCCTGTCTCCTTTCCACAGGCTGCTCTGGCCACGATACTTATGTCTTGTGCCAAGCTAACTCTGGCTAGAGCTTGGACCAGCTCAGAAACACCTAAGGTTTGGGACTGGTGGGCATTGGTAACCGAGATACATTCTATGGAATTAGCTTTAGCAAATATTAGAGGTAAACCTTCTTTGAAAAAATATGAAAAAAATTGGGGAACGTTTATAGAGCGATAATGATATATTTTGATCTTTATCTGGATTTAGTGGAAATATTACTATGAATTGATGTTGGATAAAACTTTGCATCACTGCTAAAAAGAAATTGTTATAACTTTTTTTTATTCTTTCAGGTGGCTTAGCCTCTCTTTTTCTTATTCTCTCCTTTTTACCTTTCCATAATAACTTCTGACCTACCTGCTTTATTATATGCTTTATATGATTCATATATGTTAAACTTATGTATTTATGTTTTATGTACTTTTGCCTCGTCAGCCTGTTTACAATAAAAAAAGAATTAAAAAAAAGACATTTATTGAAAATGTATAAGGTTTTTTAAACTAAAATATAAGAAAAAAATATTTAATACATTCATTTGATTATATTAGCACTATTGTATGCTTTTTCATTAGGCATTTGTCATTTCCTGTGTACATTTTGCAACAGAGGACTGCATCCACATATTGGGGGCATCAGTGAGTTCCATTGATCAGGAACATTATGTAATCATGAAGCACAACTGTTGGTACATTTCTGCCAACAAAAAAATGCTTGTGGACATCAGTCTTCTCTATTGGTTGAATTTTCTAGGAAATCTGTTGGACCTCCTGCTTATGATTGTAGAAGCACATGAATTTCTCTAGCACTCAGTATGGTAAAAAGACCCTCAACGCCATTTATATAAAACAATAAAGCCCAATACACCACATATAACATGTATTGAAGGATATACATTCTTGGGAAAAGGGTGTGCATCAAGTCAATTCAAGTCAAAACCACTTTATTCGATTATTAAAAATCATAAAAGTATACTATAAATATTTTGCTTCTTTTAAAATAGTATCAAAACATAAAATTCTATTAAAAACAGTTAAAAAGCAATTTCATGATAAAAGTCAGTTAATCACAATCAGTAGACTTATAATGACTGGTTTTCCATCTCCTGTTGGGCTGCCTGTCTGAAGCTTCTACTCCTAATAGACGCG
This sequence comes from Lissotriton vulgaris, assembly GCF_964263255.1. NCBI lineage: Eukaryota > Metazoa > Chordata > Amphibia > Caudata > Salamandridae > Lissotriton > Lissotriton vulgaris. The sequence goes on along the minus strand of NC_141696.1, from coordinate 904,843,431 downwards.
ACAAGAAAGCTTGCAACGCCAAACATGGTTACAGGGGATTCCATTAATTGTAAATACCATAAAGCAGGTTTAGACTGTATGAATGCCTTCTCTTTCAGTACTGGAAAAATAAACCTTTTTCTAGCTTCATAAAACAGAGGACAAAAAAACATAAAGTGCATGGTATCTTGGGGGAGAAATCATCGCATTTACAGGGAGCCGCATCCTCAGGCCTACTCCATCCCTGTGGGTCACTTAATACCAAATGAATCTGGTTGAAATGGAATTTTGTCAATAGCCATCTATGAAAAGGAATCGTAACGATGGAAAGATACGATTGCATGGCTAGAGACAAAATGAGCAAGTAGTGGGCCCTAACTGTGTGTTTACTTAACTCTTCTGATTCCCGCTCTAGCTCGCTGAGCTTAATGTAATTTGTTTTAACCCATTTGAGATCAGCTTTACAAAGACCTTCAGGATTGGAGAAAATCTCTGGGCGCCCCAGTTTCCTTGTTGTCATTTTAATAAAGGACAGCCACTGGATTTCCTTCATTTTATCTAATTTCATGCAATCCTTCAGAATCTTATGATTCAGAGTAAGATTCGGATTCAACCAGGTTCTAATCCATAACAGGATTGGGGCCATTTTAATTATATCTGAAATATAGCCTGTCCCCAACTCAAGGTGGACCGAAAGGGTCGCTGTTGATTGTGGAAGGCTGAGGAGGGCACGTAGAAATGTATTTTCTTCTCTTTGGATGGAGTCAGATTTAGTGTACCCCCATATTGCAGCCCCATACCTAGCAATTGATATGGTTTTTGCTTTGTATATAGCTAGGATTGCTTCTCATGGCTTTCCCCCCAGTCTTTTAGCGAAACCTAATATTGCAGCTGAGGAGCTTCTCACGGCATTTACCTTAGTTGCGAGTTGCGGTGCCCAGGTAGGTAAACACTTTCAATCCTGGGATAGCTTCCCCGTTGCAATAAAAGGATTTAATGTTGTATTTTCCTGTGGCAAGTGACATTATGTGCGATTTACCATTATTAACCACAAGGCCCAGTGATTTCATAAAATTCCTGAAGGAATCTAGTAATCTTTGTAAACCAAGGGGTGTCCGAGCCAGTAAAATGGCACCGTCCGCGTATAGGAGTACAGGGATGGGTGTTCCTCCCATACGCGGAATGTCTAGTGTTGCCGTTAACAAGTTGTCTTCCAGGGAGTTTATGTATAAAGTAAATAACGTAGGGGCCAAGATGCATCCTTGGCGCACTCCTCTACCTGATTTAAAACTTGCAGTACATTTCCCCTCCTGCGTCATCCTTATTGACGCTCTCAGGTCTCTGTGTAACTCGGCTAAAAAGTACACAAGGGGCCAGTCAAGTCCTAGGTCCAACAGCATGGTCCACAGCCTTGATCTATTGACTAGATCGAAGGCCGTGGACAAGTCCATGAAACCCAGAAAAATTGAACCCTTAGCAGCCTTTGTGTACTTAGATACAATTAGATGTAAATTAAGACATTGGTCCTCCGTCCCCCTCCCAGATCTGAAGCCATACTGGGCATTAGTTAAGATGTCTTTCTCCGTAGCCCAGTCTGTTATTTTAGCTAGAATAACCTTCCCTAAGATTTTAATAGAGGAATCTAATAAAGATATTGGCCTATAACATCTGGGGTCTCCCCTTTGGCCCTTCTTAAACACGGGGATTATAATTGAACGGGACCATGATTTTGGGGACCCGGTGGCGGCCGATATGTTAAAAACGTTTGTCAATATTTTTGCCCAATATTTGGGATTAGCCTTATACATATCAGATGGCACACCATCAGGACCTGGCGCCTTTCGCCCTGCTGTTCTCTCTATTGCTTTCTCAACCTCCGCTATAATAAAACTGATAGGTATCAATGGCGGATCAGAAATTGGTACCTGAAAGGTTTCCAGCTCAATATTACTCCCATAGATTTTTTCAAAATGGCTTAACCAGGCCTCCTCTGAGATGCTAACTTCTAATACAGAGTTCCGGGAACCAGTGAACAATGGATTATTGACTATTGCCCAAAATGTGGAGCTATCTTTCATAGTTGCTTTTTCCAATAATGCTGCCCAAACATCTTGTTATTCCTTGGTGTCTTATTAAGAGTGTTTTAAGTAAATTGTGAGCTTTAGTACATTAATGATCGAACCAGCCTAAGCCAGGATTAGTTTTAACCCAGGTGTTAATTGTGAGTTCTTTAGCCACTTGTAGGCAAATGGCTTCATATGAAGCTATTACACCCCCCCATAATTGAGGGGGTCTGTACATATATTTAATTCCTTGCCAACCTTTGTTGTAATGGTGTGAAGAAAGTCTTCGGGGGTGACCTTACTCCATTTTAATCTCCTCCCTTGATCTTTAGCTTTTACATCAGCTGCAACATAAGACAAAGCTGTTTTGTTCATGAGGGAAAGACCATTATCCAATTCAATCACTACTGGGTTGTGATCGCTAAAGGAAGACGGTATAGCATTGTAAAAAATCACATGACTTAAAAGTCCTGGGGATAGGAATATGTAGTCTACTATAGATTCACAGTCCCTAGCTCTATACGTAGGAACACGGTTACTCTCATCAGAAAACCCCACCTCAAACAGGTCATTATTAGACAAAAGTTCCTCCAATGCATTGGAGGAACTTTTGTCTAATAATGACCTGTTTGAGGTGGGGATCTTGCTGCCTACAAATTAGGCTGCATAATATTTAGGAGTGGAATTATTGTGGCAGTTATATGGAATGTTTCCCTGGTGACCAGGCACAAAACAACATTTCCACTGGTCACACAGTAACTGGCACATAGAAAAAGTCAAAGTATAGACTATATATTTAAAGCTATGACATTTGAGCAATAGCAGTTTCAGACTCCATTCATATACACATCGGATGGTGAAGTCTGATTTTTAGTACATATCTGGAAATGTATCCTTTGGAAAGTTACCTTTACGCTGCTGCTTACCCAGTTGTACTTGGCCTGCATGAGGTGTGAACGAGGTATCACATCTGATCCTACAGAAGAGACAATGCAATTGACTGGTGTAGGGTGTGTTTTCTTTCCCTCATGAAAGACCAGTCACCGTGGACCCATGAACTTCATTAACTTTCAAATCGGCCTCCCCTGTCACACACAAATGTGAAGTGATATCTGGAAAGGCCGGGACTTTGTCCCCATAGTCATGCTGACATCAAAGTCAGTGGGAGTAAAGCTACCCCTAGCTCCAGTGTTGGGTGATTCCAGAGTAGGTGGCTACTTATTGCACTGGCCACACCTCTGGGTGAGCACACAAGCCCTGCTCAAGGGAAAAAGTTTTTCTCTAAACTGAATTTTGAGATTGGGAGGCAATCTGTGAGGGTTTGCAGCAACGCAAACAGGAACTACTGAAAAAGTGGGTAGGATTGCCCTGAAGAACCTTTCCCCAATCTGTTTGGGAGTGCTCAGGAGTCATCCCCACTGACTAGTTGGTGCCAGCCCTAAATGCGTCCTCAGGAACCCTTCTCAGAACACTTACTGGACCTACAGAAGAGTACTGGACTTGCTGTCTATAACCTGAGAGGAGCCCTGAGGACTCAACCTGCTCCCTTTTGTGCCAGGACAAAAAAGTAGATAGGGACAGTTGGTTTGAAATCCTGTTTGGCTACAGAATTGTAAGAAACTGCAGGAGGCCTTTTGCCTGACTCAGCCAGATGATGAGTGGCAACTGGACCTGGACTGGACTATACTTTGCTGAGGGTCTGTACCTGACAGCCTAAGAGTCTCCAAGAGCATTACTCTGACTTCCCAGTGGTTTTAAGATGTTTACTGCTGTTGTTGCTTGGGCATCAGAAGAAAGCCTGGAAACATTTGAAAACTTTTCTTCCAGAGCTTCAGCAGGACCTGATGGAAAAAGTATCTGACCGGCCGTTCAATGGGTTAATTGAATTTCAGCTTTGATTCATTTAGGTCTATCAGCATCTCCAAAAATCAACTAAGTCCCGTACGGCACTGGGACATAGACAACCCATAGCACAAATTCTCCAAAGCTCCAGAGGTACCATCCTGCTTCAGGTATGCGGCTGTCATTTCCTCAGTGGCTGTTACAATTTCCCACATGGAGAGGATTTTCTTCTCAAATGGTGTGAAAGTCCCATTCTACTTTCGAGCTTAAAAGAAAACATCTATGCTTTTCTTTAAAAAAGTGACAAAGTCCCTTTCTGAAGTGGGACTTAAAATTGTTTTTGAAGTTTTTGACATCCAGACGTACCCCGTTACTTTCACTTCGCTTGTATCTTTGGCACTTTTTGATAAAATTGCACAAGCCTTTACAATAAAAAAAAAATGTTGGTGACTACGTTTCAGCATGCAAAGCTTTATTCTGATCTGTCCAGCTGTTCCATTCAGATCTGCCCTCTAAGATGAAACCTATGCTTGTTATGGAATAATGTGTTAAATTAATTAGTCTTTACAAAATCTGTAGAAAGGACCATGAAGAGAATTTATAGAGATATGAGGTCCACTAAACCATGGAATTATAAAAATAACAGGTTATCCGGCAGTTTGGAAAACAAAAATTCTAAAATGTAATGAATCCCATGGTATGAGAGAGTATTTTCTCCTCCTATCCATTTCAGATTCTCTGATATCCAACTGGACTGCATGACCCTAAGCACTCTGATTGACTGGCTACAAATGGAAAACTGTCTATTACCCAGAGGGATGCTCAGCATCTATACTGGGAAAATGCAGTGCATAAGGAGGCTCAATGAGTGGACTGTGACCCTCAAACACATATGGGGATCTCAAAGTGACTGTAAGACATTAGTAGCAAAATATGTTTTCTGCACAATGTTCACAGATCCTGGGGGATAGTGTGTGAACCAGAGAACTAGAGTATACATATAATGTCAATGGATCCTCCAGCTTCTAGTTTGCAAACCAAAAGTTTAAATTTACCATAAACACAGCCAACAAATTACAAATTGAATTACAATAATGTGGAAAATTGTTTCACTTACGTAATAAAAAGATGCTTCAATATTTCTTAGGTGCAAAAACAACAGTTGATGGACAGAATGCTGACCAATGTCATACATTCACCCCAGTACAGAGATCTGGGCCTAAATCCCTCGTTATTTTGCTCACCACACCACCCCAGTTCAGACATGGCCATATGCAAATCAGCCTTGACCCTGTGCCTCATAGGAACAGTCCAGCCCGAACTACCAAGCCATGTCTTTCCTGGACCGGAATCAAGCATCCTAGGATCGGTTTCTGGCTATCAGCCATCTTCAGCCAGGATAGCTTGACTCCAGTGCTGTGGAGAGCACAGGACTCACGTCTGAGCATAGCCGTCCCACTCGGGGTGACAAATGCAAAAACAACAGTTGATGGACAGAATGCAGAACAATGTCATACATCTACCCCAGTACAGAGACCTGGGCCTAAATCCATAGTTTTTTTGCTCACCACACCACTTCAGACATGGCCATGTGTAAATCAGCTTTGACCCTGTGCATCATGGGAACAGTCCAGCCTGAACTGCCAAGCCATGTCCTTCCTGGACCGGAATTAATCATCCTAGGACCGGTTTCTGGCTATCAGCCGTCTTCAGCCAGGATAGCTTGACTCCAGTGGTGTGGAGAGCACGGGACTCATGTCTGAGCATACCCGTCCCACTCGGGGTGACAAATGCAAAAATAATAGTTGATGGCCCTTAACTAAGAATGGGCATTTCACTGTTGTTTTTACATTCAACTCACAACCATACCTATACTATAACTGTGCTTCTAATTGTATTTATTTCTTTTGTAAACAAATGTGATAATATCATATGCATAAAACAAATATATAAAATATAATGATTAAAGTGGTGTTATAGTTAGGTATGGAAATATGATCTCAGCTTACATTAAAAAGCTGCAGAAATGTACTGAAAAAAACTATAGTTAAAATGATGTTATAGTTAAGTGTAAATAATGTTGAAAAACAAAAAACACTCCATGCACTGCTTATGACCTCACATATCATATGACTCATGACATGTTCATTGATGACTTCTTGAATGACATCATTAGTGGCATTGTTGTGCATGGCTACCTGAGTAACGTATACATGATTATGTTTACCTTTTTTAGTTAAAAATCCTGTGTTTGTACTGAAAGTTTCACCTAGCTGCATAGCCACTGTAATCTTTGTTTTTTCAGTACATTTCTGAGGATGTGTTTAATGTAAAATAACGATTTATTATCTAACTCTAACATCACTTTAACCTTTGGTTTTCTCAGTGAAAACAAACTATAAACAGGGTACTGCATCAAGTTGGGGATGATAGCAAGGGTGTTCCAAAATGCAATATTCCCATTTATTTTCTACAGCGCATTTTGAAACGCACCATAGCCACAATTGCTGAATGGAATGACACCAAATTTAGCCGAAAGTTTGATTTTTAACCAGAAAGTTTGCTTTTTGTGAGTTGGTGTATATCCATTCAGAGTTTATTTGATAAATTAAGGTTCAAAATGTATAGATGTCTGGGTTGTTGGTGTCAGGATATAATCTGATTGACCAATTTAAAGTGGACTAGTTAATTCTAATTGGCTGGTGACAACCTGAACAATATGTTGTGGCAGCCATTAATGGACTCAGGGACATGGTTCCTCTGTAATGAAAATTAATAAAAAAATATGTAAGAGCAGGGTAAGGGGCAGAGGGCAGGGTGAGGGCATGTATTTTATCTCAAGACACACTGCCCACTTAATTGGCAGATCACAACATTAACAACATTTCGTGACAGCCATTACAAAAATCTGGAACATGGTCCCCCTTGAAATGCATTGTGGTGACAGTTAGGTTTTGTGGGTCATAATAAGAAGCACACATAACATTTGAAAACAGCTTTTAATCGCAATATAAATCATTTGTTTGTAGTACTAATTGTAGGAATTGTGATGTATTCTAAAGTGATTATAACCTGTTGAAAATGCACATCCTAACTATGTTTGGGAGAAAACTGTTTTCTCTCATGAGTTTCTCATCAAAGTTATGGAAGGTCCTGCAGAATCAAAAATGTGATTTTTCAAAAATAACTTTACACTATCTTCCTCAACCTTGTAAGAAGATAGTCTGACATACTATGTAAAACATCTACTTTCAACAGACGCAGCAGTCTGTCCGTTGATTCCCCAATGTTCTACAGCAGCCTACTAGTGTCCAGAGTAGAGAGCTACCATTCTTACTTAAGACAAAAGTGTGGCAGACCTAAAGCCATCTTGAGTGAATCCAAACTGTAAAATGTAAAGCATTTCTTTTGGCAATGAACAAAATGAGGGGTCGCTTTATCATAGATAATATTGTTATTGCTGTAGAAAGCAAAATTAGGACACTCTATGAGTTCTAAATTATCTTCCTTATCCATTTTGGTAAAACATTCTGACATGCAAACTAATACATGTACTTTCAACACCAGCAGACTCAGCAGACTCAGTCAGCTAGTTAATGTTCTGTTGATCAACTGCAGCTACCTACAGTGTTCTAATGAGAAGGCCTATGTGGAACCAAGTTTTGCTATGCGGAATTCCTGTGTGACAATAAATACTCCGTAAGATTCCATGCAACTCCATGAAGTGATGAAAGAATGCTCATCCACCCTTTTGCGCTGCTTTTTCAGGGCAGTAATGCGTTCTGCCCTGAAAAATCATCACGAATGGCACCACACAGGTATCATGGGCTCCGCAATTTTGTTTTACCTACATTCTCTGCTGTTCTGTACATGGTACTGGGCCTTTTCAAATTACTTTCATCAGTGCCAATCCTCCACCTATCGCACTCATCCTCACCTCATTTACTTATTTTTTATCAGTGTGTGTCTTTTTGTGTATGTATTTTACATTTTCATCTTTTTTTATTTTGTCCCTTTTTTGTACTTTTACTTTGCTTTTTCCACCCGGCCCCATGCCAGAACAGGTAGCAGGAAGTGGCAATGCCGGTGCAGAAAAGTTGTTTTTTGTTTTGTTCAGCGCCACCTACCCTCCATGCTGGCAGCAGGCGGCAGGCCTGAGAGAGTGTACGCCCTGCAGGAACGTAGGTTATTGTTGAGGAGAGTGCTCCAGAGTGTGGGCCACAGCACAGGGGAGCAATGCATTACACAGCAGTTAATGCACTGCTGCATGAACCTAATAAATTGGAAACAGGTTCTGGGGCTCTTTTAGTAATTATTTTTTATTCTTTTAAAAGGCTAATATTTTTTCAAGTAGCATGTTGCTCAGACTCAGAGGTAAGTTACGTTTACGTTACAATTAATATCTGATTCAGCTTTAGCTAGCCAGGTGCTCAGCGCTACCTACTAGTATTCATCGGCACTTACATGGGCTGATTATTTAAGGAGTGATGGAGACTCCTATGTCCTGCTACAAAGATAGTAGTATAACAGGGAGCTAGTGTCATCTCTTTCTTTTTTATGTAGTTCATACAGTCCCAATCTCCCAGTGATGTGTAGTATGCATTGAAAAGGGAGATTGAGTTGGATCATCAAAGGGGCTGGAGAAGCAATGATCATTTATTGCAATGCATTGGTAGTTCAAAATGTACTTTAGGAAATTTGGAATAGGGCTTGAGCAAGTTAGGATTAGGGCAAATGACGATCTGATTTAAAAAAGTACAATACCACTGCTTCTGCCTGTCAAAATATCATGTGGGAGATTACCTATACCACAATTTTCTTTTTTAATCTTTTCTATTTCTTACGTAAGCAGCCAAGGCAAGTGAGCATCACAGCAGGTGGAAGGGGCTTCCACAACCAGTGCAGCTGTGGGTAGAACCACCACAACTACCTCCAGAGTTGTGCAATGGTTCTGTGGCCTCAGCAAGTCCGGGTATTATTATTTCCCAAATGTTACCTCTCCCCACTATTAGAATACTTTTTATGTGTTAATTTTGTTTTTACTGTCTCCTTTGTTTAACTCCTCTATCTAATGTTTGTTAAGTTTTTGTTATCCCTGCATTATACTTTTTTTTCTATATTTCATATTTCAGTAACTGATTTCTTCCTGTCTGTAGCTTACTTCTGCCATTTTAGTAAGCATTCTCTCTCTAATTATTTGCTGTGTGCTACTGTAAGACTAAGGGAACAGACTTTTGGCACTGTGAATATTACAGGCCCAAGTAAGCTAATATTCACCACTCATGTTTGTTGAGAAAGCTTTCTTGCTCATGTGCAAACAATCAAAACGAGAGAGTGGCAATGGTCATGGAACCCCCCAATGTTATGTTATTCTTCATTTATATAGTATACCAGCATTTTCATGACAGTGCAGCATGGCGTAAAAGTATGAGATCCCATTGCATTTGCCAACCAAGACCATTCGTTCTATATTTGGCATTCCATCCCTTCATTGCATTTCAATGGCTTAAAGACAGCATAGCTCTATCTCCCCAGTAAAAAAGGTTTTTGGTTGGCTTGACTATCTAGCTTTTCTAACATGTCAACCAACAAATCTCCCAAAGTGATAATTTTGATAGAAGATACTGCTATGCAAACTGTAGTGAGGAATTGCTGTTATACTAGTGTTAAAATGTGTAATTTGTTTTCTTGCAGCACAGACCTCTACACCCTGGGCCAACAACGGCAACACCAGTACGATGGAGGAGGCCAAGGAAGATGTTGGGGGAGGAGACACAGTGGTGGCATGTACAGGTGGTGATGGTAATTCACATTGTTTGCTTAATGACAAATTACCTATACCGTATTTGTTAGGCGAGGCAGATATCCCACCCATCATCATTCAACACCTCCCTGCCCATGGCATTTTGCCACCATAACCTATTTGCAGCATAGCCCATCTTTGTACTGCAGTGTTGGCTGTGCAATGCGTGTCTGCTTCAGTTTATGTGGCATTATGAAGTTTTCAATGCATTACAAATTGAAAACAAGGTGTGTTTCCTAGTGCCCCCTCAGTCACCTCCTACAAGTACTTTACCTATTTGTCTTTCCTAAGTTCCGTCCCAGCCTACCAAAAACATGAAATATCCTTTCCTGGCATGTGCCACATTTTTTTGGCCAAGAGATTTATGTACTTGTATTTTATGGCTTCCATGATGGATCTACGCCTCTTCATTGTATTTCCCTTTTGTCATTTGTCAACTACAGTGACTGTCAAAGCAAAGGGTTAGTGCATGGTGATCAGTGACACCCCAATATTCTGTAGCAAATCCTCTACCTAGCTTAATCCCTCAGACATACCTTGCAGTAGAGGAACTTTACTTACTGCCAAGTGGAGGTATTTCTTGAAAATAATTGGTGGTGGAGGGTGAGGCCAGGGTGTAAAGTTGGACTGAGTGCCTGATTTAGAGTTTGTGAATGGGATACTCTGTGATGAATGTGCCAAAAAAAATCTATATTCTGTTCCCTTCCCTCTACTGCAGTGCATAATTTTTGTCACTGTCTACTTACAGCAGAAACGATAGCCACTTTTATACATGACATGTTTGATGTATTATTAATATTATTCATGTACCTGTATGGATAGGGTAGAACTGAAAGGCAGTCGGAGAAGAGCAGGGCCATTGGAATTGAAGTAGGATTATAAATTGTCCATTACAGCTATTGGAGCTGCAGACTGCATAGAGTACCAGATTCAACATTAGCATGCCTCCATTAATGTTGCACAGCAAGATTACAATAGTATTGATTGTGCTGCATATATGCCTTACTCATTAACAAGAGTCTTTTTACACACAAACGGTCTGTTTAGTTCTTACAATGAAATTCTTAAAAAAAAAAACTTTTATTCTGATGATATTACGGCCTAATTCCTTGCAGTCAGTGCTTTCAGTGATGCATTTATGGGGAGAACTTGGCCCTGTGACTAATCACATCAACAATTGCAATGTCCCTAGGAGACCAGCAATGTTCAACTACTGCGCCACTATACAAACACGTGCACTGAGAATTCTTTATAACTTGTCTTTTTTTTCTTGATATGGCTACTCCTGCTGGTCCACCATCTCAGCAGGACATAGCAGCTTGGCTTTGGCATCACCAGATGGAGGCCACGAGGCCTAATAACGCTGGATGATGGCTTTGGAGGAGAAGTAGATGGGAGCATGTGGCACTTTACCCTGTACCTCTAGCCAGGCACAAGTGTCTCCATCCCAGACACACCATCATCAGTGCGGTCAGCAATTGGGATGCACCACTGCTTCCCCCCTCCTCAGCATTCAGTACCAGTCTCCTCCACTCCATCCTACGGAAGCTGGTGCTGCTTCGTCGTGAGGTGGTACACATCCACATCCACATTGATGCCCTCTAGGCCCTTGTTTAAGATTTCTTCTTTCTTGGGAGGGATGTTTGTTGTGGGTGGAGAGGTTGAGAATTGGCAAGGGCACTTAGGTCAGTTTTGGACTGTTTAGAATTTGGTCATTGATTAGGGTGATATGTTTATGTGTTTGGGTAGAGTGCAGGGCCTGTTGTTGGTGGAAAGAGTGGGTTGCATTGGTTAAAAAAATGTATTGTAATTGTGTATTCATGTCTTTTGTCTTGGTGCTGTTTTTAGTATAGCCTCTGGAAACTTTGGCAGTTTGTTTGTTTCCTTGCTTGGGGTTACTACTTTTATAAATCAAAGTTCTCCTGCCTGCTCCAGCGGCCCATGTTGGCTGTTCCCCCCCGCTGCCGCACTCGGATCACCTTGTGGCCACTGAGCGGGGGGACTACAGCCCCCAGGACCCTTTGCTCTTGCCTGCAGCCCCACCCACCTACCTTGCTTACGCACCTGAAGGCGCTCAAAACACCAACGCTCCTCCCGTGTCGCGGGTCCGCACGCGGGATAAGCCCAGGACAAGGGCAGGCCGTCTACGGCCGTCCACTGCAGTACAAGGCTGGGCTGGGCCACCCCCCTTGCATCTAACATCTGGACCTGTAGTGTAAGACTTGAATACTACTTCATTATATTGTTAAGTAATCGGTTCTGAAAACAAGGACGTAGTCCTTTAATTTACTACTGTCTACAGACAAATATAACTGACCTTCACTGTGAGGCTACCCCTCAGTTTGCATTTTCTCTTTGTTCTAATTGTATTACTGTAAAGTGCAATTGGACACTGGAATATGACCCCTCCCCTAAGTAGAGGTAGGAAATCAGGGGTGGGTGGATCACTGAGAGGCACTCTGGATCTTTATATAACCAGGGCTGCATCAGCCGTTGAGCGTGAGATCGCCATTACAGAACGGCATTTATCCTCAGAGCATTTACAGAAGAAACGCTCTTCACTGGGTAATATTCAGAAGGCCATAACTCCACCCGCCAATATTAATGAAACAGATCAAATAGCTGATATTAGCACCCCCCCCACAGCTACAAAACCTAACAGCCTTAACAGATCAAAATAAATATGAGTCTTCTGTAGATCTATATGTTGAAATCTTTCTTGATGAGCTATTAGCTACGATATCCCCCTCACAATCCGGGAGTTTAAAATCACACACATCTTTAATCAGGCTAGGACAGAAAAACAAAAAAAGGAAGCAAGGAGGGAATACCCACAATGGAAGGAGGGCCAAAACCTTCAAAGTATGTCAAGTCCCCCAGAACACTACAAAAAAGTCGACTTGGGACCCAGCACCAGGCAGTCTTCCCCTATCATCTGATTCTGTTAAATAATTAATGGTGTGTATGGAGCAATAATGGAATCCCTAATGCTGCCATTGGTAGAGAGGGTCAAAAGAATGTCCATACAATTGGGGATCATAGAACAATCTCTTACATCGAATACTGACCTAATTAAGGAACTTATAAACACTAGAAAATCTCAATCCTGGGGGGTAACACGCCCTCTCCTCTGAATTTAGCTGAGAAACCACACGCTAAAGATCCACCAGCAGTAACACAGTCTATCCCCAAGAGTCCCCAAAAAACAGATAAGGCCCTTAAAAGCTTGGGGGAGAGAGAGAGTTAGGCAGGACAGAAACCCTTTGAAATCCCAATCAATTGGAACTAGGCCACCTTCATCCACCGTGCGTGCAAGGGGAAACCTGCAAATCATTGAGTTACCACCAGAGGCTGCCCCCTATGTGGTGATACTGACGGGGGTCCTGGAACTAAAGACTGGTCAACTAGAGGGGTACCAAGAGCTTAAAAATAAAGTGAGTCATTGGTTAAGTTGCAATAGGCCTCTACCCGCACACTTTAACTGCGAAATTCTCCATGTGAGAAGAGTTGGCTGGCTGGGTCGTGGACCAAAGGATATAGGTGGGTACCTTATTATTATTAATTTTAAGGACCGTAGAGTGACTAGACACACAGGGGATTGCTATAGTGAGCAGGGAGAGAGTGCAATTTCAACACAGGACTTAAGCTACTTTTACCCCCAATCTCTGCTGGGTCATCCACCAAGAGTCTGTCCTCTCTACGTCTGTAACAATGAAATCCCTGGTTTTAGTTTCCCCACTTTCAATCGCTTCTCCACGCTGTCTGGCCTGGAAGCAGTAGATTGACTTACCATGCAGGTCTCTGGGAACATTCATGAAATAAAACAACCTGGTCCTTTGGCAACCAAAATGGGAAATAATCCCTTACTAAGGGGTACTAGTAAGCAACCTATGGCACTAACCAATACGAAAGAGGTGGCAGTTTATGATAATCCAATTACCAATCCTGCCAGGTTATCGGAAATACCATTACTGATTAATAAGGGCACAATCACTATGACACCTGGCACAAGGGAAGTTCCATTAATGGAACATACTGAAGCACTACAACAAAATACCTCTGTTAAAACTGGAACACCAATGAAGGTCTTGTTTTGGAACATAGCAGGTTTACGGCATAAAGTAGAAAATGGTACCGGGCCACATTTTTTCCATAAATCAAACATAATATGTCTCGAGGAGACATGGACCACGAGTGCAATACACCTGGTAGGTTATAAAACATACTTTTCGCCTGCGCTACCTGCTGTATCTGGGAGAGCGAAAGGCAGTTTAAACATCTATATTTCAAACCTAATAGGAAATCTGAAAATAACCGTAGTGGCTGCAGAGGCAAAATTCCAAATACTGAGCATTTATTTTGGTAAAGGGGAGACGGTCCTCTTAGTAAACTTTTACAACAACTTACCGTCTCTCGAATTATTGACCATATTGAGACAGTTGCGCCTCCAACTAATCGCATTGACCAAGGCTTCACTTGTCGGAGCCACCATCATTTGGGGGGGGGCAATTTTAATCAACATCCCTGTCAACACAGTGATTGGAATGGGTGTGGGTTAATTGATGAACATGATGATCCTATTGTCCATTTTTCCCATTCAGGTGTCTGTAGCACCTTAAATGATACACTACTGTAATTGGATATAACTATTGCAAATAAAAAGAATCCTGGAACTCAGCAGATAGACGCGACATTCATAGGGAGAGATAGGCACTCGACCATTGATTTCATCTTAATATCAAATACGGTGGGTAATCGCGTAAGGGGGTACAAAACACATATCACTGTTATGAGCGATCATTGTGCTCTCAGCATAATATTTTTCCCACTTTATGAATATCGCACCCAAAGTATAGCCAGCGCACTGAGGCAAAACACCTTGCACCTCGATAAATTAAAAGGCTACTCTCTAAAATGGGAGAAAGTCGACTTGGCAGATATTACTAGGAGAGTTATAAAAAATGGAGCATTCGTCTATTCTTAAATGCTTGGATCCGGTTATATCGGACGTCGAACTCTTAAGTAACTTTGGGGTGGTTCTTAAAGCAATTTAAAATGTACTTTTTGTGAAGTCAAAGAATACGCAGCCAAAAAAAATAGGATGGTTTAATCACAGATGTTCAAGAGCGCACTCTAAATTAAAAAAAGCGTTGCAAAAACCAGACAGGGTTTCCCAGGAAATAACAACTTTGAGGAGGGATTATAACTCAGCCCTAAAGGACAGGAAAGATGAACTGAAATTAGCCCTATGGGACCAATTGCATAAAAGTAGCTGAAACAAAAATAGTTCAGCTTTTTGGGCCGTTAATAAATCTCCATTTCTATCCGACCAAAAAGAGCAACCAACCATTGAGGTAGCTATTGACAAAGGGGCATGGGTGGGACACTTCTCAAAAATCTTTGGGGATGGCCCATGCGATAAGGCCAGGCATGGACCCACAAATTCGGTACCTTTAGGGATCTCCTATCCCCTAAAAATAGATGTCACCATCAATGAGGTTGTAGTGGCCCTAAAGGCCAGTAGAAACAGTAAAGCCCCCGGCCCGATGGGGTTCCAATAGATCTATTTAAATTGAACTTAGATCTTTGTGCCCCAATCCTGATGAGGGTTTTTAACGCTGCCTGTGAAGGATTAATGGACTCATGGTCCAAATCAATTATGGTCCCCATCTTTAAAAAAGGGGACCGCCAGGATGTATTGTGTTATCGTCCAATTTCATTATTGGACTCTTTGGGTAAAGTGGTGGGTAGAATCATTTAGAACGCCTTCAGGGATGGGCGGACGATGGCAGGATCATCTCAGATATCCAGTTTGGGTTCCGGGAGGGTTTCAGGACTGTTGAACAGGCCCTAAACCTGACATTGTTGCTGGGAAAATATGTAAGTGCAAAGGCGGGCAGTATCTACATGGTTTATGTGGATCTGTCAGCAGCCTTTGACTGCTTTTGCCACACAAAACTCTGGTCTATTCTTCAGGATATGGGAGTGGACCTTCCGCTTGTAAACTTCCTCCGTGAATTGTACTCTAGCGCTTCAGTAAGGGTAAGGTTTGGGGCAAACGGAGAGCTATCTGCTCATTCAGGGTGGAGCGAGGAGTCAGACAAGGTTGCGTCCTGGCTCCCTTCCTCTTCATGCTTTACACCAACGGCCTGGAGAGAGCCATGCTGAATGGGAGCCAAGACCTTCCAATTGTAAAGAACCGTCTGATTCCAGCCCTACTCTATGCGGATGACGCAGTTTTATTAGCTCGCACTCCTAGAGAATTACAGAAGGCCCTTGATAGATATTCTGATTTTATGGGTAAGCTGGACTTGAGAATCAATGTAAAAAATAACCTTTGTCATGATGGCTGGTGCCGGGAAAAATAGGACAAAGGACATATATTTGAACCAGGAGAAGTTGGCTACTGCAGTACAATACCCATACCTGGGAATAATCATAGATAATAAATTAAATTGCACTGCAGCGATCGAGTCCAGAAAGTTCTATCTTATTAGAACTACTAAGGCCCTTGTTAAATTAGGGAAAAGACCACCAGTTGAACTTTTAAAAATATATACAGCCAAATGCCAATCTGTAGTGCTATACGGAGCTGGAGTGTGGGGCTATGCAAACATAAACAACTTGCAAGTGGAGAGAATGCTTATTTGAGATATCTCTTAACCTTACCTAAGAGTGCATCCACTTTCTCATGCCACATGGAACTGGGAATTTCACATATCTCAGATTTATCCAGAATACAACCTCTTTTGCTCTGGCACCGTATATGGTCTTCAGACAAATATATATTTACCCAGCAAATAATCCTAGATTCTATGGAGCTGGACCACACATGCAAAATTGGTTGGTTATCATACATAAAATCTTTTTTAACCGATCTAGGTTTGGCAAAATAATATCTGGCTCCTACCACCATTCAGACTATAACCATGAGGGCATTACAAGTGGCCTCCCTTAGCCATCTTGAAGAACTACGGTATGCCAATGAAGCCTCAAATCCATCAGTCCAACACTGCATGGCTGTCCAAACTACCTTTAGCATACATCCTTACCTAACTCACGATTTTACCATCTTTGAGAGATTTCTCTTAGTGAGATTTGGGCTAAATATGTTCCACCGACTGGTTGCTTTCCCAACAAGTAATAACTGGGATTCAGTTCTACCCTGTTGCCCTTGCGATGAGACTTCAACTCAGGCAACAATTCACATATTTATATTCTGTAAATTTTATGGGGCCCACAGAAGGATTTGGATAATCCCGTTATTAAAACGTATGGGCATCAGAAGGTGTCGTCCGGCATTGGTAGCCTTACAGTTCCTGGGCGAGGAATGGTCAGCAAGATACATTGTCAAGTTCCTGAAGTGTATTGTTTGTTATCGAGCCAATCTATAATATCCTGATCTACAGTTTCAATGAATTATGAACCCCATCTTGGTTGGATGAATTTGTCCCCCCATAAGTAATGAATGATGCCCTTTTTAGAAATCAATTGCTAAATTGCCTGTTCATTTTTATAATGTTTTTTTATGGATTGTTTTAGAGTCCTGTATTGGAATTTTATGTAAAATGTGATATGAAATTGATTTTATGTAAATGCTTTTATAGTTTTTAACATGACAAAAACCGAATGAAACATTTGATTTTATTTGATTAGTATAGCCTTAATTGTCGAAACGCTACCCACTGAACAGATACATAACTGTACATCGACTTTTCACCCTAGAATTTCCCTTGCTGATTCTAAAGTCCCTTGCCATATAATTATTTATTTGGTAGGTTACTTACTTTGCTTATACACAACCAATACCCTGCTAGCAGAGTGGGAACAACACAAACTAGGTCTGTCTTTTTGCATGAGGATGCTAACCTTTGACACTTTTACAGCACCAAGCCCGTTTTCAAAGTGTATGTACCAGTTAGTTATACCCTTGTCCTACTACCCTCTGTAACTATATTGACCAATAGGGAGGTATGCATATGCCTGTATTGCCTTGTGACAAGTTACATACATAAAAATGTAATCTTCAGTAGAAGTTACAAACTAAACTTGAACACTTCACTTCTTAGTTCTCTTACCTGAATAGATGAAGCAATGGCTGCTACCACTATCAATCTTCCAAAACCTTATTGAAGGGTTTCCATGGTGCCTCCTTAATGGTGGCGGTAGTAGTAGCAGGCTAGCATGCCATCAGGGAAGACAAGACATCACAAGTGGGGTCACACAACCACCTAGGTGAGCTCCAACTGTAGGATTAATCAGAAAGATTATCTATCACAGGCAACTAAATTGCAAGAAAATACAGAGTTAGTGGGTTGTGTTTTTCATAAATTAGCAACGTGTGAGACCAGACCACCACCGTGACACAAAGAAGACCTATTATAACACTAGCAGTAGTAAATTCTGAATAATTGGGGGTCTTTAATTAATTTATGAAAACAAATAAAACTAACCTTGCAAAATCCTCACTTCAAAAGTAGTTGTCTCAGGACAGGAGGAAGTAATGCAGTTAAGCAACACAAGACCTGAATCATATTGAAAAATGCTGTTATATATGACTATTATTTGTGGGTGGGTAAGTGGGATTGGTTGAAGCTAGTGCTAAGGAAAGAAATGATCCTGCTGTGAGTTGGTGTCATTTTCACCACATCCATCCCAATGTAGTGAAGTTCCTATATTCCCAATAGGTTCTGTGCATTAAAATAATATATACTATAGTTTAGACGTAGGACAGAGGTCGACTAAGTCTCTGTCAAATATATTAGACTTAATTGTGAGTGCCAGCTAGCTCAGAGGTCACTTGAAACGTTCTTGAAATCGCAAGAAGGGATTTGTTTATGACAACTGCATAAACATGACAACTTTGTTTCACAAGAATAAGAAACGTATCTCTAGAGTCGCGGAAACAATACTCAGTCAATCTTGCATGCTTCGTTTCACCAGAGGTGCAGAGAAATAGCGAGACGGGCGTTTTCAATAAAATATTTATTGAACAGTCTTCTGTCTCATGCAGGAGAAATGAACTGCTACAATCGTAATACTGGTTGCAACGTACAATGCGTACAGTACGAAGAGTATTATAAAATAATGCTGTAAAAGCATGATATGGTTTCTAAGCCATCAAATATAACATAAAATACATACATTAATAAATAATGACTAAAAGTACTCAACTGGTGCTTCTAAAATAAGCCTACCCCGGTGTACCTAACCTAGGTCTAGTACGAGGGAAGAAGTAAGTGTGGTGTAGCTTAAGTTTCGTATTCTTTTCCAAGAATCTCTCCAAGATTTCTCTAAGGGTCTAATCAGCTCTGTACCTTGGTTTTAGAATGAAGAATGTCTTGTATCTCTCTCTCAGAACTCGATTTCCCAGCAACTCGCAAGGGCAGCCTGGAAACACTGGGGCTGGATTTCTCGGCAGGAGAAAGGACAGTGTCTCTTAGTGCGTCTGCTGGAGGGGTCGGCTTCCTTCGGCACTTGCTGTGGTGAGCTGTATCCTGTAGGTAGATAGTCGAACTGCTCCAAACCACTGTGTGTTTGCCTGGACAAGTGTGGGCATATTTATACATTGAAGGTACCGAGATTGACGTAAGGTTGGACATAATAACGTCATCAAAGGCTCAGTTCTTTGAAGACTCCATGATTTCTTGTGCAAAAATTTATATTCAAGCAAGGGGGAAGTCCCTGACTGCTGAAGGCGGGTTATTCTAAGAAATCGTTGTGGATTTTCGGAACTAGTGGAAGTAGCCATGCCGTATTTAGACTGCATGGGATAAGTCTAAATATGGTTATGATTTCTATGCCTATATAAGGATAGGGTGATTTATACCTATAAATGGGCATGAATCGGGAAAATTACACTAGGGTCCTAAATTCATATACAACACCCACTCCACTTTATTATGTTTAACATTACTAAATTATAAGCACTAAAACATATCTAAAGCATGTGTTTACAATCCCACCCAAAATACATAAAAATGCATTTCAACATGGTTGCACACGAAAAAATTAGCGTTAACTGTACGCATTTGAGAAAAGTGTTTACACATATGATACATAGCATGAAATGATTAATGCTAAACTAATAAATCACAAAATTACATTTATGAAATGGCTCTTAAGTACAGAAAAAAGGTTGAGGCCATCTCATAGCATAATATATAAACTGTTTTGGTTTTGAGGACAAGGCCAAATATTGTCTCTAGGAAGTGTTTAAAAGAATTCTTGTTCTCTAAGAATAGTTCTACTTTAAGCAGATTATTCTGTGCCCCAATTTTTTTTTTTGGGATAAAGTTCAAATTGAATCATAGAAAAATAGAGTTCCCAATTGAGAATGTTTGTTTTGAAAAAGACAAGGTTGGATTTCAGAGTTCATAGAATGCTGTGTTCAAGATTCAAAAGTTATTCTCGGTGTCAGGAGAAAACATCAGATCATCTAGGTTGGCAAAAAAACGTCTACCAGAGTAGGTGAAAGTGGAACTACTTCATTAAGTAGATCATTTGTACACAGATGAGAAGCATCGCTGTCAGCGTCATTCGCAATTAGCAATGTTCGGAGTAGATGGTACCTGTGTGCCTGTTGTTCCACGTACCTCACTATAAGCTGTAGTTGCTGGTGAGATCTCTATGAATGCTGTCATCAAGATTGGCAGTTGTTGGGGGCAACACAATGCATGAGCCGTTACCGGACCTAGCAAAGCGTCAACATCCATCTGCAGTGCTGATGGAAGTGTAAGACAAACGTCCAACACGCATTCTACTCCACAAAGCAGGCATCGTAGAACAGGTAAAATGCAATCTTGCCAGATTGGTCTGAATGAAAGGAACCAGGTGGTATTCAGATCTCCTAAACAAGCCAAGCCAAGAATTTGTGTAATTCTGTCACAGTACTGCATGGCTAGAAGAGCATCTTCCATGGTAGTCTGGGTATCGTTGTTGACTGGACCTGCCATATTGGAGCAGAAGGTATAAAAACAGAATTCCTGATACGAGTCTCAAAATGAGAGGCATGCCGCCGAACACAGAGTGCATGAAATTTTGAAAAATGCCGAGCACTGCTTCAAAGGGTGCTAACAGTCCCGAAAAAATCATCTTACATACATATGCAATACCACTCGTATCAGACATGTTTAAGATACGACCTAACATTTCTGCGAAATGTATTGGGCAGTTTGTTGCTAATAGGGCATATATCTCTGCAGAAGTCCTTGCCACTTACAGATCATATGTTTCTCTGGACGAGGTCAGTGGCGCAGTTTTTTGCAAAAGAATGGCTTTCATTCTGCTTAAAGTATCAATTCGTATAGAAGAGATATTCAGTGAAGGCCATAATGCCGAATCCCTGTCTGTCTTGCCTTTTGGAAATAATACTTGTATACAACAAGTGACCCTGGCTGACACACTAACTAGATAGGCTTTTCCTGGCAACATGCCACAACAGCTGTGATCATTCAACATTATGTAGCTACCATTGGATAGCTGCCAAAAAACTGGATCTATTACTGCTGCTGGTGAACCGTGCAGGTGGCAAGAAAGGTTTTTTGAAGAACCCTCACAGGCTCCGTGTAAATTATTACCTTGACACAGAAGTGTACCGCTAAGTGAGTTCTTATAATTTTTACCACTAAGAAATACTTCCTTTCCCCCACTCCAACATTTGTGTGTTTATGGTAAATTCCAAGGTTCACTTAATGTACTCTTTACCCAACCTTTCATACAGGCCTCCTGGTATGTGCTTTTAAGCAATACTGAAACTGGAAAATCATCACTGGAATCGTGATGGTGCCACGTATTATCCAGTCTACGACTGGTTTCTCAGAAACAGTTAATGGTAAATTTTTCATTTTTTCTATGCTCAGCACCGTATAGTCTGCTCCTTTTTGTGCCAACGAGATTTGTTTCTCTGTATGGTTTAAATACAGAAAACAATGATGCAGTGTTGATTAGACGCCTTGGCACCTGACCTGAACGGAGATGTTGTAACGTCCAGCCTAACAGCATTATAGAACTTAATTGAGACTACCCATGCTGTAACATTAGCAAGTCCTGCTCTATTATGTCAATGGCAGAGGATACAATGCTTTCCAAAGAACAAATTCTGGAGGACAGAGTTGTTAACCCATTGTCCTCTGCTATGAGAGCTTTCTATAAATTAATACGATCAATTTCTCGCATTCTTTCTGAAGTTTTCATTTGTGTGACTTTCCATGCTTCAATGTAAGCAGTGTATATACCGGCGTATATGAAAAGTTTTTGACGCGGTTTACGAGGTCCAAGTAGGAAGTCTCGTAAATCAACATCTTCTTTAAGTAAAGTTAAGTACTGTTTAATTTCTGGAAGTGTGGATTTCTGTAGCCACTCAAGACATAGTTTTCCTACACTGTATGTTTTTACTATCCCTGGATGTTGTCTCCGGGAATATCTTGGATCTGGCCTATTCACTTTGAACCCTTGTGTTTTGTTCATGAATCTATCTTGACAGTTATTCGTATCTGTGGGCCAGATTAACCATTTTTTCCAATCAGGATTAGTTCTGTTCTGTACTAAAATCTGTTTTACGTCTACCTCCTCATCTGCAGTGTTATTACTGTCAGGCGTGGGCTTAGGTATAGACGGTTCGTTTAAATCTTTTATCTTAGCCAAGCCAAGACAAGAAGTTTGTTGAACAGTGTCATTTAAAAACATTATTTGCTCTGGGATAATGCAGGCTCTGAATAATGCTTCTAAACCTTGCACCTGTCAGTCTTTTGTGCACCAGACAGTTTTTGTCTCAATGTTGTCTTTCCAAAAGTTAAAACCTAATGTAGACAACTGAGCATAAACGTTTGCAGAATAAATTTGTTTATTATTCGTCAACATGTTTTTCATTCCTGTCTTATTCATACTTTTGAAATAAAACTTTTCTGGATTTGTGACATTAAAACCTGAGAAATATGGAAACTTTTCATAAAATGTTTTGGTGCTGCCCTTTGGCGGTGTTGAACAATGTTCCCATTGATTGTAAGTAAAAACATTTCTAGGGTTTGCAGATTTGTGAAAATAATGATGACCATAATGATTAAAACAATACATTTGTTCATAATCTGATGAACCTTCTAAGTATTCATGTTCTGTGAATTTAGCTGACATTTCCAAATCTGTCATCATGTTATTAACAGTTTCAAAGTCCCAATCATCAGAAAATGTGCTGGGTGAGACAAAGTCACTCAAAGAAACCTTAAATTGGTGTGGAATCTTCAACAGTTCCACAGGGCCATAAATGTCATAATCAGTTGTGTCCCATGCTATACCCACAGGTATAGGAACGGCTGTTATGTTCACTGATGACAGGTCTCTTTGCTCACGATGAGATGATTTGTGAGGTTTCAGGAGCAAGTCGATGTTCTTACTTGCTGTGTCCATTGTGCTGTATTTTCTATCTATCATTTGTCCCAAACAAAAAACAAGAATGAGCTAAAGTAGGAGAAAAAGTACACCTAACACAATCCAAAATTCAACCCATGGTGAAACCAGATAAGTATTTTCAGGTGGATGAAAGAATTCTGTTATTTTTTCTTTGAAAGTTTTATTTGCTGGTGTAGTTTCAGGTTCACTGGGATTGTCATAAAATGTATCAATGTTGATATAATAGCCAGAGACAGTTCTGTCAAGCATCAGGATTGTTTGGAATCATTGGAGCTGCTTCTTCCTTTGTCATATTTGTATAGTCAGAGGCTACATCATTGTAGACAGGAGTTTCTTGACGAACTGTTATTTGGGTCTCAAGAGGCACAAGTTCCATGGATTTGTTGCATAGTCCTTCTTTTCTCACTGTAGGTTTATCAAAGGTGATAAGTCTTTCAGTTTGAACCTCTTGGATTGTAGCAAGATTTGGTCGTCTGCTACATCTTGGGAGTCCACTGGGCCTACTACTTATTATCGGCCACATAATGCGGTTTTACCAGGTCGATGGACACAACTCGGTTCTCCTTTTTACCAGCAAGGGGCGGTAGTACCACTGATCTTGTTTTGTGGATAGCTAAGACAGGTACTGCTTTTCTGTAAGAAGACCCAAATTCCTTCTTCACCGCGATCTTTTCCCTGACTAGATCGACAATTTTTGGAATATAGAGAGGTCTTGCTGGGGCAGGTGTTTTTTTTTTCAGTGGACATTTGCTTCTGTATTGTGTTACTCAGACTTCTCCTTCTTGTTTCATTTAAGTCCTGTAAAACAGCCAAACGATCTTTGATATCAAATGTTTTTTTTTCCACCTCTGAAGTTTGACAATCGAGGTCTTCGATTATCATTCTAGTACCAAACAGTAATTCATATGGAGTGATTCCACCCAGAGAATTTCTAGGTAGATTGTTAAGACTACGTTGGACACTTATTTGATGTTTGACCCACTCATCACCCGAACCTAATACCCTAGCTGTTATAGATTGCTTTATGTCACAGTTTTTTCTTTCCACTGCCGCATTTCCCTCAGGATGTAATGGACTTGAGTACTGCAATGCAACGCCCAAGCTGGTCATGGCCTCCTTGTAAGCTCGAGAGCTAAACGCCGGACCCTGGTCAGAATGTAGCGTGCCGATTGCGTATGTGCCGATAAAGACTCGCAAATCTTTTATAGCAGTTCGGGCATCAGCCGAGCGCTGAGGCCACATCCAAATTATTGTTGTGCAGGAATACACTGCAACCATGATATATTTATAGTTTCCATCCCTTTGTAAGGGACCACAGAGGTCTAGGTAAACACATGCTAATGGTTTATCTGACATTAGAAGGGGCGTCTGTGCAGGTAGTTTTACTGTTGAAACTTTCATTTTTTGGCAGATTTCACATTCTAGAATATAGTTCCTAGTTTGTTTCCTCATGCGCAGCCACCAATATCTCTGTTTTAATAGTGATACTGTGGTGGAAACTCCTGCATGTGCCAATGCAAGTCTTTCATGTGCTGCTAAGATCAGTCCTAACCTGTGTTCCATGTTTGGAATTGCCCTATCCCCCAAGCCAGGGATTCTAGCAAAGGAACATTATTTGCATCAGTTATATATGAGTACTTTACTGTAAAGAATTTCAGGAGTGTTTTACCACTGTCTTTTAGTGAAGCAGTGACAGCCTGCATTATTTCGCTGTCTATTTTAGTTTTTGAATGAGTGATTGCAGCTACGGAAGCTGTTTGTACAGCTGCCTTTGCGGCTTCATCAGCCAATGAATTCCCTGCAACGTGAATGCCATCACTCTGCTGACTCAGTGTATAAATCACGTGAGTCTTTTGTAGTTCTTTCCGTAATAGAACTACTTGTTCCCAAAGCATTTTATGCTTCATTGTGCCACCTTTTGTGTCTTTAAAACTGTTTTGAATCCAGTTCTGCAGATATTCATTATAAGACTGGACGCAGTAATACGAATCGCACACAATGAGTGTGGGGAATTCGCAATAGGCATTTTCAAGCGCCATCTTGAAAGCTTGGAGTTCTGCTCGCTGAGCTGTACAGTCTCCGAGTGATTGAGTTTTAGTGATCATTGGTCTGAATTTAGCTTCTTGCCAGCGACCTTTAACAGTCTTGAATGCAGCACTATAAGCTTGTTTACACCCAATTGCGGGTTGTGCTGATCCGTCTGTATATATTATACATCGTTAATGTTCTAGTGGAAGAATCTTGGTCGGCAGAGGACATTCATGTTCATATTGTAGAAATTCTTGTGTTTTCAAGTAGGGGTAAAAGACATATTCAACGTCTGTTGCAGCAAGAGAGTGAACCCATTGTATCCATCTCGGATGTAAAGTCTTAGCATTTGGAATGCTCGCTTTTGTCACTGCCTCTAAGGCAGGTACAGGTGTAATGATCATTATGCGTTTTCCCTGTGTGAGGCTCTCTCTTTTGCTACTGCAGTTTGAACCGCTGTCAGAATTTTTTCTGTAGAAGTAAATTTCATTTCAGCTTGTGTGTACCAGTGTGATTTGTATGCTAGTGGTACCTTTTCACCTTCATTAAAGGTTAGGTACGTGAATCCGCATCTTCCTGGGATGATTCGGATCACAAGGTTGCGCACGTCGTCGCGCGTTTGTAATTGTGTTTTGCTAACATTTCTGTTTGCACTGAACTCAAAATTTCTGTATGTTTTTGAGTCCAATTGGTTGGTTTGAAATCAGTTTTGATTGGTTCGTAGAGAGGTTTAACCCTTTCTGCGTAATTCAGAAAGTAAGTTCTTTCAAAATTCAGGAAACCTAGAAATGACTGTAAGTTTTTTAGCGTATTTGGAGGTTGAAGCAGCGCACATTTCTCTAGAAAGTTTGCTGCCAGGCTTTTGCCTTCACTTGATAACTCGTAGCCTAAGAATAGAATGTTGAGGTGGGCAATTCGTGATTTCTTAAAATTACATTTGTAGCCTTCAGAAGCAAACCAAAGTATTATGGTGTTCACTCTTTTCAAGTGCACTTCCAAATCATCGTCCGTAAGATAGATGTCATCAACATAAGATAATGCCTCATCATCCAACGTCTTTAGTAACTCTGTTACTCTGGCTGAAAATAGCCCTGGACTATTCTTGAATCCCTGAGGGAGACGGCAAAATTGTCCTGTGTCTCCATGATTGAGAAAGCGGTCAAATACCTACTTTCTGGTGCAATGTTTTGACAGAAGAAACCGTTAGAAATATCTAATGTGGTTTTATATTTTTTACGCACGATGTTATTCATCAGTGCTGCACTGTGTACATTTTGTACTGCAAAAGTTTTGCAACAAGAGTTTAAGTGCCTGTTGTCCAAAACAAGATGATATGTACTGTCTTGTTTGGAGACAGGAAACAAATGATTGTTCATAGACGAGGTGCATGTTTCAATCACCCCTCGGTATTCAAGTTGATCTAAGATCTCCCTGACCTGTTTTTTGGCTTCTTGCTTAACTGGATACTGCCTTTGTGCAGTAGGTTGATTTTTTAACTAGATTTTATGGTGAGGAGAGTCTTCATCACATCCTACATTATTTTTATATAATGCTGGAGCCTGAGCTACTGCCCATTTTCTGGCATAGGGGTATTTTTTATGAGTTGGAATGTAATTTAATGTAATGTAAGCTGGCATTTATACAGAGCAACTATCCCTCCAGGGAGTATCTTGGCGCCTATGCTGGCCAGAAGAGGTCTAAATACTGGTCAGGTTGCTTTCAGTAGTCAAACCAGGATGTTCATACTAGTGCTCTAGCGCAAGTGTCAGGGAGATTTAAGATCCAAGTTTTCAGTGCCTTTTGGAACTCAGATTCCCGTTCCATAGCACGGAGATGCGGGGGGAGTTTATTCCATGCCTTTGACCCTAGGACTGGCAAAGATTTGCCACCCCTCAAGCAGAGTCTAAAAGCCGGGTTAGTTAGCAGGTCAGCATTGGAGGACCTCAGAGTGCGCGAAGGATCGTATCGGAAGAACCTCCTTTGTATATACTTTGGTCCTTGAGAGTGAAAGGCCCTAAAGGTAATTTACAGGACCCGTTTGACCACTGGTAGCCAATGCAACGTATTTAATGCTGAGTACTCAGAGGATTTCTTTGGCCATTTCAACACCAGCCTAGCGGCTGCGTGTTGCACCATATGCAACCTGTGATTGACCTCCTTATTGGTTCCCGCATATAGGCTATTACAGTAGTCGAGTCTCGAAGTTACGAGAGCAACCGCTACCATTTTCCTGGCTGCCAGTGGGAGTAGGTCAAAGAATTTTCTTAGTCCTTCGATGACGTTAAAACAGGTGCCCGCTACCGATAGCGCCTGCTGTTTGAATGACAGAGCGGCATTTGGCGGTACCTCTGCGTTCTCCGGCCACCATAACTTGGGGACAAAGTCATTTTGCGGGCCCATATACATGATTTCTGTCTTGCCCGTATTACATTTCAAATGATTCTATCCTATCCAATCAAATGTGGCCGTCAGGCAACATTTAAGATTTTCTTCCCAGTCCTTGGTGCCTTTATCAAGGACTCAAGGACTAGAATAAGCTGTGTATCGTCCGCGTACGCAATACCATCTATTCTAAAGGACGATATCAGCCTGATCAGAGGGGTAGTGTAATTGTTGAAAAGTGTTGGGCTTAGACTAGACTAGATCCCTGCGGAACTCCTGTCGTGAGTATTTTTTCCTTTGAGCAAAAGTCGCCCAAAGTGACCACTTGCCGCCTGTCACTTAGGAAGTTTTTAATCCACTCCAATACTTTTCCTGTTATGCCAGATGTTGCTAGCCATTTACAAAAAACAATTTGATGGACAGAATGTAGATCAATGTCTTACATTCACCCCAGTACAAGGATCTGGGCCTAAATCCATCGTTTTTTGCACTCCACACCACCCTGGGTCAGATAATGGCATTATGCAAATCAGCTCTGACCCTGTGCCCCATGGGAACAGTCCAGTCCGAACTACAACAGCCATATCTTTCCCAGACCGGAATCAAGCTTCCGAGGACCGGACCGGTTTCGAGGTAACACCTCTCATCAGCCCGGCTAGCTTGACTCCAGTGGTGTGGAGGCTCTGGGACCCACGTCCGAGCTACCCCAGTACACTCAGGGAGAAATTTACAAAAAACTATTTGATGGACAGAATGTAGATCAATGTCTTACATTCACCCCAGTACAAGGATCTGGGCCTAAATCCATCGTTATTTGCACTCCACACCACCCTGGGTCAGATAATGGCATTATACAAATCAGCTCTGACCCTGTGCCCCATGGGAACAGTCCAGTCCGAACTACAACAGCCATATCTTTCCCAGACCGGAATCAAGCATCCGAGGACCGGACCGGTTTCGAGGTAACACCTCTCATCAGCCCGGCTAGCTTGACTCCAGTGGTGTGGAGGCTCTGGGACCCACGTCTGAGCTACCCCAGTACACTCAGGGAGAAATTTACAAAAAACTATTTGATGGACAGAATGTAGATCAATGTCTTACATTCACCCCAGTACAAGGATCTGGGC
The DNA here is from genome assembly GCF_964263255.1 of Lissotriton vulgaris. Classification (NCBI taxonomy): domain Eukaryota; kingdom Metazoa; phylum Chordata; class Amphibia; order Caudata; family Salamandridae; genus Lissotriton; species Lissotriton vulgaris. The sequence goes on along the minus strand of NC_141696.1, from coordinate 904,814,800 downwards.
CTAAATCCATCGTTTTTTGCACTCCACACCACCCTGGGTCAGATAATGGCATTATGCAAATCAGCTCTGACCCTGTGCCCCATGGGAACAGTCCAGTCCGAACTACAACAGCCATATCTTTCCCAGACCGGAATCAAGCATCCGAGGACCGGACCGGTTTCGAGGTAACACCTCTCATCAACCCGGCTAGCTTGACTCCAGTGGTGTGGAGGCTCTGGGACCCACGTCTGAGCTACCCCAGTACACTCAGGGAGAAATTTACAAAAAACAATTTGATGGACAGAATGTAGATCAATGTCTTGCATTCATCCAAGTACAAGGATCTGGGCCTAAATCCATCATTTTTTGCACTCCACACCACCCTGGGTCAGATAATGGCATTATGCAAATCAGCTCTGACCCTGTGCCCCATGGGAACAGTCCAGTCCGAACTACAACAGCCATATCTTTCCCCGACCGGAATCAAGCATCCGAGGACCGGACCGGTTTCGTGGTAACACCTCTCATCAGCCCGGCTAGCTTGACTCCAGTGGTGTGGAGGCTCTGGGACCCACGTCTGAGCTACCCCAGTACACTCAGGGAGAAATTTACAAAAAACAATTTGATGGACAGAATGTAGATCAATGTCTTACATTCACCCCAGTACAAGGATCTGGGCCTAAATCCATCGTTTTTTGCACTCCACACCACCCTGGGTCAGATAATGGCCTTATGCAAATCAGCTCTGACCCTGTGCCCCATGGGAACAGTCCAGTCCGAACTACAACAGCCATATCTTTCCCAGATCGGAATCAAGCATCCGAGGACCAGACCGGTTTCGAGGTAACACCTCTCATCAGCCCGGCTAGCTTGACTCCAGTGGTGTGGAGGCTCTGGGACCCACGTCTGAGCTACCCCCGTACACTCAGGGAGAAATTTACAAAAAACAATTTGATGGACAGAATGTAGATCAATGTCTTACATTCACCCCAGTACAAGGATCTGGGCCTAAATCCATCGTTTTTTGCACTCCACACCACCCTGGGTCAGATAATGGCATTATGCAAATCAGCTCTGACCCTGTGCCCCATGGGAACAGTCCAGTCCGAACTACAACAGCCATATCTTTCCCAGATGTTGCTAGCCAGTCAGTCAAGATGGCATGTGAGACCGTGTCGAAGGCTGCCGACAGGTCTAAAAGAATCAGGACAGCCTTCCTACCCTCATCCAGAGCCATTCAGATGGTGTCAGTGGTGAACAGGAGAGCTGACTCTGTGGAGTGTTGAGCTCTGAAACCTGATTGGTTTTAGTGCCAGGCGTCATGGTCCTCAAGAAACTTAGTGACTTGTTTATTTACGAAGGAACAGCGAGATCGGTCAAAGATTAGGCAGCGTGGTGGGGTCGGCTAGTTGTTTTTTCTGCAATAGTTTGACCGCCGCAAGTATCCATTCGGAGGGAATGCTTGCCATGGCCAATGATGCATTTACAATATTGTTAATTACAGGTTTTACAGTATCTACAAGTGTATGTAAAAGCACAGGGAGGCATGGATCAAAGGGCGACCCTGATTTGGTCGCCAGTATGGCCTGGCGGGTTTCCTCCTGATTAATTGGCCGAAAGGTCGCCATACTGCCCGAAAACATGCTCAACGTGCTTCTTTCTTCCCCTAATTCTTTATCGGGGATGACAAAATCCTTAGTGAGGCCCTGTACTTTTTGTTCAAAAAAGTCCACTATTGTATTGGAGAGGTTTTCAGATGGTGGAATTTCCTGCAACAGTATTTTAGGATTGTTAAAACCCTTTACTATCTTAAAAATAGATATTTGTCTATTGTTGTCCACTTCTATTGCTGCCATGTAGAATTTGATTTTGGCCTCTTTAATGAGTGCATGGTATTGACTTCTTGTTGTTTTGTAGTTGCAGCGTTCCTCATCTTGATAGTCTTTTCGCCACCTACGTTCTGCCAGGCGTACCTCTCCTTGTTTTTCTTTTAGTGACTGATTAAACCAGGGGGCGGATACTCTTTTTTGGCATAGCCTATTCCTAACATTAGCAGGGCCAGCTTTGTCCTTGAGAGCAGACATCCATTCCCAGAAACGGTTATTATCAGTTTCCGGGTTTCATGTCATTAGAGGCCTACAATAACTGGCCATCGAGATCAAGTCCGGATGGCCAATAATGGTTTTCCATCCCTCATTTCTGGCATGCGCCCCTTTTCCTAGGTGTTTGCCCTTCTCACCCCATTCCAATGAGAGGTTAAAAGGAATCAGTGCGTGAGCTGACCATGTCTGAACCCTAGGGTAATTGACTTTAAGTGTGACGAGGTTGGAGTAAATACAATCTAGAATATGTCCGGCCTTGTGAGTAGTATTCAGAGTCATCCATTGTGTCTCTAAATGAAATAGCTGCAGCATCTATAGAGGAGTCCAAGTGGAGTTTAATGTCCCCGAGTAACGTGAAATTAGAAAATCTAAGTGCCAAATTGCGAGTACTTCCCCTATACTTTCAAGAAATTCCTTATTTGGGCCAGGGGGGGCGATAGACCAAAGCCCCTGCAACTGTGAAGGAGTCATTGATCTTGATGCGAAAGCCCATGAGTTCTGCTCCTTTGATATCCTGAAGCTCGTTTTTAGAGCAATTCAAGGTATCTCGATGGATAATTGCTAAACCTCCACCCCGTTGTTCCCCTCTATCCATCCTTTGTATGAGATACCCTGGCGGCAAGGCATGCACTATATCAGGATTGCTTCATGATTTCAGCCACGTTTCTGTAATAAAGAGATAGTCCAGTTCACTTTCAATTATCAGATCGTAGATGTGCAATGCGTGTTTAGACATGTGATTTGAGAAGGCTGCCATAATAATCTCTTCGCCATGTGGGCACTCCCTGACAAATTCAGGTGGCCAGCCTTGTTCAGCTAGAAGAATGGCATAACCCTTAGATTGCTCCTCCCAAAAGAGTGCCTTAATTTTTCTAGTTATGTCCCCCTCCATCCGGAGCGTTACTTCATATAACTTATGGGGTACACTAACCCTGGTGTCTGCATTTTCAACTTGAATGCATTCATTCAAGTCCACTGTCTCCAGATGATCCTTCAGGATCTTGCGAGCTATGGTGACTTCTGCTGCACTGTCTAGCATCGTCTGGGCCCACTCCCAGTTCTTCAGTTGTGTCCTCAAGATCCTCGGCATGTCTGATCTTTACACTTACTACTTTCTTCTTTGTGAATTGAGTTTTCTTATTTTTAGGAACGTGCTGTTCGTCTTTGGACCTCACGCGTTCTTCCTTCTGTTCTGACCGTCCTCTTCTTTCTCATTTCTGCGAGAAAGTCTGAAAGGTACGAGAGGAACGTGTATCAGTATCTTGATATCTATCAGGTTTTCTCAAATTATCCTTATTTCTGAGGTTATACCTCTTTTCAGAGGGCTCCCGTTGGGGAGACCTACCTCCCCGTTGGAGAGATCTTCCTCTGGACTGAGAACGCGTCTCTTTAGGAAGTGTTTGTTTACTGTTCTCCCACTTCTTTTTAGGAGTAGTGAGATTATTTTTAATGAAAACTTTTTCAGGATTTTCCATTAGTTGGGGTTTTATTGGTTTCCAACACAAATTATCTCTACCTAGTTCTTCATAGGAATTTTCAATAATTTTTGCAAGTTCATATGGCCGCTCTGTTATATCTGTTTCTTTTAGTTTTTGGTGGATTGCCACGGACGCTGCCTCACCTTAGTTAATAGTATAGCCGAGACCTGTTTGAAATCTTTTAGTAACTTCATACCCAGATTTAAGGCATGTTCTGGTCCGTATTCATTTTGAATCTGTCTTAGGACGTCTGGTATTACCACCATAGACGGAACACCATGTGTTTTTGTGTAGATTGAAGCAAAGACTGTACCCCAAGTGTCACAGTCCTTCACATTTGGTGCTATCCCCATTGGTGAACAGATTGTCAGAATTCTGTGTTTCTCATGAGGTGTACTATCAGGAAATACTGCCTCTATCTGAGTAATTTTTTGAGCTAACCAGAACGGAATTTGTTCCCTTTTTGCGAGCAATTTACCAATGATCGACTGCATAGTCTGTGGTGTGATTTTATTTGTGCTCCCCTGGTGAGGGGTGCGTTGTGGAATCCTTACAGTAGGTTGAACTGTTACGGTCCGCATGGCATATTGAACCAATTGTCTACGTATTTTAATTAACTGTTTTAGCTAGGCTAACAGTTCTGGACCTGTCATATTTTCTATTTCAGGATGTGGTGTATAGCTGGCTAGTACCGGCCATGTTGCTCCTGGTCTACCTAGTGGACCGAGCCTGGTAATGTGATTTTGATGTTGTAGGGCGCATTTAAACCAGAGCTGATGCTCTTGGTAAGTTAATGGAACTTCAATGTCCTAGTAAGGTACGTATTCCACTGGAGGTTCCTCTACTTTGTAGTAGTGGAACTCATGTGTTACTGCAATTGCTGCAGGAAACTGATTCTGTGAGTAGAATACCTCTGTCTGGCGATATTCATGTGCCTCTATGATGAATATTACTTTACCACCTCTCGATGATACTCCATTATTTAAGAGTTTGTAAGTTATTGTTCTTCTCCCAATTGCCGGGATGATTATAGCATCATCGTCGTTTTGTTGGAGACTTGTGTCGTCTAAAGCTGCTTGAGCAGCTCTAGCTAATTCTTTGTCCCTATTCATTATTTTGTTGACTGAAAGTTTGCAGAACAAGTCTCAAGGAGATTAAGATTAGGTGCACAATATTTTGGAACACTATCCTTCAACGTTGAACAAACCAAAAAGTAATACATAGGATTTTCATCCTACTCAGTTTTGGCGGATATTTCCCTTTCACCCACTCCAGACGTCTATTGAAGTATTTTACGGGAAAATGGGGTCTGTGTGAAAAGCACGACTCTAGTATCTAGCATTAAATTATCAATAACCCAACGTTGGGCGCCATGTAGTGTAGTTCCTATATTCCCAATAGGCTCTGCGCATTGGAATAATATATACTATGGTTTAGACGTAGGACTGAAGTTGACTGGGTCTCTCTCGAATATATTAGACTTAATTGTGAGTGCGAGCTAACTCAGAGGTCACTAGAAACTTTCTCGAATTCACAAGAAGGGATTAGTTTCTGACAACCGCATAAACATGACAACTTTGTTTCCCAAGAATAAAAAACGTATATCTAGAGTCACGGAAACAATAGATAGATATTTTACTCTGTCAATCGTGCATTCTTCGTTTTACCAGAGGTGCAGAGAAATAGAGAGACGGGCGTTTTCAGTAAAAGTATTTATTGAACAGTCTTCTGTCTCATGCAGAAGAAATGAACTGCCACAATCGTAATACTGGTTGCAAAGTACAATGCGTACAGTACGAAGAGTATTATAAAATAATACTGTAAAAGCATGATATGGTTTCTAAGCCATCAAATATAACATAAAATACATACATTAATAAATAATGACTAAAAGTACTCAACTGGTGCTTCTAAAATACGCCAACCCGGTGTACCTAACCTAGGTCTAGTACGAGGGAAGAAGTAAGTGAGGTGTAGCTTAAGTTTAGTATTCTTTGCCAAGAATCTCTCCAAGAATTCTCTAAAGGTCTAATCAGCTCCGTACCTTGGTTTTAGAATGAAGGAGGTCTTGTATGTCTCTCTCAAAACTCGATTTCCCATCAACCCGCAAGGGCAGCCTGGAAACACTGGGGCTGGGTTTCTCGGCAGGAGAAAGGAGAGCATCTCTCAGTGCGTCTGCTGGAGGGGTCAGCTTCTTTCGGCACTTGCTGCGGCGAGCTGTGTCATTTAGGTAGATAGTCAAACTGCTCCAAACCACTGTGTGTTTGCCTGGAGAAGTTTGTGCATATATATATACCTTGAAGGTACCAAGATTGACGTAAGGTTGGACATAATAACGTCATCAAAGACTCAGTTCTTTGAAAACTCCATGATTTCTTGGATAAATTAATATTCAAGCAAGGGGAAGTCCCTGACCGCTAAAGGCTGGGTTTATCCAAGAAATCGTTGTGGATTTTCAGAACTAGTGTAAGTAGCCATGCTGTATTTGGACTGCATGGGCTAAGTCTAAATATGGTTATGATTTCTATGCCTATATAAGGATAGGGTGATTTATACCTATATAAGGGCATGAATAGGGAAAATTACACTAGGGTCCTAACTTCCTATACAACACCAACAGGCTTGTGATCTATTTATGGTGTAAATTCATAAGTCACACCTCAATGTTTCACACAGTCTGGGAGAAGAGTGTTCGGGGATAGATAAATGGATAGGAGTAGGGAGTTGGGGAAAGGTGTGACAGAGACAAACAGTACAAGCAACAATATTCTTCACGGTGATGAGCAGCACATCATCATCATAAAATCTGTTGTGGAAGGAATGGCACAGTTCAGTTAAATGCAATGTAAACAGTCACCTAGCCATCCAGCCCCAGAGACCCAAGTTATATTTAAATGTTCTGTCATCTAGGTATGGAAAATGCAAATTTTGGAGGAGTCAAATAGAACACCATTTTGAAAAGCATAATTGTAAAAATAAAAATGTACGTAAATGTCAAATTGGGTGGTGCATCTGCATCCTTCTCAGAATGTTTGTCTTAGGTGCCAGGCTGAACAGATACAGTAAGGTTAGAAGGAGTGTTATGAAGCTTTTGCCTTTCATGTAGGATAAGAGAAGGCCTGTGGATTGTAAAACAGAAATGATATTGTAGTGTAGTTCCTATATTCCCAATAGGCTCTGCGCATTGGAATAATATATCCTGTAGCTTAGACGTAGGACTGAGGTCTTCTAGGTCTCTACCGGTTATATTAGACTTAATTGTGAGTGCCAGCTAGCTCAGAGGTCACTAGAAACTTTCTCGAATGAACAAGAAGGGATTAGTTTCTGACAACCACATAAAACATGACAACTTTGTTTCCCAAGAGTAAGAAATCAAATCTCTAGAGTCGCGGAAACAATAGATAACTATTTTACTCAGTCAATCGTGCCGCTTAGTTTCTCCAGAGGAGCAAGAGAAATAGAGAGGCTGGCGTTTTCAATATTAAAGGCATTTATTGAACACTCTTCTTTTCAAGCATTCGAAAATGAACTGCTACAATAGTAAAGCTTACTATGAAGTACAATGCATATAATACGAACAGTATTATAAAGTAGTACTGTGAAAACATGATAAGGTTTCTAAGCCATAAAGAGCATAAAATGTATAAAATACATAAAATACATACAACGATAAAAGGATGACTAAAATACTCAACTGGTACTTCTAGAATACGCCTACCCTGGTGTACCTAACATAAGTCTGGGTAGAGGGAGGGAGTATACGAGGAGGAGTTTAAGTCTAGGAGTTCTCTTCCAGGAAATTCATTCCAATAATTCTCTAAGAGGTCTAATCAGCTCCGCACCTTTGTTCTAGAATGAAGGAGGGCTTGTATCTCGTTCTCGGGACTCAATTTCCCAGATACCCGCAAGAGAAGCCTAGAAACACTGTAGCTGGATTTCTTGGCAGGAGAAATAACAGAGTCTCACAGTGCGTCTGCTGGAGGGTCGGCTTCCTTCGGCACTTGCTGGTTCAGGGCGTCGGGCAAGTAGATAGTCGATCTGCTCCAAACCACTGTGTGTTTGTTTAGGCAAATCAAGGATTATTAATACTTTGAAGGTGCCTAGTTTGACGCATGTTTGGACTTAATAACGTCATTCAAAGGCTCATTTCTTGGAAAGTGCCGGGAGTTCTAGGAGAACTTAATATTCAAGTAGGGGGAAGTCCCGCGCTGCTGAAGGCGTTTTTTTCCAAGAAAACGTTGTTAATTCTTGGAGCTTAGTGGAAGTATCCATGGCGTATTTGAGCTGTATGGTTTAGACCAAATATGGTAATGATTTCTATGCCTATATAAGGAAATGTTAAAGTATACCTATATAACAGCATGAATCGGGAAATTTATACTAGGGTCCGAGATTCATTTACAACCATATTATTATTATTATTGGGCATTTATTAAGCGCCTGGTTACGCCACTGGTGTGTCCCCGCGCTATGACAAGTGAAGTGGCTGTCCCCCCTCCTCCCACAAAAGCTATCTGCTGAAAAGGTGCGTTTTGAGTTTTTTTTTGAACTGGACTTCGGAAAGTTCGAGTCGAAGTTCCAGCGGGAGATTGTTCCAGCACTTGGGAGCAAGGTATCTGAAGGATCTACCTCCCATACGAGCTTTGAATATTTTTGGGACTTTTAACAGCCCGGTTTGAGAAGACCGAAGACTGCGTACAGGCTCATAGTGGGAAACAAGGCTCTGGAGCGGAAGAGGTGCTTTGCCGCTCAGGATGCGATGACATGTGGCAAGGGCCTTAAACTCCACTCTCCTCTCAATGGGGAGCCAATGGAGGGCCCGTAGAGCTGGTTTGGCAGAAGACCTCCTAGGGAGTCTGAGAACCAGCCGCGCTGCCGCGTTTTGAAGGACCTGCAGGCGGCCCATGACCCTGCCTGTGGCCCCCAAATAGAGCAGGTTCCCATAATCAAGTCGGGAGGTGACCAGGGCATGCACCAGCGTCTTTCGAGCGGAAATGGGAAGCAGATCTAGCACTTTCCTGAGGGCTCTCAGAACACTGAAGCATATCCCCGCCACCCGGCCGACCTGTGGGCCAAAGGTAAGATCCTTATCCAGCCACACGCCAAGGTTCCTGGCCTCTTGGCAGGGAGCAGGGACCTCCCCCAGACAGGGTGGCCACCACGCCGACGACCACGCAGACGGTACACCCCCCACCACGAGCACCTCGGTCTTGCTACCGTTCAACTTTAAACAGTTAGCGGACATCCAGGCAGCAAGGTCTTTCATGCAATTCCTGAAGATGTCCGCTGCAAGGCCGGGCGCACGCGATAGGGAAATGACCAACTGCGTGTCATCGGCGTAGGACACCAGGCGAAGACCATATCCCTCCACGATGGCCGCCAGGGGGTGTAGCAGGGTTTCCGTTCTCCCACAGAACTGTGCATAGAGATCTAGAACCTTAGTGAGTTAGGATGATCCAAAAACTCATCTCAGTGTCAGAAATCTCGTTACCTAGCTAGCTACAGTGTCTCATGGATCATTATGGAATGATACATGTATTAGACAAACCAGAACATGATCTTTAGAATACCTCAGGAGTCGTGGAACACATGAACACTCTTTCGTTATATAATCATGACAAACCAAAACTGAGAGTCAAAGAACACAAGTGCAAGTTTGAAATATTTATTATTCAATGCAAAGTTCTCAAACGCAGTATCTTGTATAATACCAAAATGCAGATTATAAAAATCAGAGTCAGCAGCATAGTCACTAATCCATAGTAAGCAAAAGGTGCTAGCATGTTATAATGCAGTTTCTATAGAAATCTATATCACCTATATTTCGCGCACCCTATCTAGCATATTATATTATATCTAAGAAGGTCTCATTCGGGTTTTAGCAGGGCGACCCCATACCTCTCAATGTCAGTAGGAGCAGTTCACATCAGCAGCTACCAGCTCTCTTCATGCGCAGCACCAAGTGTCCGCGTTCATTCCGTGTAACTCTATCTTAAACCCGCGTAGAGCCCAATATGTTGGCATCAACATTATATGTGTTATGTCTAATGTCTAATGTGGTGCGAGGATCAGACTTCCCAGCAACCTTGTGTTAGGTTAATCTTAGAGTGTGCAGCTCTCAGTGTGCAGACAGTTGTACCAAGTGTACAAGGCAAAGCTGATAGCATAGGAATAACATTTTATTCTCAAATAAAACACCTCACCACTTCTAGGCTGAAAGCTACAACAACAAGTACGTGTCGTGTGCAAAACTGAAGCCTGAAGGCAAAACGGCTGTTTAAACATGTAATACACTCATGCTAACTTAACGCAATATATGTAATGAAGTATCCTGGCAGTCTGCACCATCAAGGTCAGGGACGTACATCTTGATACCAAAGAGCATTTCGTATGGGGTCCGCCCACCCAGAGACCTTCTAGGGAGATTATTAAGCGCACGCTGCACGCCATAGAGGTGGGTCAGCCAGTTTCTACCAGTGCCTATAACTCGGGCTGTCAAAGATTGCTTTAAGTCGCGGTTCATTCTTTCTACCACAGAATTGCCCTCAGGCCTGTAGGGGCTTGAAAACTTCACCTGTACTCCCAACGAAACCATAGCATCCTTATACGCCTTAGAGGCGAAAGCCGGACCCTGGTCCGAATGGAAAGCACCACAAGCAAAGATTCCCACAAAGACACGCAAATCCTTAATGACAGTCCGTGAATCAGCGCTGCGATGCGGCCATAACCACACAAAGCGTGTGCATGAGTCAACTGCTACTAAGATGTACTTATACGCAGTATCAGAAGAGAAAGGACCGCAGTGATCCAAATAAACACAACCAAGCGGTTTATTAGAAATGTACAACTTTGTCTGAGGCGGACGCGCAGCAGTAGAAGGCTTAATCTGCTGACAAATGTCAAACATAAGGACATAATCGCGCGTCTGTTTGTACAGTCCCCGCCACCAGAACCTCTGTTGTAGCTGTGATACAGTGGCTGAGACGCCCGCATGCGCAGACGCCACACCTTCATGAGCCGCTGTAATCAGAGAAGCTCTGCGATCCGAGTTGGGAATCAAACGCTCTCCAACTTCAGGAATTTTCACATAAGGAACCTTATCGGGACTTAAGTGGTATGTGTATTTCGAAGGGAACCCCGCAGGATATTTACCTCCCTTCGCCGTGGCAGCAATAGCCGCCAAGATGTCGTCATCTATTTTGCTCTTGGACCTCGTGACCGCTGCAACTAAGTATTTTGATACCGCAGACTTCGCTGCCTCATCAGCAAGCGAATTGCCAACAGCGTGGACTCCCACGCGCTGGTGGCCGAGAGTATGAATCACAAACACGAGCGGCAGCTTTTCTTTAAGTTCCGCCACTCGGACCCAGATCATTTTATGTTTTATTGTGCTACCTTTGGAATCACGAAAATCATTCTGAATCCAAAAGAACAAGTTCTCATTGTAAGACTGGACACAGTAGTAAGAATCACTTACGATTAAAGTTGTCACACTAGGATCTGCGTACTCCAATGCGAGCATAAGAGCACGGAGCTCTGCTAATTGTGCGGTGCAGTCTCCAAGTGTCTGCGTGTGCACGACACTGGACTTGAACTCATCGTTCACCATGGCACCGACCACAATGGCGCAAGCGGAAACGTAGGCATGTTTAGAGCCATGCGCAACCTGCGCCGAACCATCCGTGTAAATGATACAGTGGAAATCCTCCAACGGCCGCATTGCTAAAGGAGCAGGATGAACAAATTCATACTGTAAATACTCCTGTGACCGTAAAGCGGCGTCAAAAATAAACGTGACATCCTGAGATGTCAAGGATGTAGCCCACTGAATCCACCGAGGGTGCAAAGCTTTAGAATTCGGTACACTGGCTTTCGTGACCGCCTCCAATGCAGGACACGGGGTAACAACCAACATGCGCTTTCCCTGCGACAGGGCACGTTCTTTAAGAATTGCCATCTGCACAGCCGTTAACACTTTCTCCACAGTGGAAAAACGCAGTTCAGCCGAAGTGTACAAGTGTGACTTGTAAGCAATAGGTACAGTATCCCCCTCATTAAAAGTCAGGTACGTGAAACCCACCGTCCCAGGGATTATTCTTATCACCAGGTTGGTCTGGTTATCACGGGTCTGTAAGTAGTCAGAAGTGAGCAAATCAGCCTGCAAAGACTGCAGAATGGCTGAATGCTCAGGCAGCCAGCATGATTTGGAAAAAGATGGTTGTACCAAGGCATATAAAGGCTTGATACGCTGGGCATATTCCGGAATGTATGTCCTCCCGAAATTTAAAAAACCCAGTAAAGACTGTAATTTTTTCAGTGTTGTCGGAGAGCGCAACTGCGCGCATTTCTCCAGGAAGTGCGGAGCCAATCCCTTTCCTTCATGGTTAAGCTCATAACCTAGAAACAACACTGTGTACTCCGCAATGTGTGATTTTGCAAAGTTAAACTTGTAACCCATGTCTGCAAAGTTACAAAGTATGCTGTTTACTCGACACAGATGCACCCAAAGCTCGTCGTCTGTGAGATAAATGTCATCCACATACGAACATGCAACTGGATCGAAACTCTCCAAAAGAGAGACAATGCGGGCGGAAAACACTCCAGGACTATTTTTATATCCCATTGGGAGTCGTTTAAACATTTTTTGTACGCCGCCGCATGTAAAACTGGTCCATTGGGAACTTAGACCATCTAATCTATGTGCATAAAAACCATTGGAAATGTCAAGCGTGGTTTTGAACCGTTTACGCTCAAGACTATTCACTAGGGCAGAGCCGTGAGTATTCTGTACCGCACAGTTACGGCAATGCGAGTTCAAATGCCGGTAATCCAAAACTAGACGATAAGAGCCGTCCGGCTTGTTAACAGTAAAAAGGGGATTATTCATTGGTGACACACATGTTTCAATTATACCTTGATACTCCAATTGTTCAAGGATAGCCGCGACCGAAGCTTTAGCTTCACGTCGTATGGGGTACTGGGGTTGTGGCTGAGGCTGTGACCGTAAAGGAATCTCATGGCTAGGGGACAATTTATCCCAGCCACACTGATTTCGGTACACAGCCGGCGCAAGCGCCAGAGCCCACTCTTCTGCAAAATGCAGCGCTTCCACTCTCGGTACAGTGTGCGCGAAACTGGGGAGGATTACCTCCTCCCCTCGCGGAGCTGCGAGAACAAAAGGTGGGGGCCAGTCAGCCTCCGAAAGCAAAATGTCATACGTATCTGAAAGATTTTCCCAAAATACCCCTTTTACAGTTCGCTGCATGTCACCTTCAATTAACAGGACAATTTCAAAAAGTCTTTCAGGGGGAGCAACATGTGTATCAGCTGTTTCGATTACAACATAAGTGTCAGTCGCTGTCACCTTCAACAGTGGACGGAGGGCCTCTCTCACTATGGTAATCTCCGCCGCGCTGTCCAGCAAGGTCAGAGCCCACGTCAGATTCCGAAGCTGCGTTCTCACTATCTGGGGCATATCGATGCGCCGTTAAGGCAGCGACTTTCTTCTTGGCAAACTGCGGTCTCTTTGGCGTAGAGTCGTCCCGCTTGTCCCCTTCACTTCGCGTGCGGGGCTGGCCACGTCCTTGCTGACCACCCCTGCCCCTGCCGCCCCCTCCACCACCGGTTGACGGAGCCGATGAGTCCTGAAAGGAACGAGGAGAGCGTTGGTCAGTTGCCTGATATCTGTCAGGCGATTTAATCGTAGCGCGATCGCGCAATTCATAAACTCGCTCAGACTGCGCAGGTTGCGAAGGTGCCGGACTAGAGACCTGTGTCTGTTGTTGCTGTTGCTTACCCCTATTCTGCTTTTTTGGCCAAGTTTGTTTTTTGGACTTGGGCTGTCCACCTGTTTCCGAAGACTGCCCCTGGGGTTGCTTCTTCTCTTTTTCAAGAAAAACCTTCGCACCCCTTGAATTGCGGCCAACCGTTTTATAAGCCGCCACAATAATTTTTGCCAGCTGACGGGGTTTCTCGGCATCGGGTACTAACGCCAGACCATTGGCCACCTGAAAGTTCATTGCATCCCCTTTTACATTGGCAAGGATAATACCGCAAACTGTCTCAAATGAACCGTTCAGGCGCATACCCAACTCAACCGCCGACTCAGGTCCGTGATCATCCTGAACACGCTTGAGGATCGCAGACAGGTTCGAAACTGACGGTGTGCCAAAGCACCTCGAGTAAACCGCTGCAAAAGTCTTACCCCATGTCTCACAGTCAGCAAGGTCCGGGGCTATTTCCTTCGGTAAACTAAGCGTAAGAATCCGGTGTTTTTCACTCGGAGTCGTATTAGGAAACACAGCCTCTAACTGGTCGAATTTCTCGGCAAGCCAGTAAGGAAATTCATCCGTACTATCTGGCTTTCTGCCCATAACGGAATTCACCAAGACAGGACTGATTTTCAAACCAGCCTGTTCTGCTCGAAGCTGCGCACCTGCGGGGGCTGCGCCTTGAATATTACGACTAATGTAATGAACAAGCGCCCTAATCACGCCAACCGAGACCTCATGAAGACGCCTCAGGTCACCCACGTTACAAGTGGCGCGATTAGGATGAGGAGTAAATCCACCCAAGGCGGGCCAATTTGTGCCCGGAATGGACAAAGGACCTAACCTCGAAGCGTTCAAAGAATGGGGTAGGGCGCCACCAAACCAAACACCGTGCTGCCAAGCGTCAATAGGTACCTCCAGTGCCCTGTACGGAGCGTAAACCGCCGGTACATCCGTGGCAGTGTATGAATGGAAGACACCTGAATTAGCGTCCACACCCGGAAATGTCACCCAGGAATAAAACAATTCATACGGGTACGCATGTTCCGCACTCACCACTAGAACTACAGCTAAGCCTTCCGCAGGCACATTATATGTCCGCAAATGGTCGCGAACCGCGACACGGCTATGCTGCGCTATGTCCACGGCCATATCAGCACAGGAAGTGAAAAAAGACAAAGAACAGTTTGTAGCACAACTGGGTAGTAATTCAAAGAAACCGTTTTAGAAGAATTCAAGCTTGAAAATACCTATCATATCAATAGGTAGGTTTTTCCGACACCACCGTTTTCCGGAAACGGGAATGAAGGTGTCAAGGTCTGAATGATATACTACTCGAGTGTCATGAAATACGGCCAACCAATCCGTTGGGCGCCATGTAGCAGGGTTTCCGTTCTCCCACAGAACTGTGCATAGAGATCTAGAACCTTAGTGAGTTAGGATGATCCAAAAACTCATCTCAGTGTCAGAAATCTCGTTACCTAGCTAGCTACAGTGTCTCATGGATCATTATGGAATGATACATGTATTAGACAAACCAGAACATGATCTTTAGAATACCTCAGGAGTCGTGGAACACATGAACACTCTTTTGTTATATAATCATGACAAACCAAAACTGAGAGTCAAAGAACACAAGTGCAAGTTTGAAATATTTATTATTCAATGCAAAGTTCTCAAACGCAGTATCTTGTATAATACCAAAATGCAGATTATAAAAATCAGAGTCAGAAGCATAGTCACTAATCCATAGTAAGCAAAAGGTGCTAGCATGTTATAATGCAGTTTCTATAGAAATCTATATCACCTATATTTCGCGCACCCTATCTAGCATATTATATTATATCTAAGAAGGTCTCATTCGGGTTTTAGCAGGGCGACCCCATACCTCTCAATGTCAGTAGGAGCAGTTCACATCAGCAGCTACCAGCTCTCTTCATGCGCAGCACCAAGTGTCCGCGTTCATTCCGTGTAACTCTATCTTAAACCCGCGTAGAGCCCAATATGTTGGCATCAACATTATATGTGTTATGTCTAATGTCTAATGTGGTGCGAGGATCAGACTTCCCAGCAACCTTGTGTTAGGTTAATCTTAGAGTGTGCAGCTCTCAGTGTGCAGACAGTTGTACCAAGTGTACAAGGCAAAGCTGATAGCATAGGAATAACATTTTATTCTCAAATAAAACACCTCACCACTTCTAGGCTGAAAGCTACAACAACAAGTACGTGTCGTGTGCAAAACTGAAGCCTGAAGGCAAAACGGCTGTTTAAACATGTAATACACTCATGCTAACTTAACGCAATATATGTAATGAAGTATCCATATGACAGGGGGAGACGTAGATGTTAAATAGGGTTGGGCTCAGGGACGAACCCTGAGGTACGCCCTGGCCCAACTCAATCTCCCTGGAGTAGCAGTCACCCAATCTGACTTGAAAGCACCTATCAGACAGGAAGGACTTGATCCAGCCATGCGCAGCTCCTGTCACCCCTCCTCCATTCAGACACTGTAGCAAGGTGGAATGTGCTACAGTGTCGAATGCTGCGTTTAAGTCAAGCAGGATCAAAGCCATCGTTTGGCCCTCGTCCACTCCCTGTCTAAGTGCTTCCACCGCCACGAGAAGAGCAGACTCCGTCGAGTGGCGGGGGCGGAAGCCAAATTGCGAGTCGCGGAGTAGCGAAGCCGTCTCCACGAACTGCATAAGCTGTATGTTGGCTATTTTTTCCGCCACCTTCGCCATATAGGGCAGGAGGGAAATGGGACGGAGGTTGTCCAGTTTTTCAAAGCTAACGTTGGTCTTCTTTTGCAGAGGAAGTACCACTGCCTGCTTCCAAGCCTTCGGGACCATCTGAGACTCAAAGGAGGTGTCCAGTAGCTGACGCACATAAGGCTCCAGTACTGGCAAGCTGTCCTTTAGTCGACTAGGAGTGGTCGGATCTCTGGGGGAACCGGATTTTATAGATCCACAGATACGGAGAAGTTCCGTAGTGGAAGGAGTAACAAAGGTGGTTAGTCGTTGTTCCCCTCTCATTCTGGAGGATTCCGAGGGGTAAGAGCCACTGTCTGTCCTCTGGGGGAAGGAGTTGTAGATGTTGGTGACCTTAGTTGCAAAGAACTCAGCAATTCGGTTGCAGCCCTCCGTGGTGCAGAGTTTCTTAGGCACCACGGCGGGTTTTCCTGTCGCAATAGACTTATAAATAGAGAAAAGCTCCTTGGTGGACTGCTCGGCTTCCTCTATCTTATTGCAGTAGTACAATGATTTGGCCTTCCTAATCATCGTGTGATAGGCACGTCTGCAGTCTATGTAAACAGTTTTGGCCTGAGTGGAATAGGCAATCCTCCATTGCCTTTCGGCACGTTTACATGCTGCTTTGGCCATTCGCAAATTCTCATTGTATCAAGGTGCCGATCTTTGCACTCAACCCCCATTTTCGCCATACCCAATGGTGCCACCTGATTCAGGGCTTCCAAGATGCGTTGGTCCAAGTTGGAATTAATTTCATCTACCCCATCACCCCCAGGATGACCCTTCTCGGTGAGTGCCAGGTTGAATTTGGCTTGGGAGAACGCTGCCCATCTACGCCTAGGGTGTTTATCAGCGGGGGGGTCACTTGGGCGGGGTCCCTGCATTTCGATGGTAAAGGGGACAAGGAAATGGTCAGACCATGGGATGGGAATCGGAGTTTGTGCGTCCACTTGGTTCCAGTTTGCGAAAACTGGGTCCAAAAGATGGCCCAGCTTATGGGTAGGATGCAATACCTTCTGTTCGAACTGCAAGCTGGCCATCGTGTGGCATAGATCACTCGCCACCCGATCCGTAGAGGTATCTAAATGTAGGTTGAGGTCCCCTAAAACCAAGTATTTATCCGAGCGTAGTGCGGCTTCTGTGACGCCTTCCACTAGCTTTTCAATAAAGGCTGCAGTGGAGCCCGGAGGGCGGTAAATTAGAAGGCCTTTCAGAGTGAAACAGCCATTAATAGATATGGAAAAGGCACCCGCCTCACTGTCGTCAATCATAGTGCGGTCTAACTGACATTGATAGTCTTGTCTAACAACTATGGCTATGCCGCCCCCTCTCCCCCGTATCCTGTCTAGTCTTTGCAGACAGTAACCATCTGGAATGGCCTCAATGATCTCCGGCATGGAGTCTTGGTCAAGCCACGTTTCCGTGAGGAAAAACAGATCCCATTGTTTCCCAGTAAGAAGGTCATGGATATCGAGAGAGTGTTTGCGTAGGGAGCGTACGTTCAGTAGACCACATACCAAGGTATGCTGGCATGCGGTTTGTGCCTTACCTAAGTTGAAGGTGTAATTACAATGGCTGCAGCCCACGTTGTTTCCTGCCTCAATGCTGTGAGCGCAAAGTCCACGCAGCTCTCTGCGGAGGAGAAGTAAGTCATCTCGACTCCAGCAGACTTGGGGTAGAGAAGAGGCAGGGGGACTGGCCCTGGGCCGCTGTCGGCCGCGGACGGGCGCAGACGGGCTTAACTCAGGCGCAACTCCGGCGCGCCTTCGTCGCGCCCGCTGCGCTCGTCCGCTGCGCTGCCGACAGCACATCTGCCTTATATTCCCCCCAGCATCCCAACAACTAGAGCGCTGCTGTTCCCTGCCGGAAGTGCCTGGCTCGGACCCTCCACGCCCTCTGCTCAACGGCGCAGAGTCAGGGAGTAGGACAGAGGATATGCTTCATGAGGAGTGGAACAAGAGGCAGAGCAAGGGCATGGGAAGCTGCAATCATTCAGTATGACTCAAATCAGATTAACTGAAATGTGAGAGCAAATTTACAAACAATTCCAGACAATTAGTTGCTTGCACCATAACTAATAAATCTCACAAATGTCATAACATGTAGCCGAGCATGTCCACATTGTGATAATCTGAAATCACATGTTTGTCTGCAGTTACAGGACCCCCTGACCACAACCAAATAATTGAGGAGCTTAAAACTTGAACCAGCACACAGTATTCAGCATTTGCCATATCAATTCACCTCTCTCAGGTCCACAGGGATGAGTAGACCTCTTAAAGTCATCATCATGCTGATTTCTGTTCAAGTAGATAACTTCCTTCTTCTGACTGTTGAGGTATTCCCAACCTGAGTCATGATTCTGGGGAACGTAACACACATGTACATTTCAGGAGTGCCAGAGAGTGCCCTTTAGACACCCTGGCACCCTTCAAATACCTCCCACGATTACCCAATCGGTAATACCAATTCGGTAATACCAAATTTTTTCGCATTCATTTCTATGGGCCTCCAAGCCCATAGAAATGAATGGGTAGGTGATTCCTTATTACCGAATCGGTATTACCGATTTGGTAATAAGTAATATTAATGATTCAGTATTTTTTACCGAATTATTCCCTACATATGAAATACCGATTCCTAAATACCGAATCGGTAAAATTCGGTATTTAGGAATTGGTATTTCCAAGTTACCTACAAATCGCCCCAAAACCTGAAGTGCACTGTTGGAACACGAAGAGCAAAATTATTTAAGTATTTTGTATAGATTTGTATACCTTAACTATACTAACTGGGTTTGTCTCAAAAACCAGAACAAAAGTACAGCAAGGATTGGACCATGAAAGTCAATCTAGCTAAGTGTAAAAGAGCCAATCACCTTCAGCCAAAATCCTTGTGAACACCCAAACATTGCAAATTATCGAAATCAAGATTACAAATTAGTTGAACACCCTTCTTCTCTGTATGCCACCACATGTATTATCAATTATCATCACTAACACTCACTGAATAATTTATCACTCATTGGTGCAATAGTTACCTGTTCCAATCCTGCATGGTGGCACACAATTTTCAAATTGAATCTCCTTTTTTCCAATGGAAGCAACACATTGGCAGTATTTTAAAGTAAACAATCTTTACTGGGGCAGCCCTGCTAAGAAATGAAAAAAAAGGATAAGCATGGGATAGGGGCAGGCATTGTCTCTGATGTCCTTGAAGAGAATTGGGTGGCTTCTTTACTGCAAACTGGTCTAACTCCAATACAGTCATATATGTGCCTAAATGGTGATGCTGCATACGTTAGACACAAGCAAAATATACATTGATCCTCTAGCTCGATCCCTTTTTTAGGCAAAGCAGTTTGATAACTGAAAGCTCTATGGTGACCTACTCAGTCAGGGAAGTAGAGTTTGTTCTTAAACTCAGGGGGGCTAATGTACTTGAGTACCAATCACCCTCATCAACCTCTCCCTGTGGTGTTTCAGGAACAGTGTAATTGTGTAGTATGAAGTGTTGATTCACTTTAATCACTGTCAATCTTTCAACATTTTTAGGCAAGAGACTGGCCCTCCTAACGGTGACAACTGTGCCAGCTGCACTGAATATACACTCAGCAGACACCCTGGCTCCAGGATAAGCCAGATCATTTATTGCCAGCCTGCTGAGCTCTGGCCATTTGTGCATCTTCCCAAGAGACCAATGGATTTTGGTATACCTATAAATCTTTTGGGTCATCCCGATAGTCTTGGAACCTCCTTTGAATGGTCACTGGTGCTGCCACTTGCTAGATTTCTTTTGCCTTCACCTCTGCAATTGACTTAAGCCTTGTCACTTGAAACTAAGCCATTGTAGAGGCTAGGTCTGATTCTTCTGTTGCTGTTGTTGTTGCCAGTGTTCTTGTTGCTGGTGTTGGCTGCTGTGAGACAACATCACTGCTCTCCTGTGGTTGAAGGCTGCATACCACAACTTCTGCCCAGGACTCTAACTAATAGCAATTCTTCTTCCTGGTCTCTCACTTGATTGACGAGACACGTCTTGCATGATGAAAAATTTACTTCTGAAAAGGGAATGAAAGTAGCCGGTATTTATTGTACAGTGGATCAAGCATTGTGGCAAAAATGTACTCTTTGGATGACACAATGCCGGCAGTCTTGGGTTAACAGCCAAGCAAAGGATTATTCTCTCAACCAATTAATGTGCTTCACCATTCACACTGGTGAGCCTTTGCAACACCTATTTTAACTGGTCCTGTAGCAGATGCAACAAAGAGATAGCATGGCTCATCGTACTGTCCTCCTTGCTTATTTCCCATGTAAAAACATCAAAAGGAAGTAGCATCTGTGTCAGGCATTTGACTAGGCCTCATTTGTCCGCCTCCATGGTCATGCTTTTTCCAGTTGCATCCCCTCCTCTTTCAATGACATAGTCATTGATCGGTTTGTACTGCCAAACAGACGTTACAATGTGTAATAGGTTGAGTTCCCAAGTGTTGGCATTTCTTTTATGAGGACTTTTACTGGTACTCTACTAGCATGCAGAATGTTTCTCATCCGCTTCCGAGCTTTTAAAGAATGACTGAAATGAGTGCAGATTCTTCGGCAGGTGGACAGTATGTAGTTGCACTAGGTCTTCTTTTT
This sequence comes from Lissotriton vulgaris, assembly GCF_964263255.1. Taxonomy (NCBI): domain Eukaryota; kingdom Metazoa; phylum Chordata; class Amphibia; order Caudata; family Salamandridae; genus Lissotriton; species Lissotriton vulgaris. The sequence goes on along the minus strand of NC_141696.1, from coordinate 904,794,087 downwards.
TGAGAAAGTCCCACACAATCAGGTTAATGCAATGCACCAAATAGTTAACATCTGCAATGGCCTTGACTATTTACTGCCATTTTCCGTGGTGACAAATCCAATTCTGAGGCCTGAGCCCTTAAAACACATTGCTGTTAGAGCCTTCCAAGATGGTTCACGCCACCCTCCACAACCAAATTCAAATTAAAAAATGTAATAAAAGTAGAAATAAATACTGGTGCATGCCCTCTAACAAACAAGTAACACCCTTATATAAAGGTTTTTGAACCTACTTGTGATGTCACAAAAACAATGTCCCTAAAATATAATAGTATATATGCAACAGGAATTGCAGACAAAGAGAGTGATCATTCCACCTTGAAATCCAAATTAAAAGTCACTAGGACATCGACAAGGAACTGGGAGATAACTGCTGGTCAGGAAGAAGAAAATGTCTTTTCATGATGATTTAACTTTTTCTTGAGTAGAGAATCTGCTGGATAATCAGCCGCTTGCACTCATCAGCATTTTGAAAATGGTGCTGGTAGGCTCCGTTGTAACCTGAAGCCGCACCAGCAGCTTGTAAATCTCGCAAACACGCTTGCAGCAGGAAAATCTTATTGCACCCAACAGCGAGTGCTAACCCAAGTCTTGCCCTAGTCAATGGAATCATAATTCCGCCACACGTTGGATGGAACAATTTAGAGAGAACTCTGCATTACAAAAGTAGTTATCAAATTCTGCAAACTCTGCTTGGGGAATTATCAAACGTGGATATATATATGTCATCTTGAAAAAATTATAGCTGAAAAACCAAAAGCATTTCCTACAGAGAATCCTGCAGCAAATGAAGGTCTAGACACTAAAAAAAGTCTCCAAAGATGACTGCCTGAGAGAAAATAGCCCAAATGTCCCCTAAGATCACCTGATTACTATCTACATATAGCCCAATGTTAGAAGTGTGCAAAACACCTAACTAACTTGTGAAACACATAGGCAAGTAATCAGTTGGATAAAAAAACATATAAATGGCAACTAGGTGAAAAACCCTTTGTTGTTATTTGAGAACTTAGAACATGTGTCCTAATATTGTCTATTTAGAGCACAAACCATAATTTAGAAAAGAACCCCAACATTTCATTTCTAAATGATCATTTCTGGTGAGCCACACTTTTGGCATAGATAGAGCATGTTAGCATTCTAGTTGTTCATTAGGACACTTTGGAAAGAAAGGGGACAGGGTCACGGACTCAGTCAATTGAGGTCAGTGGGGAAGGTACAGGGGCAGAGGCAGGCCAATGGACAACCAGGAGGGGTAGTGGCAGAAAAAAAGACCATAGACAGTAGAATGGAACACAGCAGGGCCAGCAAGCCAATCATGCAGGACAGGCCAGAGAGGCTGCAGCAACCCCATGGACTACGGAGAGCAGGACAGAGGGGTATTGGCAGCACAACAACGTCTATACTACGGCAACGAGCTGTTTGTAGGGATAAACAAACACCTGTTCTCTCGTCTACAGGTACTGCAGAACTCGGCCGCCAAACTCATCTGTGATAAAGGCAGGTTAGACTCGGCATTGGAATGTCTGAAGACACTCCATTGGCTGCCGATGCGTCAGAAGGCCACCTTCAAACTACTCTGCCATGCCCACAGGGCCTTACACAGGACAGGCCCTATCATTCTTCAAGGAAAGATTGAATTCTATGTCCCTACTAGGAACCTACGATCAAGCCAATTAGCATTAGCAGGGACAAAACGTATCTACAGAGTCAAAACTGGCGGCCGTTCATTCTCTTACCTAGCGGCCAGGAGGTGGAACGAGCTTCCAGATGACCTTAGACATACCACAAATTATCTCCTGTTCCGAAAAAAATTGAAAACCCACCTTTTTCCCATTTCTCAATAGGCCCCTCAGCTTCAGTTTCGGTAGTGTTCACCTGGTATTAGCGCCGTGATATCCCTTAAGATGAGTGATGCTCTCTACAAAAACCACAAATAAAAACAAAAACAAAAAAACAACAGACTATGGAGGGCACAAGGAGTGGGATATTGACACAGAGTCTGACAATGAAGGGAAGCACAATGGACTATGGAGGGCACAAGGGCAGGGATAGTAACACAGGCTGACAATAAAGGGAAGAAAGGAAGTGGAAGAAGCCGTAAACTGATGTATGGCAGGTGGTTAGGGGTAGAGGCAGCACAATAGACAACACAGGTCATTTGGGAGGGCTGTAGCAGCACAACTGACCATCAAGGGCAAGAGGGAGAGGACAGGGGCTTGCATATGGACTAATCCACACAGGAGCCAATGGGGAGAAAAGATAAGGACAGGTTAGCCCCCCACTCAACACGTTTCAATAACAACAACCCTGTACCCAGGACGCTTTATATCATGCAGTTACTTCTTTTCACTGCTTAACCGGAAAAGCGCAAAGTCACCATCCAGTGCCACAACCCCTGCACATAGAAATGGGTGTGTTATCTGTGTTACGTCCAACTTTTCAACTGATATAAATGGGGTATCTCCTAGTGTCATTCAAAAAGACAGTCACACAGAGCAATATGTAATGTCTGCAACCCCGGAGCAGTACATTCACCCACACTCAATATATTGTGAAAAAATGTGTGAAGAAAAGAATGACACCTCACGGGCACAACACCCTCGGGGCAAATGGCAGATGTTACCAAATTATAACCCATTTCTCATCATTGGTAGTCATTCAGTTTATAAAGGAAAAAAATTGTCCAAAAGGAAAACCAACTGAAAGTGTAAAGAATAAGGTGCAAAAAAGGAGCAATGGCATTCACTCCTTGACGTGACACAGAAAAGATTAAAATCATCAGACACACCAATCATACACCTTTATTCCCAATTTAGGTGTGATCTGATGAATTAAAAAGGGATGGTAGCTTAAATCCGCATACCAATACCTCCAGCCAACATGTTTCACTGCCTTCACAACTTCTGGCAGATTCGTCAGGGCTCACCATATGGTCACTGCACCAATGTAGGGCACCTTAACTCTGGGACTGTCAAATTGAAAACACACCAGAATTAAAATGTACTAACCCATAAGAAACATCCTCTCCAGAGGGTTATTGGTATTTCAGAAAAGGGGCGAATGACTGAATGGTTTTATAGTAAATAGAGTGAGCAACCCAGTAAACCTTTGGGGGCTTGGGTAAGAACGTAATAGAATGGGTAAAGTTGCCTCCAAAGGAGTTTGTTATACTGATTGACTTGACTTAATTGAGTTGAATACAGGTAAATTAATTGTCCTGGTTGAAATTAATTATAATACGTTAAATAAACATTCATATACTTAAAACTGACTCGACATAACAATACTTAACATTAAGACAAAAACAAATAGACGTGTGTATAGGCAAAAAGTGAATTTTATCAAAATTAAATCATAAAGGGAAAAATACAAAGCATGAAAAAATGTGCAAAACAGGAATACAGGATAAATATCATGGAACAAATCAGAATCTCTGTAAAGCCTGTGAGCCGCCTATCCAAAATAAAGATTTAAAGAATTTTCCTTTGCATAAAGCTGAGAGTCGACGTTTCGGTCTTTATGGTCAACTCTTCAAGACCATCATCAGGACAGTAGAAAGTTAATATTGTAAATCCCTAGTAAAAATAGAATAAAACAGTTTGACTATGACATAATAACTGAATTAAACATTGATTGTTGCACTATTGGCAAAACAATCCAACCTGTTAAAAAAAGGATTCTACAGCACCAATCCCGCATTAGGTGCAAGAAGGAAAATGCACCACTTGTTGAGCATTACCTTCGCTTTGGCCACAAAGAAACCAACATGATTTGGTGGGTTCTAGAGGTTATAAAGCCCAACAAAAGACACAACAATTTGGACAAGACACTCTCTCTTAGAGAGGGCAAATTGATATGTATTGCAGATACAGTCAATAAGGGACTAAACTCTTCCACAGAATGGCATTCGTTGGCATGCCTAACATAAGATCTCGGTTCCTCTTATAGCAGTGTGCTCTCTAGTTGATGATGGAATATACCTAATGGTATGTGATGCATTATATATAGGCATCTATCTGATCCTTAAGACATGTTGTTGTTTGGTTCAACATTTCTTGATTAACATGTATTGATTTGATTGGACATTTTTGCAGATAGCTTTCTATATAGAATTGAAATCTCTGTGTCTTCATGTGTTGTTTGAGAGAGTTGCATCCATATAGATGCATTCGCTCTATCACAAATGTTGTTTTCAATAATACGAACTGAATGTCGATCTGCTAGTCTCTGAACATGTTGTTTTGAAAAAATGTATTTATACAGATATATTCGTTCTATTTCAAATGTTGTTTTTAAATACGAACTGAATGTCGCAATGTTTTTCCTTCCTTTTGTATCATGTTTAATGTTTATAATTTTAGTAGCATATACACCCTTAATAATCAGCTAACAAACTTTACAGAAAATTCTCAATGTCTCTTGGACATATAACTTTGCTTGTAACTGAATTCGTTTTCACCACTGTAAGATGGTGCCCAAACAATAGGCAGCACAGTCCTCTCTCGATCTCCAAACAATTGATGCTTAAATTCACGCGATCCCGCACTGCAGCTTCTTGCATGCAGAGTGACGGCTGACACCCCTTGCTGCTTCTTTGGAACTTTGAAGACTAGACTAGGTAAATGCGTATTGTCCATGCGTTTAGTCTTTGGACTTATTTAAATATTGCCATTCGCGATATGGGTTGTAACTTCTTCACCCATTTTATTTATTTAGATTGCCGAATTCTGGCGACTTTTTCGTTAACTGTGATCTCCTTGACAAGTGTGCGAGGATTGAAGTACAAAGAGAAGAGCTTTAATTTGCTCACTTCCCTGACGCATTTACAGGTAAATGCTAGTGATTTATGCATTGAGTCTTTTGACCCATTTGCATTCTGTTTTGGTTGTTTTTTCTAGTCATGGGTTTTAAATTTCTGACCCATTTCATCCTTATAGATCGTCCAATTTTGACGACTTTGAATTTCTTTGGGATTCACCTTATTAAACGTGCGAGGTTTGACCAATCAAGAGCAAAGCTTCAATTGCTTACTCCCTCGTGAGTACATAGGTAATGGTATAACCATACTAATGTCTAATCACCTTATCTATGGGTATAGAAGCGGGTACTGATAATTCCCCATCTTTCAATGTTACAGATTAACCTCTGTCCCGTCTCTCCCTCCACCATACGGAGTCAAGGTTATCGATTTAAGGTACAAATTTAAATCATAGCAACAAGATAAGACAAGTATGTCTGTGGCCAAAAAGTCATGCAACTAGGAGACACCATTAAGATATCAGCATGCAATAACATTAATGCCTCATGAACTCTAGGCAATCCTTTGTGTGGGTTCATATCTCAGAATGTTCCATTTATGCTAAATCGTTATCCATTTGGACGTTCCTCAGACCTTTTGATTCAGATTAAATCCCCCTTTTTAGAAGAACTACCATGTCATAATGAGTAGATGCACTGTAAATAAGCCTTTATTGCTATCTCTGTACAGTTTTTCTTATTTCACCGTTTTGTATTCATTGTTAATATCGTCTAAATGTTTAGCACTGTGTTGTTAACATGAAATTTTTTGGTACAGGGCATATATTATAATGAAGTAATTTTAGCTAGGTCTGATGTTGTCTTTCTGTCTGTATGTATGTGTATAGCGCAACAATCAATGTTTAATTCAGTTATTATGTCATAGTCAAACTGTTTTATTCTATTTTTACTAGGGATTTACAATATTAACTTTCTACTGTCCTGATGATGGTCTTGAAGAGTTGCCCATAAAGACCGAAACGTCGACTCTCAGCTTTATCCAAAGGAAAATTCTTTAAATCTTTATTTTGGATAGGCGGCTCACAGGCTTTACAGAGATTCTGATTTGTTCCATGATATTTATCCTGTATTCCTGTTTTGCACATTTTTTCATGCTTTGTATTTTTCCCTTTATGATCTAATTTTGATAAAATTCACTTTTTGCCTATACACACGTCTATTTGTTTTTGTCTTAATGTTAAGTATTGTTATGTCGAGTCAGTTTTAAGTATATGAATGTTTATTTAATGTATTATAATTAATTTCAACCAGGACAATTAATTTACCTGTATTCAACTCAATTAAGTCAAGTCAATCAGTATAACAAACTCCTTTGGAGGCAACTTTACCCATTCTACTACGTTCTTACCCAAGCCCCCAAAGGTTTACTGGGTTGCTCACTCTATTTACTATAATCTTGCGCAGACAGTTGTCTGTTGTGAGCCGCTTAACTAAGTGGTCTTTCTTTTTCTGTTTCAACACTTATGTCTGAGGCAGAAACTTTAGCTTACAGAGATGAATATATTTTAAAAGTGGCCTCTGGTCCTTCCTTGCTTGGCAATAAAGGTCCAGTCACACAACTACCCTATGAATCAGATAGAAATCAACTTGAACGCTTAAAGAAAAAACTGGTAAGGACTGAGCTTCATGCTAAGTTCTTGACTGATTGCCTAAACTCTAATATCATACCTGCGGGCCTTCAGATCCGCAATATCCCCATTATCTTTGTTGATGATGAGGAGTTTAAGATAGGCTTTAGTTTCTCTGCAAATCGATGCTCAAGAACCTGGATGGTCTTGAGCATTGAAACAGCATTTAGACAAATCAAAATCCTCACTAAAGAAATCGAGACTCTCGAAAGTAAGATCACAAGCGACAGTACCATTACTAACAGTAAGGCTTTACTTGATAAAGTCAAACAAACTGTTAAAGAATTTGAAGAATTCAATTCCCACAAAAAGACTGAGAAATTACAAAACGATATCAGGAGATACAATAAAGAACGCACGTATCCCTATCTCAGAAAAGATTTCTACACAAATCAAGGAGCCAACCAGCAGCAATCTAAAAGAGTCACTTTCTCTGATTCAGGTTCTGAATCAGGAAGTGAGAAATCGTATGATCCTAATTACCATCGGTACGATCAACAACCATCTACATCCAACAAAGGTTTTTTACCACAGGACCAAAGATCAACCAGACCTCCTCGGAGACCACAGCCACCCAAGCGAGGATGGTACCGCAATCAGTACACCCCGGGATTCTGCCAAACCCGGAACCAATACTACGAATGGTAGAAACTGATCAAACCATTCCAATTTTCAATCTCTCTTCCCATCTCTTATCAAAACATGAAATATCTGTTCTATCACAAGGTTTGAGTTATGTACCAACTTACAGAACTGACATTTTCAATACCAAACTTGAGCTATATCGTTTCTTCCGTACCATTCGCCTTCGCAATTATTTTGCCACCAACACTTGTGATCCCAAGAAAGGCATCACAGGCCTTAGGAATCCTTCTACTTTCTATCCCACCAATGCAATGGTACGTAAAGAAATTCATACTTTTGAAAATGCAATATTAATAGAAATAGAGAATCTATTTAAAAAACCTTTAGGCTATAAAACAAACTTAACTAAACCTCAACAACAGGCCTTACAGAATTTACAGAATCTTCCAACAGCTTTACTGAAACCTGCAGATAAGGGAGGTGGAATTGTGATCTGGGATAAATCAAAATATGAGAGCGAGATGCTTAAACAGTTAACAGTTCCCTCTCACTTAAAAAAATTAAGTGGCAATCCCTCCACACGTATAATGAAAGAGATTGAAACTCTCAGCAAACAAGGTTTTGACGGAGGTTGGTTAAACGAAAAGGAAGCCTCTTTTTTGGTTAATAAAACAGCAACCATTCCAGTAATTTATCTACTGCCAAAAGTACATAAAGACGCGGTGGATCCCTCTGGCCGCCCAATTGTCTCAGGGTGCAACTCAATCTTAAAGCCTCTGGCACAATATGCCGATTTCTTTATCAGACCGTTCGCAGTGGATCATCCCAATTACATCAGGGATACCATGTCAGTCATTAATGCAGTAGAGAATCAGAAATTTGATCCCATTGGTGATATTTTAGTCTCTATGGATATAGAGAGCTTTTACACCAACATTCCTCAATCTGACGTACTGGATCTTTTAAACAAACTGCTTGAGTCAAGACCCCGATTACATTCAGTACCAACATCATTCATTATGGAATGCATTAGAATATCTTTGTGTGAGAATTTCTTTCTCTTTCAAAATTGCTATTTCCAACAACTCAAGGGGGTAGCAATGGGGGCAGTTTATGCCCCTGATATTGCCAATATCTATGTTTCCGCCTTTGAGGACGAACACGTTCTCAATGTAGCTAATCCATTTGTTGATCACATACGCTAGTGGATTCGCTACATTGATGATGTTTTTATGATATGGCATGGCAACACCCAAGAACTAGAATCTTTCCATCAATGGTTAAATGCAAGAAATGTTAATCTAAAATTTACTTTGGATCACAGTTCTACAGAAATGCTGTTTCTGGACATCACCATCAAAATTGATGAAAACAATTGTCTGTACACGTCTCTCTATACAAAAAAAACTGCCAGAAACACCCTACTTAGTTATAATAGTCATCATCCTCAAGCCCTTAAGGATGGCCTTCCTTTTGGCCAGTTTCTCCGCCTTCGGAGAAACTGTACCTTTAAAAATGACTATTTCTCTGAGGCCAATAAACTAAAATTGAAACTGATGGCTCGTGGATACCCCTCACGGATACTTCGCAAATCCATGAAACGGGCCTGGTATTATAACCGTGAAGCCCTTTTGAGCACCCGTGAGCGCCGAAGTAAAAATGACGTAGTATGTGTGACCACGTTTGGCACTCATTCCAACATCATCAAAAAAATAATTACAAGAAATTGGAATCTACTGACATCCATCCCTGAATTAGCGCAAAAACCACTGTTTGCCTTCAAAAGAGGCACCAATATCCGAGACAGATTGGTTCACGCTTATGAAGAACCAGTTGTAAAAAATTCACTGACCACTATGTTGCAAACAACACCTGTTGTAGGTCATTTTAAATGTCACAACTGTACGGCATGCTCAACAACTACAACAGTTAAGTCATGTGAAATTAATGGTATCAAATTCACAGCCAAAAGTTTCTCAAATTGTAACACAACTACTGTCATATACTGTATTCAATGTCCTTGTCAACTCCATTATATTGGCAAAACAATCCAACCTGTTAAAAAAAGGATTCTACAGCACCAATCCCGCATTAGGTGCAAGAAGGAAAATGCCCCACTTGTTGAGCATTACCTTCGCTTTGGCCACAAAGAAACCGACATGATTTGGTGGGTTCTAGAGGTTATAAAGCCCAACAAAAGACACAACAATTTGGACAAGACACTCTCTCTTAGAGAGGGCAAATTGATATGTATTGCAGATACAGTCAATAAGGGACTAAACTCTTCCACAGAATGGCATTCGTTGGCATGCCTAACATAAGATCTCGGTTCCTCTTATAGCAGTGTGATCTCTAGTTGATGATGGAATATACCTAATGGTATGTGATGCATTATATATTGGCATCTATCTGATCCTTAAGACATGTTGTTGTTTGGTTCAACATTTCTTGATTAACATGTATTGATTTGATTGGAAATTTTTGCAGATAGCTTTCTATATAGAATTGAAATCTCTGTGTCTTCATGTGTTGTTTGAGAGAGTTGCATCCATATAGATGCATTCGCTCTATCACAAATGTTGTTTTCAATAATACGAACTGAATGTCGATCTGCTAGTTTCTGAACATGTTGTTTTGAAAAAATGTATTTATACAGATATATTCGTTCTATTTCAAATGTTGTTTTTAAATACGAACTGAATGTTGCGATGTTTTTCCTTCCTTTTGTATCATGTTTAATGTTTATAATTTTAGTAGCATATACACCCTTAATAATCAGCTAACAAACTTTACAGAAAGTTCTCAATGTCTCATCGGACATATAACTTTGCTTGTAACTGAATTCGTTTTCACCATTGTAAGATGGCGCCCAAACAATAGGCAGCACAGTCCTCTCTCGATCTCCAAACAATTGATGCTTAAATTCACGCGATCCCGCACTGCAGCTTCTTGCATGCAGAGTGACGGCTGACACCCCTTGCTGCTTCTTTGGAACTTTGAAGACTAGACTAGGTAAATGCGTATTGTCCATGCGTTTAGTCTTTGGACTTATTTAAATAATGCCATTCGCGATATGGGTTGTAACTTCTTCACCCATTTTATTTATTTAGATTGCCGAATTCTGGCGACTTTTTCGTTAACTGTGATCTCCTTGACAAGTGTGCGAGGATTGAAGTACAAAGAGAAGAGCTTTAATTTGCTCACTTCCCTGACGCATTTACAGGTAAATGCTAGTGATTTATGAATTGAGTCTTTTGACCCATTTGCATTCTGTTTTGGTTGTTTTTTCTAGTCATGGGTTTTAAATTTCTGACCCATTTTATCCTTATAGATCGTCCAATTTTGACGACTTTGAATTTCTTTGCGATTCACCTTATTAAACGTGCGAGGTTTGACCAATCAAGAGCAAAGCTTCAATTGCTTACTCCCTCGTGAGTACATAGGTAATGGTATAACCATACTAATGTCTAATCACCTTATCTATGGGTATAGAAGCGGGTACTGATAATTCCCCATCTTTCAATGTTACAGATTAACCTCTGTCCCGACTCTCCCTCCACCATACGGAGTCAAGGTTATCGATTTAAGGTACAAATTTAAATCATAGCAACAAGATAAGACAAGTATGTCTGTGGCCAAAAAGTCATGCAACTAGGAGACACCATTAAGATATCAGCATGCAATAACATTAATGCCTCATGAACTCTAGGCAATCCTTTGTGTGGGTTCATATCTCAAAATGTTCTATTTATGCTAAATCGTTATCCATTTGGACGTTCCCAGACCTTTTGATTCAGATTAAATCCCCCTTTTTAGAAGAACTACCATGTCATAATGAGTAGATGCACTGTAAATAAGCCTTTATTGCTATCTCTGTACAGTTTTTCTTATTTCACCGTTTTGTATTCATTGTTAATATCGTCTAAATGTTTAGCACTGTGTTGTTAATATGAAATTTTTTGGTACAGGGCATATATTATAATGAAGTAATTTTAGCTAGGTCTGATGTTGTCTTTCTGTCTGTATGTATGTGTATAGCGCAACAATCAATGTTTAATTCAGTTATTATGTCATAGTCAAACTGTTTTATTCTATTTTTACTAGGGATTTACAATATTAACTTTCTACTGTCCCGATGATGGTCTTGAAGAGTTGCCCATAAAGACCGAAACGTCGACTCTCAGCTTTATCCAAAGGAAAATTCTTTAAATCTTTATTTTGGATAGGCTGCTCACAGGCTTTACAGAGATTCTGATTTGTTCCATGATATTTATCCTGTATTCCTGTTTTGCACATTTTTTCATGCTTTGTATTTTTCCCTTCTGATCTAATTTTGATAAAATTCACTTTTTGCCTATACACACGTCTATTTGTTTTTGTCTTAATGTTAAGTATTGTTATGTCGAGTCAGTTTTAAGTATATGAATGTTTATTTAATGTATTATGATTAATTTCAACCAGGACAATTAATTTACCTGTATTCAACTCAATTAAGTCAAGTCAATCTGAATGGTTTTATGTCACTCTATTCCATTCTATAATTTCGTTCAGTCCCTGTACATTACTCTTTTCCCTGAAAATCCAACGTGCTTCTTTAGATATTAACACACCTTCTATGTTATTTGGATTGCCCTCCACTCTTTCAAGTACAGTCCCTGTGAAGCTATCTTTCTCTTTTGAGCAATGTTGAACCAGTTTAGTTGTCAGTTTCCCTGTTCTGATAGTGCTGAGATGTTCTTGTACTCTAACTTTTATTTTGCGTGAGGTTAACCCAATATTTTGGAGACCGCATTCGCACAATAATCGATACACAACATTAGTTGTGTTACAATTACTGAAGTGTTTCAGAAACCATTATTTTCCAGATGCCAGAATCACACTGTTACATTTCTTCGTGAGGGAGCATACAGAGCATGAGCCACACGGATAGAGCCATTCCGGAATAGTCGTGAGTTCTTTGATAGTCCCTATTGGCTCGCGAGTATGGACAAGCCTGTCCTTCAAATTACTCACCCTCTTAAAAGCGAACCTGGGTGGAGGCATCACAAAATCCATGTTGGACAAAAGCGGCCAATGTTTATGCATTGATTGCCTAATTTTTGTCGCAAGGGGATCGTACGTCATCACCACTGGTATGCAGTCCTGTTTTTCTTTTGTGTGTTCTTCCAGGAGAACACTTCGTGGAGTGTTCAGAGCTCTTTTCTTTGCATGTTTAACCACCTTACGTGGGTAAATACGATGTTCCAGCTTAGTAGTCAGTTCCTGGGATTGTTCCACAAAGGCCTCGGTAGAGGAGCAGTTTTTTCTATACCGGAGGAACTGACCCACCGGGAGATTGTCCCGGAGGGCTCTGGGGTGGTAAGAATTATACAAGAGAAGGGAATTCCTGTCAGTCAATTTTTGATGGACCCGGGTACTGAGGCCGTGATCCTGGGCCTCGATGACGAGGTCAAGATAGATAGCGGAATTGTGGCCATAAGTCCAGGTGAAGTTCAGGCTTGAGTCCTGTGCATTAAGCCACTGGAGGAACTCAAGGAGGGAACCCTCAGTTCCTGACCATATTACGAGCATGTCGTCAATGTATCTCTTTCAGAAGTGTAAATTCCTCTGGAAGGGATTGGTGGAAGGGTAGACGACGTGCTCCTCAAATTTTCCAACATAAATGCAGGCCATACTGGGGGCCTTAGTGGCCCACATTGAGGTCCCAGAGGTATGCAAGTACAGCTGGTCTTTGTAGCTGAAATAATTTCTTGTTAGTGCAAGCTCCACACACTCCATCACAAAACTTTGTGATGTATCGTAAACCACTCTAATTCACACAGGGCGCCCCCTGCTGCCTCCAGTGTCGTTTCCTGGGGAATACAAGTGTACAATGATTCGATGTCAATAGTGACAAGGAACTCATTGACGGGATCAAAGGGAATATTTTCCACAATATTAAGGACCTCAGTAGTGTCTTTTAGGAAGGATTTTTGGTTCACAACCGGCTAACGCAGAAAAAAAATCCACATATTGTGAGAGCGGTTCAAGGACTGATTGCATCCCAGAAACTATAGGCCTGCCAGGTGGAGGCCTGGCAGGCTTATGTATCTTAGGCAAAATGTAGAAGGCAGGGGTCCTGGGGTTGTTGTTCACCAGGAACTTCGCCTCCTTGGCTGAAATCCATTTATTTTCCTTAGCTCTACTAACCATTTCACGAATGATTATGAGGAGTTCTTCCGCAGGATCACGGCTGAGGGGTTTGTAATTGGTGATGCACCTCTGCGTCGTAATCTAAGGAAGCACGACTACTGCCCCACCTTTGTCTGCTGACTTAATAGTCAGCAAAGGATTTTCTTGGAGTCCTTTGAGAGCGTCCCAATCATCTTTAGTCTTGTTAGTAAATTTCTGAGATTCTTGGGATTTTTCAGATTTTTCAATGTCCTGCAATGCTTTTCCTTCAAACACTGCTACATCGGGCTGACTGATGAAGCAGGGGGACAGATGGTCGCTTGAGATTAGTGCCAAAAAAAGGTCATTCTCTGTTTCTTTGTTAGCAAAGAATTTCTTCAGTTTTATTTTTCGCACTGTCTCATGGAATTTTATCCTACATTTAAAGGGGTCATGGTTCGGGGTGTGGACAAACCCCAGGCCTTTATTGAGAACCTTTTCTTCATTAGCTGTTAACATATGATTTGAAAGATTGACCACAATACTCTCCCTTAATTCACTGTTCGACCCCGACTGCGGGTCACCCTGGGGGAATAGGATTGCCATTGGGGTGGTTGGTTGCCACTCTCTCTGCCTCTTCCTGGTATTCCTCCCCCCCTTGGGGTTGTTGTTCCTCTGGCTGTGCCCTAAAAAAGAACGCAATAAAGCCCCTAGGTCTTCGTTTTGGCGGTCCTGCTGAACAAACATAACCCTATTTCCTTGCTGTGGTTCCTCGTCTTCTTCACTCGAGGTATTCTCAAAGGTCCATTTGTTGGGGGTGCGTTTGCTATTTTGCCTTCCACCCCTCCCTCTTTGACGTGTTCCTACACTTTGTTGGTCAGGACCTGGTTGATAATATTCTTCTTTAATATAAGGTTAGGCCCATTCATGTGAGTATCTTTCTAGATTTCGAGTTAGCCCTTTGATTTTCTGATTAAAGATATAATTCTTGTAATCGGTTAAATCGCTCTTTTGTATCAAGAAATGACGTGTCCTGCGCTATACTTTCTTCCAACTCGAGAATCTTCTTCACTCAACCGTTGAGCAGTGCTAATAATTAGTATTAGCCAATCCCTGGTGCATTTGTTGGCAATGAAACTCCAGTTCAGCCAAAATTTACTATCCTCCAGGAATATACGCGGCTCTATCCTCACCAGCAAACGAGCCGGTGCAGCCCCTGCCGTATAATATTCAATCATTAACGCGCCATGAAGCACTACTCTTACTTGTTTCTTTTTAAGTGTACTAAGTTTTTCCCATTCCTCCCTTGCAGAGGTGGTTCCCAGCAAGCGGGTTCCAGGAAATAAGGAAGGGCCAGACAGAATGGCTGCTATCTGTTCATCTGTGAACGCAAGGCAGTTCTTATCCATCTATAAATAAGGTATGCGAGTTCACACACAACAAGGCTCATACAAGTGAGCCCGTACACTGAGAGATGTTCAAAATGGGTATACACTAAAAAGGAGCGAACCCAATATCTTTCATAAAAAAGCTCTCACGGCTGAGCCGCCGTACATATCCACTAATCCACACAGGATGTCTGCTCCAGGGTTGCACACATTATATATTGCTCTGTGTGACTGTCTTTTTGAATTACACTAGGAGATTCCCCATTTATATCAGTTGAAAAGTTGGACGTAACACAGATAACACACCCATTTCTATGTGTAGGGGTTGTGGCACTGGATGGTAACTTTGCGCTTTTCCAGCTAAATTAAAAGCAGTGAAAAGAAGTAACTGCATGATAAAAAGCCTCCTGGGTGCAGGGTTGTTGCATGCATATGGACAAAAAAGGGCTAAGGAAGGAGACAAGGACAGAAAGCTTATTGTGCATGGGAGGCAGGAGGTGCAGGGCCAGCACAACAGACCATGAGGGACAAGGGGATTGGGAAGGGGAACATCAGCAGACACAGAAAAGCAGAATGGAGGAGATGAGGGCACAGGTAATGGAGGGAAGGAGTGTGCAAGGACAACAAGCTAACAATTCTAGGCAGATATTTGGGACAGTGATGGCACAATGGAATATGCAGGGTAGGCAGGAGGCGAAGTGGCAACACAACAGACCTTGGAGTACAGGTGGGAAGGTGCAGTAGCCCATACTTATGCAATGGAGTACAGGGTAGAGGAGGCAGGGTGAGAGCAGTAATCTGACCTTGCATAGCACACAGGAGGGGCTGTGGAAGTTCAGCACAGCAGGAAGGGCAGCAGGGAAGGAAGAATAGCACACATGGGGACAACAGAATGAAGATGGTGGGGGCAGCAAGCTGACAATGCATGCAAGTGTGAAGATCAGCAGATCACACATGGTGGTTGGAGGGTTATTGGCAGCACAATGGACCATGATGAGCAAGAGAAAGGGGCATGGGAATGCAGGGCAGAAGAAAAGGGACTCAGCCACAAAGAGGCAGGGATAGGGGACCTTGCAGGGAGGGCAGTGGGGCAGCATCAGCACAACAGCCATGGAGGGAAAGAGGGAAGGGAAGCAGAATGAAACATGGAGGGCAGGAGGGAAGGGATATTGACATGGACTGAGACATCAGAGGGAAAGGGGAATCATAGGAGCAGCAGCAAGCTAAGCATGGCGGCCAAGCAGGAGGGCAGTGGCTGAGTCATAGGGCTGTGGAACAGATGGCAGGGGATGGTGACAATGGAAGGGAAAGCAAGCTAACCACAGAGGGCAAGCAGGAGGGGAAGTGGCTGAACATTGTACCATGAGGACAACATGGAGGGGGCAGGATCATGACTACAACAAAAGAGGGCAGGGAGGAGCTGGGTACGGGAGCAAGCTAGATGCTGGATAGGTGGGAAGGACAGTGGCAGCTCAGCAGTCATACAAGACTGGAGTGAGAGAACAGTGGGCATAGACTTGGACAATGGAGAAAAAGGAGCTGTACGGAGGCAGCAAGCTGACCTTAGAGCATAGACCGGCTTGGGCAAGGTAAGCATAACAGACTGTGGATAGAGGCAGAAGGGAGAAAGGAGCTTGGGCGCACACACAGAGAAAGAAAGTCAGAGAGGAGGGGACAGGAGCAGCAAGCTATCTATGGAGGGCAGGTCAGCAGGGGCAATAAAATCTCCACAGAGTGCAGGCCAGATGGAACAGGGGTATGCTGTTAGTGAATGAAGGGCAGCCAGAAGAGGGCAGTAACATCAATAGTTGGGCAATAGAGGACAAGAGGGAGGGGCATGAGCATACACATGGAGAGCAGAGGAAAGGGAGAGAGGCAGGCCAGCCAGCTAACCAAGAAGAACAGGTGAGAGGGTTAAGGGGGATTCATATGGAGAATAGAGGGCAGGCAGGAGGTGCGTGTGGTTAGCAAGCTCACAATGGAGGGAAAGTGGGAGGGGCTAGGGACATACGGATGTAGAACAGATGGCATGCAGGGGCAGGAGCAGCAATCTGATCACAGAGGGAAGCAGGTGGACCTGAAGCATGCACAGGAGACTGAAGGTCAAGCACTAGGGTAGCAGGGGTAGGGTAGCAAGTTGACCACAGAGGGCAGGCCACAGTAGGTTGGCCTCCCTGCTGCGAACAACTGAAGGTTGTGCTCAGTGAAGGTGTTGGCTAAACACATTTAAAAAATCAGATATTCACAATAAAAAAAAAATTAAATAGATATTTCATAATATGATCTACCCTAACAACAAACAACTGAAATTTACAGAAATAAACAAAGGTATATATGAAGTTATAGTTAGTTTAGGCAATAAGATCTCAGCTTCTGTAGAAATTCACTGAAAACACACAAAGTTTAAAGCAAAGTTATAGTTAGCTCTTAAAAATTGTAATAAACTAACTCCTAATAATGAAGAAGATACTGAAATCCACCAGTTATATTTCAGTGAGATAACTATAAATTGCACCTCCCCATGCACTGCCTATGACCTCACATATAACATCTCTTATGACATGTTAAATCACATCAGTGATGACATCACTGATGACATTTCAAATGACATCATTGATGAGATCACTAGTGACATCATCACCGATATTGCTCCTCAAATTACTCTGTTAACTACTCGATCATTTGACAAAAGAAAGTAAGTTGTAAATGACCCACAAACATATACAGCATAAATTGACCATGTTCATGTGCGCATTTATTAAATACCAATAGTGTAAACAGTACTTCATTTAAGCAAGGTAGGGACTGTGTGCAGCAAGTGTGAATTGTAGTGTGAATTGCAGATGTATGTTATAAATAGGTTGTGGCTTAAATCAAAGGTCTGTTGCCAAAATACGTTAGAAAACGAATGGAAAGGGGCGACCATTCGGTCCCCCCGAACGTATGGCGGAGTGCCACGATCCCCCCGGGAAGCCATCTTGGGCGGGAGGCGCGTCTCGGCAGGTATGCCCGAAGCGGCGTAGCCGGGGCGCGCCTTTTCCCGCCCTGGAGTGGGCTGGCCTAGACACTGACGCGGCCGGCCACGCCCTTGGGGCAGGCAGGGGCGGGTTTACGCCCGCCCTGAAGACGGATAAAAGGAGCAACAAGCCAAGGAAGCATCCTCTTGTTCCTGTGCTCTGAAGCTGCACCTCCTCGCTGCACGTGGGCTCGAGACGGAACGAAGAGCCAATTTTGAGCGTGGTAATCTTTCTTTTTGTCTTACAGATACTCTGTCTGAGAATGCCCAAGAAAGTCGGAAAGCGGGTCAGTACCGATCAGATGCTCCGCATGCTCATGAAAGAAGTAACCGATCTGAAGAAGCAGATGGCAGCTAAGGACGGGGAAGGGGGACCGAAACGACCTTTGTCGGGAGCAGCCCCCGGAGGGAAAGGCAAGAGGCCCAGAAGGGGGGCAGCTGGGGGGGAAACCCCGGTTCCCGATATCCCACTTGAAGAGCCAACTCCAGTGCCGAAGGAGGGGAATCCGATTCCCGTGGTGGTCACTCCCGTATCCGGGGAGGATATGCCTCCCGAGTTGGCAGCACAATTGGCAGCGTGGTTGGGGAAAGATAGCGAGGGCGCCACGGCTGACGACGCCCGGGTGTTAATGAAACAACTGCGTGAAACTAGGGAGGCGGTGAAGGCACCATCGTCAGTTACCCCGCTGTCTCCGGCGGCAGAAAAAGCAACAGGCCCAGGTCCGGCAGCAGATGCAGCTTCTGGTTCAGGTAAGCGGCCATTGCCGATTGCGAGGGAGGGGTCTGCACCTTCACGAAGGGAGAAGGTGGGTCAGCATGTTCCTTTGGCAATTAAGGAAAAGATGTGGGCGGATGAGTATGTAAACATATTTTCTTTGCTTACCGACCATTATGAGATGGAGCATGTTAAGAGCCAGAAGGAGCTCATGCATCCGAGTGTTTGGCGCGCAAAAATGGCCGCCTTTAAGGTCGACGAAAACATTGGCACTTGGGGCAGGGCATGGGGAATCTTTACCTCCATCATGGGCGAACGTAGGCCCGAGTTGCTGACCGAATTGCCTATTTATCAGTCACGGATCATGGAGTATTACGTATCATATGGGGGCAATCAGTGGTTCTGCTACGATAATATTTTTAGAAAGGCGAAGGAGCACGACAAAAACTTGACTTGGGATTGTTACGACTCCGTGTCATGGTCAAAAATGGAGAGTACAGGAATGTTAAAAGTACCATTGGTAGGTAGTAGCGGGGGTGAATCCTCCCGCCAGTACGCTGAAACACCCTTTCGGTCGGGTGCAGGTAACGAATATCACTCAAAGCCGAATGGCAGTGCAGGTAAAAGGGGGATTTGTTGGAATTTCAACAGGGGTAAATGTACGAGGCCCCAGGGGTCATGCAAGTTTAGACACGAATGTGGAGGGTGTGGGCAGCCATCCCATCCTGAGTCCATGTGCAGAGCCAAAACGGGTGATAACGGTGGTAGGGGAAGCGCCAAACAGGTCTGAAATGGTCTGAGGGGTGCCTTTACCTACTCCGATTGATACCATGGCAATGATTCCTTGGCTCAACGAATACCCGGATAATGCTTCCGCTGGGGTGTTGCGGAACGGGTTTTCATATGGTTTCCGCATCCCAGTGGGGGATTTTCAGGGTGTAGCAAAGTGTAAAAACCAACTGTCGGTCTTGCAACATACGACCGTGGTACAGGAAAAGATTGGGAAGGAGGTTACTCGAGGTCGAGTCGCCGGTCCATTTGATGTGCCACCAATGCCTAACTTTGTTTGTTCCCCTTTAGGGGTGGTCCCCAAGAAGGACCCGGGTGAGTTTCGGCTGATACATAATTTGTCAGCCCCCCGTGGTCTTTCCGTGAATGATGCGATAGACCCGGAAGTGTGTTCGGTGCGGTACGCATCTTTCGATGAGGCCGTCGCCATGTTGAATCGCCTAGGGCCCGGTGCGCTGATGGCAAAGTCAGATATTGAGTCAGCGTTCCAGTTGCTCCCGGTACATCCAGACGATCAGCGTCTCCTTGGTTTCATGTTTCAGGGTCACTATTACATGGATAGATGTATGCCAATGGGATGCTCTATATCTTGTGCCTATTTTGAAAAGTTCCGTTGTTTTCTGCAATGGGTCTTCACAAAGAGGACGGGTTTTCAACATGTTATGCATTATCTCGATGACTTTTTGTTTCTGGGGGCAGCCGGGGATCCAGAATGTGGACAGGCTTTGAACGAATTTTGTGTCTTAATGAATCATTTTGGTGTGCCATTGGCACCGGGTAAGACCGTGGGTCCCTCGACTTGCCTCGAGTTTCTGGGGATCGAGCTCGACTCAGAGGAAGGCTGTTTTCGATTACCAAGAGAAAAAGTGTTAAAATTCAGGGCATCCCTTGAAATGTGTATTAGTGAGTCTAAGGTTAAACTGCATCAATTACAACAATTGGTGGGCCAGTTGAATTTTGCCCTGAGAGTAATGCCGATGGCTCGCCCCTTTTCCCGCTCGATCGCTCAAGCCATGGTCGGCCTAAAGGAGGGTCATCATCGCACAAGGCTATCAGCAGAGGTTCGCCAGGACATGCGCATTTGGTTGGCATTTCTGGCGGATTTCAATGGTCGAATTGTTTGGAACAAACCGGCGGTGTCCTCCGAGGAGCTGGGGCTGTGGACAGATTCGGCTGGGAGCATTGGTTTTGGTGCCATATTCGGCACACAATGGTCGGCTCAAAGATGGCCGTCGTGGTGGCATGAGTGTGGACTGACAAGTAACATTGCTTTTCTTGAACTTTTCCCCATTCTGGTGGCCCTGCAAACTTGGCCCGAGGGATTCAGAGATCACTCTGTGGTGTTCTGGTCTGATAACATGACCGTGGTTGAGTGTATCAATAGCCAGGCAGCACGATGCAAATGGATTCTGAGATTGCTCAAAGAAATTGTGTTATTGTGTATGCAATTGAATGTGCTATTTAAGGCAAGACATGTGCCGGGGGTAATGAACAAAGCGGCTGATGCACTTTCTCGTTTTCATATGCAGGCCTTCTGGGGTTTTCTGCCCACAGCGGACCCGGTGGCGGCACCCTTTCCCGAAGCTCTCTGGTCTCTCGGTGCCCCGAACTACAAAACCTCGTGGGAGAGAGTTTAGCACCCAGGACGAGGAAGGCATATGAAGGGGCGTTCCGTTCCTATTGGGCCTTTTTGGGGGTTGCTAGGGGGGAGCTTTGGGGCCAGGAGGAGTTGGTAGTAAAATTTTTGCTGTCTTTACATCAGGCAGGCAAATCGGTGGCTACGGCCCAGAGGCACCGGGCAGCCATTTCCTTTATGGCAAGGGCTCATGGGATCCAGGACCTGACTGCGTCTTTCGTTGTGCAAAAAGCGCTACGTGGGTGGCAACGCCTTGAGGGTCGCAGAGTAGATGAAAGGCGCCCGATAGGTTTGGATAGGTTGGCCCTGTTATTATCTGTACTTCCTGCAACGTGTTCATCCCAGTATGAAACAGTGTTATTCCGAGCCGCTTTTGCGCTGGCATTCCATGGGGCTATGCGGGTGAGCGAACTAGTGGCGAAGAACAAGCAGGATGCCATGGGGGGACTGTGCCGAGAGCACGTTCAGGTCAGGGGGGAGACAATGACTGTCTCGTTTGTCAAGTCCAAGACCGATCAGGGTGCGGTTGGGGACTGCATAGTCATACAAAGGATTCCCGGGTCTTCCATGTGCCCTGTAATGTGCGTAGAGGAATATTTGGCGCAAAGGGTGGCATCATGGGGGGGGACCTTGTTGAGACACGCTGACGCTACCCCACTGACGAGGTTTCAGTTCCAGCGGGTGCTTGTGATGTCGATTTCGGCCGCGGGCTTGAACCCCGGCGAGTTTGGGACCCATTCCTTTCAGATAGGGGCTGCTACAGAGGCTACAGCCAGGGGTCTGAATGTAGAACAAGTAAAACGTGTGGGGCGTTGGTCCTCGAACTGTTATAAGAGGTATGTGCGGTTGCATATGTTGTGAAGCTGTAATGATGTACTCACGCTTCTTGTTTTGTTTGGTTTTCAGTTGCGCAAGCCTGCGAGGCGGGGCGGACTGTGCAGTCGACCCGACACCGGGGGGCCAGCGGTCAGACATCACCGGCTGTGAAAAAGGAGGTGTGGGTCGTGGGCCACTCATACGTGAGGCGTGCCGCGGACGTATTCAAAGCAGGTGACATGATTCACGTGGCTGGGGAATACGGGTACAGGGTGTCCTTCTACGGAAAGGGCGGGCTCTGTATTGACCAGTTTCAATCATTTTTCGAGGGTTTGTTAGGGCGGACAAGGTCACCGCCGTCTGTAGTTATAGTACATCTTGGGGGCAACGATTTGGTGACCACTGGTAGACGACTTCTTCTTGAGGCGATGCTTTCCACTGTAAGTTGGTTAGCGAGAAGAGTTCCAGGGTGCACAATTGCATGGTCCCATATGATCCCACGGAAAGTGTGGCGGGGGGCTATTTCGGTTTCTGCTCTGAATCATTCAGTAAGGAAAATTAATAATAAAGTGAGTAGATTGTTCCGTTCAAGTACACTGCATTCTGTTTCGCATGGTTGTATTAAAGGGGACAGTATGTATTTGGGGGACGGTGTTCATTTGTCCCGGGTGGGGAACGAGTTACTCATAGGAGACCTGATAGCTTGGCTAAAGACTTTATGACATGACCTTTAGGCAGGAGTGTTGTGGGGGGGTCCGATAGCCGGTCAACTATCCGGCCTGTGGCGGTAAGGTCATGATCGGTGAGCAGTAATTGGAAGATCCCTATGGGTGGGCGTCACTCATTACGGATGGGAGCGCTCGGGGGAGGTGGCCATTGGCCCCTCAACGGGGAGGCGGTCCCTTCTAAGGATGGGCCGCCGAAAGGAAAGGAAAGGCGGTCAAGGCCCCTTCCTGGGTAGGAGGGGCTACAGCCCCCTCCTGGGGAATTTCCCGGGGCCAGGACATCTGCGACGGCAGATGTGGTAAGTTGTGTGGGGTTTGGGAGGGGGTTTACGCTACCTTCTAGACACCTCACACGAGTCCTCGGACGACCTTTAAATGGCGTCGAGTTTATTGGGGCCCCCGTCAAGTCAAGGGAAATTGGTAGATGCACTTGAGGTACACCTCTGTGCGGTCGCCCCTCACAAGTGAGGGGGATATTTCTGGTTTAGGGATCTGACACCGGTTACGACCTTGCCGTTGGCCCTTAAACGTTAGGATGTACAATTTCAAGTTAAATGTCTTGTAGGATGTTAGTTCGGCTAGATGAACCTTTGTATTAGAGAATATGTTAAGGTTAGCCAAACATCGCAATGTGGAAATGAAATTGTACATAATATGAAACTGTTATTTTAATGTTTTAATTTTGTTTCATATTTTAATAAATACGGCCGGGAGGGTCACTCCCTCCCGTCTTCCAAAAGTTCAGAACCGTTTCCGGTTTCCCATCCTTGGGGATTGTGTTGAGAGGGGGTGGCGGGTATCTCAGCCATATGGAAAGGGGCGACCATTCGGTCCCCCCGAACGTATGGCGGAGTGCCACGATCCCCCCGGGAAGCCATCTTGGGCGGGAGGCGCGTCTCGGCTGGTATGCCCGAAGCGGCGTAGCCGGGGCGCGCCTTTTCCCGCCCTGGAGTGGGCTGGCCTAGACACTGACGCGGCCGGCCACGCCCTTGGGGCAGGCAGGGGCGGGTTTACGCCCGCCCTGAAGACGGATAAAAGGAGCAACAAGCCAAGGAAGCATCCTCTTGTTCCTGTGCTCTGAAGCTGCACCTCCTCGCTGCACGTGGGCTCGAGATGGAACGAAGAGCCAATTTTGACCCACCCACCAGCCCCTGAGGACAGCAAGCGGTTTTTGAATAAAGTTTTGATGTGGTAACTCTATTTCTTGCAGGTTGTGATGACTATCGTGATAACTTTGAGTATGCAATAAAGAATGGTCAATTTTAGTTTGTTTTGCAAATAAAGTAATTCTGCACTAGTGTTGATCAGTAATCATGCCTTTTAATGAGTGGTAATTGTTACTGTCATGTAGTAATGTAGTTATTTAGAATTTAGTTAGAATTGTCGTATTTATTTTGGTCGGGCGGTAAGGTCATGATCGGTGAGCAGTAATTGGAAGATCCCTATGGGTGGGCGTCACTCATTACGGATGGGAGCGCTCGGGGGAGGTGGCCATTGGCCCCTCAACGGGGAGGCGGTCCCTTCTAAGGATGGGCCGCCGAAAGGAAAGGAAAGGCGGTCAAGGCCCCTTCCTGGGTAGGAGGGGCTACAGCCCCCTCCTGGGGAATTTCCCGGGGCCAGGACATCTGCGACGGCAGATGTGGTAAGTTGTGTGGGGTTTGGGAGGGGGTTTACGCTACCTTCTAGACACCTCACACGAGTCCTCGGACGACCTTTAAATGGCGTCGAGTTTATTGGGGCCCCCGTCAAGTCAAGGGAAATTGGTAGATGCACTTGAGGTACACCTCTGTGCGGTCGCCCCTCACAAGTGAGGGGGATATTTCTGGTTTAGGGATCTGACACCGGTTACGACCTTGCCGTTGGCCCTTAAACGTTAGGATGTACAATTTCAAGTTAAATGTCTTGTAGGATGTTAGTTCGGCTAGGTGAACCTTTGTATTAGAGAATATGTTATGGTTAGCCAAACATCGCAATGTGGAAATGAAATTGTACATAATATGAAACTGTTATTTTAATGTTTTAATTTTGTTTCATATTTTAATAAATACGGCCGGGAGGGTCACTCCCTCCCGTCTTCCAAAAGTTCAGAACCGTTTCCGGTTTCCCATCCTTGGGGATTGTGTTGAGAGGGGGTGGCGGGTATCTCAGCCATATGCGCATGCGCATGCTTAAATGACATTATTCACCTATCGATTTCTGTGCAAATTTTGACATTGAAGATTTGTCATACAGTGCTATTTACAATTTTTTTATATAAACTGTAGATTTATAAGATACAGATATTTATTTCCAGAAGTTCAACAAAAACTCTGAAACATTATATATGGTTGAAAAAAAGGATTCCCGAAGAATGACTAGCAAATGGTTCCAGTAGAGAATGGTTATAAGAGCTGTTGTAATAGAATATACCATTCAGCTCATTTCAAGAATATCTGTAAGTTATTTGTACACACCAGCCTTATCAGTGGCTAAAGAATAGATGTGAAGCCACTGACTTAAATTTCTATGTCAGATTAGATGTTTAATAGGTAAATCTCTTAAGCTAAATAATTACCAATCACTCTTTTGGAAGGTATTTAAGGTTTAATAGCATACTGATTGCATTAATGTCTTCACAGACTTTATGTTTCTTATGCACCTGAGTACCAGTTAAAAAAGGATAATTTCTGCTAAATATGGGTGTTTTTCCCTGATATCCTTTTTATCCTGCATGAAGCAAAAGGTTACATCCATTAGCACTACAGAGATGACTCTAGATGTAGCTTGTTAAATACCTTCCAGTATGAAAAGCATAAACAAAACAATCATTTTCATTGGACGAGGTCATCAGTGATGCCTTCAATGATGTCAGCATGCTAAGCATATAATGTAGCCTTAATCAGTATTCAGACAAAATATAGTGTCCAAAATATCATAATATGAACATTTCTTCAGTAAGAAAATTGTTGTCCAAAATATTACATCGTTGTTAAGAATATCGATTTTTGATAAAGCGGCGATAATTTTATCGCCTGTTCATGATAATATGCCCCATAGTTTTTTATTTATTTTTATGTATTTTAGTATATATTTTAATTGTATATGATGTAATTTTTTTGTATACTTATTGTGTATGTTTTTAATATATTTGTTACATTGTTAGTAGTCATTAAATTTAATGTAATTCATTTTTGGGATTTTTAGTGCCATAGCGGGTTGTGGGATTATAGGGGTAAAGGGTGGGAAGTAATTTAATTATAACAGATGGATGAATATTTTGTATTTAATAACATTTATTTAGTTGCTATTTAAATATGTTAATAGTGCTATCAATTTTTTAACGTAATGTTTATGTGCAGGTTGTGGGTGTATTGGGATAAAGGGTGTGAAGTAATTTACTTTTAATTAATAATAAATAGTTGTTGGTTATTAGTAATTAAATATTTAAAAATCATTTATGTTAATTGTGTAATTTTTATTTTTTTAGGTGTGGGTTGGGGGGTTTATGGGGTAACTGGTGTGAAGTAATTTATATTTAACTAGCTGTACCCTGCCACGTGTTGCTGTGGCTCAGTCTGGTTAAATGGAAGAGAAAAATAAAAGAGTAAGCGCACGTTTCTAATATGTTTAATTTCACAATGCTTGTAGGCACGCAATATGTTTTGGTGACTTATGTCACGTTGTGTATAAATAAACACGCGCTAATGTTGCAAAGTGAACCATCTCCTCCCCGCTCCCTCAACCCACTTCCCGGCTGCCATCCTGAAACCAACTGGTCATTCTAATATATGTAGACTATTGTCTCTATGCGTCCTTTATTAATGTTACAAAGTGAACCAACTCCTCCCTCCTCCCTCCACCCACTTCCTAGTCTGCCATCCTGACACCAACTGTCCATCCGAATATATGTAGACTATTGTCTCAATGCGTCCCTTGTAATTGCTGTGCAGCAATCAAATTGCGTGCGTATTCAAATCCAACTTTGTGTATATATAAAAATGGCCTGATGTTGCAAAATAAACCAACTCCACCCCCCTCCCTCCACCGACTTCCCGGTCTGCCATCCTGACATCAACTGTCCATCCTAATATATGTAGACTATGTCCCTATACGTTCCTTGTAGTTTTTTTGCAGCAACCAAATTGATAGGATCTGTTTGGCCTTTCGATTTAAATCACCCGCGTATTGGACATGCGCATATTCTAATCCCACATTGTGTATATTTAAACACGTGCTTAATCGAATCCAACGTTGTGTCAAAATTTCAAATAATCGGTGAAGACCTTTCCCTTGTAGTTTTTGCGCAGCAACCTAATTAATAGGGTCTGTTCGGCCTTTCGATTAAAAAAACATGCGTAATGGACACGCTCGTAGTCGAATCCCATGTTGTGTATATATAAACACGCGCTTAATGGAATGCAACGTTGTGTCAAAATTTCTAATCAATCGGTGAAGAACTTTCAGAGATTTAAGATTTTGAACAAATGAACATTGACATTTTTATGTGTCTGTTCGAGCTTTCGATTAAAAACACGTGTGTATTCGAAACGCGCGTATTGGAATCCAACGTTGTGTATATTAAAAAAAACCCTATTCGAATCCAATCTTGTGTCAATATTTCAAATCAATCGGTGAAGAACTTTAGGAGATTTGCGATTTTGAACAAACGATGTAGCAATGTGAACCAACTCCTCCCCCCTCCCTCCCCCCACTTCCCGGTCTGCCATCCTGACACCAAATATCCATCCTAATATATGTAGACTATTGTCTCTATGCGTCCCTTGTAGTTTTTGCACAGCAACCAAATCAATAGGGTCTGTTCGGCGTTTCGATTAAAAACACAAGCGTTTTGGACACGCGCATATTCTAATCCAAAGTTGTGTATATATAAAAACGTGCTTAATCGAATCCAACGTTGTGTCAAAATTTCAAATCAATCAGTGAAGAACTTTCCCTTGTAGTTTTTGCGCAGCAACCAAATCGATAGGGTATATTCGGCCTTTCGATTAAAAACACTTGCGTATTGGACACGAGCGTATTCTAATCCCAAGTTGTGTATATATAAACACGCTCTTAATCAAATCTGACGTTGTGTCAAAATTTCAAATCAATCGGTGAAGAGCTTTCGGAGATTTAATATTTTGAACAAAGGAACATTGACATTTGTATGCGTCTGATCGGGATTTTGATTAAAAACACGTGCGTATTCGACATGCGCCTATTGTAATCCAACATTGTGTATATAACCCCCCCTATTCGAATCCAACGTTGTGTCAAAATTTCAAAGCAATCGGTGAAGAACTTTCAGAGATTTGCAATTTTGAACAAACGAACATTTACATTTTTATTTATATAGATGAACTAAAAAGTAGTAGTTAATTAATATTAATTATTCGGTGATTAATTATGTAAATTGTGTAGTTATTTTTAGGTGGGGCTTATAGGCTTAAAGGGTTTGGATTAAATTGATTTAAATTAATTAATAATGAGTTGTTAAATACTATTAATATTTTATTTGACAATTATTTTTTTAGATATGAAATTATGTTTTTTTAAGTGTACTTTTAAGAGTAAGTTGTGGGGTTTAAAGGGGTGAAGGGTGGGATTTATTTTTTTTAAAATATTTTTATTAGAGCAGTTTCAGATAATACAAAAATACATAGTTCATACTCCAGTAATACAAAAGTACATATGAAAGAAACATCAGATTACCTCAGTCGACATTAGTAAATATTAACATTAAAGTCAATTCATAGTATTATTATAAAAGCATTACGTTTTCTCTCAAATAGCTTATCAGAGCATAAAAGTCTATAAAAAACAATCATC
This sequence comes from Lissotriton vulgaris, assembly GCF_964263255.1. Classification (NCBI taxonomy): domain Eukaryota; kingdom Metazoa; phylum Chordata; class Amphibia; order Caudata; family Salamandridae; genus Lissotriton; species Lissotriton vulgaris. The sequence goes on along the minus strand of NC_141696.1, from coordinate 904,765,971 downwards.
AGAGAGTATTCCTTATATCGTCTGACCAAGCAGTAATTGGAGACCAGATTTGGCGTCCACATATTCTAGACTTTGTACCTCTAGCTTTATAGATAGCAATTTCTTGGTTATAAATTCCTAAAAAGCGAGTTAACCACATTTGGAAGCTAGGAGGATCAACTTCTTTCCACCGGGCCGCCAATCCCCATGCTCTCCCATTTTTTGGCAGTTCTATCATTAAGTTGAATCGGTAAGACAGAGCTATACCATAGCAGAGTATATTTAGTGTATTTTGGTATTGCTAAATGTTTGGAGGACCTTTTCCAAATACTCCATGCACTATGGATGATCTTAAATTTTACTTTCTTAAAGTAAGACAGCTCCAATTGTCTTAACAGCAGCCCTCTGGCTTCGTCCCCAATTGCTAATTCATATATTGGTGGTATCTACTCATCAGAATCTTGGCGTAGAGCTTTGAATCGGAATTGATTAACGAGATTGGGCGGTATGAGGAAGGATATTCCGGAGATTTTCCTTTTTTAGGAAAGATAGCGATATTCTTTTGTTTCCACGACTCAGGTGGAATGCCACTCCATTGTACCCCCAGGAATAAGTCTAGTAAATATGGCGATATTTGTTTTTCAAGAATTTTATATAAATCTAATGGGATTTTGTCTGAGCCGGCAGCCTTTGCGTAAGCCAACCCTGACAGTGCTATTTGTAGCTCAGTAATCAAAATTTCCCTTTATAGATCTTCTCTAGTAGCTTCATCGATAGTCCGACCCGTCCCTCTCTCAGTTAACCATACACTTAGAAATTCTTTCATATCACTTGACTCGATTTCATCCTCATTTTGATATAATTTTTGATAATATCGTCGAAAAGCTTCTGTGATGCCAGCAGATGTTGTATGCTTCTGGCCTCTAGCTTTATAGATAGCTATTTCTTGGTTATAAATTCCTAAAAAGCGAGTGAACCACATTTGGAAGCTAGGAGGATCAACTTCTTTCCACCGGGCCGCCAATATAATCTGGTACACCGCCATACCCAAGAATAAACATGTTTCTTTCTCCTTATTATGCCCAAGGGTATTATCACAGCCTACTAGATAAAGTGTAGTTGATACCACCACTTTCTGACCAAAGACTTCTTCCCAATATTCAGAAATATATTTTTTAAATAGATCTAGTTTGGAACATTCTGCGAACATATGTATTAAGTTTGCAGGACCCAGACTGCATCTTGGACATTCATTATTTGTTCTTTTGCCCCAAGTATATAACTTAGCTGGCATGTAATATAAGTTATACATGGTTTTATGAAGTTGCGACTTTAGATTAAGCGCTAAAAATAATTTAGACGATAACAATAATGACATGACAATGTCCACATTAGGATTGTCAAATTTGCCTGCCCAATCATTCTCAACATGTTCCAGATCGTCTCATTGTTTCTTAATTATTAGGTCATAAATAGTACCTATCCTAGTAGACCGTTTCCCTATAAGCTCAAAGAAGGGGATGTTTTCCAGTGTAATTCTTGGGATTCCTTGATTAAGAACAGTATTCAACTGTATAAATTTAAGAAAATCACTACTGGGCACAGAAAATGTTGTTTATAAATTCAGAAATGTAGTATTTGGTTCCTGGCCAAAAAAGTCCCCCACTGTAGCAATCCCCATGCTCTCCCATTTTTTGGCAGTTCTATCATTAAGTTGAATCTGTTAGACAGAGCTATACAATAGTGGAGTATATTTAGTGTATTTTGGTATTGCTAAATGTTTGGAGGACCTTTTCCAAATACTCCATGCACTAAGGATGATCTTAAATTTTACTTTCTTAAAGTAAGACGCCTCCAATTGTCTTAACAGCAGCCCTCTGGCTTTGTCCCCAATTGCTAATTCATATATTGGGGGTATCTCCTTGTCTTGTATGATTGCAGTTGGTATTTGTGGGTTGAATAACGGTGTCATTTGCTGGAGAACAGCTGCTCAAAGATATAGCATTATATTAGGGATCGCCAACCCTCCCGTGTGCTGTGGTAATGATAAATATGACAAAGCCCATCTTATTTTACCATAATTCCAAAGAAATTTAGACATGCATGAGTCTATAGTTTTAATAATATTGTCATAAACCATCAGGGGGATAGCGCGAAATAGATACAATATCCTCGGAAGGATGTTCATTTTTAAAAAGTTCCCCCTACCAATGATTGATAGGTGGAGATTGTTTACCTTTGTGAGATACTTTTTAAAGGTCTTAATTAGGGGTTCATAGTTGAGTTGATTAATAGTCTCTACCTTGGGGGAAATACAAACTCCGAGATACAGGGCACTATCCACCTTCTTTGGGTTTTCGACGAAATATTCTCTGTGCATAAAACCATTGTTTTATCCCTGTTCAGGGAGTACCCTTAATAGAACCAAAAGTCTCAGTCATTTGCTCGATTTCTTGAATTGCCTCAGCAGGGTTAGGTGTTAGTACCTCCACGTCATCGGCGTATGCCAATATCTTGGTTTCATAGATCCCCACCGTAATGGGTTCTATTATATGAGATGCAATTAGTTTTAGGATCAATGGATTGATAAACAGGGCAAACAAAATCGGAGAGCATGGACAGCCCTGCCTTGTGCCTCTTTGTATGTTAATCAATCTGATTCTGTACCCATTACACTGAGTCTAGCCCTAGGGTCTGAGTACATTGCCTTTATGGATTGGGCTAACCCTGGTCCGAAGTTGTTCAATTCAAGGATTTCCCATAGAAACTTCCAAGAGACTCGGTCGAAAGCCTTCTCGGCGTCAAGCAGGATCATCGACATCCGGCCCCCCATCACACTCATGATGTCGAAAAGAGAGATGGCCCTACGAGTGTGGTCTGTAGTACCCTTTCCAGAGATAAAGCCGTGCTGCCACGGGGAGACCAGATGTTCGATGACCCTATCGAGTCGATTGGCGAGAATCTTGGCGTAGAGCTTTGAATCGGAATTGATTAACGAGATTGGGCGGTATGAGGAAGGATACCGGAGATTTTCCTTTTTTAGGAAAGATAGCGATATTCGTTTGTTTCCACGACTCAGGTGGAATACCACTCCATTGTACCCCCAGGAGTAAGTCTAGTAAATATGGCGATATTTGTTTTTCAAGAATTTTATATCAATCTAATGGGATTTTGTCCGGGCCGGCAGCCTTCCCATAAGCCAACCCTGACAGTGCTATTTGTAGCTCAGTAATCGAAATTTCCCTTTCTAGATCTTCTCTAGTAGCTTCATCGATAGTCCGACCCGTCCCTGTCTCAGTTAACCATACACTTAGAAATTCTTTCATATAACTTGACTCGATTTTATCCTCGTTTTGATCTAATTTCTGATACTATTGTCAAAAAGCTTTTGTGATGCCAGCAGATGTTGTATGTTTCTGGCCTTCAAAATCAATAGAGGCAATCGCAATATAAGATTACTTCTGGCAGGTACGTAGTGCCAACTGTTTTCCTAACCTCTCCCCATTTTCATAGATTTTATTTTGATTTGTCTGGAAGATTTCAGCTGCTTTTCGAGCAAGACCACTATTAAGTTCAGTTTTAAGAACTAATATTTTACGCAGGGTATTTCCCCCATCTTCCCCTCTCAATATTTGAGTGGCATGTTGTTCCTCCAATTTAGCTAGCTCGTGCATGCGTTGATGGTTGAGACTATCTTGTATTTTCTTAGGCTTGACTACATAGACAAAAGTCTCTCCCCTCAATGCTGCTTTAAAACAGTCCCAGACCATCACTCTAGGAGCACTATATTGATTATAATCAAAACATTCCTGCGACCAGTCAGTTATATGCTGTACATACTCTCTATTGGCCAGTAATTTTCCTGTTAAATGACCATTGAGTGTGTAGTCTATTAAAATTAGGTATATTAATTGTGAGAACTAGCGAATTATGATCCGAGATTGTTTTTGGACATTTAGGTATTTTTACATATATAGAATATTCCATAGTTGTCATTACATAATCGATGTGCACATATTTATTGTGGGGGTATGAGAAATAAGTATACCCGGATCGTTTTTATGTTTATAATCCCAAATATCTATTAAGTCATAACTATCCATAAATGTCTTTACTGCTCTAAAAACTTTAGGCTTACTACTGATGTATGTGTGCTGTGTCTGCCTGTCCCTTGCCGAACCCAAGGATACATTGAAGTCCCCACACAGGATAAGTGTCCAAGCCCAAGAAGCCAGCTCCAGTTCCAAATCTTGAAATATCTGAGGGTCGTCCTGGTTGGAACCGTACAGGGAACAGATGGTAATGCCCAGCTCTAGTTCGACTATGACCGATCTACCTAGAGGATCAACCAACCTGGCTTAGCTTGCCCAAGAAATGTTTTAGCTAAAATAGCCACTCCTCGTGTTTTAAAGGTTTGTGTTGTTCGTGCAAGCACATTATACCCAGGGATTCTTAGCAGCTCCTTCTCATCCACAGGTAGATGGGTTTCTTGGAGACAGAGCACATCATAAGAGTTCTGCCAGATTATCTCACACAAACTAGCCTTTTTCCCTTTGTCATTCAGCCCAGCAATATTCCATGAACATAGTTTCAGTCTCCCCATTGGAATTTTTCAAGTGTGATACCAGTAATGCTAAACCTAATTCTTTTCTTTTTAAGGTCTGACATCAAGATTTGTGCTCTGCAAATGTTTAAATTTTTATTTTTACTATATTAGTATTTTTACTTGTACTAATTATTGTAGGAATTGTACATCTAAGGTTGTTCTTTTTTATGGTTTCTCCCCCAACTTCCCCATCCCTGCTCTACCCCCCACACATCCCACCCTCCCCCCTTGGACCCAAAAAAGGGCAATCAGACTCCATAAGAGTCTGTGGTGATGGAAATGTGCCTCCTAACCAGTGCTTATCTTTTAACTAAGTCCAAATATTATCTCACGGGTAAACACAAAAAAAAGTAGATCTCTTCTCCTTTCCCCCCTCCTTTTCCCTCCATTTCCCCTTGCCTATTTTCATCAGAGAAATAAGTGAATATATGAGTACTACTTTTTTTAACGCATTTTTACCCCTTTTTGTTTCCTTTTTTTCCCCCTTTACCACAGTGCCACCTATTCCCCACCCTCATCCATTCTCCAGAAAAAAAGCCATCATTCAGCATATATTCAGAATAGTAATCAGACTTCCAAGCTACCCCTAAATTTGTATCTATTTCAGACCATCAAGGTATTCTTTTGCCTTAATTTCAGAAGAGAAGAATTTAGTTTGGCCCCCATAGATTACTTTTAGCCTGGCAGGGTTATTAAGATACGCCTGCGCCTTCTTCTCTTGAAAAGGTTTGATCATTTGGCGGAGTCTCCACTTCCTTTCAACAGTTATATGGCAAAAGTCCGGGCAGACGAAATAGGAGACTGAGTCTCTGGTGCATCATGCTTCAGGTCTGGCCTTCTTGGAGATTACCTGTCTGAGAAGAAAGTTTCTGAAATAGACCAGGATAGCTCGAGGATACCCCCTGGTTTTGATGTGGTCTTCAATGTAAGGGGAACTCAATGTGCCCGCTGAATTTCCATGTCCAAATTTCAGTAGGATAGTTCGGGCAAGGTATCTCGGAAAAGTTGTATCACATATGTGCGGGCATCATCTCCCTCTGTCGCCTCTGGAATGCCTAAAACACGCAAGTTGTTTCTGCGTAGGCGGTTTTCACAATCTTCCAGCTTCCACCTTAAATCGGCCAGCTCTGCCTCATGAGAGTCAACCCGCACGTGGGTCACTGCGGCCTCGGCTTCATTGGAAACAATATGAGATTCCACCTCGCTTATTCGCTCGTTAAAGGTATTAACAGTTCTTGTTAGTTTACATACCACCCCCTGCACCCTGCGGAGAGCTACCTGTGCCTTGCGCCCATCATGGGAAGTCTCCTCCCGATGTGCAGCGATAGCTTGAAGCACGGTATCCAAAACAGAGTCTAACGTGGATGTAGCTTGATCTGAATGCGCTGGGTGAATAGGGTGAGTAGGATTTAATGATGTTGGATTTAGTGGAGCACTCGCAGCGCCAGGAGAGTTAGCCAACTGAGTTGTTGGAGAATAGTCCCAGGTCAGTTCTCCTGCCCCATGATGGCTTTTTTTCCTCCTTAGAACAGTTTTTCGACCTGTCCTGGGATCATTGTATTTCACATTCTCCTCACTCTCAGTAGTAAGATCAGTCTCAGCTTCAATTTCACTTGACCAATCTACTTCGTCTGAAAAAGAATAAAAATCACTAGGGTCTTTATCCGTCGCCCCTGTGGTTCCCAAGGCCTCAGCTCCAGTCAAGATGGCCATTGTATTGCCTTCAGCATGCCCCATTTGAGGTATTGTAGCAGATACTGTAGTACCCCCATGTACCTGTTGGCTGCTAGCCCCCCAAATTCCACTATTTGCCAGAATCAAAGTATTTGTTTGATTGCGGGGGTGTCTCCCATACTGTTACCTATATCTAGGGGAGTAGGTAAATCTGCGGCAGTCAACACAGGAGGAAGTAAAGGGGTCATACCTTCTTGATGTACTCCTAGGACCATGTCTGCATTCAAGTCTGAGTTGCCATCAGCATTCCCCTCTGGTATAGCACTGCCAGCCTCTGTGCTAATAACTGCTCCCACCTCCAAAATAGGGGGAGGAGCTGCTGTGTTTGGAATAGTCTTGGCATTAGCTACAGCCCTGCCACTGCCGCATTCAACAATCCACGCTGTATCCACAGCAATATTCTGCACCTTCAGTCCGACTAACTCGCTCTTCCCACTGCCACCTGGAAGGAGTTTCGTGAGGCTGGGGCTTTACGCAACAAGTCAACCACTGAGGGGCCGGTCATACTTCCTTGCCTTGCCACTGCTCCACCGTGTTTAGGTGTCTTGGGGGCTGAAACAGCTTCTGCATCCAGCTCCGGCTCCATAGCAGCGCCCGTATCACCGCCCTGCTTACAGAGCTCCCGCTCCCGCTGAGCCTGCTTCGCCACTCTCGTCTTAGCGGCGGCAGCTGCCAGAGCTGCTGTATTCTTTGGGGCCATGACGCTACGTTTGCCTATACTCTCCTCTGCAGACAATGCCAGGTATGTTTTCTCCTTCAAGATACTTTGGGTCCCAGCCTGTGAAAACAGTCCCTTAGTCCTTAATTTCCAGAATAGCCGTAATACTGTGATACCAATTAGCGATGTTAAGAGCGTTGTTAGCTGCCCCCTCGCTGCCTCCTTTTCCAACGTAGTAGCCTCAGTCCCCATCGCATATAATTAATGCCTTGTTTTCGGGCCTTTCTATCGGGTAGCAATAAGTAAGAGTGGCGCTGCGGTCTATCACCTTTGTTTAACCCACATTTCTCATACAAAAAGCACCGGTCAGGACGGAAAAAACTCAGCGGTCTCTCACACCGCAGCCACCTTGCCTCCCAAAGGGTCGAAATTTTAAAGAATTAATATTTAGGGCCTGATCACAATGTCGGACGGTCGTGCAGTCCTGAACTGCCCGACCTTATGTTGGTGCTTCCAACCTTGGTATTACAATGTAAACATGCATTTTACAATGGAAGCTTGTGCAGTGGGTGGAAATGGACTACAGCACACGCTTCCATTGTAAAATGCATGTTTGGAAACATCCCTGCACCATGTGGCAGGCAGCTCATGGTGCAGGGATATTTAGAAGGGAACTATAGGTGCCACCCAGGCCCCATAGCAGAGGGCCGGGGAGACCTGCCTGGGGCCCCCAAATGCACTTTCGACAGAAAGACCATCATGAAAGAGCTGTCAGAAACTGTCATGATAATCCCAATGGTGGAGCCAAGCGTGGCTCCACCATCATTTAATCAATCAATCAATCAATCAGAGGGTTTATATAGCGCACTACTTGCCTGAGAGGTTCTCAAAGTGCTGAGGGAGGGGGGGGGGTGGCTCCACATCAGTCAAAGAGCCAGGTCTTGAGGTCCTTCCTGAACGTGTGCAGGGTCGTGGAGTGTTAGATGTTCAAAGGGAGCATGTTCCAGGTTTTGGCTGTGATGTGGGAGAAGGCTCTCCCACCAGTTCTGTTTGTGTGGATGCGGGGACATCTGCAAAGGCGAGGTCGGCAGAGCAGAGGTTCCTCTTGGGTACGTGGAAGGATACTCTCTCATTGAGGTAATTGGGTCTAATGTTGTGGAGGGATTTGTAGGCGTGGGTAAGGAGTTTGAAAGTGACCCTTTCCTCAACATGGAGCCAGTGTAGACTCGTAGGTGTTGGGTCATGTGCTCCTGGCACGGCGTTCCCAGGATGAGTCTGGCTCCGGCGTTCTGGATGGTCTCGATTCTGTGTAGGTGCATTTTGTTGGTTCTGGCGTAGAGGGCGTTGCTGTAGTCCAGTCTGCTGGTGATGAGTGCATGGGTGATTGTCCTTCTACAGTTGGGGGGATCCACTTGAAGGTCTTAAGAAGGATGCACATGCAGTTGAAACTTGCGGAGGTGACGCCATTGAGCTGGTGGTTCATGGAGAAGGAGGAATCCAGGATGATGCAGAGGTTCCGAGCGTGGTCTGTAGAGGTAGGTGGGTGCCTGAGGGCAGAGGGCCACCAGGTGTTGTCCCAGGCGGAGGTCCAGGGGCCGATGATGATGACCTCGGTCTTCTCTGAGTTTTGCTTCAGGCAGCTGTCGTTCATCCAGGCTGCTACCTTCTTCATGCCCTCTTGGAAACAGAGTCTGGTGTCTTCGGGATACTTCTTGAGCGAGAGGATGAGCTGGGTGTCGTCGGCATAGGATACACTGCTGAACCCATGATGTCTGGCGATGGTGGGGCTGAGTGAAGATCCCTGGGGGACTCCGTAGTTGATTTCCGTGGGTTCAGAGAGGAAGGGAGGGAGTCGAATCCTCTGGGTTCTGCCGGAGAGGAATGATTAGATCCATTCGAGGGTGGTTCCTTGTATTCCTGTGTCGTGTAGACTGCCTGCGAGGGTGCAATGAATTGAAGGCTGCCAAGAGGTCACGAAGGATGAGGGCCACGGTGTGTCCATGGTCGAGCAGCATGTGGATGTTGTCAGTGGCAGCGAGGAGAGCAGTCTCGGTGCTGTGGTTGCTGCGGAATCCAGACTGAGAGGCATACAGGATGGAGTTCTCTTCCACGAAGGCGGTAAGCTGGGTGTGCACTAGTCTCTTGGTGACTTTAGCTGCAAAGGGGAGGAGAGAGATCGGCCAGTAGTTCTTCGGCACCGTTTTTTCGGCTGATGGTTTCTTGAGGAGGGGTTTAACCTCTGCCCGCTTCCAGTCATCTGGGCAGATGCCTAATCTGAGGGGGCATTGATGGTGCACTCTAGTTTGGGTGCGATGATGATGGCGGCCCTGTGCAAGATGTGTGGTGGGCAGGGGTCCGTTGGGCTCTGGAGTGTGTCTTCTTCATGATAGCTGTGATGAGATCGGTGGTAGCTGGGTCCCAGGATGTGATGGTGGGTTTGTTTGTGGTGGTGTGTAGGGCGGTGGGCTTGCTGATTGTGTCAAGGAGGGCCTTGATCCTCAGATGGAAATAGGAGCTGAGCTTGTCACAGAGTTCCTGCGAGGGTGTGATGTCCATGGCTTCGCAGGTGGGTTTTGCGAACTGCTGTATGACGTTGAATAGTTCCTTGATGTTGGTCGCTTTGGTCTGAACATTGTCTCTTATGAAGGTCTGTTTGGTGTCTCCGATGCGCTGGTGGTGTTCCTTCAGGTCTATCTTGTGGTCGTACACTGCTTCTGTGTTTTTCAGGTTTTGCCAGGATTTCTCTAGCCGTCTGCAGTAGCATCTCGCTTTTTGAAGCTCTGAGGTGAACCAGGTGGCTTTCGGCTGGCGTTGTTTTGCAGGGTGCAGAGGGGTGCGAGCTTGTTCGGGCAGCAGGAGACCCAGTGGTAAAGATCCCTGGCTGCTACATTCAGGTCTGTCGTGATACTGGGGTGGGTGTTGGCGCAGGGTGATGTTGAGGAGTTCCTTTGTGATCTTGCTCCTGTTCCATTGTGGCAGACGTGGGGCAGGTTTGGGTGCAGAGGTGATATTGAAGGTGAAGTGGACGCAGTGGTGGTCTGTCCAGGGGGCTTGGTGTTGTTGTGGAAGTTGGTTCCTCCCGCAAAGATAGGGTTGAGGGTGTGGCCTGACCAATGAGTGGGTGTGTTGACAAGCTGCTTCATTTCTAGGTTGGCTACGTTGTCGAGTAGGGCAGTGGAGTCGGTATTGTTGTCGTTGTTGAGGTGGAAGTTTAGGTCACAGATTAGAATAAAGTATGCGGAGGTGATGGTGTGCTGTGCAGCGAGGTCAGCAATGGTTGCTGCATGGTGGGTGCGAGGTCTTGGTGGTCTTTAGATGATGGTGCCGCGTAGCATGGTACTGGGGTTTGTCTGGATCTGGAAGTGGGGGCGCTCTGTGTTGGAGTGGGGGTCACTCATGCTGGATATGGAGTGGCGGAGGGGGGTCTTGTGTGCGATAGCTAGTCCCCCTCCTAGGCCCTGAGGATGGTCCTTTCTCTGGATTTTGCAGCTGTCCAGGATGGCAGCGGCGAGGTCGGGACAAGAAGTGGTGTTGGTCCAGGTTTCTGTAAAGAATGCGACGTCAGGCGAGAGGATGTGTAGCAGGTCCCAGATTTCTATGGCATGTTGGTGCAGGGAGCGCACGTTGAGCAGGATGCAGATGAAGGTTTTGGTGCGGGCCGGCATGAGAACTGCCCGCGGGTGGTGATCGGCGAGGATCTAGCGCAGTCGGCTTGTCTTCCGGGATTTAGTGCGTGGAGGGTGGTAGAGTTGTAATGGAAAAGCCTTGGCGAGCCCGGGGTCTTGGCGCTGGTCGCGTTCGGGTCACAGATTAATTCATTAGAGGATTAGTGCGTTTTCAGGTATACATACGGGCTCCTTGAGCCCATCGGAAGGGCCGGCGGATCGTCCCTAACTATGATGCCTCCACCCGCTGCATCATAATGCGGAGGGCATTCCGCAATGTCAGATGTCACACAGACTGCAGCCTCTTTGTCTTGGTAACATCTACAATGATAGCGAGCTTTGTGACATTGGTGTGATCATGCTAATTCTATTCAAGAATGAAGCTGTGACATTCTTCTCCCACAGTATCTAAAAAAATTGTTTCATTTATTTTGCTAATATTTTAGTGTAGAATGTGTGCACACAGGGAGAGGTGCAATCTGTGGTTTACAATTGGGATGTCTCACTTTGCATTCCACCATGTGATTATTAATCTTGCTTATTTCTTCAATCTAAATTAGTGGAACAAGCCTGTCCTGGCTATGTTCAGAATGTATATTCAATGAAACTTCTTTCAAGTATGCATTATTGGGACTGTGACCATGAAAAGCAGAATTCAGGATTATTTGACCTTGTCTCCAGTTGTGATTGTATCTCTTTTTTCCACCCCTTGTATTCACCTTGATCTATGAAGATGCCCTTTATCCTTGATAAGTGCATCCTTATCTATGAAGCAAAAGCCATAACAGCTTAGGTCTATTTGACATCTCATCTTATACACTGTCATTTCTGTACAACTAAAATCTTGATTTCAAGCAGAGGTCATCTAAATATTTCTCTGAATTAAATAGGTATAGACAGCTGAGATTTTCAGCTACCACTCAAAATTGGGGAGGAAGACATTTTCAACTCATCTTTCTTCTTTGATTTAATTTTGTTGTTACCTGTGGGACACTTTCTGTGCAATTAAGTGTATACCTTGCATAGGTGCATTTAGCAGCCATGTGGCCAGGGCTTCCAAGTGATGGACTGCTCCTTTACTGTAGAATTCTATATCAGGATCTGTCTTCATAGATCTTTTTTAGGGGACGGCAAACTTCCACTTTAAGCATTAGACAGTAAACCAACAGCACTCCAAAAGACTAGACAAGTGAAACATGCCCATATTTGCAGCATATTCATATTGAACAAAATCCCATTTTGTATTTTTCATTGTCCCAACAGTCATAGTTCCCACTTCAGACCTCAAACTGTAACATAGCATTCCGCAGTCCCATGGTTCGTCTTTTCATTCTTCAATGCAATTAATATCTTCCTAGCCGTCCACATGCCTTGGTGACTTGATGGCTGATTCTCAAACATCCATGTATTTGCCTTCACTCAGAGTCTGTCAGTAGAGCATGTCGGCTTGTCCCTCTTATGACTTCATATAAGCATTATATACTATTAAAGTATATTATAAAAGCTCTAATGCAGTTCTGCAGAGGATCCAACTTGTACCCTTTGGGGACGTTTCCTACATTTCTATGTCTAAGAAGGAATGGGTGAGATAAATAATGTTAATTCCATGGAAGAAATGAGATTCCAATGAAACCCCCAGGGAAGGATCATATAAAGTGAACACTGGGAGCAGTAAGGCAAGAAACAGTTTACTCCACACTTATGGGCTGACTGGTGTCATGAGTAGTTGAAGAACTGAAGCATCAACTATTTTACTACATTAGACAGTGGTAAATGGTTGCTTGTCAAAAGAACGTTGAAGCCATGCTGTTTTTCTCTGGTAATACAGCAACATTTGTGTCATTATTAAAGTAAACAATTGAACATAATGCAATAAAATTCACAAGCAACACAACAATACAATCAAAACATAAATAGCACATCTCTACACAACATGCTAAATATAACTCAAATCAACAGCCAGGAAAAACACAACAAAGTCACATTGCAATCAAAAAGCACAAAAACATGGTTACACAAAAAACAGCAGAACACATCGCCAACACAAAACAAAGGCTGACGCCGGGCATAACTGTGGCATCCCCAGTACCCTCCTTGACCTGTGAAGAATCAGAAGAAAGACTGCCTGCCTGTCTGAAGAACCTGAAAGAAGATTGGACCTACAAACTCTGAACCCAGGACCCCGGAAGTGACTCCAAGGGTAAGTTAGCTGACATTCTTTTTTAGCTACAGGAACACAACAAGCTTCCAGAGGCCTACCTCCCTGCAACTTCCCAGCGGACCAACTTCAACAGGACCTGCCCTTGACCTTGCTGCTGGCCTCTTCTGGGGTAAGTCCTGGCCCTCAAGCGTTGCACCCCAAGTCCTGAAGATTAGGCTGGTGTTTAAGTGTTCTCTTTCTGTCCCTAAAGTGCAAGAATTGGGACTTAGAATGTTTTGCAAACGTTCTGCCTTGAGAACTGACAGAGACCAGGAAGGCTGTCAAAGACACAATCATGGATGTTGAATTGCCTGTTGGCCTTAGCTTGCAGGTTTGCCCAGCTGAAGGAGAATTTATTTTCAGAAAGGTTTCCAAGATCAAATCTAAAGGACGTCATCTGGACTGATGCAGAGCAGTAGTTGATAGATATTGAGACCTTGTTGGGAACATGCTTGAGCACTCTAAGATTTACAACTGCGCAGGATACTGCACTTCAGCATCCCACCATTGCTGAGTCTCACTTTGGATCTGGCTTGCAGCTTGCCAGCTAACAACTCGTCGCTGTCCACTTTTTCTCCTTATGTTTTTAAATCATGGTCATACTTAATTTTGAGTTTTACCCAGTCTAGGACAACCAGATAATCATGGTTGGTGCTATGTGCTTTTGTGAGCTGTTTTTCATTAAAAAAATTAAAATTCATATCTCCTTCTCTACTTATTGGATCTTTTTTGGTTTGGAGTCATTTAAAAAAAAAGATTCTCTATGTTTCTAAATTGATTTGGAATTGGTCTTGTGTTGTGTTTTCACTTAATGGATTATTGAGTGCTGCATAAATACTTTACACATCACCTTTATGTTAAGCCTGACTGCTTTGTCCCAAACTACCAGAGGGTTAAACACAATTTTATTTTATTGATTGACGTTTGTGGATCATCCTGACAATGATTAGTATTCTTATTTGAGGTGGGTATTCACATCCCTCAATTAATATTCCAATTTCCTACACTGGGTTTTATAATGTATATTGAATCACTGTATACATTATACAGTATAATTGAATGGCAACAGTTACTGCTAATTATTTTTTTGAGTTGTGTAATTCTGCTAATTTCTCTGGTCCGATGACTTCAAAGAAGATCTTCTGAAACAAACTATTCTATGTTTTGTAGGCTTTAGTACACTTCTAAATGTCAGAAAACAGTATGTTCTTTATTTACTCATTGTTCTATGCAAATTTTGAATAATGTGGAAGTGCAGCATTTTGATTACCCTTTTGTCTGAAATCGTTTCTGCATGAATGTGCCAAACAGTGAACTGGTAATGACCTGCTGTTACAAATCTAGAGGCCCAGCTGGAAAGCTGGCTGAAATCCGTGGTGTGGATCCGATAATCTTGAAATGTAGATTTTTATGTATTAAGCTCAGTGAGGACAGGACTGCATTTGTTATATGAAAACAGACATGATATTTTTTATCTAAGTATAATTGTTGTTTTGTGCAGACATTGAAATGCAATGAACCCATTTTTCCCAACAAGACAATAAAGAACAACTTTGGACAACCCAGTATGAAGCACAAAACTCTTCCAGGCCATAGACATGATTATGATTGTAAGCAAGGATAAAAGTCCAGGCAGTAAGCACACCACATGAACAGCATTGCTGTAACCCTCCCCAAAAGACAAAAACTAAGGCAACTCTGGATTAATACCTAATCAACCGGGCTTGCCTTAAGATGCCCATTAACAAAGCAAATGTGTGCCTTTTCAAATACAACAACAACAGTCATTCTGCATTTCTATATAGCTTGTATGATCCTACATATATAACTAATTGTGAGTGTAAAAGACGAATATTGGCAAAATATTGTAGTCTCAGAGCGCATGCATGGACCGAATTTATTTTTAGGTTAGGTTGCACATTGCAGGTGTCTGCTGCCCTATTGCTATCAGTGCTCAAAGTTATATGTAGAATGGGCTTTCCATCCCCCAAAAGAATATTTCTCTTTCACCTCAAGCCGTTGGCTATTTTGTGTTTCATTTTGTGTTCTAGGAAGTGCTTCTGAAGGTAATAATCCACAGGGGATTATTTTACATCTGAAAAGGAATGTATGACGTTACAACGCAAATAATTGGAATGCATGCCTTTACAACATTACATCGCATGGCTTTACAATGCATGCCATTGCAACGCATTTTTAGAAACTACCATTACAACGTGTACAATTATAACGCATACCATTAGAATGCATACCATTACAACACGTTAAACTTTTAGAGCAACAGTGGGGTAAGTGTTGGATAGTGTAGCGATAAAAATTACTATGCCAATGTCCCCCAAAACCCATACCCCCCCTAAAACTAAAATATCCCCATTCATTACCTTATAATGCATTTTAATGGCCTGCATTGTAATTGTATGCATTGTAATGGCATGCGTCGTAGTGACATGCGTTGTAATGGCATGCGATATAAAGGCAGTTGCGTAATAACAGCTGAATTGTAAACGTAGTGCATTGTAATGACTGCATTGTAATGGTTGTTTCCCCTGAAAAGTAGTCTTTCCTTGATCAATTACTTATTTTCTATATTAATTTTGACGGAAAGCAGTCCGTTTTTCCAGGGCTAGCAAGGCAATTAGGACTGTCCTTAATGAGATATATACTATTTGTGCATGCTTGTAAACAGAAATGTATGAATTACTGTATTAACATGTGTTGGTATATTACTGCATGCCATAGAGGATGTGCCAATGCTTGTTTAGTGCTAAACATATTGTGAAATGCAAACACCTCTTCCTGTTACTTTGAATTTGCACTGTTGTGTGTTATTAATTAAAGGTAAACTATATAGTCGACAAGGCTCTGCATTGGAGTTTCTAACCACACAAAAAGTACATCAAGCAACGTTTCAAATCGAACGTATTACTACTTTGACACCCAACACAATTTCATCGTTCCCATATCTAAGCCTTCATTAAAGTTGATTTTAATGAAAATCGTAATTTGCTACTAATTCTTAACAAATCAGCAAAGTCAGTGACAATCCCAAAGATTGATCGAAAAGTAAATGCAGGTATTAGCTCACAGATAATTATTTGAACAAACATGTATCATTTCAAAGGATTTTCCAGAAAATATCAGCGAGCATCCACCACACTTCTTCAATCCCACATTGTAGGAAGAAAAGCAATCAGGATGTGATGCTGGTGAGAACAGGTGCTTTCCAAGCCGTAATAGAGCCGCAGGTTTCTAAATGTATACCACATACAAACACAATCCAGCTATGGATTCTTTTATACCCTCTTTTATGCTGCCAATGCAGCACATGTACAAAATCACAGTTCGGGCTGGCCTGTTCCCATTGGAGCTTGATTTACATATGGCTGAGACTAATCTGAAGTGGCATATTATGCAAAAGAACAATGGTTGGTATTCTACCCCAAGCAATAGTCCGTGGTTAGCCGTGTTTCAAGCATCCTCCCATCAGCTTCTTGTGTTTTGTAGCATTCCAAGGTTCTGGGGCGAAGTAGATCCCTGCCCATACTAGGTCTCCTCTTACATTTCTGTTTGTTTCTGATGGTCTGCAGAGGTCTTTCAAGAGGCACAACAGAGTGTGCAATATATGCAATTTCTGTGTTATAGCCTTCGTGAACTTCATGGTATTTGGCCAGAAAAATAGACATACATTCAGGTGAGCATACTTTTGTTTTCTGACAAGCAATGTCTCCCTAGGATTAAACTATGCTCTTTTCATCGAGTTTTTGAGTAGTTTTATTTTTTTATAATTGCCTCGTCTTAACTTTTTCAGGTGTGTTTTGTGAATTCTCAAATTATTCTCCGTGATTTATGCATTTATGCGGGCCATAGGGCAGATTATTTCCAATGCTTCTGGGATGGATACTTGAGAAACCAAAAAATATGTTTTTATCTGTGTCTATGTACAGAGGGTAGCATTAATTGAGAAAAACAGGTACCCCCTGAACCATGAATAGTATGATTCCTAGTACAGGGAAAAAACTGTTTGAAAAGTATCAATCCTTGGCAATCTAGAATGTCGGACTCAAGATAGATAATAAAATAAACCAGTATGCAATATATGAAAAACAAAACAGCGTTAAGTGTAAAATATATTCAATTTTTAATAACGATCCTTTAAAAAATCTCCAAACCGGAAATTGCACAAAACATTACAATACATTTCAATACTCTTTTTGTGTGTAATCATAAAAATAAACATGAAAAAAGTGGCAAATAGGTTTCAATGTTGTCTCCGATGTGCGTTTCAGCGTAAAACACGCCTTCTTCAGGAATAGCCACAATAAACTTTATAAAGTTAAAAAAATACAAAATTTAAAATCACAACATTTGAATTGAAATCTATTAAAAAACAAACTTTATATATCTGATTACAATATTATTAAGCGAATACACCTATCATATATACTTATATATAGCTGTAAATGTGTATTTCTCATAAATGCGTACTGAAAATACAATAATGTCCGAGTACTCATATCTATACCACAACAACGTTAAAGAATACAGGGACCTGAGATATAGATGATGGTTAAATCCTTACTTCTAATTAGATCAACTAAAGACAGAACCCATATCTATTCATTTATTTTATGGAAACGGGAGGAGCGAGATGGGGCGGTAGTTCTTGAGGTCGGTGGGGTCTGCTGATGGTTTCTTCAGGAGGGCGCTGATTTCGGCATGCTTCCAGCTCTCCAGGAAGGTGGCGGTGTTGAAGGAGCAGTTGATGATGTCCCGGAGTTGGGGTGCGATGACGGAGTTGGCCTTGTTGAAGACGTGGTGGGGGCATGGGTCCGTTGGTGATCCGGAGTGAATGGTGTTCATCGTGCCGATGGTGTCTTCGGTGCTGACCGGGGTCCAGGTGCTGAGGGTGGTGGTGGGGGGCGTTGGTTCCGTAGTTGGGTGCGTGATCTGTTCGCCGAAGCTGTTGTGTATGTCTGGGATCTTGCTGTGAAAGAACGAGGCGAGTGAGTCGCAGAGGTCTTGTGAGGGAGTGAGGTCGTTGTTTCCGGCGCTGGGGTTGGAGAGCTCTTTGACGATGTTGAAGAGTTCCTTGCTGTTGTGTGCGTTGTTGTCTAGACGAGCTTTGAATGCTGACTTCTTGGTGGTGTGGATCAGCTGGTGGTGTTTGCGGGTGGTGTGCTTGAGGGCGGTCATGTTGTCTGTGGTCGGGTTTTTTCGCCAGGCTTTCTCGAGGGTGCGGCAGTTCTTCTTGGAGTTCTTGAGGTCGTCTTTGAACCAGGGGGCTATCTTGCTTCTTGGCCTATTGGGATGGTTTTTCAGGGGTGCAAGGTCGTCAGCGCAGTTGGTGATCCAATGTGTGAGGTTGTTGACTGCTTGGTTGGGCGGGAGGGTTCTGGCTCAGTGATGTGATGATCTGGTCGGTGGTGATCTTGTTCCAGCTCCTGCGGGGGGTCTGTTGCGGGTGCTGGTGAGTCGTGGTCCTTCTGAAGCTGAAGTGGACGCAGCTGTGGTCTGTCCAGTGGAGTCCAGTGGAGTGGCTGAAGGAGATGTACTTGCTGGGGTAGAAGATTGGGTCGAGCGTGTGTCCGGCGTAGTGGGTGGGGGTGTTCACCAGTTGCTTGAGTCCGAGGTTGGCGAGATTGTCCAGCAGGGTGGTGGTGTTGTTGTCGTTGTTGTTCTCCAGGTGGAAGTTGAGGTCCCCTAGGAGGATGTAGCCGAAATCAATATTTTCATTATCTCTTTGTAATGACAATGCACCCTTAAGGCTTAAACTTATTGGAATTAGCACACCACTTCACAGGGAGCCGGTAACATCATCAATCTATTTCAAATTACTGACTAGCAATCTTCACTGATGTGGAATTATGACTGTGACATTATAAATGAAATGTAATGTTTACCATGGTCTTATACCCATAATATTTCCTTGGAGTATGGTCAGTCTTGACCGATACCTTTAGACGCAAGTTGGGCAATAGTATCTTGTCTTGAAGGGAACCTGCAGAAATTAGCATAACTGTGTCCTATTTTGAGTCCATTATACACCTCCATTGTTGCAATTTGATAAAGATGACAGATTGAGAGACCACATCAAACAGAAGATTGCATTTGCCTACCTCGCCTTGTCATTTGAAGCAAGGATGGCTTCTATTGATAAAAGCCTTGAAAGATACAGTAAATATCAGAAAGGGAGTAAACATCTCTCACTATTTCATGTCTCAATATCAGGGCAGTGGCTGCTCCTCCGGAAAGGTCTCAGAGCGTCACCCCACTTTTTTTTGCATTGTAATTTTATTAAACGATAATAACCCGAGGTTATTATCATTTTAGTTTTCCATGTTATGGAGTCTTTGTGGGGTGGAGCTGCTCTCAGAGCAGGGGGAGGAGGGGTTTGCATTCCCTATGTGAGGAAAAGTGCATGGCCGGCCCTCCCGGGCAGCCCAAAATAGTAATGCGCCCATACCGTGTTCTCCATGCAAGCTGCTTTACAGCCTGCATTGAGAACATGCCAACCTGGCTGAGCACTGTGTCACTGTGCTCAGACCAATCACAAGGCTGCATTCCAGTATTGTGGTTTGCTGCAGGGAACCTGGAAGCCTGGGTGCTTACTGGCTCCCTCCCCCAAGAAGCCAGGAAGAGGACGTAGAAGAGGCGGCAGGATGTGAGTTATTTCTTTTACATATTTACGCCACGCCCCTTCCTTCACTCCGCCCCTCTGCTGCTAACAGGTAGCAGCTGCCGCTGCATCGTGGTGACATCGATAATGTCTTCGGGCTCAGCAGAACAAGCACACTGGGCGAGGAGATCACAGACCTCATAAACTGTGAAGCCATTGAACAATATATTGTTGCATATATAAATCTCCTGTGATCTCCTCATCATGTATGTTTGAGCAATTGTTAGTGTTATTTATATATGTAATTAGGTGATGGCATGCCCCGTCCATCACAGTCTCAAAGAAGTAAATGTGATAGACTTTACATTGTGTAAACTACTGGGCAACAAAACAGGAACCATTTGATGCTCCTGTTTCATTAGAGTTTTTGACACAAGCCATGTATGTAGATGCCTGATATTTGGGCTGAGCAAAAAGGATCTTTTGACAATGTGCACCACAATGATTCTAATGTTGCTTTTAACACAGACACCTACACAATTAGCTATCAGTGTATAGCTGTGTGATGTGCATAACTGGATCCTCATGCTGCAATCACCAGTTGCAAACTTACAGCAAAGTTCTTAGTGTTGGACAGAAGAAAGCCTGCGTGTGGACATGGTCATACCCATGGACTTATGGGTAAAACTGGACATATACCTAGCTAATATCTTAGGTCACAACATATTATTGAAATTGCAGATTACTGACCTTATACCACAATGACATTACAAACATCTGACATCCATTAACAACTACTACAGTGCATTACATAGTCTTCCGTTGTGGATATAGGTTTTTTGCAGTACTGATTGTGAGTTCTTATTCTACGTGCTATGATGACACTGAACAATGATTGAGTGATAAACTGCTATTAGTACATTTTATTTTTTCACTATCCTTTGACAACTTGTTTCATTTGTCCCTTCCTAATTTGGGGGTATTTTGAAATGTTTTGGGGAGTTGTATACTAAACACTTTCTTTTGTGCTGCATATACATTTCAATGCACTGCTCGATATTATGACCACACGGAGACGTGCAGAATGTCTCTCCACTTTCTTTCATCATGGATTGCCTTTTGGCAGAACAATCTCTGACTATTTCATAATGCCCTATTCATGGATTCTTGCAAAGAAAGTTGCAAATCTATGGATTTACACATGTGACCCCTGGAAGAGTGGAGCTCAGTTTGCACCTGGTTGCAGAGGGAGAGCTTCCTGTACCAGGAAGTGTATTTATCCATAAATTAATGTGATGATACAGACAGAAGGCCAAGTCACTATAAACTTGCACATCATGGGCGGTAGGGTACAACCACTGCATGGTCTAAACATATGAAACAGTTGAAATGCACATACATTGATGGCTCTTGGACTTCCATGCACATGCTTGTACCTATATTGTGCTTGTGTTGTAGGTTGATAGAATGGTGCCCGCTGATGTGGATATAGTGAGCTGGCAATGACATCTGTGAGGAATTTCATTCATGTTAGTTGATGTGTCCAGGGTTTCCATTCACATGCACATTGTCTGATTACATGTGCTTTGGAAAGATGGTAAACAGGACATGTGCATACTCCCATTTTCGTTGTTAAAACCTACAATGCATGTTTTTCATATTTCTCTATATTGAAATTTTTTATTATCCCCTTCATTTCAAAAAGCATGTGATCAGGATTTTGGATAAAGTTCACTATGCGTTGCTACCAGTGGTGATTTAACTAGTAAGGTGACAACAATGTGCATCAGCATGCATCCTGAGCCCTATTAGCACATAACAACATATCAAAGTACCCACCTGTCCATTTCCTGCCCCCATAAAGGTTCACTGACAGAATATCAGCAGCTAAAATATCCCCATACAACAATATTGAGTTTTAAATATCGAGATCCTACATTTATAATGGTAAGTACAAAAATATCGAAAAAAAGATATTGATAAATACAGTTGTACAAAATATATATTATATATATGTATATATAATACCTACTGGCGGTCGCCAGTAGGTAGTTATAGTTAGGACCTAGTTTCCATAGGAAATCCAAAACATTCTATTTAGAATAACTTTGGCGCCGGTGGACGAATCTTTGCGAATTTCTCCAAGAAAATGGCCTGCTTGGTTACGCTCCTTCCCTGAAAGTTTGGGGGTGATTCGTCAAGTGGGGGCCGAGAAAAAAGGGGGGTCCCAAAACAAGTTTTGCACATGCAATTTTCCATAGGGACCTTTAGCCAGGGCTACAGCCCGAACGGCTGAACAGAATTACACGAAATTTGGCAGAGAGGTAGAGTTCGGTTTGCAGATTGTGCTTTTTGTTAAATGGTGTAAATCCGTTCAGTAGTTTCTGAGAAAATTGCAAGTAAAATCATAGCGATATCTAGAGTCGGAGTTCAGTACGCGTACTGAAATATGTTCAATTATGAGCGCGAGCTGCATGCTGATTGGCTGTGAACTGTCTGTCAACACTCGCAACCAGGAAGTGTTGGTGGCCATCTTGTGCCTCGCTAGAACCAAGCCACAAGAATACAGTAAAACAAAGAAATAAGGGAAGGGGGTAGGATAGAGACATTGTGACCCTCTCGGCTTGCTCAGGGGTCGTACATGGATGTTTCGGCTTTTTTTTTTTTAAGAAAAATCGCGGCGTACGTGTATGTAAATATCTACAATTACAAGCAGGAGCTGCATGCTGATTGGCTGTCAATACTCCAAACCAGGAAGTGTTGGCAGCCATATTGTTTGTCGGGAGAGCAGAGTCACAAGAAAACAGTAAATTAAAGTTGAAAAATAAGGAAAGGGGGCAGGGTAGAAACATTCTGAGCCTATAGTCTTGGTCAGGGTTGGTACATGGATCTTTAGGCTCAATTTTTTTTTTTAAATAAAAAATGGCGGGGTACTCGTGCAGTACTTGTACGCGGTGGAAGAGGTGAAAAAAAAGTAGAAGTCTGTTTTATTAATTAGGTCCCGGGGGGCAAATTACGGGGGCAATTTTTGTGCATAACGGGGGCTTGTAAGGTACCCCGAGTACTGGGGAAGGGCACTCCTCTGGTTTTATTTTGAAGTATGTGGGAGGGGGGGGTTACAGTCCTACTCCCCTCAGTCTTGGTGAGCAGCACCCCTGGGGTCTTTTAAAAAAAAAAAATATGTTTTGAGGTCTCTCTCTCTCCCCGTACACTTCCCGGGGAACGCTACCTTTCTGGGGCAGTGATATGTAAAATTACCTCCCAGCTCTGGGTACCTGCATTGTCTCAAGTTTTTTATTAATGTTGGGAGGGTGGGCTTGATAATATGTCCTCGTAAATTGCCATAGAAGCCTATGTTCTGGTGTTAACATGGACTTCTATGGGAAATAACAAGGCTGTATTATGAAGCTCATTATCGCAGTTACTGGCGATAAAAGCGGTGGTAATGTATCGCGTTTTGTTGATAATATACCCCTTCATTTCTATGATAGTATGTAAAACTTTCCTTTTTTTGTGTAGCAGTTGTACTCTCTACGGATGCACAGCCTCGTTTCGAAGCCCACGTTTTTTTCTTTTTTTTCAAGTTCAACAAACAAAGCTTTCTTTATTTCAGGTATTACATTTGGCCCTTTGTTTTCCCGGGTTGTGTGTGTCATCCGCTGCTGTACTTTTGTAATATATTAATAATCGTATTTTATCTACATTTATTTGAAACGTAGTGCCGAGGTGCCAAACATTGATCACGTACTCTATCCACCACCATTTTAGTAGTTTTACATTGTTTTTTTATTACATCTGTTACTTTCATTTTATCGTCCTCTTATTTTCTTTGTGATCAACGAGATTTCGAGGCACAGACACCACTGTGTTTGTCCCTAAACTCTGATGTTATCAGACTTGATCAAATGTATACCCAAAAACTAATTTGAAGGACGTAAGTCACAGGCATTGCAACGCGTGTTCATCAACAGAAAGACATTATTAAGATTATCCCCACTTTTATCAGCAGGAAAACTGCAGATAAAGCGGTGATAAAGGGCTTGATAATAGGCCCCTGTGAATTCCCATAACAGCCCAAGTTAACACCAGAGCCTGGCCTGCTATGGGAATTTCCAAGGCCCTATTATCAAGCCCATTATTGCCGTTTTATTGGAATTTTTGCTTCCGATAAAAGCGGCGATAATTTATCGCCTTTTGTTGATAATATGCGACTTCGTTCTATGTCCTGCATCGCATTTTGCGATACAGGGTGCAGGATACGAAATTCATTTTATTAATTTAATTGTTTACTTACCTGCAATCATCCAGATTCCACTGTTTATAACCCCCTACCATGCCCCTCCCACGCCCCATTTGCCTACCTCACCACAACTCCCTCCTCGGGCCGCGGCTGGGTCAGTTACTTGTACTTACGTTAAGCATAATAAATAATAAAAAAAAGTATATATTGTAAAATTGTCACCTGTGAAAGATACAAAAAAACACAGTTACTAGATATATTTTACAACACAAAATAATTTGTAAAACATTTCATTTGCCTTTTTTTCTATTCTCAGAATATATTGAATTCCACTACAAACAGTGAGGTCAATAGTACTCATCACATAACAGCGGGCAAAAAAAAGACAATCCATAAGGATATCTTAAAAAAACTCAGTCAACATTGTCAATAACAATATGAAAAATAGAAATAAAACATATCTTAAATGTTTTTTTCTAAGAGCAATTTCTTACATAAATATAAGATATCTCATGTTATCATAAAATAACAATATATTCTGATACATTTTCTTACACTGTAAATAATGTTACTTACAAGTAGATGCTGAGAAAATATACAGCAAAAAGTCCTTAATGGTTTCGCACACTTTTCCTTACGTCCAAATAGTATGCATCAAGTCCTTTGTTTGGAAGTTGTTTACTAGTAATCCTGAATGTTTGCCTCCCAGCCTTCTGTTCCAAAACCACTGACATCATCTACGGGTCTCCCAGGACTCATCCATAAATCCGACGCTTTTCATCATCTACATGGCCACCCTAACACAAGTAGGCCACCATCACAACTTCAACAACATCTATTACACAAAGAATACCCAGCTCATCCTCTTCGTCACCAAGAAGCCACATACCACCAAAAGGAACCTCCACGACACAATGAAGGACGTCACCAACTACTTAAAGAGCAGCACTGTAAACACAAACTGGCATAAGATGAAGGTACTCATCCTCAGACCCACTCCATCAGCCTAGGACAACTCCTGCTACCTGACTACAGTGTGAAGAGTACCAACACCTACTAACCATGTGCACAACATAGGATTCAACCACAACTGCTCCCTCTCCATGTGTAAGCAAGTGAACACCGTGTCCTCGTACTGCTGTAACACCCTCCACATGGTCTGCAACATTTACAAGTGGATCCTAACTAAAAGAAGAACAGTGACACAGGCCCTCATCAGCAGCAGACTACACTGTGGTAAAACACTCTACACACGAGTTCTAGCCAAACACCTACAACAACTACAACAAATCTAAAACACCACTACCTGACTGATCATCAATGTCCCCGGCTGCACCCACATCACCCACCACCTGATAGACCTACACTGCCAACAAAAGGATCACCTTTAAGCTCCTCACTCTCACTTACAAAATACTCTACAACACCAGACTAATCTACCTTAACAGCACTAATCCTAAATGGCAAATTTTGATCTTAAAACTTTCTCTTTAAAAATATTAGCTAAGAATTTGGTAACTGGGCAAATGTTGTTTTAAAACTAATTGAGTATCATTACACTGTATCCAACCTTTCAGACATTTTAAATAAACAATGTAATGTCCAGATGTGGTAGAAGGTCCATCATGAAAAATAAGTCAAATATATGAATCTCTCAGTGTCTATGTTAGTGCTACATGTAAACAAACAATTTCGACAGTCATGATGCCATTCATAAGAAAGGCAAAAAAGGTTTTCAACATATATACCTTCATCTTCCAGTACACCAAGCATAAACATTAAAAATTCCTGAAAATCTCGCTGAATATTCTGCGTAAATTGAGTAGAACCAGAACATATGGCCAAAACATTTCGAATATCAGAAACACTTTGCATTTTACTTTTATCACTAGTACATTTCTCATAAACAGAATTCAACAATGAACCAAATCTTTTATCCTGATTTTCTACAATTTTCTGTTGGAAACTTTGAAGAAAAAAAACAACATTAACAACTACATTAGCGTAGCAGTTGACACCAGAACTGTTTTCAAATCGATAACCAACATTCTCTTCAACTCTGTCCTTTGTCTTTTTGCTTGGAGGCGCAACTCATCTTGTTTTTTTTCTTTCTCTATAGTTTCAGAACCGATATTCTCAAATCTTCTTTTTCTACCTACCACACGCTTTTCAATCACTGGATATTGACCTAAATTGGGTCCATATTCTCTTCTTAACCTATTATACTCTTTCACACAGTTTGTATCTGCAGAAACGTTTCTCTTATCAAAATCAATGAAGTACAATCCTAAAAAAGTTCTGAAAATGAAATCATCCAGTGAATGTGGTTTGCTTCGATATTTAAATAAGTATTATATGTATATAGGAATCTGCCTTGAACACTGAGTGGATGTATAAGTGTCTGAATGGAGGATTAAGTAGCAAAGTAATTGAGTGTCTATGTGACGAATTTAAAGTGTCTCACTAAATATATGGAATAGTGATTACATTTTGTGAATACCTGTATCACTCTATCTCTTGTTATGTAAACTACTACATAAGTTGGTTACTAGGTATGTGAAAATCTACATTAGTTATTAATTAGTTAAGTGAGTATTTGTGTGGGATAGGGAATGAATGTGTGTGTAGTTGGGTGGGACGTGTGTGACTGTCGAAAGATGTGTAAATAGTTGATTTAGTAGGTATATGAGGTTAAGACTGTATGTGGAAACAGTTGTTTGGGTGAGTGGATCTCTTTATGGGTGTGGTGATGAGTAACTATATTTCTCAATGATGTATGTCCAGCAAACTAAAAAGATAAAAGGCAGTGTATGTGACAAATGTTGTATATAAAAAAGTATATATAAGACTCAGTGATTGGATATGTGAGATATGGATAACTGTACAGTTGTAATAGTGATTTTATAACACACTGAGTATGAGTCACTATCTATATGAATAAATAAAGTGGTGTTGTGTAAGTGAGTAGCTTAGTAAATATAAGTATGATCAATTATTTGCATAAGTGAGTAGGATGTCTGCATACGTGAATAGGATATGTGCTGGTGTGTAATGTTGATGTAGGTGTATAAGTATATTTAATAGTGTTCTATTGATCTTTGTTATCATGTATGAGTGAATCTATAGGTAAGTGTTTAGATGTGTGTGTAGATGTAGGAATCACAGAGTGGGATTTTAGAAACTTGTACTGGGGTGTTAATGTTTTCAAATATGGTACTTCATATTTTATAATGAGTGTGGAAAGGTTATGCTAATGTATGATGAGGTGCATCCGTTTGTCACATGGATGATGTCAACAGTGATGTCATCATTGATGTCATTTGAGATGTCATCAGTGATGTCATCAGTGATGTCACTGACCATGTTATGAATGATGTATTATGTGACATCATCAGCAGTGGATTGCCTGCGCATGAGTTATAGTTAGTACAGCTAACTATAACGGGGGAATTTCAATGGTTTTGTAAGAGTGAAATTTCCAACTTACTATAACACCCCTGAAAACTGTGTTATTTTCAGTGAATTTCTGAGGTTTTTTAAATGGTAATTTCTAACTATAACATGTCTGAAACCTATGTTTTTTTCAGTGAATTTCAAAGGTTTTTTAAATGACAATTTGTAAATATATTGATTTTTTTTATACTGATTTACTATTTTTTAACTATTTATTTGTAGATATTTTATTTTTTAAATTACATTACATTGTGTGGCCCCCTTCTTTGTTTTTTTTGGTCCCTGGACCACATCCCCTAGAGCCTGACCCGCAAATCTAAATTCATTCATGTTTTTTTTATAGGAATGGGATTTCTATGGAAGGAAATACAAGTTACTTGTAAGCATGCTTGGAACTACTTTTCAGGGTCACTGCTGGGCTAAAAGATGCAGCACTGGTTTCTCTCCTGATAACAAATGAATAAATTGGAATTCTTTCTTCAGATGACTTAAGGTGCATATTTTAAAGTTCAAAAACTGCACACTTAGAAGAATTTGCAACTGAAACCAGTCAATGTCAGCCTAAGAAAGGAAATTCACTTAGCAGGTAAATAGTGTTATTATTACTTTTTCTTACTCAGGGGTGGATCCTGAAGCCCACGTCTCTCTTTTTTTAAAAATATTGCTAGAATGCGTGGATCGTACGCGTACCCCACGATTTTACAAAAATAATCTGGGGCCAAGGGGGTCCTTGTGGAAACCCCTGAGCAGACCTTAAGGGTCGGGGTGTGCCTACCCTCCCCCTTGTCACGTTTTAAACTCACATTTCACATGCTTCTTCAGCCTTCCTTCTACAGAGGCATAAAATGGCTGTCAACAGTTTCAAATTTCGAATGTTGACAAGCACTTGACAGCTAATTAGGGGACACTTTCCTAAATTGTTTGCACACCAAACGGAGGAACATAGCACTGCCAGCGAGATACAGCGGCTCACCCTTCTACAACTCGGCGCACTTCCACCACTCGGCGCACCCGCTCCGCGGGTGCCCCTTCGCCTGTGCTGAGGAGGGGAACATACCTGACGTTCGTGAGGAGCACTGAGGCGATAAGGAGGAAAAGCGGCACCGGGCGTGTGGCTGCAGCGGGGCTGCGAGCGTGCGGGGACCTCAATTCCCAGAAGTCCTTGCTAGACCGACGGAGAGCTTCCGGTCCGCTCTCCCTGCTGGCTCGCCCCCCGCCCTCCTGAGGCTTCATAACATCAGTTTGCTGCCAAAACGAGTGGGACACTTTCCTAAATTGTTTGCACACCAAACGGAGGAACATAGCACTGCCAGCGAGATACAGCGGCTCACCCTTCTACAACTCGGCGCACTTCCACCACTCGGCGCACCCGCTCCGCGGGTGCCCCTTCGCCTGTGCTGAGGAGGGGAACATACCTGACGTTCGTGAGGAGCACTGAGGCGGTAAGGAGGAAAAGCGGCACCGGGCGTTTGGCTGCAGCGCGGCTGCGAGCGTGCGGGGACTTCAATTCCCAGAAGTCCCTGCTAGACCGACGGAGAGCTTCCGGTCCGCTCTCCCTGCTGGCCCGCCCCCCGCCCTCCTGAGGCTTCATAACAACATCCTACTCCCGCAGCGCAGGACGCAGCCCGGGCTAAGACGGGGCAAAGACAGGGCCGTTTTAGGCCGTTAGAGACCGTTCAAGACCGGACCGGGCCATTCCTCTTGGTTTTAATTTCTGTGTTTCATTAGCTGGCTTTCCTGCACTATTCATATATTTATTGTAATATCCCTTCCACACAATGTCCTCACGCGAAACTAGGAGTAAGGCTACTAAGACCTCCAAAAAAGCCACAGGCACCTTAGATGATTTTATCACCAGGACCAGCCTCTCTATTGATAATGAAATAACTAAACTTCAGCACAAAGTATCAATAGAACTTGAGTGTGCCAGGAGGCTCTCAACTGAACTTGCACTCAGAAAAAAATCTTCTCTAGGCAGCATTGCAACCTCCAAAACGCCTGAACGCATTACTGGCCCAAAACCAATTATAACCTCGGCCGAGGTTGCTCAACAGTAGAGGAAACAACCCCTCCTATTAATCATGAACCTCCTGGGCCTTCCGTTAGAGCCGAATCTGAAAGTCTATCACCGCTGAATCTTTCAAAGGAGAGTGCTGAGGATATTGCAAATGGGGCGTCCTGTCAGCTACCAGCTGAGACAGAGTCTAATAAAAGCAAGTCACCCGCCAAGGCACCATCAAAGCATAAAAGAAAGCGCAAACACCTAACCGCTTTCGCTAGGAAAAAAGCAAAAGTAGCACTTAGCCACAATATCACGGGGGGAACACCAAGTATGCCTACTGTAACAACTGATAACACTGTACACGATGTAGCGCTAGTAACTGTAGAAAATACTAATGCCAACATAGATGAACAAATCTCTATCGTCATGTCTGATCATTCAGTCAGTGAGGGGCAAAGAGTCTCGTCTGATATGGCAGAACAAGATGGTGGAAGGGAAGAATTTTTAAAATTAGTGTGGGAGACGCTTAAGAGACTACTTAAACCATTAGAAATCAGGCTAACTGGCATCGAGAACCAGCTACTTGAAGTTGAGAAAAGTGTCATCACCCTGTCAAGTTTAAGCCTTAACTGTACTGAAGTGCCTAGAGCCACTCAGCAAGCTCCAGTCCCCGCCCCGGTCTTAACAATAAATACAAATCCATCGAATGTGCAGCAAAAAAAGGAGGGGATAGTAAGAAATACAAATGTTAAACAACCAACTAGCACCAAAGAAAAACCTAATCCAACTCCCTCAACTTCTACAGCTGTAAATATTACTAGTAAACCTTCACAGAAAAATCAGGTACATAGTAACACTTCTTAATTGCCAATTCTTCCCTCTACCCACTCTTCCAACCAGAGTGTATTAGTCCCAAATAAACCCCAATTCAATCCGCCTGCATATCCTTATATTACTCCTGCAAGTAATCAATCCTTGCCTGATAAATCTTTTATAAATACCACCCATAAGTCAAACCATCAGTCTAGCCACACGTATAGCAATTTTAGAGGAGGGTATATAGATCTGCCACCAGATGCTAGTCCATTTGTAGCTGTCCTCACAGGGGTGCCAGAATTGGATAGCCAATATGAAGAAAACTTCCAATCTTTAAAAAACAAAGTGATTTTTTGGCTAAACAAATATAAACCCATTCCTAACCAGATGAAAAGTAAGATCGTTATGGTTAGGAGGGTACCATGGGTAGGGCCAACGGCCAAATCAACCTCGGGTGACTGTATTGTCATATCCTTTGAAGAACCCCAAAGTGCTGAACAAATCTGTAATTGGAAATCGTACGGTGCGAATCCTCCCATTGAAGCTAGACCCCTATCATTCTTTTATCCTTCACCTAGACCCATTCATCATGTCCCCAAGTGGAACCCTGTCAACCAGTATTATGGCAGTGCTCCCAATTTGGCTAGACATGGTGATTATAATATGTGGTCTGGCATCCCCACCTTCAATAGATTCAGTTGCCTAGATGCTGTCGATTGACTTGGCACTATGCCTGACTGTATCTCTGAGTTATATGACACCTTCTGTAGCATGGACAAAGGTAATCCCAATCTTAAAAATGTCCTACAATTGCATGATGATGATCAGATCACTAAGGATAGGATGCATAGGACCATCTCAAATCCCCAGAAAATGGAATTACCTTATAAAGCCGGAAATGTATGCTATAGTATAGCTAAGGGTGGTCCGGATGGGGGATCTAATACTGTAGTGAGAGAAAGAGCCAGGGATGCAGAGAAAGACATGCCAAACCTACAGCTAAGCAGCGTATCTAAACAGTGTGTAGCCAATCCTTCCCCTGACACTCAGAGCTTATCACCTCGCTTACTTATTCTATCATGGAACATCGCAGGTGTTTGTAAGAACCTAAAAGACCCTGACTGGGCAGACTATATTGACACCTGTGACATTTGTCTGCTACAAGAAACCTGGGCTACAGAAGTTCCACACCGGGTAGGATATAAAACTTATGGTATCGAGGCAGTCCAGTCCGACAGAGGAAGACCATCAGGGGGCCTAATAATTTGGCTAAAAATCACCTTGGTCATGCAGGTTGATCTTGTTGATACAGGCTCTCCTGATATTTTGGCCCTAAGGGTCACTCCACCCTGTGGAAACGAATGTTACATCGTCAATGTTTATAACAGACCGATCGGCCACTCCAAGGTTTCACCAACACTTGAAGCCCTGGATATCCTCTTGAAAAACGTAGTTGGAGACACCCCGGTTATCTTGGAAGGAGACCTAAATTGTAATTTCGAACCTGTCCCGGGCATCTCTGATGTGTTTGAAGATGAGGACCAAGCGTATAACATTCCCCAGCTTGAAACCACAAAATCTGTTAAATACTCTACATTGGCCAGCCAACTATTAAGACTCACCGCAGATCACGGCCTTAGAGCAGGCAATGGCCGTCTCCCGTCAGACTTGCAAAAACAACCAACCTTCTCTAAAGCTAAAAGCAATCTAGACTTTGTACTTGTTTCTCTTAGCATCTGGCACTTTTTGATTGATCTGAAAGTAATAAGTAGGGGGGAAAGCGATCACTATCCTTTGGAACTTTACATCAACATGAATATGGTTAGTGATACCATCACAACATCAACTGAGAATACCCATGTAAGCATGTGTGAGGACGTCCACACAAACAACAACAGACGTGCAGTAAGATGGCCACGTGTTCTGGCGGATGGTAAGGCCTTAGCGTTGGTGTACTCTCTTTTTGAGCAAACGTTTGCACATATAGTTGACCATGCCTTCTTACCTGAACACTTTGATCATTTCGTTGATCCACACAAAGTCTTCTTTTCAGAACTAAAAACGTATCTATCAAAAATGCCGAGAAAAAAGCAACAAAACATAAGAGTGGCCAATCACGGAAAGTTATGGTATGACCACTCGTGCAGGATTGCTAAAAGAAACTTATTGCTTGCCATTAAAAATAAGGCAAAAGAAGAAGTTAAACTTGCAAGGGTGGAATACAAACGTATACTAAAAACATCCAAAAAACTATGGGAGGAATCAATTTGGGCTGAAATGCTAGCTGCTGCAAAAATTAATGATAACGTTGGCTTCTGGAGGCTGGTGGCCAATGGGGGGCATGCTGGGAGAGCTGTGAAAGATGTATTCCTGGATGAGATGACCTGGGTAACTCACTTTACAAATCTCTATAAACTATACGATGGTGACAGCAAAGGGAGCTTATGGTCCCCCCCCCTTATTGAACCCCTCAACTTTACACTGGATGAGACAGTAAGGGCGATCAACGAACTTAAAAACACCAAAGCCCCTGGCCCGGATAAAATACCGGGGGATCTTTACAAACACGAAGTTGACGTCTGGGCCCCTTATGTGAACCGCCTGTTTAATGTTTTATCCTCAAACTGCAACTTTCCAGATAGTTGGCGTGCAGCGGAGGTTGTGTTAATATTTAAAAAGGGGGATAGACTGATACCCTCTAACTACAGACCTATTAGTCTGATGGACACGCTCCAAAAATTATATGCTAAACACTTGAACACTTGCTATTCAGGATTAACGACTGGCTGGAAGATTCGAACATAATTTCCAAATTCCAAGCTGGTTTTAGGAGTAAGACCAGCACTATAGACCAAATTTTTCGATTTTGTTGTTTGATTTGGAAGTATGTGCACATTAAAAAAGGTCACCTGTATGTAGCCTTCGTTGACCTGAGGGCTGCATTCGATCTTGTCCCACGCAGTCTACTTTGGAAAACTTTAAGAGAAACAGGTCTACCGGGATGCCTCCTAGCCCAAATAGTTGAGCTGCATGCTGACAACTTTGCAAACATCAGGTGGGGCCCTAATGGCGAGTTGACACTCAATATTCCTATTGAACGCGGGGTTCGCCAGGGATGTGTCCTGGCCCCTACCTTGTTTTCTCTGTTTATTAATGATGTCCCCGAATATTTGAATGCTTGTGTTAATGATTCGCCGCAGCTCAATGGTGAAAGGGTGCCTGCGTTGCTCTTCGCAGATGACACAATACTTATATCTCAAACAAAAAAGGGCCTCCAGGCACTCCTAAATTCCTTCAGTTGCTATTGTCAGACAAAGGGCTTGGAAATTAATGCTGATAAAACAAAATGTATGTCATTAAATCCCAGTATGCCAGATAGAGGGCTCCTGACCTTGAATAGCCAAAAATTAGGTATTGTGGAAAACTTTTCCTATTTGGGTGTTGTACTCGATTCCAAACTAAGTTGGAAAGCCCAAATCGAGAAAAGTAAGATATCATATGCCCAAAATGTCAAGCCAATTTTATGCAAAATGAATACTAGCACAAGCAAAAGTGTAACCCCGGTTTTAGAACTTTTTAAATTTAAAATACAATCTGCTGTGCTATATGGAGCAGAGATATGGGGCCCATGGGCAAAGAATAGTTTTCAAAATCTGGACAACAAATTCATGCGTGCTTCTGTAAGGGTTCCTAATAGTACACCTCTTTTACCTCTCCAACTTGACCTGAACTTTAGGAGAACAGACCACCTAGCTATCCTAAGACCATTAATATTCTGGGTTAGGCTTTGGACCACCCCGGAGCTGATAGAATACAGAAATGGTCTGCATGAACTGATGACTCTTGATTCCTTTAATTCCATCCAATGGTTAGTGCATATTAAAAAATGGTTTACACTCCTGGGCCTATACTCAATGTGGGAGACTCCCGACAAAATGTCCACCTCTTCCAAACTAATAGTTAAGCGAGCCTTTTGGACCCACATGAGTGGAAAATTAGTGGATGGAAGTAGTGTTGGTTCCGCAGTCCAGGTCTTTCTGTCATTTAAGGATGAGTTCCGTTTTGAATCATTCCTGGACGAGATAGAGCCACCCATTGCAAAAACCCTTTACTTAAAGTTCAGATACGGGATACTTATGCTGAATTACAATACCGAAAGATGGGCACAAAAAAGACTGGGAGAATCGAATGTTAAAACGGGGTGTTGCCCTATGTGTTCCAATGTCTGTTCTGAGAATGAGGTTCACATGTTTTTTGTTTGTAGCGCATACATGAATGCTAGAAAGAAATGGCTAAAACCAATGTGTAACCTCTTGGGAACCAGGTCCTGCTCAATAGCTTTTAGGATCATGAAAAGTAATTCAACCCAGTACATTGTATTTAGCATAAGTAAATTCCTATATTCTGCCTACATAACCCGTAAGAAACAAGGACAGGTACTTTGAGTTGGAAAGGTGTATATGTTTACATAACTCTTACATTTTTAATTTTTTATATATTTTTAAAAATTGAAATGAAATATATTGCGTGTTTTAAAAAAAAAAAAAAATGAATTGTAAAAGCTATTCTTTCTCCATGTACCATTTTCTTAATTGCTGCCATGCTTACTGCTTGATTTTCTATGTATGTATGTGACTTTTATGGCCAAATTGGCCGAAATAAAGTAATAAATAAAATAAAATAAATTGCATTACATTGTGTGGCCCCCTTCTTTGTTTTTTTTGGTCCCTGGACCCCATCCCCTAGAGCCTGACCCGCAAATCTAAATTCATTCATGTTTTTTTTATAGGAATGGGATTTCTATGGAAGGAAATACAAGTTACTTGTAAGCATGCTTGGAACTACTTTTCAGGGTCACTGCTGGGCTAAAAGATGCAGCACTGGTTTCTCTCCTGATAACAAATGAATAAATTGGAATTCTTTCTTCAGATGACTTAAGGTGCATATTTTAAAGTTCAAAAACTGCACACTTAGAAGAATTTGCAACTGAAACCAGTCAATGTCAGCCTAAGAAAGGAAATTCACTTAGCAGGTAAATAGTGTTATTATTACTTTTTCTTACTCAGGGGTGGATCCTGAAGCCCACGTCTCTCTTTTTTTTAAAATATTGCTAGAATGCGTGGATCGTACGCGTACCCCACGATTTTACAAAAATAATCTGGGGCCAAGGGGGTCCTTGTGGAAACCCC